>NC_140930.1:23332988-23932988 GCF_045865225.1 Trachurus japonicus
AATGACAAGTAAACGCATGAGTATTTTTCACAACCTGCTGCTGGGTGTAAATGGCTTAGCTAATAGCTGATGTATTAATTAATAGCTATTGAATTCGCCATGAATTCAGTCATAGCTACAGTTTATAAAGGCAGAATAAATGTCATAGCGTCTCTGATATCGCTAGATAGGCTACAAACGTCACCTATCGGGCGGTCACTGTATAAAACTACTGTAGGCTCCAGACATTAAAGTGATGCAAGAAAGGAAATGATGTTAAAACGGTTTGGCCGGTTTACTCCCCGCTCCTCTTCACCTCCTGCTTCTTACTCCGCGGTCAGCTGACCCCTGTCACGTGACTGTCGACTCGTTTCCTGCTTCTCGGTTCAGTCAAAGACGGTTTAGTTTATTTCTTTACTGTCGGCGTGTTGGAGACTTTATAGCCATGGAGTTCATTTAAGGGACGAGTGGAGAGAAGAGTCCAGTCCAGCGCAGAATCACAGTCGAGGAGACGTGAACGCATCCTCCCTCGTCCTGCTGCTTCTTTCAGCTTCTCAGTCCAGTCACTATCACAGTAAGTTTGTTTTCACTGTGTTTATGGTGTGAATGCATAAAGAATAACAATGAAACCATGTAAAGTACCTTTTCAAAACCAATTTCATCAGTTTTAGATCGAATACAACTGATTTTGGAGAGTAGGTTGCTGTTTAACTGCTGTTTAATGTTAACAAATCTTTCAGTAAACAAGCTGGACAAATAGCCTGATGTAGGCTATTTTGGTTATGTGTTTGTACTGTATCTGCCTTGCCCCAAGAGGTTTGTGTTATTTGTAATAAGTCCTGGAGTTTTGATAAAGTCAGCTGATGTTTTCTCAGACTGATGGAGAAGTCACCTGGCTGGTTGTGCTGTTCCTGCTTTCAGCCTCAGTCACACCCAGTCATGTGAGAGCTGACAGGACAGGTGTATCTGTGTGAGAGGTGTCATTGCATTGACCGTACACACTACTTTTAATATATATGACAATAAAACTAAACTAAACCCACAGTATGCCAGCATGCAGGGCATTGCTTTTGTAAAATGAAAAAGCACAAAGTTAATGGTCAGATGATTTTGTCTTCCAGCTGTAGCATTGTGTTGATCCTGGGTGGCGTTCAACAGACAGTGCATGATGTCTGTGTCAACTTAATGTGTATTTCCTCTGCAGAAATGCATTTGGCCGTGCTGGTTGTTGCTTTGGTGCTCCCAGTGACCACCTTCGCCCTTGACAATGGAGTAATGAGGACACCTCCCATGGGCTGGTTGGCATGGGAACGGTTCCGCTGCGATATCGACTGTGACCATGACCCCAAGAACTGCATCAGGTAAGTCAGCATGTCTCCCCGGGGTTCAAAAATAATAGCCTTGGGGTAAATTCTGTTGTTAGAAAGACTAGGCCTAATTATCAAGATTGTGAATGCCAAAACATACTGTATAACACAGCAAGTTAAAGCATCAAAATGCCATAGTTCAGTTTCACTAACTTCCTTATATGATGATATTCTTAACTGGCCCTTTATGTGGTAGCACAACTTGAAAAAATGATCATACTCTGAGATACGTAAATGAACTTTGTGGGGATTTTACTAGACTCTTTAACGGTTCATGAGAAACATCCTGTTTCAGTTGGTGGGTGTGGAGCTCTGACGGTCAAACCAGTCTTGTGAACATCAAAACAATAGTTGGCCAACAGACTTCACCCATGCACATTAAACATGTTTACATTTTACTTTGTTCCTTTTTTCTTTTCTTGTGAAGTAGGTATTTTTTTGCCAACTTATCAACTCAAGTACCTCTCATTTTTAAAATGACAACACTCAGCAGTTTTAAGGCAAAGATATAACACTAGCATCACTGAATTATGTTCCTTAAGGAAAGATATATTCTACCTCTACCTAATGAGATTTCTTTCTTTCTTCCAGTGAGAATCTGTTCATCGACATGGCAGACAGATTGGCAGAGGATGGCTGGAGGGAACTTGGCTACGTCTATGTGAACATAGATGACTGCTGGTCTTCCATGGAGAGAGACAAGCAGGGTCGGCTGCAGGCTGACCCAAAAAGGTATGGGACATACAATGACACACACACACCGAAATGCACACACCTTTAATCCTGCAAGTCAATAAAGCTGTGAAAAGCAGGTGCGACAATGTGACAGTCATGCAATCATATGACTAACACAAAACATTAACCAGTAACTTCAATACTGTGCAGAGTTATTGATGGGCAGCATCAGTATGTGATAAAAACATTTGACCTTTACCTCCCTGAAATGATTAAAATAGATTAAAGGGGAACTATATAAGTTCGGTCTCTTTTTCGCTGTTTTGCTAACCCTCCTCCTGGCAATGTGCATTTGTTTACAACGAAGCTGGTGAGAAATCGATCAAGAGAGCGGATCATACACGATGTTACGAGGTGTATATTTGCGTAATTTAATCTGTTATGGGTTATGGGGCGCGATTGTGTCACAGTGCGCAGAGACAAGAGCTGGGACACAGAGGCAGCGGCCCTGGTCTTGCAAAGTTGGTTTTCAGCCAAGAAACGCAATAAGTGACACACATCTCCTTCGTATCCACTTAAAGGGATAGTAGCATTTTTTTTAAAGTGGGGTTGTATGATCTCCAAATAGCCCCTACTTTAATTTAAAAAAAACACAGTTCCATTGTTCACTATAATATAATTTTTTCCAGCCCTTCAAAGTGCAGGAAAAACGCAGTTTTTATTTGGAGCTAACCAACTCACGTATCCCTCCGTCCAGGGTTAGCGCCCGCCGATCAGCAGTTGGTTAGCTCCAAATAAAAACTGTGTTTTTCCTGCACTTTGAAGGGCTGGAAAAAATTATATTATAGCGAACAATGGAACTGTGTATTTTTTTTCAGGTAAAACCTCTTTTAGGCCGTGAAAATAGGCTGTTTCTTTGGGTCTGTTCACAACACTGTATGCTGTAAATCTCTGGGCAGGGCTATGGGCTGGCGTTGCTAACGGGAGGAGTGCAGAGAGTCTTCTACTGCAAGTAAAGTACTTAGGGGCTATTTGTAGATCATACAACCCCACTTTAAAAAAATGCTACTATCCCTTTAAGCCATTTTTCAAATCATCACAATTACTCAGAAGCTGTATAATTAAGGTAAAAATGTAGCATAAGCTACAAGTCCTGCATAGTTCCTCTTTAAATCATATTAGAATAAATCAAACTGAGGTGTTATCATGAAAACCATGAAGGTTGAGGACTGTTCTGTCTCAGTGGATATGTGTATAAGACAGCCGTGACACAAACTAATGATTTCTTTGTGGTTATCTTTGTGTATTACGTAACACTTTTCTTTATCATAAACTTAACTCAGATTCCCAGGAGGGATCCACAAGCTGGCGCGCTACCTGCACGACAGGGGTCTCAAGCTGGGAATCTATGGGGACATGGGCACACACACCTGTGGGGGCTACCCTGGCACCCCGCTGGACAAGATTAAAATAGATGCCCAGACCTTCGCTGACTGGGAGGTGGATATGTTAAAATATGACGGCTGTTATTCTAATGCCACTGAGCAGGAGCAGGGTAAGAGTAGACAGGACTTTTACCTTGTAATAATAAAGCTGTTCTGATGTGATCTAGTCTGATATTCATTCCTCTCTTGAGCAGGATACCCTCTCATGTCGAAGGCTTTGAATGCAACAGGCCGTCCCATTGGCTACTCCTGCAGCTGGCCTGCCTACCAGGGTGGTCTGCCACCCAAGGTATAATCAGGATCTTTTCAATCTAGATTGAAGCTTTAGATGTAACATTTTAATTTCTCTGGCTTATGTTGTAGTGTTTTTAAATTTTATTTTGATTTATGTTTTTCAGGTAAACTACACTCAGTTGGGTGAAATCTGCAACCTGTGGCGTAACTATGGTGACATCCAGGACTCATGGGACAGTGTCCTGAATATTATTGACTGGTTCTTTAATAACCAGGATGTTCTGATACCTGCTGCTGGACCTGGAAGATGGAATGACCCTGATATGGTTTGTTTAACTAACATAAGATTACCATTATGGTTTGTAAGGTCTGGGATATTAGTTGCAAAAGTAAAAAAAAAAAAAAAGGTAACACTTTATTTTAAGGGGTCCTTGTTCCTGTGTATCTACCTAATTAATTACAGTGTAATTACCTATGTAACCGTATGTAATAACATGTACTTACATTGTAAATACATAGTGTATTTTGGTGTACTTACAGGTCCTTGTTACACTTGTAATAAGAAATGCTTGTGCAAAGAGAGAGGCCACTTTGGCATTTCTTATTACAAGTGTAACAAGGACCTGTAAGTACACCAAAATACACTATGTATTTACAATGTAAGTACATGTTATTACATACGGTTACATAGGTAATTACACTGTAATTAATTAGGTAGATACACAGGAACAAGGACTCCTTAAAATAAAGTGTTACCAAAAAAAAAAAAGGCCACAATGCTACAGCATACTATGCTTCTATAATTTGAGATAATGTTCCTCAGTTGTGTATTTTTGACCTCTGCAGCTCATTCTTGGCGACTTTGGCCTCAGCATGGACCAGTCTCGTACCCAGATGGCTCTGTGGGGAATAATGGCTGCTCCTCTTTTCATGTCTAATGACCTGCGTACCATCAGCAGTGGGGCCCGCAGCATCCTGCAGAACAAAATGGCTATCAGCATCAACCAGGACCCAATGGGTGTTCAGGGAAGACGAATTTTAAAGGTGATACTCTTTGCATGAATCTTGCAGATTCTTGCAGGATGATTTACCATTTACCATTTGGCTTACGTCATTTATTTCAATTTTGTTATCAATTTCTTTCTCCCAGGAGAAGAGTGGCATTGAGGTGTTCTGGCGCCCCCTTTCAAATAATGCCAGTGCCTTGGTGTTCTTCAGTCGTCGTACCGACATGCCTTACCGCTACCAGACCTCCCTGAATAAACTCAACTACACCACAGGCAGCTACAAGGTACAGTATGTCTTCAAAAGGACTTCTTGGCAATGGAGTCAAGCCCTCTTAGCATCAGTATTGGAATGCCACAGGGATCTATTCTTCATCCACTGATATTTACATAACACATGAATAACAGTATTCCTCCTAATTATCAATTCAACAAACATTTTATGCAGATGATACAACTTCTTATGCCCTGGCTAAACATCACAACCCAGACTTATATTCAGTCTTCCTTTTGGGATTTCCTTTTATCACTTCTTACTTAGGTTTGTTCTAATTCAGATAAGATCAAATATTAAATAAGATTCTTCTCTGAACTTCCACCAGTGTCACTGAGGAATATGTATTAAAATCTAAACTACCATTAAATGGTACACATATCCATCCTCCTGAGTCGTACACCTGTTGAGGGATATGACCTGACACCATTTATTTATTAAGTCATTCAAGATCCAGATCAAAACATTTTAAACCAGACTTTTCTGTCTGCACAAGGCTGATGAAGGCTGACGTTTTTCTTGGCAGAAAATGTCTAATGTGTTGCTTACCCTTTTGAAAGAGTGAATAGTAAACTGTCTTCCTCATATCTCCTCTGAAAGATCTTAAGACTTTTATCTTTATCTTTATAACTTGCTTTATTTAGTTGCACATATACAACAGTGTTGCTCCACTCGACCCACACGATTAATAGCATCTATCTATGTTTTCTTTACTCTCTTTCTCAGATCTTTGACGTCTTCACTGAGAAGACCATGATGCTGAAAGACTCCACTGACTTTGTGGTGTCAGTGAACCCCACAGGTGTGGTCATGTGGTATGTCTCTGCACCTGCCAAACTGAACCTCCGCCAGTTCTACAAGGGGGGCAGAGTCCAGGGTTTTGCCTACAATGATGATGAAAATGCCATTCCTCGTGTCTTCCTCTGACCGCTCACTCTCTGATCCTCATCATCTAACAATCACATCACAGTTTCAGCCTTAGCGCTTTGCTTTGATAAAGTGTTGACTGACAAGACCCCACATATATATATACACTGTCTGGTGCTCAAAGGACTGCTACTATTACCCATAAAGTGCTAAATGATGAAATCACTGTGAGCATTCAGATGACCTCTGATCCTGGAAATTTTGCACCTGCAGCATCAGCACTGATGAAGTTAAAGGGTTTATGATATGGTCGCACAAATCTGTGTTAAAAGATGATGTGAAAACATGAAGGATGACAAAGGCCACTGCCATGCAACTTTTTCAGAACAATGTTTACATTAAAATCTTTTGCTTTGTTTGAAAGATAATTGTTTTATTCTGTCAAGATCCAGATTTTGCATTGCTCAGGAAAATTAAAACGTGTGTGTGTGTTTCAAAAATGAGAATGTTTTTATAAAATTATGTGAATGTGTTCATTGAATAAAATTGGTTTCAACCAAAATACTTTTTGTTTTAATACATTTCAAAGCAATTTGTTGCAGTTCTTATTACTCACTGGGACATCTTGATCTTGCATTATCTCATCAGACTGGTGGGGTGGGAGGGTATTTTGTTCTCTGGGCCTTTTACAGGCCTTTTGAAAGAATTTTAACAGAGCAACACTGTGATACTCTTGTAGGGATCCTGAGACGTTCTTTCAGCAGTGATTAAATACTAAATTGGCACTTTTATTATGGATAATTGCACATTTTACTGGAGTGACCTTAAACCAAAAACCTGACAACAGACACAGCAGTATTGTGTTCGGTATACTTTATGCAGTTCCCATAAACAAGTGAAGACATTGTGCAGTGAAGTGTTGTCAGTTTATTAGGAAGTGATCTCCATGGTTTCACTTCAGCCTTTCAACTTCCCACATATTCCTAAAATGGCAATAGGATGTTATTCACTAATTTCAGCTTTCACTTCCTGGTTGTCTCATCTCATAGTGGTTTTAAATTCCAGCTTTGCTGTGTGGGATAATTACAGCACCACTATCCTTGCCAAATAGGGCTTTATTTGTTAGTACCACCGCCTGCACTGAATTCATGAGCCGATTTGCTGAGAATAATCCAGAAACTTTCAATTAATAACTTGACTTATAAATAAAAATGATTTATTCGTATAGTTGCTCATGGCTAACAAGATTACACCTGCCAGACATGATTGGCAAACACTCAACTCAGTAGTTTAGAGTAGTTTAAACTGAGCACAGAAACTAAACAGCATGAACACAGACTAACATAATGTATTTAGCCAGTAGGGGTCAGCACTGCTCTTCAGTCTGTGTAGATGTGGCAGCGCAGGCCTTCAAGTCTGCTGCCAAAAAATGCACCTGCTGTACAACACAAGGACAGTCAGCCCATTTGGCTCGGCTCTTTATCGCCCCTGTTATGATTTACTCTCCTCTGACATCACCTTCTCCTGTTTTCTTTTTGTTTTACACATGCACAACAATGTATAAACTCTTTCATACAGTGTTTTGTCTCTTGTTCCTCCCTGCTCCTTTATCCATCATCTATTAATTCTTCATTGTATTCCTTCTGCCTCCTCATCTTCATTCCTCCCTTCATTCTTCCTCCTCCTCCATGGTCTGATTCTGCTAAATATTGTGCATGACACCACCTCTGACCTTGACCTCAAGTCTTGTGTTTGCACACAGTTTCAAGATACTGAAGTAGTCACATGAGCGTGCATTGGCATGTGCGTAAGTATGACATGGTAAACTACCTTTGGGTGACACACACAAGCACGCACACACACACACACACACACACACACACACACACACACACACACACACACACACACACACACACACAATTCCTTCTAGGTCATTTCAGGCCAGATTGGCTGTGTGTATGTCTGTGAGTGTGTGTGCATGTGTGTGTGTGTGTGTGTGTGTGGGAAAAAGGATCTTTGCCTTCCCTTCTTTCCCTTTCAGTCGTCTCAGATGTCCGTTGGCTCGCTGAGCGCGACACATCCCTCACTGTCAAGGTCCTTCGTCATTTGGGAACATGATGTGGGAGAGAGTTATGATAGAGAACAAGAGAGAGCAGTGCAAGGAGGTTTTTTCAGCAAAGGAGGAAGAGACGCTGTCAAAAGTCTATTAGAAGGTGCAAATGAGCAAAGAAGGGGGGGGGAATGGGAGAGATGAGGGAACGAGTGAGGGAGGGGGTGAGACGAGGAGCGAGCAGCGTTCCTGCCGATGCTCACGTAGGCCCACAGCTGCAGAGAGCGCATGCAGTTGCCACTCTTCTCTTTGTGCCCCCCCTCCCAAATCTGACACTGCTGATTCAGTTCTGTTGATCCCCCCCCCCCCCCACCTCCCTCCACTAACACATTCGTTGTTGTCACACTGGCAGTCACACTGTCTGCCTCGCGCCTCTAAAATTCAAGCCAGATGAAGAGGGGGGGGGGCAAAACACTCTGCACAGCTGCAGTGGGGTGGATGGGATGCACACAGGGCTTTTGCATATAGGTCAGAATGTATAGTCTCAAACGAGGCCAGAAATCTCTAAGGTGCTGCTACAGAAAAAGAAAAGTAATTGAGGTGTGCCTAATCTGTGTAATATTTCCATTCCTGTTTGTGCATTGTCACAATAACTGCAGTTTTTATAGACAAACACAGTCTGAGCACAGTTTCTTGTATGCACACACACAAACATACCAATGCTGGTGCTATGCGCTTTAGCTCATCCTGGTGACATCACCATCTCAAGGTCTGATTCAATGGAGTCAAGGTGTTTAACGTTGTTATCTCATCTGCCCTTATTCACTGTGTTGTCTACACTCAGTTCTAACATTTACTCAGACACTATATTGCTTCATGCACTCCTTTGTTATTAGATACATAACGGAGCATTTGACTACAAAGACATTAAATGTGTTTTCACCAAACTGGAACATGTATAATGTGCACTATACTGATAAGTTACATTGGAGTATCTTACATACGTTCTTTGATGTAGATGACAATCCGGTTGTGCAGATTTAATGTAAGTTTTTGTTGACTTGTCTTGTCTTGTCTTGTCTCATTGTGGATGTAGCCTATGTTTAAATGTACTGGTTTTAAACGTGGACCCCAGGAAGACTAGTGATGCTCTAGAGCACAACTAATGGAGATCCTAACAAATAAAACAACTGCTACCTGACTCTGCCTAGCTGGGCTAGCCACCTTTGCACTGATTATCTTGTCAGTTGCGGAGAAAAGTATCTTAAAGCAGAAGTAAGTGGAATGTTTGTGTTAATATAAGTCTTAAATAGTTCTATCTTCCGACAGGAATCACTTCTAGTGTTTGGTCTGAAACACGGGTCTGTCAGTCACTCTGCTCTGCTGTAAGCCGAGGAGAAAACTTTCCTTGTACTACAACCTACAACCTTTATCCAATGAGGAGAGAGAACGGCATAAAGGGGCGGTCCTCTCTGTGTGTGCAGCCAAGAGATGCGCGTGAATGTGGTGACGTAGGGACGAGGGCGGGGGCTGCTAACTCCATCTGCTGACAAGAAGTTAGCCAAAGCCACCGGATCGCTTACTTCTGCTTTAACTAACTATAGCTAAGGCTAGTTCACTTGTTAATTAGCCTTGTAGCCAGAGCATATGAAGCAGTTTTGTTTTTAAGGCTCTATTTTAGCTCTTACAATATGTATACTGTACGCATTTTTTCCCCTCCCAAATTAGATATTTCTTACAGCTTAATAAAGCATTTTTAAATGTTAAAACAAATGTGAAAAAGTCAAGTTTCTTGGCTAACTTGTGCTTTAAGCTCGGTATGGCGGAGCTGATGTGAATGCCTTTGTGCTGTGTTCACCAGATGTTCTGCTTTGACATACGAGCAGATGAGACAGACGCCACGGACCTTCCTGCTGCATACACCATTACCACTTAGAAGTCACTTTGTACTTGCACTAAGCACTGATTCATCATTTTGTGTCTGTGGAGATTTCCAGCAGCAGTCCAGACTGGACACTGGTTTTATTTAATGCAAACATGGAAAGTCCTGCTCTTGCTGTCTGTTCCCTCCTACTTTTACTTGCTCATGCATTAGGCAAAGACCAGACACCTCCTCCACGTGTCACAATACTGTCACTTACATTTCCTCTGTTGGACTGTGTGACCCATGAAGCAAAGGACAGAATGCTTGCTGCAGATTCATTGTCTGATCTACTGTCTCCTCCAATCCAAATGTACTGGAGCATTAAATTGATTTAGGTTTTTGACTCTGGGCACCTGGTAGAGGTTGTTCTGTCCTCTTCTGCCCTATGGGCTATTACAGCAGAGGATGTCCTGCTGATTGTATAGAGATGCTGTTATTTCAGCTGTAGTTAGCTTGTGTGGATATATCTGCTGGGGCATTTGCAAGACAAACCAATTTGTCTGTCTCGTCTATAATTAAACCTTGTACGACATCAGTGCCTAAAAATGTTCATGCTCTGGCATTTTATACTGAGATTGTGATGTGTGCAACCACTGAACTTCATGAGAAATATTTTTGTACTTCTGCGGTAGAGATTTTTATGAATGAATGTCTGGATTTGACCACCAGTGGCTGCTGTTGACTCAGTAAAAGAAATGCCTGGTAACTGTTTCCACGACGCCGCTGTGTACGAGGCAGGCTGCACGTTGCCGAGGCGTTGGGTTCGCATGGCAACTGGCCAGGCTGTCAGCTGCCTGCTTACTGGCAGCCTGTGTGGGTCAAAGTCAGACTGCAGCCAATACTGCTCTCTCTCTCTCTCTCTCCCTTATACACACACAGACACTTTGACCACACACACATAGACTGTCATGATCTCATTCTTATTCACAAACACAGAACCTCTCATTTTCTCTCTCTTTTCTTTGCATTTCATCCTCTCCTCCTCCTCCTCCTCCCATACAGGAAAATCCTCTAGATCCTGGATCCCACGGGGTTACTGTGACCATATTTACCTTGCTGCAGATTATACAGTACATCTGTGTGAGAGAGACTGTGTGTGTGTGGTCAACCTATTCCCTGACTGTATTCCTCTGTTCCACCTTATTCCCTGTCTAAGGTTTCCGCATCAGACCCCGAAGCCTTTCTGGCCAGCAGAACAAAAAAACCCATCTTCCTTTCACTGTCTGCAGCAGCACGGCCAACACAGGAGCAGGATTTGGTCCGAATTGGCTTCAAGGAGAATGGTTGGAAGGGACTGGAGAGAGCAGGTGGAGTTCTTTGGCAAGTGTGTTTGCGGGTATGCATGTGTGTGTGTGTGTGTATGCATGCGGTGAGGGTCACACCATCAGAGCCAGATTTCCAGCAGATATTTGATACGTATTCACACAGCAACAATTTGTTAGGTAACGTGATGCCATTTGAGCCGCTGCTGATAATGCATCTATTTTTGGGTTAAGGCCCATAATGAAATATAACATGATGCTATAGAAATTTTGATTGACAACATTAGTCTGCAAAAAGGAGTCATGTGTGGGGGTGGCCAATAAAAACAGAGACGTGGTCGGTCAACAATGCTTCTCATAACCTTCACTCTGGTCCATGAATATCTCTGTGCATGGTTTTCTGTGCTATTTTTGTTTGTGTCTATCAGCATTTCAACTTTTTTCTTTTTTATCCGCCTGCTCTCTTGTGCTCACTGGCCTTCATAATTGTCATCTCATCCGTCGCGGCTTGTGAGGCTGTCTGTCACCACGACCACTTATGCCTGTCTGCCTGTCAGTCTGTCACTTGTTTGTACAGTAACACTGTGATTAACTATTGGTTGACTCAGTGAAGGTGTCCTGAGCAGGACGTCAGACCCTGTAAATAATGAATTAATGGAGACCAGTGAAATGGTCATTATTTCACATCAGCTCCTTTCACATCAGTCCTGTATGAAGTTCTACGACATCATATTTGGTGTTTGAATACATTTTTTTTTAAAGGGATAGTTCAACATTTTGGCAAATTGGCCCATTGCCATAATCCCTATAGTCATAGCAGTAGGTTCGTTACCTTTATTTATCGTGCAATCTAATTTTACAATGGCCAAGTGCAGCCACGAGCTGCTCAGAGCTACGCTATGGAGGCTCATTGGATTTTTTGGTTTCCCTCATCAAACTCATCAAATATGCAATCCCAAAACTCCAAAATGCTCTGGTGGACAAGTTGTGACCTGCACATTCACCACACTATGAGATAATAACGGAACGTTACGAGACAGAGTTGTTTTCGAGGTAAATACAGAGACTGTTTACTGAAAAACGCGCATCAGTGGTTTTGCATGAATTTAATGGTACTTGGTACTTACAACCACTCTCAGAAAGGGGGCGGTAAAGCGGGTAAAGCAGGTATAAAGCCATGGGTACATATAGGAAGACAGATCGTCCTGACGCTGCTGCCCAATAACATGGCGTTGCTACACGGCCGCCATCTTGGCTCAGCTCGCTTCCTCAGAGCATTATGTCTATGGTGCATGTTTTACTAAAACAACCAGAACTCAGTTTTTGACCAATTTTCAAACAAGTTGGTTTGTTATGAACGACAGAAATGCAGTCATGATACTGTACTACATAGACTTTAAATCACGAATAATTTTAATCATGTATTTTTTTAAATGAAAATAACACTATAGTAACATTATGCAAATAAATAAGGACAGAATTTCACAGAATATTTTTTTTGGACTGAAGCAGAAAGAGAAGGAGAGGAAGAAGTTGTTTGACTGTCTGCAGTGGACTTTATAACAGTATCAGTTGGTTCGCATCTTGGAAAACCTTTGTGAAAAACCTTCCTTAAAGCTTTTGGTCGGAGGATGCTGATGAATTAAAGGAACATGAGGACAATTGAGGAAAAGAGGGACACTTGGACCTCACCACCAGGTAGGCCTCTGTGATGAATCTGAATGAGAGAAAGTTTTGTTGTTGCTATTTCTGTTAAACGTGTTAAAAACCAAGTCTATTTTCTAGGCGAAAATTGCATATCCATAATAAAATGAGTATATCTCTGCAACCACAAGGTCTATTTGAATACTTTTGAAAAATTGAAAAATTGCTGAGATGTGTAAATTTCAGTATATGTGTTACTGGTGAAGAGTAAATGAAGATGGCACACAGAAAAAATTAAATACATTTAATGTTTGCCTAAAATAAATAAATAAATAAATCAATATTTTGGATGAGTAAATGATGCTGCTAAAGCTCAAAACCTCTATCAAATGATTGTACAATGTATGAACATTATCTCTGCAGTGGTTGATTCTGATAAAGTGAAGCAGTACAAAATTATTGAAGCTTTACTACAAAAAATTCAGGCAAGATTTCCAAAATGTCCACCTGCCACTATAAACCATTGTTTAATCTTTATTTTCACACAATTTGCATAAACTAACTGAAAAAGAATCAACCGGGACTAAATAACAACTACTTTCTAGGCCCTCTGTGTCCCTCTGTGTAAATCTGCACTGAGAGCAGCTTATTTGGGTACAGTTACGCCTGGCTCTATCTCTGCAGCGGATTGGTTGATTCGAGTGATTGATTGACAGCTCATTCGAACCGTTAGAGCCAATAGAATGAGGCCCACGTTGATGTGATTGACAGTACTGGCAGCCAATCAGAATCAGAATTCTTCTCATGAGCCAATCAGAATCAACAGAATCCTGAAATGTGTGACGTGCAGGCAGTAAGGTTCCACCGCTCCTAAAGCCCGTCCGGACCGATTTAGATGTAACACCGGTCAAAGTTCAACTGGAAATATTACATCCATGGCTTTACCACAGTCTATGGGATTTACACATCAAACAAACTTTTCACGGCAAAACAGCAAAGGTAAGAGGAAATGTACAACCATGTTTTGGCCAAGCAGGGTCTGTGTTTGCTCGACTTTGCTCGTTGTTGGTCATAGATATATTGACTGTCAGTATATCTATGGTTGTTGTCTTCTCTCTCTGCAGTGCTGCTGTGTAGCTTCTGTGTTAGCCGCGGTGCTATGTAACGTTTCAATCTTTGTAGCCGCCTGGTCTTTCATATGAGTGGTCGCTGATGTGTTTTGCATAATGTACAGTAGTATACGAGCCAGAAATGTGGCGACTGGGTCCACACAGAGGTGCTTCATGAAGTTTGATGTTTAGTTGTTTATTTGAGTAGTGTTTGGGCTGTGTTTGGGTCATAAAAACATGGTTTACAGGCTGCGGGACAGCTTCTGCTGTTTAAGTAGTGCAGTGGTGGCTCTGTGATTGTTCTGCGTGTCTTCAAGTCCCCCATATGGGGGACTTTGGTTTTTAGCAGGTTGAATTTATATCTTTATCCATGTTGCCATGTTGCTTTACTGTGAACTAGTCACCAGGGTGGCTGGTGGTCACTTTGCTACCTCAGTTGTGTGTGTGTGTGTTTATTTATTAATTTTTTTCACTATTTAAAGAGGAACTATGCAGGATTTGTAGCTTAATTACAGTATGCTCCATTTGTTCCTTAATTAAACAACCACCTAGTGTCTCTTGGCTGAAAACCAACCTTGTATTGTAAGATCAGAGCTTCCGACCCGGTGTACCGCCATCGCGCCCCATAACCCGTAATCTCTTGTTTATGACAGACTAAACTACACAAATATACACGTCATAACATCATATAGGCTATGAATGTTATCCACTGCTCTATTTATTGATTTCTCGTTGGCTTTGTTGTAAACAAATGCACATAGTCGGGAGGAGGGACTATAAAATGACCACAATTAGTTTGTGGATTAGAAAGATTTAGCATTTGATGGTGCTATCACTGGCATTATAATAGACTAAAAATACATGATGTACCACATTCAGCTTTAATGATCTTTGGAGATCAAATTTTCCCTTTTTCACAGTACTTTTTTTGTTGTTGAAATGTCCCTAAAGCAGGAACACAATATGAACTTCATTGTAAACAATGAAGTGCTGATACCTTGGGCCTATTGTCAACAGTAATGGCGGCTCCGTTATTCTGTTTGCGACAGTTGTCACCAACACACACAGGTTCTTTTAGATTCTCCCCAACAACCTCCTTCTCTCTCTTTTATCGACCTACTTCTCCCGAGGTGATTGCGTCTCCTTTATGTAAAAGCTTTGTGTCAGGTGGGTCAGTCACAGCTTGTGAAGACTCTGCTGCCTCTCGCCAACTCTCCCCTCCTCCTCCTCCTCCTCCTCCTCCTCCTCCTCCTCCCCCCAGCCCCGGGTCCTTAAATCCATGTCATTTGGCCTGCTGCTGGCTGGAAAAGATCAAACAGCACATGTGGGACTGACCTTCAGCACGGCGCCCCCACCACTTGCTGCGTATATCTCAGTAGGCACAGTGCGTCTAAACATTAACTCTGTGGACGGGGCACAGTTTAGTCTAATGGAGCTGGTTTAAGTGCGTGTGTGTGTCATATCTATGAGAGGTTGTTTAGGAAATAATTCATATTTGCTCTCACACACACCAGTATCATACACACACTATTATACTCATACATACACACCACTATACTCTCTCACATAGTGGTGTGTGTGTATGAGTATAGTGGTATGTGTAAAAGAGTAGCGTGTGTGTATGTATGAGTATAATAGTGTATGTAAGAGAGTATAATGGTGTGTGTAAGAGACTATAGTGGTGTGTGTGTGAGAGCAAATATGAATTATTTCCTAAATGGCCTCTCATAGGTAGCCTACAGTATGTGGACGTATCCATAGTTGTCTGTTGTGTTAGTCTGTACAGGGCCGTTGTATAGGGGAGAAAGGTGATGATAACTCTAGGGGCCCAGTGCCCAGTAGGGCCCACAAAAAACCCCAGTAGTCTAATCTTTGTAGGACTGATTTATTCTGCATAAGACCCTGACTAGTACTCATAATAATGCTGCAATAGCATCAAAACAAAGTATTCTAAATAAAAAATGATAATACATATGTAGTCTAAGAATTTAAAGTGGAAAAGTCAGGGGGCAGGGGCCCACTTAGGGGCCCAGAATTCCTAGCAACGGCCCTGAGTCTGTATAAAGTGATCTAGGAGAGATAAATGTTTCCTACACGTGTTATTAATTAACAGAGACAAATGCAGAAAGAACAAGATGCTGCTGCTGCTGCTGCTTGAAATCCATAATCTCAGTCATAATCACTTACTTGCAGTGTTGGTGAGAAATAGAGTTCAGGGTGCAGAAAGCAACTGCTGAACTGGCACAGCCCGACCAGAGTCCTTCTGGCACTCCTGGGTCTGATGATGAGCACCTGCACCCGGAGCCCACCTGTGCCGTGCCGCCGGTGCCGTGCCGTGCTGTGGGGGCCCACGTCCGCACCGAGGCCTCCCTCGATACCAGAGCACCTGCAGCACAGGGCTTTTTTTTTTCACACAGTCTTAGAGCTGACATGTGAGCAGCTGTTCTCTCAGTCCATTATGAGCACAGTTGAAGCTTTGTGTGGGGTGAAGAAAAGAGCTACTTGTCAAAACTGTGACGTAAAAGTCCCTCTGTGTCACAGTGTCAGGGGAGATTTTGGGCCAAGTCATATTGTGTGTGAGCACTGTCACGTACGACTGTAAGTGACTTAAGGTAGCACTGTGTCCAAAAGGTACACAGTCAGATTTGCTTTATCTTTCTTCCTGTCAGTCCTGTTCATTGACTGTTGCTTGTCTGTAGGAAGTGAAAGCACACTGATTGTACTTCACCGTGTCCAGGCAGTTTGATACCTTTTCATTATTTCCTCACCTTGCCTGCAGGTTTCATAGGGAAGTGTTGTTTATGTTTAGTAAAGAGCAGCTTCAGTGTGTTCTACTCTACTAGAGGGATGAAGATCATTCTTCACAAAGATATTCGGGTGTTTTGGTGTTTTGATGGTGATGATGGTGGAGAGAAGTTCCAGTTCCTCACTGTAGGGTCCAACATTCAGGCCTGTGTTGTTCTCTTGGTGGACGCCTCACATACTTTCACCAACCTAGTCTACTCAGTGGTTGTTCCAAACATTTTATGAACAAACATGAGGAAAGTCTTTACAAAAACAACATGAGTGACAAATTAAAGTAAAGATCAACATATCTTTGTAAGGTGTTGGAGCAGCACCAGTTCTTCGAGTCTCTGAACTCTACTGGAGGGATGAAGATCATTCTTCACAAAGATATTGTCTCATTCGGTGTTTTGTTGGTGATGATGGAGAGAACTTCCTGTTTCGTCATAGGATGAAGTTGATCACTCAGAACAACTTTAGTTTGCAGTGACTCTCCTCTCTAAGGGCACAAGTGGATCCAGACCATGAACCAAGATCCCCTGACTGTAGGGTCCAACATTCAGGCCTGTGTTGTCCTCTTGGTCTTGTCCTCTTGGTGGACGCCTCACATACTCTCAGCTTCCTAATGAAGGACGCCTCATGGGATCATGTGACTTTTCTCCACATCTCCGTGGAGCAGTGCGCTTGGTTTTCGTACCACTGAAGTCTCTGATGTTGGTTCATGGTCCTAATGAAGAGCTTCTGCTCTGCAGCCAGACTAATATCCCTCTGTCTCTATGTAAGTGCTGACAAGCTGCTGTTGCTGACTCAGCCTGGTCACGTCCTGCATTGAGATTCTCAGCCACCTGAAGAAGAGTTGCTCTTCTGTTTTTTGAATGGGCTGTGGACCACTGATGTTTTTCCCATCGATGATGCAGATGTGACTTTATTCTGTTCCCATTGAAACTTGAGCATCTTTGTGACGGAAGCTCCTGCCATTCATACCCCAGCAGAGAGAGAACCCTTCTACAAAGTCAAGGGCCTGATCAGTGTTTTTATAGCTGTGACAGAGCATGAGATGTTGTTGATTGTTAAATTGTACCATAGGTAGATATACTTA
The DNA here is from genome assembly GCF_045865225.1 of Trachurus japonicus. Lineage (NCBI taxonomy): Eukaryota > Metazoa > Chordata > Actinopteri > Carangiformes > Carangidae > Trachurus > Trachurus japonicus. The sequence goes on from NC_140930.1 coordinate 23,350,709, forward strand.
TACAAGCTGGGAAATTACAGTGCAGCAGCAGCATTACACACAGTGACGATAACAACATATATTATAAGAATATAAAGAATAAAGAATATAAGGAACAAACTATAATAAAATAGCAAAATAGCAATAGCAAATAAAATAAAATGTAATGTACAAAAGTATATACAACTAATTGGCAGCGTTGATTTTAGTGCAAAAAAACCCCAAAAAACTACAATGGTTATTAATTGCGGCTGCTCTGAGCTAATGCAATTACCTGCAATGCAGTGCACCTGTGGAAGTATCTGCATTTGTTATGTTTATCCACAGGTTTTCCCTTTAATTTGTCATCAATGTGTATATAAGAACAGCAATAGTTATGCTTTTACACTTACCTTTTTTTAATGATTTGTTTGATCCTCCTTTATCCTGCCTCTTGAACTAGGCAGCTGCATGAATATGCCCCAACCTTCAAGGTCATTTGCATTTGCCCCATGACCACTGGGGGGCGGTAGGGTATTGCCTGACCCTTGATGGGGGCTCTGCCTCTGATCCCAAATAATATTTGCCCCCAGAACTCACAGAGCAGCACGTCTGCTGCCTGAATGACCCAAACCTTCATGAATGGCTGGCATTTGGCGTCACGTCAGTTTTAGCCGACCTTGTCTCCAATGCCGCACTTATGAATCACACTGGAAACTGAATCCTGTCCACGAGACATTACATGCAGCAGTGAAGATCTCAACAGGCTGTTTTCAGATCACTTTGTTCACTTTCCCCCTCTGCCATAGTGCGCTGACTGACAGCCGCGGTGATCAAAAGTGCATGGTTGTGTGTGAAATGTTTGTTTCTTGGAAAGTCCACGCTCTCCTGTAATTTGGCTTTTTTTTCTGGTCAGAGGGCACTTTCAGTCAAACACACACACACAACTGGGAAAAGACAGAAATGAGAGGTAGAGATTTCAGTGGACCTGATTACAACTTCTTTATTCTAACAGTCCATACCTGCAGTTGATCATCTGACCTGTTGCAACACCTGGACACCTCTTCCACTTCCACTGGTGGCTGTTGAGTGGAGCAGTAGCCACAGGAAACATTTTTTCCTCAAAGGAAATCTCTGATAAGCCCTAATCTCTCACCTTGATATTTTATGCCACCAAGAGCCCATTCTCACCCCCTCCAGCACTTTGAAGTCCTGAAAAGCAGCTATTGTTTACTTCAGAGCGGGGTGGAGGAAAAAAAAAATCTGCTGATATGCCACTCATGTGAATGATATGGAAATTTGGGACATGGGAATTTGAGTTGGAGAATGCCATAAAAAGGAATAATAGCTTGGAAATGTGTGACTTTGATGAATGCGATTTGCAGTGGCATGAATGGAAATATTGTTGTAGGAGGATTTATTGTGGTTGTGTGTGGGAATTTCACAAAAACGAGGGCAAGGAAAGAAAGGGAAAATACGATAGATTAAAATTTTATCTGATGCTGTGTTTCCCGCTGTTATGGTCTGCTTACTGTGTATGCACACACACACATGCACGCACGCATGCACGCACACACACATTGTCATGGTTCTCAGAGAAGAAACCCAAGGCCATGACTTAGAGGGCAGATGTAAAAATAGAGTGTATTAAAAAAAAACAAAATCAAGAATACGCAAATGGAACATTGAACAAAGTGCAATTAATTGTGCTGAGGATAAAAAAATCCCAAAGATAAGACCATGAAAGCAGGTAGGGGTGAAAACAGGCTGGTACAAGGGTGCTAAGGAGGGAATAAGGAAGAGGTGAGCAGGTGGGAAATAATAGCAGAACTGGACTGAATGAATGAAATGATGAACGAGCTGACTGAAACTCAAAACTGTTAGACACACATGCGTGCGCGCCTGTACGGTATGTATAGATTCATGTATAGAGTTTTAACAGCATGTCTTTATAGGCCTTATTTTCAACACCTTTAGAAAATATGACTGCCAAAGTCACAAGACTGCTTTTGTAATTAGCCAGTGTCAAATATTTGACTTTGTCATCACAAGCACCTGTCTCCCTCACATAAACATCCACACAGACTCCTGTTCTTGTCACAGAGGAGGACATTACACTGACTTGCATCACTTCCCTGGAGACCTTGTCACATTTATTTCATTTGTGATATATTTAAAGAACGTCTAGGATAGCAGAATAAATTCTTAGGTTCATTTCCCATTTGTTGTTTCTGCAATTTACATATCCATATGATGATTGAGACAGCTATTCAGTGTGTGACGTTTAAGATATATTAGAAAATAAGCACAAAGAAACTGAGTCATATGGACAATCAATAACATTTCTTCCAGACAGCACACATGTGAAAATGCCTAGAAAATAAATGATAGATAGATAGATAGATAGATAGATAGATAGATAGATAGATAGATAGATAGATAGATAGATAGATAGATAGATAGATAGATACTTTATTAATCCCGAAGGAAATTCATCTGTCAGCTGCTCCAAACATTCTGAAAGAAAGTACTTAGCTAATGTAGACAGATGTAGCAATAATATAATAAAGGAATAAAATAAAATATAAAATATACCTAAATAAAATAAAATCACTGTGAATCAACATTGATGTGCACAAATCAGTGAGGTAAAAGGTTGATCATTTTGACTCATCTAAGACTTTTATACGCTGGCTCTGACAGTGATATATCTGACATCTTGTTAAAATAAAAGTGAAGTTTCCCAGTTTGTACCCAATATTGGCTATTATGACATTAACCATGCTCAGTACTTAACATTACATTTAATCACAACTGTTCGATCCTGCTGTTCACCAAATCACAAGGTCTCAACCACAATGTTGTCTTGACTTGAGAATTTTCACAAGAATTTTCACTTAACTCAAATAATCCATTACAATATCCATTGTGGTTAAAAAGTAAATGGTGGAAACACAAACAATCATTACACAATCAAAAGAAACTCACGTGCATGTCACAATTTTATATTTATGTCCAACATCCTGCTACTGATCCAGTAATAAACCAGGCAAGTTGCCAGTTACAATGATGATGATGATGATGATGATGATGATGGTGATGATGATGATGACCGTTCAAGCTTTACAGGCCGAGCCAACTCCATTACCGAGAACCTGGTGGATATTTTAGACGGCAGCTCTCACCACTGCAGAATGTAGATAAACACATACCATTTAAGTTCCCTCTCATAATCCTACAGTCAACAATCCTTCCCTGGCAACACAGCCCCACCAGTTTACAATGCTAAGTCACAATTACAGTACCTCTAATTACTGGGTTACCTCTGTGTATGTATGTGTCAGCGTATACATGTGAGTGTGCATATATTCTTCCTGGCTGTGCTGCTGTGTCTGTGCCTGCAGGAGAAGGAGGCTCGAGGATGTGGGTGGAGGGTTAGTGGAATCCCTTAGCTGCATTACTGCATGGTTTACCCCATGCTATGAAATGTATTTTGACCCGAGTGTCCCAAAAATAATAAATACACTGCTCCGTGCTAATAAAACGAGATGGAGACATATTCCTGGAGTAGAAGTGAAAAATGAGCACAAGGTGAAGAAATGACCCAAGAGAGAGGCGGAGGGTTTAATGTGTCCTGTCGCCTACTGTAACCTTATTTCTAAGAAATAGCAGTCTCGCTCTCCCTCCATTTTCCCTCCCGCAACTCAGACTTATATTTGGCCTGTGCTGCTCTGCATTGCGTTGCTTCACGAGGCGTTTTCCTTCTCCCTTGCCAAGGGATGGATAGAGCAACAAGACTACAAGTGTACAGCAGTGGTCGGCTCCACTTAAACACACTGGTGATCTGAGCTAAATGCTAACCTCAGCAAAACTAACAACAGCGATACCAACATGATGGTAAGGGGAGCGTACCTATGTTCCCTGATCTGGGAATATAGGACCCTCTTTTTGAAAAAGGGTCCTATGTTCCCCGTTTTTTTCCCAGCCTGACAAGCCAGACTATCTCATTAACATGTCTAGTCTGGCAACGACCGGTTGACCTCGGCTCAATCCAGGGGGCGGGATGAAGGCTGTCTTTCAAACTGCCTCTGCACCAATAGGGTAGCGCTACGACCAATCAGAGCAAAGAGCAGGATGACGTTAGCCTGACAAGCCAATTAAAATGTATGTCGTCATCGCGTTAAGCCCGCCCAACGACTCTCTAAACAGATAGAGCGCTGTGATTGGTGAACACAAAACGGTGTTTGAGACTCAAAAAGTTTTTAGAAAAAGGGTCCCATATGTTCCCCGGTCCCATACAAAGTGGGGAACATAGGACCCAGGGAACATAGGGATGATCCCATGGTGGGAAGCGGTACATTGTTTACCATGGTCATTGTGTTGGTTAAGCGTTTTAGCGTGCTAATGTCTGCTAATTAGCACTATCACAAAGGCCATGTAGAGAAGGTGAGATTGTCATTAGTTTTGCAAATCAGTCACAGGCAAAAAGTGTTGGACAAATGACATTTTTGACCTGATGATGGCGCTGGATGAAAAGTGATCCAAGTGTTAATCCAAGGGGGAACACGAATGTCTGCATAGGTTTCACAATCCATTCAGCGTTTGTTGGGAATTTTCAGGTCGGATTATCATCTTAATCTTCGGTGAGTTGAACTCAAAACAGAAGGTTGAAGGAAGAGCAACAATGGAATTTTTTGGGGGGGAAATTCAATTGTTGCTCAATGAGTGTAGGCTACGTGATGTGGAGACTGTGATTTATGAATCAAGGAGGAACAGCAGGACTGCTACAGGAAATAAAAAGAAAAGGAAATAAAAATCTGCGGCGACACAGCCAAAAATATTTAATGTCTGTCATTAAGAGGAAAAAGGAAGAAAAATGATAAAAGAGCGGGCAAGTGTCACGTGACAGTTCAATTTCATATTCCAGCTCTTGTCTCCATGTTCACCTTGACCTTTTACTGTATATTGGCTCTACCAATCCCAGGGACACTCTGTGGTGCTGCATGGGGCTAAAGCTATAAACTGTTTTTTTTCTTTCTTTTTTTAAATCTTGCTCTGTCTAACTGGGGAAAAAATGTAAATGACAGCGTGTGCCCATGCATACCAGTGTGTTTTGCATGACAAATGTGCGTTCAATTAGTCACACGTGAGCGTGCAGCGAGTACACAAGCATTTAAACAGACGTATATTACAGACATGTACACAATCGCATGCACCCACATTATGCACAGTCAACAAGGCCATATGGCGTCTGTGGAGTGGGTTGAGGCTATCGTCATTTCCAAGAAACCTCTGGCTCTCCTTGTGTAGCTTCCTTTTGAAACCCGAGAAGTAACATTGACATTATCGATGCTGGAAAGGAGTAATAGGGGGTTTCTGAAAAACCCCAAAGCAGGAACACCTGTCCGTCATAACTGTCGATGAACCTGCGTGCACCTGTTTGATAAAGCAAACCTCTGAATTGGGTCTGTCTGTCAGAACCCTCAGCAGACCGCCTCCCCGTGCATCCTGCTCTTAAATCTTCCTGCGCGGCGGCGGGACAGATGAGCTACAAGCGTCGACCTATAGCTCGGCCCGCCGCGGCCTCCAGAAAGCCCCCGGTTTGTAGTTGTGTGGTCGGCGTTTGCTAAGCTGCCAAATGGGAACACATGCCATTCCTAAGAACCCTGCAGGACTAGGGGGGGGGGATCTGGTGACAGCAGCTCTTGGCTTACAGATTGTTGATGCTAAAATGAGATACACTTAGGGGCAGGCAAGTGGCGGAGAGGGGTGAGTGTGGGAGGAATGGGAGGTATGAGAGGCAGAGAGAAAAAGGAGAGATTGTGGGCAGAGGAAAGTGAGAGAGAGAGTGTAATGTAGGGCTGCCATGATCACGTGTCAATGAGTTCATGTTTATCCCTCCTCACTTCAACCAGGACTGAGGTTAGGAGGGATCCAGCTTTTGTAAATCCACTGCACATTTTCTCTCCTCTGCTATCTCCCGTGCATAGACAGGGGTTGAGATTAGGCTTCTGGCTTTCACCTCCATTTCATTTAATATTGTTTATGCAGTCTACACTGCAGGATGTGAAATCCCATTAAAGCTGGTCTGATTGTTGATACTGTAGGTCGGTCACATCTACAGCACCTGACATGCATTCTTAATGGGAGCTTGTTATTCCTGGAAATGCCTTGTGAGGCTCTCAGGTACATCTTAGGACAAAGTATAGATACCTGCATATAGTACATAGATACTTCCTTAAAGGGATAGTTCACCCAAAATTCAAGACACACCAAAAAACATCCAAATACCTCCATAGTGCTCGACACTGGGAGCTTCCGCTACAAACAAGCTTAAAACATATACTTATTTAATTTTTTATTTCATTAATTTCTCATGTTGGGGCTTCAATACAAGAGGGACATTACAGACGAGCAGTATGGAGGTATTTGGATGTTTTTTGGTGTGTCTTTTTGGACGAAGTTGGTATCCATTCACAACCATTATGGGGACAGATACTGCTGCGCGGACCCCCCCGTAACTCAGAGAAGGCACGGAGGACTGAAAATTCTCACAGCTCTTAGTCGACATGAGGGTGAGTAGATAATGAGTGAAATTTGAATTTTGGGTGAACTATCCCTTTAAGGAATACTGTGGAGATAACCCACATTGATCCTCTCCCCAGTCTGAGGTTGTGTTTGAGACAACGTTTCATTCCTTTCTAACTTTTTTACTGAATTTGATAAATATTTGATTAAGTCTCGGAAACTTGTGCGAGCGTGTGTAAATGTGCGCCCAGCGAGTTTGTGCGTGTCCTCTTATCTGTCTGTCCTTGAGCTTGAGCCTGCCAGACAAACCTGCATGGGTTAGCCTGCAAATACAGGACATAGGATCAGTCGTGCTTTTCTAAAGCCAGAAATATCCTGTATTTCCTGGATGTTTCCTCGTCACATGTGTCCAGGTAAAATCACAGACATATTCCACTGAGCTCAGCAGCTGAACGTAGCAGGGTTTCACAATGAGGGGTGACTCTGGGTTGCATGAGCGTGACAATAGTTGGGCTATTATGGCACTGTCATATGGTAGCAGCAATAAATCCTTAAAAATATTTGTCTAGCACCCCCCCCTCACCGCAGCTGAAGTAGCCGTTGACTGAATGACGTTGTTTGTCTGCGGTTTCTAAAACTCATTCAGAAATAAAACCTTTTTCCGATCTTACAGCCCGCATGGTTTCAGCTTAGGCACAAAAACACTACCGTGAATTTGGGTTAAATTTAGTAAGGTTAGGGGGTCCTCATGGGGAAAATAATAACCACTTGGTTAAGGTTAAGGAATTACCACAGGATAATGGTCATGCTTACAAGAAACCAACCTCACTGTTGGTTGGAAAAAGGAAATGAACAGTGGCCGCAAGTGTTTTGTTGATCCTTCCAACCATGCAGGGCCGTGCAGAGACCTTTAGAGGACCAGGTGCTCAGAGCTAAATAGAGACACATGGAAAAGGATCTTAAAAACATTACCCACATTTAGTGCTGTGCGATATTATGATATATTGTAGTGCGATATAAAAATGTCTACAGTACGATAGAGCCCTATCGTTTATAACGTAATTTTGCCGTGTGTGGTAGGCTACTGGGTTAGCTCTGTTGCTACCGCTAACAACAACCGTTAACATCACTACGGTCGGGGAGGCAGGACATGTAAAACTTACGTGATCGAGTTGCAGACGAGTGTGTTTGGAACTGATGGGAGGAGAGAAAAAAGAGAGTGAGACACACGTAGCAGCAGTGATATTGACGACCCCGTCCCCGCTGAGGAGGAACTCAGCTGTTATGGAAAAGGACCTAAACCAAGTCGAGTAGAGTCGAGTAGAGCCCAGTAAAGCCCAGTGGAGCTGGAAGTTTGTAGTGTAAAGACCCATTGTTGTGCGTCTGCCCCATCTCTAAAGCTGAAGTGGCGCTCTCTCTTCCTCCTTCCTGTCTCTCTCCAGCTGTCCTTTCAAAATAAATGCACAAAAGCCGGAGAAAAAACAAACAAACTCTGACTCGTGAGCTGCTGGTGGTGAGATATTTAGCGTGGCCACCAGATTATCTATGCAGGAACAACCCTGTACATGATTTTAAGAGAAAATACTACAGTGTTTCCCATTAATTAACGAGTCAGTGTCGTTCCAGTCAGCCCTACCCTACCCCCCCCGCACACTACTATATCGTATATCGTTATCGGGATATAAAATGATCTATATCGGGATATAAAATTTTGTCCATATCGCACAGCTCTACCCACATTAATGTTTACAGCACAACCTGTTGAATTCTAGCAACCCACATTCAATACATTCATACAACATCCATGTGCAGAGGGGCTGCAGCTGCATGGCTCCAACCACCCTGACCTCCTCCATACAGACTATGTGGCTCTATAACAGCAGCACACTAAATCAATAAGAGTCATAATTATAAATGCCGATATAGTCACTTGAGTGTAAACAGAGTTGAGGACCTTGCTGAAATGACTGCTTGTTTTTCTTTTAAGGATAATCTCAGTAGTCGTTGCTTCTTTGTGTCCTGTGCGTTAACGTAGACCTAAGGACAAAGGATTGTTGTCATGGTGCAAACAGCCAGGTGTGTGCTTTTGCAAGGTAATCAGACTGGTTGTTGCACAAGGTCCTGATCCCATTTGATTCTTGCTCTGATTCCAATCCAGTTAGAGAGAAACTATTTCAGGTAAAATATCAGTTTTACTTGGACATGAATGAGGTTCTCAGAAAACTAATGCTGTTAATTGTTCCCAACCTGGTGCATTGTTGAACTTAACTGTCCATCTGCTTTTGGACTTGCTGGTGACAACACTGGAGTCTGCCATGTTTTTCTTTCTCACGTGCAAAGGTGTAGTGCTATTTGCTTACGCAGTCGAGCACGCCCACTGTTAAGCTGTGGCTTGATTCAAAGGTAACCACTGTTCTACACTGGCGAGTTTACAGAGTGACTATGAACATGACTAAATGTTTCATCATGTTGAGAATATGGTGCAGACATCAGACAAACATCCAGCTGAGTAATATTAAACCACACTATGAATGTAGCAGGTTGTAGTCAGTGTGATATTCAGCATCAAGTGAATGAACACATGTTGCATGTGTTTTTGAATGATTTAATTTACTAACTTGACCTGAGAACCATAAACTCAAGTCAATAATACTGAGTTTTCCTGTGTTGAACAGAGCCCAAAGCCCACCTCCTATTATTATTATTATTATTATTATTATTTATTTTATTTTATTTTATTTTATTTTTTACAGCTAATCAATCTATGATACCTTGGAGCCCGTCTTGAAATGTAGTTTATCTCACTTTTTCCTTTGCCGAATTTCTGGAAAATACTTTAAAAGTTGTGCAAAATGGAAATGTGGTTGAACTATTTTCTACAACAAATTAGGGTGATTCTTTTTAGGCTGTTGTCCTATTAGACTGTTGGATATTTCATCTGTGAAGATCTGTTATAGCCAAAGTAAAATACTTGTCTGTCATTGGCTGGCAGGCATCCAACAGCCACTGCTTACTTTAGTTGCTTGCTGGGACTGTGTTCAGCCCCCCTTTGATTTGAGAGTATACATCTACTCATTATGTTTTACTCCGTAATTAATGTCACAAAGGAACAAGTCCATGGCTGCTTATACTTTCTGTGAACTCTCTCTCGGTGTCATTGTGGAGAAAGTTACTGCTGTGTGACTCTGCAGTGCTGTGATGATCAGTAAATGTTTAGAATCTGAATTGACTGTTTGCAGGGAGGAGTGAATGAGTGAACGAGGGAGTGGTTTTGGACACGACCTTTGTTTGAAGTCAACTTTCAGTGGCAACACGGAATGAATCGGGAGTTAAACAGAGTCTTTGTGTGTGATGCAACAGTTTGCTCTGTGATGCAGCTGGCTCCCTCCGTGATGTAACAGCCAGCCGGGCCGTGGCCTAAGTTCACTTGGTGATGCAGCAGTGCAGCCGCTGGACCTGTGATGAAGCTGCAGCGACGTGCTTTTGGATACATCGGTTACCTCTTTGGGCCGTCTCAGCGTTGGGTCTGAGCTACAGATGTGTGTGTTGTGAGGCAGCGTTTCATTCCCTCTGACGCAGCTGTGAGCTTCACAAGTTAGCACAGACTTTCTGAGCGGATTAGGCAGTAGCTATCAATTCACGTATGTGAAAATCCCAGAATATGAAACAGTAAACAGATTATACTTAATCCACTTACAGGGTTTTGGATTATTACCCTAATGTATAGGCAATATACTGTATGATGACAGCATGAGACATAATGCGACAAGGTCACACATTATATGAGTTATATTAAGTAACGGCAGCTCTCTGAAGTTGTGGATACTGTTTTAACAGATGTTAGCAAAGATTGAGGCATCATATGAAGGCTGGGTTACGGATTTTATGGTTACATATCAAATAAGTAGCAAAGTTGATAAATTTACAAGATGAACAAGGACAGATTTCAACTCATAAGTACATGATAAACAAGGTGACTATAAACAGCCAGCAACAAACCTCAGTGTACGCACTCACACAAGCAGCTTCATATTACAGACTATTGGGGTCACACTAGAAATAGAGACCTGGACCTGATCTGACATTTGGACATTAATGAGAATGCTTTTTATTACTTTTTAGATGGTACAATCATTTTCTATCCAACACTGACCCTTTCATTTTGCCCAAAATGCAGTTTCATTGACAGTTGTGAGCCTCAGCAAAGTGAAAGTAATCGTATGTAAATGATTTACTGTAAGTGGTCACAAATAGGCCGATTTTACAGAGAACATGCAGGGAATGTCTTAATCTAACCTTTTACCGGCCCCGCAAACGGCTAATCTGTCAGAAATATCTACTGCTCCTGGACACCATGTCTTAGGACTGTGTGTTACTGACAATTTGCCATGGCTAATTAGCAGCAGCACCGGTCAGGGTGTACATTAAAACAACAAGGCATGGCCGGCCCAGCGACGTGACATCCGGCTGTTATACACATTATGGTGTCTCACATTTTTAAAAGCGGTCATTAATCATGGATAAGTAGTGTAGCTGTATGAGCAGCTCGCTCGTCTGAAGCCGGAACCTGACTTTATTACTCATATCATGTTGCAGATGCCTTTGTGTGCTCGATGTGTGTAGGAAATACCCCCACAGCACAGGTTCTTTTTTTTCTCCACTTTTTTTTACAAAAGAAATGCCATGTGGTTCAAAATCAATGACAATCTGTAAATTGGACAATATGTCTTTACATATCGCCTTTTTCCACATTTGGTAATCAAGTCTATTGGGCACCATTTGAAGGCCAACTTAGGTCATGTTAAAAATGTGTCCATTTCAATTGACAACAGGACATTATTGGACTCTATTCAACCCAAAGTAAAATATTTGTCACTGTCATTTTTTATAAGTGAATACATATGTGTTGTCAACTTTGCATTTGTACCATTGCTGCTTACAGTTGCAGAACTTTAACTGCTATAGTTAACCTTTAGATACATTTACTTATAACACATCTGTTGACTCATAAATGAGTTATTTCAGAAATTTAGACATTTCTGTTAGCCTAACTGGCAAAAGTATTTGGTCCATTTACTAAAAAGTAAAGATACAAAAGTACAAGTGTGTTGTCATGTTGAGTCACTGTGTTAACACATCGCAGCACAGTGAGTGAGCTGTGGGGTAAAAGTTATCCAGTAGTGTGTGTGTGTGTGAGGGACAGGAGGCGGGTTCATTGTGGGAAAAGTCAAGGAGACACTGACTGTAGAACATGTTTTTTTGTGTTGGGCAGCTGATGCCAGTGAGCTGAGCTGTCCTGGTCAGAGTTTGTTGTGGTCATTCACAGTGGAGAAAAAAAAAGTCAGCGTCCGCCGTCCGCCCTGAGGGAGTGAGATCAGAGAAGTGAGTCATAGTGGAGAGGAAGCGCCTGATGTACGGTGAAAGATGTATGAAAGGAGGGCGAGGTTGACTTGAAGAGAAGGGACCAACTTTGAGTGAATGACTAAAACTCTGAGCTGTGCTATGACGTAGTAGGACAAAGTGTTATTGAGGTCACCACAGTTTTAAAGTTGTTTTTTATTTTGCAGATATAGACCTATATATATTAGGGGTGGGAGAAAAAATCGATTCACATAAAGCAATATATTTTTTGACGATTTTTAAATCGATTTTTTTTTCTTCAAAAATCGATTTTTAAATTTTTTTTATATATTGTGCAATGTGCATTTGCTCGCCTTTTTTTTTTTTTTTTTACATACAGAGAGTCCAGGTTTTGAAAAGGGTTTAAGTTCACTTTATAATGGAGTATGTTAATTTATAGGCTCCTACAGTGTTTGTGTGCAGATAAATGTTAAAATGTAGCAGTGTACCTCAGTCTATATCTCATTTTATCAGAAAGGTTTCAGAAGCCTGTTTTTTCTTCTTTTATGCAAAGATAGTAAACATACAGTATATTGCTGCTGAATAAACCTTAAAAACTGACTTACATGTGATGTGTATTTTTGGGGGAAATATGGTTACTGGAATAGTCTGTAGACAATCATAATCATTCAACTGTTTCACTGGTGGTAAAAATGCAGACTAAAAATCGAGAAAATCGGCAATATCGTAGAATCGCAATTTAAATCAAATCGGCATCCAAAAAATCGTAGAAAAATCGAATCGGGAGAAAAGCATATCATCCCAGCCCTACATACATATACTGTATATAAGAGAGAGAGAGAGAGAGAAAGAAAAGGGCTGCTGACAATGCATTGTCAGCAGCCCTTTTCTTTCTCTCTCTCTCTCTCACAGTATACTGTATGTGGTACCTGCTCTACCAGGTGAGTCCCTGACCTGTCACCAGACCAGCTACTGACCAATCAAATCACAGGACAAACTGAGTCATGCTGAATCATTCCTGCAGGAGCAAACGAGTTTACAATTAAATGAAAAATAATAATGAGTTGTTGACATTTTGATAAATCAGTGGAATATCACCAACATTCATCATCACACAAAAGACCAGGTTTTACTGTAAAAAACAATAGACAAAAAACAAAAAAAATGTGCTAATAATTTGTTCACGTTATAGTATCACATATCCTTTAGCCTGACTTTTATGATTGGAAATTATTTCTAATAGGCATCTGTTTTATTTTGGCCATTAGGGATGGGCGATATGGACTAAAACATTTATCACGATAATTTCTGCCATTTATCCCGGTAACGATAAAAGTGACGATAAAAAATACCAATTCACCTATACTGCAAAACTGTAATGACTCAAATCAAACAAGTTTGAAACATGAGAACAGATTCAACATTTATTCAAATTCTGGAGCCTCGTTTAGCAACGAGCTCCTCGCTCTCAGCTCCGCCTTCGGCCATGTTTGTTATTGTTCTTCACGTGAGCCAAGAGGTCCGGTCTGCACGCAGGTGTCTGTCACGTGAGCTGAGCTGCAAGTGCGTGGTTGCACACAACGTCATCAAATGGGAGTAAATCTGAATACAATAAAGTTAAAAAATAAAAAATAAAACGTCATCAACTGGAATTTATCGTTATTACCGCGATATGACAAATTCTTATCGTGGGGAAATTTTTTGACGGTATATCGCAAACGGTAAAATATCGCCCATTCCTATTGGCCATGTGGAAATATTTCACCCTGCTGAACATTGATTATTGCTTAAGCAAATGTAGCCAGTGTTTCTACTTGTATCATATCTAGGGCTGAAACGATTCATCGAGTTACTCGATTAACTCGATTACAAAAAATAGCTCGTTATATTTCTATGACGCGCAGGGATATTGTTCCACACGGACCGTTGTTAAGGAAATACACCACTAGCGCGCGATGGCGGAGAGTCGGGATGAGACAGAGATAATCTAAAATTTGGGATTATTACATACTCAAAAAGGAAGAGAACAAGGTGCAGTGTGTCTACTGCAGCGGCACCGGCATCTGTAACCCCCCCCCCCCCGCTCCCCCCCGCTCACAGCGTCTCCCAGACCATCATATGTAAACCTACCGTAACTTCTCAAAAAAAAAAAAAAAAACTCCGGCCTCCTGTGCTGGACAAGTTCCTGTGAATACGTCTCTTAAAGCCCGTTTCAGCAGTTTCTAAGATGCTACGGTTCTCAAAGACCCGACCCGGTCCATTCCGCAGGGGTTGAGGCCTGGACCTGATGCAGCTGGACTCACAAGCATTAGGCTAATTCTCGGCTGGACCACGGCGAAATAAATAAATAAATAAAGAAAGAAGCCCGTGGTCCGACCTGACCCAATTTTTAATCTGAATTTTAATAGAAAACATAATTTGTTTTTTATGCCAAGTTTTCACTTATAATTGTATTATTTACATTTATTTTTTATATAAATTTTATATTGTTAACCTGTTTGGCTTGATATTTTATATTCTTTGGTCTCAGGTAATTTTTAGAAGGAGCAAATGTGCAATCCTTATTTGTAATGTTGTATGTTTAAATTTACAGTAAGTTAACTGTGTTGTTACCTACTTATTGCACTTGCAATAAATGGGCTTTTTGGAGCCAATAAAAAAAGCCAAATGCTTGATCATTCGAAGCCACATCATTTTTGTTGTTTTGGTTGTTTAAAAACGCAAAAAAAAAAGATCCGATTAATCGATTAATTGATCGATAAAGTGCTAGATTAATCGATTACAAAAAGAATCGATAGCTGCAGCCCTAATCATATCATTAAGGAATCCTGTTCCTTAATACTATGTATTGCTGATGCCGTATGATGTGAGCACTAATACGAGCACTAACTACCTTGTGCCACCACAAACGTGTATTGTCTTACAAATGTATATTTATTATTAAGTCTTTGGTATTTTACCTCATTGTTGCTTTTTTTTTTTAAGGTTGCCTTTTATCATCAGGCAGAGGGACTGGCGATGAAAACTACCTTTTTTTTTTTTAGCTAACTCGGGTGCATTTACATTTGTTTTTTACAATGTTTTATTAATGTACATTGTCCCTTGTCAAATAAATTAAACTGAAACTGAACTGATATTTAGGACATTATTCCTGGTTGTGATGATGTTTACAATGAACACTCACACGGACAAACTCGTATCCGGATTAGTGAACTCAGCCCGTTGATAACCAGCATTCTGTGCATGTTGAACTAGCTTTGCACAGGCCACTGACAGCCTTGTCAAACACCAGAGAAATCTGGAAAATGTAACTTCTACTTCTTTTCAAGAGTAGAACTTTCAAAATACATCACACAGTTTTTAGGGAGAAGGTAAATGAATGATAAGAGATATACATCGCATCATTCATCATTTCTATGTTTCTATAAAGCACCTTGTGAAGGAGTCGACATGTAGGTCAGATGTTATGGAGGGTGGAGATGTGAGATTTACAGTGTATGTGGGAGAAAGAGCAAAATGTTTACACTGAGGAGGAACCTGTGGATAGAGCAGGGGGTGTATTTATACAGGCCTGTTAAGTACATTTTCTTTTTTAAAGCAAAGTCAACAAACTGTTTTTTTTTTACTATAGAGTCATGTTCATAATAGTTTCATGTACTGGCTGTTTTGTCATAATGTGTAAATTGACATAAACTGTGAGTTCTGCTGAGAGACAGGTGTCAGTTACAGGATTATGATTAACAGTCTTTTAAATAGGCAGTTTGCATCATAACAAATAAACACCGTGTAAGGTAGATAAGAAGTCAAACAATAACTTGCAGGTCATCACAGCTCCCTTTTGAACTTTGTGATTATGAGACTCAAGTTACCCCATGAAAGCATTTGTTACAGCGTCAACACAAACTCCTCATTTGCCAGCATCCGCGACCCTTTAATCACTGGTTTTATTTTGCATGAGTGGAAAAGTAACTCAGCGTTATTCTTTATCGTAATCCTAAAATTTCATGCTTTTTAAAGTCAGCTTCCTCTGCCATTTTCTGAGTGATTTTGGAGCCGATCAGGAGTTGGGATAGTTCTGCCAAATTTTAACACTGAGCCCTTGTGGATTCGCTAACAAGGCCGGGCCTGTCTAATACAAGAACACAAATCCAGCTCCTTTCTGCCTGATCTGCAGTAATTCCCCGAGCTCACATCACTTCCTCACTTGTAGATCTCACAGATATACAGAAGTATTTAAAACTACACTGCCCTCAAATTACTTGGGAGAACCCGCTGAAAAGTGTCACTGCAAGGGTCTCACAATTAGATGGCTTGAATTCCACATACTTGGTCGGTGCCCAGCTGAAATAGTTTTGAGCAAGACACTGAATCCCTTACTATTGTTCCTGATCCTGAGCTCAATCCTCTCTGAGCAGGGGCAAAGAGAAAAGAGCCTTTCTATAAGGAGATTGCTATAATATCACAACTGTTGAGTCTGTTCTGTGTTCCAAAATATATTAAAAAAGGATTTTGTTTGACATTTTGTCAATACACATATAGGTTCCCCTGCTTGAGAGTGACACGAGGAGACTGATACTGCTCATGTAACTCTGTGTTTATGTCTCCAGACTTATTTGGAAGTCTTGGCATGGCCTAAAGATTGTTGCTTAAACACTGGTTTTCTAACAAAGATATAATGTGTTAATTAGCGGGTTTAGAAGTGCACGGATTTGTAATGAGAGAGGAAAAAAGGGCTAAAAGAGGGATTTTTCCCCCCCCCTTGTTCAACCAATCAATAAACAGCCACAGGCGAGTACATGTGAATACGCACATAAATGCACACACACTTATTCTCAAACATGTCTGGTGAATGGTAATACTGTGGTAATGAGTGTAAGCTGGACTACACCCATGTGAGGGGTGAGTGGGTGCAGCCAGTCTGGCAAAACCACAAATGACCGACCGTCTATGTGCGATGGAAACGTTTCACACCAGTAGCGAAGGTGTTTCACATTAAGTCAGATGTTAAAAGATTTCCTCTTGCATTAAAGTTTATCATCTAGGAGGAAGACGATAAAATATCGCACCACTCTATCAGTTCTCTCCTTTTCCTTTCATTCACATACACACACACACACACACACACACACACACACACACACACGGATGAGGCATCTCATCATCAGCCCTTCACCTCTCTCCCTCCTTCTCCTCCGTCCCATGCTTATCTTCTTTTCTCCCCCCCACCCCCCACTCCTCCATCCCCCTTCAGCTCAATTAGTCTCTTTTCCACCCTGCTCCACTGATCCTTCTTTAAACTGATTTCAGTCTTATTCCCATTCCCCCTCCCTCCTTCACCTCTCTGGTTCTCTGCCTCATGACTCACGGAGGATATTTTTCAGTGTCACAATCAGTCGGAAAAGTGGGTAAATATAGATCAGAAGCCTTAAAGACGTAGTACGTGTGAGTGTGCACATATCACGCAGGACACGCCTCAGGGAGGGGTTTTTGCCGAGTCGTGATTTCTCTCGGTTTACATCAGCAGTGTGGGGTGATTTTACCTGCCTGAGAGCACGTCGCCTGCCTCGAGTCTTAAAGCTGTGGTAGGAGTTTTAATCACACCCGCTTCCCTTGCCCTATATATTTTTTTTACACCATCGTCCCTTACTCCTTAAGCTCCCCTGTCTATTTGAACTTCATGTCTTTATTTTATTATGCTAATTCTTTGCTTGTCTGGATACGACCAGACCTGACAAAACTGAACACAAATGCATGGGAGGATAGACTAATGAATAATGGCATTTTATAACCAAAAGGTCAAAGGTCAACTTCACTGTGCCATCACGATATCCTGTCCACAACAAATTGGTGACGCTAATCTTGGGTTGTCTGTAGCTTCTTTAGAGTGACATCTGTATTCAGTACAACTTAAAGTCTTCCCGTATATTCACATGGATGTAAACAGCAAGGTGGACACATACAACTGCAACAAAGTAAATGTAGTTTCTAGGATTACTCTAAACTATTTTAGCATCTTTCAGCTCATTATTTTGGTTTTAGAGCCCGTAACTTTAGCATTTTGGCTCAAACAGCTCTCATCACTTTGCCGTCTCAACTTAACTTGTGTTTACATCACATTTTCTTTATTCCAGAACATGCGCTTCAACTAGGAGCAGCAAAGTCTGGTAGCCCTGAGTTTTGACTCAACCCTTGCTTTATTTTTGTTGTGTTTTTGTCATATTTCATATATCATCAACTAGCCTACTGATGGATACTCTATTCATATTCGTATTTCCATTGTCTCCACGTGACCGAAGATTATCATGCAGGTTTTCCAATTGTTGCAATTTAATATTTCATTATACCTGCTCCTGTGTCTTTCAAATTGCAATACAACTTCAGGCGTCAGCCCAATTCATCTGTGTCATTTATGTAACATGGCTAACACACAATCATTATTGTCTGAATACAGAGAGGCATTTAAAAACAAAACAAAAACAGGTATTATATTGGTGTTACCTCTGTCGGTTATAGCTGTTTGTCTTGTTTGACAGCTACTGGCCTGAACTACTATGGGTTGACATTTCAACTCATAAGAATCTTGGAGAAAAATATGATGTGGTGACGTGTAACAAGATCAACAGTAGTGCTTTGTTGTTGTTTTTTAAAGTTGTCGTAGTCACTCTCATTTTGCAATATCTTGAAAGTGACTTGAAATTTAAAAAGAGCAAAGTTGCATCATCAGACTAAGGCACGTGCAATTAATGTCAGGTTACATTCACCTATTTACAATATAACTTTTGCCAGATAAGAATAAAACCTGAATCACGTTATCCCTTTATAATTTATCACACTTTATGTGAAGGAGCTGTCCTTTGTCCAAATGGGGGTCTACCTTGGAGAGATAAGACTCTTTTAAACATGAACTGAAAGGAAAATGAATGGAAAGAAACTAAAAAAATAAAATAAAAAAAAAAGAATATTTGCATTAACATTTTATGACTTATGATTATGGGGACTTGCTTTTTGTCTCCATGAGGAACACCGGTCCCCATGTGACTGTTTGAACAGATTGATGTCCCCACAATATAAATAATACCTGGACCACACACACCAACACACAGGATCAGTTTCTGACATGGTCTGATGCAAGGTTTTCTCTCTTTACTCTTAAAAGGTCAGAATATGTTTTAAAGGTTATATAAAACAAAGATTAATGTACATTTTAGACTCCCATAAAAACACTCAAGCATTCTTTGGGTGTGATTAATGACTCCACATGTTTATACACGAGAGAAATAACAACCAGGCAAGCTGCAGGAAAGTCTGCCCTTTTTCATGATGGTGAATAACAACTTAATTTTCTCATCATCAATTAAAGGTAGAGTCTGTAGGTTTGTTCATTGCAGTTTGTAAACACAAAATCCATTTTGGGCCCCTCCTCTCGGGCTCAACTGCTACGCCCCCTCCCCCTGACAGCAGTTGTCCGGACTGACCCACGTTCAACTGCTGTTCACATGGAACCTTCTCCATTTTGGCCCTCAAAGTTCTCCTCTGAATATTTGCTACTACCACCAAGATAGAGAATGGACGCCGTCAAGCCAGATGCACACTTAGCAGCAAAGAAAAGGAAATAAAGTCCGTGTGAAGGGCTGGAGTGTCGGGCCGTTGCCCGGCCGTCACCAAGGCAAGGCAATTATATTTGTACAACCCATTTTTACAAACAGTGTGTCTTAAAGGGCTTTACACAGCATCATAACTACATCCTCTGTCCTTAGATCCTCATTTCAACGGAGGAAAAACTCCCAAGAAAAATCAGGAGAAACCTCAGGGTGAGCAACAGAGGAGAGATCCCTCAGGTCGGTTTAGCAGCAGGGGAAAAGGAGGGACAGGGGCAATGCAGGTGGCGGTTGGTACAGAGGGATGGAGCTCCGGTGGATCTGTGGAAACACAGAGAGAGTGCGAGACACCAAGGCCAAACTAGTGCAACAGATAAAGATAATGACAGTTCAAAATTGCGAGAGGAGAGGAGAGGAGAAGGCTCCATGTAACCAGATGTGTCCCCCAGCAGTCTAAGCCTATAGCAGCATACTGTATAGGGGTGTAAGAAAATATCGATACAGCACAATATCGCGATATTTTGAACGGCGATACTGTATCGATACACGGACGCCAAGTATCGATCTTTTATTATATAAATTGAGGTGAAAAAAAAAAGTGAATTTAATGTTTTGGTACTATAGTTGTAGTTGCTTGTTCAGCCCAGTAGATGGTGTTGTTGGCGGCATCAGAGAAAGAGATCAGGAAAGCCCCATCATTGTTTAAATCAAACATAATGCACATGTTTTATAAAGCGTAGAATGTGCCACAGTGCGACCGACACCGACAGTTACTCATCCGTAGCAAAGCTTCCCGTCACAACAAACACCGGTGAAGTGTGCTAGACGAGCTCGGCTTTCTACGCCGTGAAGGACCAGGAGAGACCGGGGCTGCACCTAGTGCAACCCCGCCGAGGCGTCACCTCAGGCGGCTTGTCAGATCACCTAGACGGGGCAAGCCAGGCGGCGTCTGTGCCGGGCTACATGCTAATCCACACACGCTAACAGCGCCTGAACTCATGCCACCAAACGTCCGCTCCCTCGTCAACAACACGGATTACTGCAGACTGTTCACAGCTTCTCAGCGTAGCGGAGGAGCCGCTGTGTTCACGTTGTCACGGAAACCAGGTAGAACCGGAGCACCGCGAGCGCTGCAGCCCAGCTGGAGGAGCTAATGCTACAGAGCTGACCATAGACTGTAGAGCCGACAGGCTCCGCTAGCCGCTAAGCTAACGGGAGCTGGTGTTGTTGTGGTGCGAGATGCCGTGGTAGGTTCCGCTCACTGCTCAGCACACGGGAAAATCCACAGCTGTTTGTTGTGTTTGTGTGACGGACGAGTGTCTCTCACTGCCAGTGTCTGTGTGTGACTGCAGTCTGTGTGACTGCAGCCTTTATTGCCAGACAGGACGTGGTAGCACCAGAGTGTAAAGAATAATATTGGATTATTCTGTTATATGTATGGGTTGGTATATTTGTGTTTAATTTCTGTATGTTGTTATTATTTTGAGTCTGATGTAGAGGATCTGTATCCTGTATCAGATGTTTTTTCATTAAATTTCATTAAATATAGGCTACAGTTTGTCAGTCTCAGATACTATGGTTATATTTCATTTTCAATTTAACATTTTTATTTAAATGTAAAACTACATATTTAATTTATTTTTACTTGTAGTCTAGTAGTGCAGCAGTCTACATGTTTGTATTTCATTAATTTGAACTAGTAGGCTATGGAAACAGTTCAGTTTGTCAGATGCATATATTTGCCCATTTTGCATCAATGATTGAAGTGAGGTAAACAGACTGAGAAGTTTATCTTATTAGAAAACACAGATGTTAACAAAGTTTTCATTAGGCTAGGTGATGAATTACTATCATTTGATGTTAATATCGGCTTACAACTCGGATTTAAAGATGCATGATACATTGTTAGTTTTCAGCGAACTATGTAATATCGCAATATATCACAAAATTTGGATATCGCAATATATCGCAATATATCGTATCGTGACCCAAGTATCGTGATACGTATCGTATCGTGAGGTCCTTGCCAATACACACCCCTAATACTGTAGCTATAAAATGGTTCAGAGCTACCTGAACCAGCCCTAACTAAAAGCTCTGTCATAGATGAATTAAGGTTTTAAGCCTGGACTTAAATGCGGAGAGAGTGTCTGCCTCTCTGACCCATGGAGAGAGCTGGTTCCACAGTAAAAGAGCTGGGAACCTTGAGGGATCACCACGACGAGTAGGAGGAGCTAGCAAGAAGTGTGGCTTCACAAATGAACTCAGGCAGTCACCAGCCAGGCAGCAGATGTCAAGGCAGATTTCAAAAATTGTCAAAATGTCAAGACAAAAATCTGACAATACATTATGCATCTTGGCAGCATGGGAATGTTGGTGATTTGTTCCTAACAATAAGTGTTTTGCTTCATAAGAGAAAATCTAATGTTCAAAAATTCCACTCTTACTAACTAACTGCAATTGTTCCCATGAGAGCAGAATTTAAAATGTTTTAAAAAATTCAGTTTTTGAGATAAGATTCTGATATTTGGCAAACTTCATCAACTCCACACAACTCCAAAATATTGTCATTTTTTTTCAGGAAGATTGAATATGTGTTTAGCAAGAATTAGTATGTTTACAGTACTGTTTACAGTCAAACGTTTTCATGCACTGTAGGCTCAGTTTTTAAAATATCAAAAATCCGGGTGTTAACTTTGTGGAGGACGGTCTGAAGATGCAGTGTTGCAAATTTGGTGTCAATTGAGCAAATATTGTGGGACAAGAAAGGTTTAATAAGTTTTACAGTTTTTGAAAAAAACAGAGTGATGGACTTCACTTCATAATTTGCACTGAGTTTAAGTGGACAAACGTTTCTAAAGTATTGGGGCTACATCGTGTTGAAAGTTGCAAAACTGTAGCACCCACGGTTTTTAAATTTAAACACTTATTTAAATGATGAAGTTTCCTTTATTGTGTATATCGTTGTATGTATACCAACAAAATAACACATACAACAAAATTATATTGCACTCAGTTAAAAAGAGGCTCAGCCGTCCGAGGCAGCTGTTATCAAAAGTATAAAACCTCCCATCAAATCTCAGAATAAAACCACAGACTGATAAATCAGCACAGTGGTTCTAGACAAGCACCGAGCTAGCTCACTGATTCTGGGTTCTTAGTAAATCACAGATTAGACGGTTTATGACATTCTTCGGGGTGTTTTACCCAGTAAAGGGGGCCCCACAATTTTCAGGGATTATATGGTGTGCTTTATATTTAGGTATGCACAGAGAGAGCATGAGTCAGGGAGAGCAGAGCAGAGCATTAGTGCCACGCACGAGCTAATCCAACGGGAAGTAGCAAGCAATGGGGCTAAGACGAAGCGAGTTTCAAAACAAACATGGCCAAAGATCCAAAAACCTCCACTTAATCTACATTCATAGGGGTTAGATTTGGTCCAGAGGCCTAGAGATCAGCTACTGCTAAAGTGTCACTGAACAAGTCACTAATCTCATACTTTAGTAGCTAAAACTGCTCTTTGTCCTCCCTGGCGGATAAGGGGGACAGGTGACATGATAATCTGGGAGGGAGTGGAACAGAACATTTTTCATGGGGATGTAACACACAAAGTTTGCAGCGAAAATAAACACACAATGTTGAAACTCCAGAAACATATCCAAAAAGTGAGAATGTCTTCACCAAGAGAAGGAGAGCAGAACAAAACAGGTTTAGTGAGGTGCAGGAAGTAGGCTACAGCCCATCAACCATAATTGGAAACATGTTCCAGGGACCTTTGTTCCAGGTAATGTTTCCGAATTCTTTCGAAGGTTATTGGATTCCTGGAAAAGTTCTTATGGTGGAAAAAGTGCCAGTAGAGGTGTTAACCTAACTCTGCTGTCAAACCAGAATTTTCATCTAATTTATTTTGACGACCAAGTCACATATTTTCTTGATGACGACGTAGCCGTTGCTCAGTCACCTTAAAAATGACCTACTGTACCATTACGAGACATGTAGTGTTGACCTCTTGATCGTTGTTCAGGATTTGTTTGTGCAATGGACAAATGCCAAGGGGCAAATCTGGAGGGAAGCTGTGTTGTTTCAGATACCAGTTAGCCAATTAAATACAAATCAGAACGTAATCAACTTCATGATAAGAGGGCCTCAGATGCCAGAGCACTGAGCAATATGATATAAATCTGTGAGAAGGACTTTCTACTCTGGACAGTCACTATTACAGTCAGTCATTATTATTCTCCATCTTTACATAAGAAAACCATATAACCTGAGTCATCCACGAGAAATTTATGCTCACATGAATTTGATTGCACGATGTAGTATTTCTTCAACCATTCGCTTGAGCAAATATGCTTTTTTTTCTGCATTGGTGCCAGGTTAATGAGCATTCAATGTACAGTACTGTAGATACAATTATATGTTCTTATGCAATTATGGCCCAAGATGGCCCTACCCTAACATCAAACCACACCAAGCTTTACACTTTGCTAACAGCAAAATAACTATTTAAAAACTCTTTTTGGTAACACTTTACTTGAATAGGTATTCATAAGATTGACATAACCATGACATAACAGCTGTCATACATCAATGAATACTTATGACAGCTGTCGTTAAGTGTCATTCGGTAAGTTATGTCACTTTTAATGCAAAGTTGACATTGTTTGAGATGTTTTTGTTCTGACAACTTGACATAAAGACAATTTAAACTGTCATAGCAGACCTAATTGCCAAACTTAAAAAATGATGTCAAGTTCTCATAACAAGGACATCTCAAACAATGTCAACTTTGCATCAAAAATGACATAACTTACCGAATGACACTTAACGACAGCTGTCATAAGTATTCACTGATGTTTATGACAGCAGTTATGTCATGGTTATGACAGTTTTATGTCACTCTTAAGAATACCTATTCAAGTAAAGTGTTACCCTTTTTTTTTGTCGAAATCCAGTATTCCAATCTGAAATGGGGAGGGGGGACTATCTGCTCATAGACGTGCGGGTAAACATGAAGTTGTCCTTTTCTCTGTTACCTTACTAAACTTACAAAACAGTTACTTTTTGCTATTACATAATCCTTTGGCCATTGAAAAATATGAGGCCTTCCTCATTGGTCATGACACAGATTTTGCTGAAAAATGTGGCGTTTCCTCCTCTGCGGTTAAATGGCTGTCTGGAGTTCAATTTCACAGATGAAATTACTGCACACTGCTTCAAAGTGCCATTTTATTCATAAGGATGAATATCTGTCTGTCTGTCACGAAAAGAGCGCAGGAATTTCTTATTTCACTTCCCTATTTGCACTCAGATTACATTCTGCAGGGGTTCTTATTAGATGTGTGAGTACCAGCTTGCTGCACAAAAAAAAAAAACATGGAAAACTCATGTTGCCTAATTAAATCTCTTGAAAACACAGCATTCACAACACAGCAACCTTTTCCTTATTTTATATAAAAACAATATAATTTGAAAATAAATATGCTTTACTGTTTTACATAGACACAGAAAACATGTTAATAGAGAAGAAGAGACAAAGAGAACTAATAACGAGGGCTCTAAGACTGATGGCAAGTTGTTTTAAAATTTCAAACGGTGGTAGTGTTGTGGTAGTGTATGCTGAGCTGCTAGCAGTAGTTTATTTGTATTTGCATCTTGCAGTGCGGACAAAAACACCGGTCCGCTACATACTTAAATACTTAAATACAAGTTACTAACACCTACACGCAGATGTGCACATTGGGCAATGCACATAGACACACATTCATACACACACAAACACAAACACAAACACAAACACAAACACACAGAAATGTTAAAAATTCTACACAGCACCCACACCCTTGGATAAGAGGGGTTTTAAAATCCAGAGATCACCACATCAATACAAGCGATCCATTTAGGGAATGTTAACAAATCATTTCTAGATTTTTTTTTCTTTTTTTTTGTCTCTCTTTGTTTCGTAGAAAACGCACAAGAGTGTGTCTGTGCTGTGAGTAGCCATCAGTGACCTTACACATAGGGGTGGGAGATAGAACAGCCACAGGTACATAACAC
Organism: Trachurus japonicus; assembly: GCF_045865225.1. Lineage (NCBI taxonomy): Eukaryota > Metazoa > Chordata > Actinopteri > Carangiformes > Carangidae > Trachurus > Trachurus japonicus. The sequence continues at coordinate 23,376,211 of NC_140930.1, forward strand.
TGCATATATAAATAGACCAAATTAAATATGGGTAGAAGGCTGAATACTGAAAAATACTCTATAACATTATAAATTATCTAGAATGTACTATGGCAATAAGGGATATTAGGTATGTACAAGTACAGAGAAGAAGATATGTAATCATTGATTTCTGTATTGAGCTGAAAAACTATAGCAGAACTACTTTGACAATCCCCTCTCCTGAAAAATGAGACAAAAATAATTTAAAAAGCACTCGAAAGATTTCTCAGTACATTTTTTGTGAGGCACAGTTTTCAAATGGAATCAAACTACAGTATAGGATGTTTTCAGTGGTTTTCATGAAGGACATATCAAAACATTAAATGATATTATTGATGACCAGTATCCCTTTAAAAGTATATGGCACTCCAGAGTCTCTCCTCCTGCAAGGTGATCAGTATCGTGAAGACATTGTCCATGTCAGCCCTGCAATGTCCTCAGAGGAAAAGGAAGTGATATCACGAAGACACAAACAAGATTCAAGGTTTCCGTCAGCTGTCCCAGTGTCCTCTTGTTTTAGTCCAAAAGCCAAAGTAGACTTCAGCCAACGAGAATCCATCCATCACTTTTTAGAGGAGGGCGCGTCCATGTCTTCCTCAGCCTCACCCGCTGTTTTAGCAGTTAAATATATCTTAGATTGAGAGGTTTTGCAACTTTTGATTGACACACAACCACAGTAGACTCATATCCAGTGAAGTAATTGCATACAATGAATTGACAACAAGACTACACCTGCATTGCAAGCCTGTTAGAAATGCAAAACCACATGGCGGATATTTGCGTTTTGTCAAATGATAGGTTTAGTTATTTGTTTCTGTAGCAGCATAACAATTCTGTACTCTTTTTCTTTTTATCATGGTCTATATACACACAGATATACAGTGGGAGGAAACTTAAGTTCAGTCTTTCTTTTTTGTTCTCTCTCAGCCAGTCCAAGGGGAATGCTTTCCACAGAAAAGAAGAGCTTACGGTTCAAAGGTCAAAGTGCTGTGCTGTGAAATATCTTAGAATATTCCTTCATCTTGTACATCTGGTGCCCCCACCTCTCTCATCTTCTTGGCTTGTCACATCTAAACAGGAAGAAAGGAAATCAGTATAGGATTAGAAGTGATGCACATAAAGAGCTAAAGTCACAACCATTGGTGATCTGAGAGCCATTCAAGAACATCCAGCAGCAGCTAGAGGGACATACTGTATGTTTAGCTGCTAAATGCTTCACTATGCTCACTAATGGTGACTGCTGTTTCTGTGCTGAGAAGGTAGAGTACAGTGGGCATTTAGACACTTTTTGCCCTAAAAAGCAACTTAATGTGTGGAAAACAATGGAAAAAAGTAGCGTAATTTTCGGACTATAGAGCGCACCTGAATATAAGCTGCACCAGCTACTTTTTTTTTGTTTAAGTATATTTTTGGGGCTTTTTTGCCTTTAATGGACAGGATAGTTGAGAGAGAGAGACAGGATATGCAGGATAGGGCCGCTCGACGCAGGATTCAAACCGGGGCCGCCTGCAGTGAGGACTATAGCCTCAACACATGGGGCGGGTGCTCTACCAACTGAGCTAAACACCACCCCGCACCAGCTAAATTTGAAAAGAAAATACATATATAGGCCGCACTTGAATGTAAGCCGCAGGTTTTCATGTTGTAACATGAGATATTAAAGACAGTAGGGAACTGTGCAAGTCCGCTCGCTTTTCCGCTGTTTCAGTTACGTTCCTCTCGCCCATGTGCATTTTTTTTTACAACGAAGCCGGCTAAAAAATCAATAAATGGAGCGGCGGATAACATTACATAACATACACGATGTTACGGCGTGTGTTTGTGTTGTCTTAAAGGGATAGTTCAACATTTTGGCAAATGCCATAATCCCTATAGTCATAGCAGTAGGTTCGTTACCTTTAATTGTCGGTGTAAGCTATTTTTAGAGCGGCGGAGCAGAGCGGTGAGCTGCTCAGAGCTACGCTACGGAGGCTAAAGGAATTTCTTGGTTTCCCTCATCAAACTCATCAAATAAAAAATCCCAAAATGGCGGTGTTTAGCTCAGTTGGTAGAGCACCCGCCCCATGTGTTGAGGCTATAGTTCTCACTGCAGGCGGCCCCGGTTCGAATCCCGCGTCGGATGGCCCTATCCTGCATGTCATTCCCCTCCTCTCTGCCTCCCATTTCCTGTCACACTCTCAACTGTCCCATCGAATAAAGGCATGAAAAGCCCCCAAAAAATACTTAAAAATTTTTTTAAAAAAAAATTACAAATCCCAAAACTCCAAAGCGCTTTCGTGGACAAGTTGTGACCTGCACAATCACCTCGCTATGAGATAATAATGGAACGTTATGAAACAGAGCCGTTTTCGAGGTAAATACAGAGACTGTTTGCTGAAAAACTGTTCCTGAAGGCAACGCGCATCAGCAGTTTTGCATGAATTTCCCTCTAAAACAACTCTGTCTGGTAAAGTTCCGTTATTATCTCATAGCGTGGTGAATGTGCAGGTCACAACTTGTCCACCAGAGCGTTGTGGAGTTGTTGGATTGTGTATTTGATGAGTTTGATGAGGGAAACCAAGAAATCCCATTAGCCTCCGTAGCGTAGCTCTGAGCAGCTCACGGCTCTGCTCCGCCGTTCTAAAAATAGCTTACACCAACAATTAAAGGGACAACGAGGAGTTTCTATTCGGTTATAAAAAAGTCTCACGTTAATGTGGATGAATCTCCGCTACCCACACTTGTTAATGGGCCCATTTTCGATAAATATATCGTTCTGTCTCTATCGTTATTTTGTTATTATTAGTGGTGGTGGAAATGCTGGTCGAGCCGACCAGCATTTCCTTCGTGGCGAGTCATGAGAATAACGCAGCCGAATCGCCATTTATGATCGGAACTACGACGGTATGTGAACCTCTTGGAACCTCTGACTTTAATTCTTGATGAATGAAAACATGAGTCCGTCTTGCGCCGGTCAAATAATTTCATGGTGCGCAGAGGCTCATAAATGTAGTGTGAAAACACTTCGCTTTTCCAAAGCTCCTCGTTGTCCCTTTAAAGGTAACAAACCTACTGCTAAGACTATAGGGATTATGGTAATGGGCCAATTTGCCAAAATGTTGAACTATCCCTTTAACCGTCATAAACAAAAGATTACGGGTTACGGAGCGCGTTTGTGTGCGGTGTCCAGAGACGAGAGCTGGGACACCGGGGCGGGGGAAGAAAGTAGCGGCTTATAGTCCAGAAAGAGTGACCCAAAAAGTTGGAGTTGGGCTGAGGACTCACATTCACTGATACTGATAAAAGGTAAGTTCAGTGAATGTAACTACTACACAGACGTTTGCAAGCGACACAATGACATGTTTGCAAACGTGTCATTGTGTCGCTTGGGAACGTCTGTGTTGCACATTCACTATATGTTCAATGAATGAGTTGCACAGTGAATGTGAGCCTCAGGGCTGAGTCATGAACTGAGTCATGAATGGTTGGGCTGTGTATCAGTTCAGGGAGTCAGACTGTGCAGCGTGCAGTCAGGGCTGGACACAGGACACAGGACACAGGAGTGGTATCACTCCTCTCCTCTAACTTGGCAAAAAAACATCAATGACTAAATATGGAACAACTTCTTTCAAGCCAACTAAAAATAGACCTATGAAGAGATTTGGACAAAATATTATAGGTTTTACAAGATACAAGATATCACTAGACAACAACATGCTGATGTGAATTTGGAGTTTTGTCATTTTAATGTGTGTTTTTTTTGTTTTTGAAACCTGAAGTTCTTGTTTGACTTCAGGTTTTTCAGAGACACTTACTTGCAGGTCCTCTCGTTGAGCTCTAGCTGGCGTTCTTTACAGTATTCGTCTGTGTGTTTGCAGGAGCACCGGCAGGTTGCAGGATCCTGCACGAATAATCGCTTTCTCCTCTCTGAGCAGTGATCACAACATGGCTCACAAACACTAGACACAGAAAGACAGACAAGACAGAGATGGGGAGAGGCAGATTATCACCGTGTTCTATAACCAGGCCAGGTCAGCCATAGGCCAACCCTTTGATATGCCCCACTTTGCTCTTCAAAGCCAACGCCTGAAAAGTTTCTCTGCATATGACAGTCGAGTAGCATTGCAGGCAAATCTTCAAGCAGTAATTTTCCCTCACCTACGCCCCCAATACCCTCCCCCGTTGATTGGACCGCTCACAAATATGTGTTAGACATGCAATGAGCAAAGCTCTGGACCGGATCATGCAACACAAAACGACACAAGCTGGCTTCGGACTGCGGTCACTGACAAGACACTTGTTGCTCTCACTATAACAAATTCATCCAACTCTGAATAAAGAAGACTCGAGGGTCCACTTGGTTCTCCATTTAGGAAGGTTTGATTTTATTGAGTGAAAACCGAAGAGTGTGTTTCCCACATCAGAGAGACATTAGATTAAGAACAGAGGCTGAAAATGGACAGATGAAGGCTCACGTACTCCATTGACATCTCCATATACAAGTTCCAGAAGAACACACATACTTTCTGTCACAGTTTTAAGAAACAATAGAGCATCATTGTGTTATTTTAGGATCAAATACGGGAGCTTTTGTGTGGGTTCAGAGACAAAACCAGAGACAGAGAGACACAAAAACAGTGCTTGCTTAACAATTTGCTGGTTTACAAATCCCCCTACCAAAAAAAGAAAGAAAGAAAAAAAACAAACAAACAGAAAAAAGGCAATAGATAGCCATCACTTATCTTCACATTACATAAAAACTACCAGCATTATGCACGGGACAGCAAAACCTGTTTGTAAAGATGAAAAGAATGAAGAGTAGAGAGGAGACGGGTACGAGACACAGCAAAGCAGCACAGACTCAACACTGAACACAGGACCATGATTACAATCCTGCTGATTCCAGCACAGATACCAGAACAGTATGAGCCGGCCTGCGGAGCCATGATGGTGGAGCTGTGATCTGTTTCAGTAGAAGGTTCAAGTTACAGCTAACAGTCCACCCAGGATCTGTTTATTTCAGCTTCTTCAAACATGTCCATTATCAGTGGTGAAGCTATAGCTACATGACGAGATGTTAGGAGCAACTTGTACCTCGGGTTTCTACTGTTTTCCATGACACACAGCTGTATATCTCATCCCAACCATCGTTCCATTCCCATAAGGAGTGACTTTCTTTTGAAGACTGTGCTAGTAAGGTTGGGAGGAGATTAGATGGGTTATGGTTGACTTCTTGTGGGATAGGTATATAAGTCTGCTGTGTCGCTGTTATGTCAAGTTTTGCTAAAGCTAAGTTAGCAAAACATGTTAGCAAACAAGGATAGCTTAGAAACTGGTATTGGAGTGTGTCGGACATGACTGATGAGACAAAGTTAGGACAATGTGCAGAAGCAACATGCTAATTGATAATGGCTAAACGGGCATATTAGGGGGTTAAGGGGCAAATTAAAAAGGACAAAGGAGCTCCTCCCAAATGAGCTTAATTATGAGAAGCGCAACACTCAGGTGCAAGTAGGTGGAGAAGGCGGAGCTGACATACGCATCGTGAATTGTTTTGTCACGGTTTTTCTTTCGCTTTCTCTTTTGGCCTTTACCCTTGCCTTTCCGGGGTTTTCTGCAAGAGAAAGAGGACAACAAGTGCCTGAGAGACTGAGGAGAGAGATGGACTGATGTGTTAGCCTTTTTGTATTTTGATGTCCTTGCAAAAGAAAATTAAAGGAACAAGTACAAATATAATATACAGGTAATATTTTGATTATATTGTTGTTACTGATTGGCTTGTTCAAGATAGTTCAATTATGTAAACATTAAGTCAGTGTATGTATCTCAATAATTTCAATATAGGAGGAGGATATGAGTTTCAAGACGAGCACAATGAATTAATAAATAAATAAATATTGTGTCCCTATCTGTAAGGACTCTCCCGCAGTATGTCACCTTTGTGCACGATTCCCTCACATCCTGTAGTTTGTGAATGTGGGGAATATCGAATGTTCCTTTTTTGTGTGTGTGTGTGTGTGTGCGACAGTACAATGACTCAGCAGCGTGTGAAAGAGATTCGTGGTCTGAGGTTTGGCTCAGGGCAATTTCCCAGTTGGACTGGGGACAATACATGATACCAAAACTGCATCTTTGACTCTATGTGGGTCAGTGTTTTCCAGCTGATTCAGCTTGTTTCAGACTGGGGCTCAATGAGAACAGACAGGTGCATGGATGTACCTGGATCTTCACAGGTGCTGTCTGGTTTCAAATATCTGTCTGTGTTTAGTGTACTCAAATAGAATTACAAAAACAGCACTGGTGATATTTTTCTATATGGTCATTGATTGTATTTAGAGAAAATCACTGCTCAATTTCTAATTTAAACTGATAAATAAAGAAATTGCTTGCACCATGACATGATGAGCCAGTTTCTGAGTGCAGGAATGAAGTTATCCAGGAATTATAATTATTATGCAGTTGGACTTCTTTGTTACCTCGTGTTACTCTGTTACTGGTCACACAGCCTTTGAAATGAGTTTTTACCCGTTATCCAGCTGCAAGCTACATATGTATTTCCCTGATTTCCCTGCTTTCTGTGAGTGAGAATGAGGAATGATGAATGTTTGTGAGGGAAGAATTGACACTCCGCTCTCCTTTTCTACATCACTGAAGCCTACATGAGGTTTTCTGCATAAACCACCTGAGTCGGTAGAAAAATTGAATTTGAATGTTGTTTCTGTTCAGGGCAAACACAACTGGACAACAGGTGAAAAAACAAGCCTGAGTCTAAAGCCATGCTAGTTGCACTGTGGGGTTGTAGGCAGAGCAGAGTTTGGAGCTAAATGCTAACATGGTCAAAATGACAATTCTCACATGTCGATGTTGATCAGGTATAACGTTTACCATGTTCACCATCTTAGTTTTGTTAGCAAGGTTGTATTATGGTTGCAAAGTGTTGGTCCATAAACCAGTTATGGTCATGAAATTAGGTCACAAATGGGACTGTCAGACTTGATTATAAACATCTCCCCAGGCCTTAGGAAGAGGATGAAGCTGGCATGCTGTAAATGAGAGCATTTCCTCTTTTGATTGTCCAAAATGTAGTTTCGCTGTGGAAGTTGACAGTTTACTGGTTTCACAACCTCAGCGGTGTGACTCACCCTAACAGAAGGCCAGACCCCGCGGTGGAGCTCAGCGGCGCAGCATTAAGACTTAACATGAAGAGTATGAAAGCGTCAGAAACAGAAGTTGAACGACCCTGAGACCATCACCTTGTGACAGCACGCCATCAACGCTGGACTCGTAAACAGTTACGACGAGGTTAAAGAGGAGGCCCTCGGACTCGGAGGTAACCCTTATCTATACGACAGACAACCTGACATAAAACCAAAATACAACTGACGACCATCCTGCGGTGGAAAGATATGTACGACTGGTCACAGAAAGAGGATTAAAGAGTTTTATGACTCTCAGCACGCTGACTTCTGTCGCATGAGATGGGAAGATCATAAACACAAAAGTTTACCGTACTTCAAAAACGCTGTTATCTATATCACAGCAGCCAGGAACAGGAGTAACACACGTTAAGTGGGATGTAAACGGTAACAAAGAAAAGAGAGGAATGTAAAGATGATATAGAACAGAGGAGGAAGGTGTGGGCTCGAGAGGGCAATGACCCCATCAAGTGTCACTCATTCACCTGGCAGGATTAAGCTGGTATTCCCTGTTTATCACCTGAGAGCTGCATGCTAACCTCAGCATAACATGATCTCAAAGAAGCTTGTCCACTGTGGTCGAAATGAAATATTATCGTTGTGGACTTTTTCTTTTGATTTTTTGTTCTGTGTGTTTGAGTGTGTGAAAGTGAATGGAGAGACAGAGGGAGAAAATAACAGATTCAGTGAAACAGCATATGGGATAATGGTCGAAAGGGTGAGAGTTGCAGACAGCTGAGAGTTTGTTTGCAGAGCAACAAAGAAAAAAAAAGATCAAATCTCAAATCCCCATTGTTTCCCCCCAAAAACCCAATCTTTCATGCAGAAAGAGCGCTGTACTCACTTTTCTCTCTGTTCTCTCACTTCTTTCTTTAACCTGAAACGCGGGAACAAAACAGAACGACATTAGATCGCGGCCTGCCATTGTTTCCTGGTAAACAGATACATATCAAGATCATCAGAGACCAGAGGGCTCATTATCAACATGGGTGGGCTCACATCAATCTTTTCAAATTGTGTTACGTCAATGTCCTTTTACCAGAAACTGTGATAAACCTGCATGGCTTTCACTTTCAGAAGCCTGGCCTGCTAAATGAACCAGACTTGTTGGGAATTAAAAGAGTGCACACAGTCATGCACAGGTAACACAAAGAGTTGTGTTCACTGACGGACTCACACACACACATACAAATATAGCTACAATAGCAGGTTGTCAGGTTTGTTTTATTACTCGTCCATGTGACAACTCTTGCTGATACGAAGAGTGTGGAGCAATAAATCTGCTGGCACACTCCAGAGGCAGCAGTTTGCCAAATGTGTTGGGAAACAGTGTTTCATTCAAGAAGGTCACGCACACCTTGCCAAGTTTCTATTTGAGAGGCTGGAAGAATGAAGCATAAAGGTAAACGTGCATGTGTGCATGTTCAGTATACATAAATGATCTAAAGATATGGAGGGATATGGATGTGCTGTGGACTGCCTGCACTTCAATCTGTTGAAGATAAAATGAGCAATGACACAATGTCAAACTACTCTGGGACAAGCAAGTTCTGCAATTAATTTACATTCACGATTTACACTTCAATGAACAACAAAGGATGCTCAAGAATAAAGAAAATATCAAAATTCAAAGTAATACACAGAACCTTTAAAAAATGCTAAATTTTATGGTTGTTATTGTTATAATTCTCAAGATTTTAATGAAGTCATATAGTTTTATTGTTTGCAGTGTTGTCCGTTATTCACGTGCTGGATTCCATATTGCTTTATATGCACATGGGATTCAGGGTCACTGCACTGTATATAGTTTCATGTCATTATTGTCATCCTCACTATTTACTCTCCCAAAGCTGTGTCACAGCTGTATGAAGTTACAGCAGTAGCATAAAATGGAATTAATGTTTTTTTTTAACTATAGAGGAGTTACAAATACTTAGTAGATTGTGTCCTCTCCATCCTCTGTTTCTATTAAGGTGTCCTAAAAGGTTTATAGCATCCTATAAATGCTTTTGAGTCATCACAAATTGCAGTGAGCAGTACAGCGTAAAGTTCAGTGAAATCTCGTAATGGCCTTTCACGGATAGACTGGGGCTGCTTCGCTGAGTGCAGGAAGAACAACTTAACAACATACTTTCGATTTCGTATCTGAGAAAAGCAACATAAAACGACCAGGGTGCTTGACTCTCAGCCAACAATCCTCCCCACCATGTTTGTTTGCTTGTTATTAGATTTCCCTTAAACGTGGGAGGAGGATGCACGTCCCCCCTGTGTGCCGCTGTGTCACAGTTTACCCACTCACGTCACACAGCTCAAATCTGTGTTTTACTGAAAGACAGGCTTTAATAGATTAGATTAAAAACCGCGCTCTGCCTCCGAGTATACAGGAAAGAGTAACAGAGTGCGTCACACAATGTGTAAATGTGTGGTCACTGAGCAGCAGAGGACGTCACCTGGCTGTGACCGGGGGACACAGACACCACACAGACACTCATCTGTACAGATCACTAACTAAAGCTGTCGGGCTGATGCAGTTCCAGGAATGACCTGAAGGAAGAGCCCAGCACGCACACAAACACACTCCCTTTACCCCCACTACAATGTGATGGAATGAGACTGAACCAAGGCAACATGGAGGACGTCTCTGGGGATGTGTTTTAAAGGGATAGTTCAACATTTTGGCAAATTGGCCCATTGCCATAATCCCTATAGTCATAGCAGTAGGTTTGTTACTTTTAATTGTCGGTGCAAGCTGTTTTTAGAACGGCAGAGCAGAGCCGTGAGCTGCTCAGAGCTAAGCTATGGAGGCTCATGGGATTTCTTGGTTTCCCTCATCAAACTCATCAAATACACAATCCAACAACTCCAAAACGCTCTGGTGGACAAGTTGTGACCTGCACATTCACCACGCTATGAGATAATAACGAAACGTTATGAGACAGAGTTGTTTTAGAGGGAAATTCATGCAAAGCAGCTGATGCACGTTGCGTTCAGGGATAGTTTTTCAGCAAGCAGTCTCTGTATTTACCTCGAAAACGGCTCTGTCTCCTAATGTTCTGTTATTATCTCATAGCGTGGTGAATGTGCAGGTCACAACTTGTCCACCAGAGTGTTTTGGAGTTGTTGGATTGTGTATTTGATGAGTTTGATGAGGAAAACCAAGAAATCCCATGAGCCTCTGTAGCGTAGCTCTGAGCAGCTCACAACTCTGCTCCGCCGCTCTAAAAATAGCTTGCACCGACAAATAAAGGTAACAAACCTACTGCTATGACTATAACGATTATGGCAATGGGCCAATTTGCCAAAAATGTTGAATTATCCTTTTAATCTGTTTTGTCTTTTGAAGACCAGGGAAGTGACAGAAGCAGAGATATGAATCTACCTAATGTGTATCTGTTAAATGAGTCGGAGATAAAGTGAAAACAACAACTTTACATGAGGCGTCTGGTCGACCTCTGCTCCGCTGCACAATCGTACAGCGGTTTCATGTTTCAGTAGAGGTGGCGTGTGTGTGTGTGTGTGTGTGTGTGTGTGTGTGTGTATGTAGGGGTGTGTGTTCAAGGTTTCTTACCTACACTCACATGCGCTGTGTTCTGTAAAACTCATGAAAATATCATTTTGTTGCCTTTGGGGTTTTATTCTTTTAATCTGTAAGAGAGAAAAAGAAGAAGAGAACACTGTCACATAGTTGCAGACAACATGTGGATTTATAATGGTTCTATAAATTTTATAGGTCCTTTGTGCTGTGAGTCACAACCCTCACATTTTCCAGAATAGGCAAAAGTGGATATAAATGGACTCAAGGATCAACAAAAGGACAAACAGTAAGGTCACTGTGTTGTTTCGGAAAACCTCTGTGGTTTCCAACCCTGCCCCTCAGACCATTGGACGGTTCAGGGGACTTCAGCCAATCAAGAGCTGGAAGGTGCCAACTTCTGACCAGCTGGAGGCGCCTACTTTAGTTTGTCCAGTTTCTCATGAGTGGAGAGTAAAATGGGACAATAACCAGGAATAACACATGCAAATTTCACGTCACGTCAAATCGAGACCAAACGAGGTTCTCGCTTTGCTTTTTGAACAATTCCTCACACAAACTTAAACCAGAGGCTTTGACAAACTCTTCAATGATTAAATGTAAAAAGGGGAACCACCTTCACTCCAGGGTTAGAACTAACTGCCCCTGGACAGACTGAGAAAGGGACACTAAAGCAGCTCATGTGCCCCTATGCCGGGATATTTAGGCAAAAATAAAAGTATTAAAGGGATAGTTCAACATTTTGGCAAATTGGCTATAGTCATAGCAGTAGGTTCGTTACCTTTAATTCTCGGTGCAAGCTATTTTTAGAACGGTGGAGCAGAGCCGTGAGCTGCACAGAGCTACGCTACGGAGGCTAATGGGATTTCTTGGTTTCCCTCATCAAATACACAATCCAACAACTCCAAAACGCTCTGGTGGACAAGTTGTGACCTGCACATTCACCACGCTATGAGATAATAAGACAACGTTACGAGACGGAGCCGTTTTCGAGGTAAATACAGAGTCTGCTTGCTGAAAAAATGTCCCTGAACGCAACACACATCAGTGGTTTTGCATGAATTTACCTCGAAAACGGCTCCGTCTCGTAACGTTGTCTTATTATCTCATAGCATGATGAATGTGCAGGTCACAACTTGTCCACCAGAGCGTTTTGGAGTTGTTGGATTGTGTATTTGATGAGTTTGATGAGGGAAACCAAGAAATCCCATTAGCCTCTGTAGTGTAGCTCTGTGCAGCTCACGGCTCTGCTCCGCCGTTCTAAAAATAGCTTGCACCGACAATTAAAGGTAACGAACCTACTGCTATGACTATAGCCAATTTGCCAAAATGTTGAACTATCCCTTTAAGGTGTCCTCTACAGGCACAGGTACGTCCTGGTTGAATAGAAATAGCCAGCGACACCCCTCTGAACCGCTCTGAACCCCTCGGGACAAGTATTGCCGTTGTAAATCAGGCCACTGACCTCCATTGTAATGTTATAGCTGGACGTTGGCATGCACTGCAGCATCTCATCATTGCAGCAACCGGCGCAGCGCGTCAACACCACGCACGACGGGATGAAGATGTGCTCCACCTCCTCCGGATACTCCTGCAGAATCTCCACCAGCAGCTCCCGAGGCTGGCACAAGCTCTTGTTGTACACCTCCATTAAAGGGATCACTGGGAGACAGAGGCACAGTGTGCATGGTTATAAAATGGCAGAGCGGTTCTAGACTAAACCACTGACTCCTGAACACTACTGTGCTGTAGCAATAACAGACAACTACAAGGAGACTAGAATTAAAAACACTGGCATGCTCTCAAGGGAGTCAGAGTGAAGGAGATGAGACACACACGTACATGCACACACAGGTTTTCTTTCTATTGTTCCATTCAGAAGCACTTAGTAACCTTGGTTTATACATGTAAATAGAGACTTACCTGCTCATCCAATTTCCTATTAGAATTAATCAGCACTCCACCAGTCTAGACATCTATCTTGACCCCATCTGCTGCACTACATTTATTGCTGGACGTGAGTGTCACCCCACTAAAGCTCCACTTCTTCACCATTGTGATTCAGCTCAGTGATTCATGTATTGTACAATAACAGCCTGTTTCACCTTCAGTCTACATCCCCCCTCTCTCTGTCTTTGCAGGAGTTCTGTTCTTGGGAAATATATTAGCACACAGACAGACAACACCTCCAAAATATCACTCAGTGCAGTTGTGAACCCAACACAACCCCGGCCTGACAGCCCTCTGGGAGGCCAAACCAAACACAGCGGCACTGAACAATATCATGAAGTTCAGCTTCTGATTGTCCAAATTAGATTGAGCAAGGCTGGGATTGTGCAAAATGAAATAGCGAGCCAAGAGGGAGAAATTCCGTTCTATAACAAGAGTCTGGCCACCATAACATTTCCCCTGCTTAACCTCAAACAAGGAGGAATGCTGTACAAGATGAACACATCCAAGTCCAAGTGTTGAGGTTTAGGGGGTGAAACTGCTCTCATTTAGTAAAAAGTGAGAAGTTGGAATGGGGCAGATTTGGACTGGAGTCAAATTACAAAGCTGTCCACCAGGAGGCGATAATTTCCCCCTTTTTTTTATGTCAAGGTGAACCTCAAACCTCAAACCAGCCCTTCTCTGTTTGGCTGTGTGCCAGCCAGGGAGACCAGAGCAGACTGTATTCCCACGGTGCCCTGTGGGACACCTACCGTCATGTGGACCTCTCTCTGTTTCCTTCGGTATGTGGGCGCTCTGCAAGAGGAGGGGAAAAAAGCCAAGCTGTTAGTTACAGTGCATTGTGCAAGAGCTCAGAGAAAAATGTTGCCTATGCCCTTTACTTATCCACAGTTGCGCAAAAAATATATTTGCATTTTGACATTTCTGTTGACCACTGCCAGAATATGAAAAAAGCACATTATGTATCTTATCTGAGCCTGACCTATACTCAGGGTATGCTGCAGGGAGAGCCAAATGTTGACATTATGTCCTCTGTAAGCTCTAACTAACTATGAGTAAAAGCGTTTAGAAATCATCTCAGCAGGATTCCTTATGTTGCCTATGTGGTAGGTAGTATATAGCCTGGCATGTGTTGTGCGTATACCTTATATGGCCAAATATTTGACCAGAGGTGCACAGAGCCAAACAAGTCGACCTAAATTCTGTCACATCAGCTACGTGGCACAACTTCAAAATAAGAGTTATACTGTGTGACTTTTCATTTCAGTTACCAAACCTTTATTGTGCGCCCCGCTGCCCCTGGGCAACACTGGATTAATAAGTGTTGCCATTAAAACCGGTAAGAATTTCAGCCTGCTACTTTCCCTCACAGGGGGGTAGCTGTCACCACCGCGCCGGACCACAAAGGCTGTTTGGCAACTTTCCATCCGTGCGCGCGTTACGCACAACTTTCTGTCGCCATCGCACACACGCACACACACACACAACCCCCCGCGCGCCCCTTCATTTCTCAATCTCTCTCCTTCACTCTCCTTCTCTCTCTCCCTCCCTTTTTCATAATGCAAGCGCGCTCAAGTCGCGCAATATCACGCCAATGTTGCGTGAGACCCGGTCCTGTATCACCGGCGTGTATTCAGTCAGTCGCTCTTTTCAGAGAAGCGTGGAAAGTCTTTTCCATTCCTTAAATGAAAAAAAAGAAGAAGAAAAAAGAAAAAAACTTCTGGTTGTGTGGAGGCTCCGCCCCCTTCTGGTGGCGTGAGAGGGTCCAGCCTTGAGGGCTGAGGGACCCCGGCGCTCCAAAACACTACATACTGTAATATTAATGGACGGGTGTCAAGCTGCGAACACCGGCCCCTAAACCGCGTGATGATAGACTGACTGGCAACGAGCAGTCGAGGCAGCATCCTGACACTGTCCTGCGTTGATTGGGTGGATTATCTGTCATGAGATCGACCAGTTAGTTAAATAAACACTTTATTAGACAGAGGAGGGGTAAAAGTCATTAATTCTGGACAAGAGGCCCCTGAGAGAAATGGCTATGCTGCAACAATAACATATTTACTTTCGCTTAAGTGGTAAACTCATAGTGGAAATCATTTCTAGTCAACTCATATTGGAAAATATGCAGCCTGCGTCTGAAGAGCTGAGCTTTTTTCACCTTGAAACCTTTGCTCAAAGGCTTCTTGGACACGCTGCGCCTGATTAATGATTATCTGGAAAACGATTTACAGTGCGCTCTCAGGCAGATATTAAAATTCCCCAGTCGGCCTGATTAATCTGATGAGTAATTCCCGTCGTGTTCTGGACCTGGAGTGTTACACTTCAGTGTGTGGAGCTGAGCTTCTTCCTCTCACTGGAGCGGACTAACCATGAGGGTCGCCACGGTGCCAGGAGTGAACCTGCTCACATGTCCTAATTGGAGCCACTGCGCCTTTAAAGCGTAATAATATCTCCAAGGTGGTTTTAGAGCAGGCCTGCAATCACCTAGCGTCAAACTTCACAAGATTTATTTGAACAAAATCCTCCTTCGTGCCACATTTGCAACACGCACACACAAAAACGCACCACCCACGAGTGTGTGGTTTTGGTTTATATAGTGTCGGCTCTGCGTAATGGCTGTTTAAATCTCCCCAAAGCCACTAAACATTTCAGCTTGTTTAAACATGAGCTGTGACCTAGCCAGAGGAAAGACAAGGACGAGCTACACATTAATGACCAGTAACTGCATGTCGCAAATAGAGGTCGACTGATGTGTGGGTCCAGTTTGCTTTGTGAGGAACACGACTCACCTTGACAGCTGACAGCGTCAAAAATAATAGTGTCAAACTGTCAATAAAGTTCATTGTGTTGGAAATCCAATCCAAAGGCAGGCGACGCTTTAAAATCCAAAAGGCCAATGAGGCGACTTGTTCTCAAACATGAAGTTTACAACAACTAAACAACAACAACACAAGTGGACCGGCTAAAACTTCTCTAGATAAGGGGCAGAGGGTTGTAACGGCAAATCCATGTTGGTCCCGGGGTTGGAGGGTACAATCCTTTGCGCATAACTTCTCAACTGTTGCCAATGATTTTCAAGATATCCAGAAACACGAGAATCCAAGACGCATAACGTCTCACATTGTTCCGCAGCAGACCTTTATTTTCTTGCAAGGGAGTAGCAATCCACATTACAAAAATAATCCCATGCTTGTTGCGCCGGTTGTCTCCAAGTGTCTGTCCATTGGAAACCTGTAGCCTAACTCCTATGTGCAACTTGAACCCATGGACCGGGGGATGACGTTCAGTGAAAAAGAAAACCGCGCAGAGAAAACTTTGACTATCTGCCTCTGGCTGCTGCTTTAATTCCTCTGTCACTGCGCACTAAAGCGTTTCGGCTTGCTCCGTTGACACAAAACGCGCCCACCTCCTCTGTCTAGGTCTCTCCATACTGTGGCTCAGTGGTGGCGATTAACAAGCACCCGCGGTCTGGAGACGTGGATTGGTGGGTAGGTGTGTCTATATGGGCTGATAGTGCTGCTGCCGCTGCTCTGAAGTCTCTCTCTCTTTTTTCCCCCCTTCCTCCAAGTTTCACCTAACCTATTCATGTGACCACCAAACGCCAGAGTTCAGAAGAGTCGCACTATTTTTATGTCAGTATTTGTTGGGTGAAAAAAGACCGAGGGCATCCCAGTATTATGACGTTTATACGCAGATTTAACCGCTCAATTTCTCATCCACACATTTCCGGTACATTGCATCTTTTCTATGTTGCATATCAATATAAATAGAAGTGTATGGGTTAGGGTTAGGCTACATTTACATCCAGACATCACTGATGCAGTGAATGAAGTTTTTTTTTGGACATGATTAATCATTTGTAGCGCACAGACAAATGACCTTGGATGTTGCTCATGTGTGATTAAACAGTCATCCACGTTGGTTGTAGTAAGAGATAAAATGGGTCAGATGTGTTTTCACTCTTTAGGTGTGCGCCACCGACTCGTTTGCAGTTGCCCCGGTGATATTGGGGCAAGTTATGATCCAGTCTTGTGGCTTCGGGGTTGTTCATTGGTTTCCATGAAAGAGGAAACCCCCCAGGAGCGTGTGTGTCCGCACACGTAGCCTATATGTCTGTGTGCGTGCGTGCGCCGGGCAACGTTTTTGCCGTCTGTGATCGCCGCGCTGCCGTAAAGTCCTCTGGTCTGTTACCGCATCGGACCGGTCACCGCGCGCGTCACAACACACACAGACACAGACACAGACACACACTTCCCTTTTCAAAGTAGGAGAGTCTCGCGCGTCGTGACTTCCTCTCATTCCCTTCGGTGGAAACCGGTGGAGACACCGGACAGGCTCCTTTTCTTCTCTCTCTCTCTCTCTCTCTCTCTCTCTCTCTCTCTCTCTCTCTCTCTCTCTCCCTCTCCGTGTGTGTGTGTGTGTGTGTGTCTCCCTCTTACAGCAACAGCTGAGATATCACGGCCAGGGAGAGGAGGGAATAGAGAGGAAAAGGGAGTGAGGGCCTGTCAGTGATGCTCAGATGCTGATTGATGAAAGAAGTGACTGCAGGCATGTTATAAGGACAATAAACCTATGTGTCTGCAACACACTCCCCTACACTGTTACTAGTAAAAACTCTTTATTAAAAAGTTTAGGCTTAAGCATAACAAGTGGTATTTCCTGTCACATATACAGCTTATTATATTGTTATTATTATTCACTCAGTAGCCTACTTTCAGGGTTGACACACAGAGCTACTTTATACGCCACCAGGGCCGTTGTATAGGGGAGAAAAGTGATGATAATTCTAGGGGCCCAGCGCCCAGTAGGGCCCACAAAAAAACCCAGTCTTATCTTTGTATGACTAATTTATTCTGCATAAGACCCTGACTAGTACTCATAGTAATGCTGCATTAGCATCAAAACAAAGTAGGCTAAATAAAAAATGATAATACATACGTAGTCTAAGAAAAAATAGTGGAAAAGTCAGGGGGTAGGGGCCCACTTTAGTATTCTTTAAAGGGGCCCAGAATTCCTAGCAACGGCCCTGTATGCCACCCTAACCCTAACCCGTTTGTAGATGTTCCACAAAATATATTAAGTAACTAGAAGTAAGTAAGTACAAAGTACTGAAAAAGTGTGTACATTGCTTTAAAAAAATGTATAGCCTATTCTTTCCACTGGCATGCGTTGCACTGATTTGGTTTAATGAGGGGAAATGAGTGTTTTATTGCTTTTTCCTCGGCCTGCTGTTAAATTCAGGTTTCTCCTTGAGGCAAAATAAAAATGATATTGAGTGAAAAACTTAAAGGTTCACATTCCTCATCTGATTCAAATCGGAGCCCAAAAAGTAAGACAAATGAAAGCAGGGATAAAAGACAAATCAAGGCAGTGTAAAACAATGCAGGGTTATTGTTTCAGTTAAGTAACGTTCAACATCTCTAAACAATCTAATATTAGATGTTTATATTTCACTGTGAAGTCAAATGTTCCCTTAGTTGCTATGTGTAGTATTTCTGGATAATATCATTGAGCTCCACATACTAGTGATGCCCTCTGCTGGACGAACGGGCCACTGCAGGGATAAATGCGCCTCCAGCTCACTGACAGATAAGACACCAAGGAAGTGGAAAGAGCTGATAAGTATGTAATGACATAGGTTGGCAGCTATGTGCCTGACATGCAAGGCCTGCTTGCTCCGACTCATACCTTACTGTACGTATAATTGGAATGAAGGAGGAGGGGGGAAAAAAAACTCCAATGAGACAATGAGACTTCACAGTGGAGGGAAGTGAGGCATGATGGAGCAAGAAAGAAGAGAGGCCAAGAGTGTGATACATAAGGAGGAAGGGAGCTCTTGGGAGGAGAGGGGCTCAGCTGTCACGTCCTGAGAGGAGAGGAGAGGAGAGGAGAGGAGTGCCTTGGCTCGGTACCTGTCCGTACTTTAATTGAAGAAAAACACTTGGGTTCATTAGGGGTGTCGCCAAGCTCCTGTTTCTGCTGACTCAGAGAGTGTGCTTCTTCTTCTCAGTGTATGTGTGCACCCAAGCGGCCAAGGTCACAGTGGATACAGTAAATGTGTGTGTGTGTGTGTGTGTGTCAGAGTAAGTGCATCCCAGTTTGTGCTGACAGCACACACAAACACAGATATGTAAACATACAGGCTTTAATGAAATGGTTCTTTCCTAAAAGTACAGTAAACATCCTCCCCTGCATCGACACTGACGCACGTTTGTGAACGTCACCGCGGTAACGAGAAATCAGGGTGATTCCTGTTTGTCCTGTGGGCAGAGCATGTGGAGTTTAACACTGTAACACTGCAGGAGACACCCCTCGGGTATAGCTACTTTGTCTGGGGTATGAAAGTTAAAGTGATAGTTCACCCAAAATTCAAATTTTACTCATTATCTACTCACCCTCATGTTGACTAAGGGCTGTGAGAATTTTCAGAGTCCTCCGTTCCTTCTCTGAGTTACGGGGGTGTCCGCGCAGCAGTATTTGTCCATATAATGGTTGTCAATGGATACCAACTTTCTTCGTCCAAAAAGACACACCAAAAAACATCCAAATACCTCCATACTGCTCGTCTGTAATGTCCCTCTTGTATTGAAGCCCGACATGAGAAATTGTTCAGAAAAAAATTAAATAAGTATATATTTTAAGCTTGTTTGTAGCGGAAGCTCCCAGTGTCTCAGTTCACTGCTCTTCCTGATTTGCACTGACCGGCGGAACAATTTCTCATGTTGGGGCTTCAATACCAGAGGGACATTACAGACGAGCAGTATGGAGGTCTTTGGATGTTTTTTGGTGTGTCTTTTTGGACGAAGAAAGTTGGTATCCATTCACAACCATTATATGGACAAATACTGCTGCGCGGACCCCCCCGTAACTCAGAGAAGGCACGGAGGACTCTGAAAATTCTCACAGCTCTTAGTCGACATGAGGGTGAGTAGATAATGAGTGAAATTTGAATTTTGGGTGAACTATCCCTTTAAGGCTGCGGATATTTGGCCTTCTTCCATAATGCCACGAGCAACTGCACTCTGATTTCATGTCAGGACGGCACAAGAGGTTTTCCACAGGACACAGTCAAATGATAGTTAGCCTACCTTGTTGAGGAGTGTAAGGACTGAATCCTGCAGCTCTTCATCAGCAGTTCACTGTGTTCACTTCACTACAGTAATGCTGGATTACATGTATGCATTGTTTGTGGTGAATCCCTCAAGCATTTATAAGCAGTTTGAGTGGCATGCAGAAATGAGTGAACCCACCACCAACCATGAAAACTTAACAGAATTATAGAACAGACAGAGTAGAAATATATATTGTAGCTACTTGCTGTAAGAAGTTGACCATAAATAACTTAAAAATAGGTTCTGATTGAATGAATATCTTAAGTAGTATACCGTAGCTTCAATTACTTTTCTCGTATGCAGAGATGACTCATATATGAGAGTTGGAGTCTATCAGATAATTTCTTTTTGTAGTGGTGCCCATCATATATTAATAAAGCCACGTTTCAGAGAGCTTTGTCCTCTGACTCAATTTGGACTTGAGATTTAGGACACATAAACAATCTTTACTTGATTCCCTCCATCAGGGAAGTTCTCAAAGTGTGTTGATTAGCTCAGATCTATGCAGTTTTATTAGAAAAATATCCAGCAATCCAACAAAATGTCTGTTGGTTACTGTTGTGTTTTAACTACAATTTGATTTAGTTCTAAAAATCATCATAATGAATTAGGCTGTGGACTATGTGAAGGTGTCTCGATGAGCCGGTCCATTCATTAAAACTGTGACTCTTTGCTGCATATGATTCCCTGACTTTCCCGTCTCTCTCCACTGTCCTAAACCCCCAGGCTGATTTCTACACTGGTATGCATTTCAATTACCGTACATGGTTTTCTTTTTCTTTTTTTTGGGGGGGGGGCTTTTAATGCCTTTAATTGACAGCACAGTGGAGAGAGAGACAGGAAAAAATGGGGAGGCAGAGAGGGGGAATGACACGCAGGAAAGGGCCGCCCAATGCGGGACTCGAACCGGGGCCACCTGCAGTGAGGACTACAGCCTCAACATGGGGCGGCAGCTCTACCAGGTGAGCTAAACGCCGCCTCTAATTACATGGTTTTCTGAAGGAAAATTAGTGTTTTATTGCTTTTTCTTTGGCTTGCTGTTAAATTCAGATGACTGATGAAGATGTAGGATTATTGTTTCAAAGGTAGAGTCTGGAGGTTTGTTCATTGCAGTTTGTGAACAAAACATTCAAACTGGGCCCCTCCTGCAGGCTCAACTGTGCTCAACTGCCTCCTGCCCCAGGCAGCAGCAGCAGCAGCTGCTAGGACTGCAAAGGTGCAAATACAATCCGAGTAAAACGCTGGAGCAGCGGGCCAATACCCGTCCGTCGCCAGCAACGGGAGCCTCGAGAATTATGCTGTAACAAGTAGGGAAACAAAGCAAAAGACCAAAATACAGGAAGGGCCGGGGGTTCTGCAGACACAGTCACCACCACACAGGACTAGAAGCCCTAGCTGGACTATATGTCTAGCGTTTAGTTTTGAGCAAAAACCTCCAGACTCAAACTTTAACCATCTCAAAACCATTTAAAGATGTTTAATTTCACTATGTATGAAGTCAAAGGTTCCAAGTTGCTATGTGTAATATTTCTGGATGATATCACCCACCTCCACATAGAAATGACTATTATGTGTGACGCAGGCCTCTGTGATGGTGTCTCCAGATGGGCTCTGGCGGCCGATCCAAGTCCCAGTCTGAGCACGTACCACACGGACTTTGTCCTGACTGCAGCAGCCATGGGTTGGAGTACCTTTGCTGTTTGTCATCTCCCTGGTTTTCCTGTCTTTCTCCACTGTCCTATAATAATTTAATCATTAAATGCCCCAAAAGAGAAGAGAAAAAGAGTCTCACTGATTTCTCCTCCTTCTCCTCCACTGCTCTATGTTGTTTGATCCTGGCCGTTGCTCTGTGCACCACTGAGAACTTTTTCAAACTTTTATGTTTGTGGTGAACTAATATTAAGTAGTGTCCATAGACTGTATATAAAAAGTGTCTGATGAGCTGGATGTCATTCCCTCCCTTATATTCATGCTAAACCAGTAGGGGTGATGATGAGACTTGACCTGGACTTGCTTATGAACGACTTACAGTATGAGCAAATTCGCTGTGTTTGTATGATAATCAAAAATTTTAGTGCTTGTAAAAAAAACTGACAAAAAAGAACTTATCTTAAAAATTTCCATGATAAAGGTAAAATCCTTAAAGGTATAGTATGTAGGAATTCCCCCCATCTAGCGGTGCGGTTGCATATCTGAACGTATTCTTGATGTTGCGTTCACGTGAAATCGGGCAGCGTCTATGTAAAAAAGTGGTCCGTCAGCACGAGGCAAAACAATACAGGCGTGACAGTATGTTGTCATGGTGATGTCGTATTGTTTACCTGACCCACGTTTTACCGTCTTTCTCTGGTGGAGTAAAATGACATCCGTCTGCCTGACTGCACCTGAATGCAACACCAGTGCCTCCGTCCTTCCTCACACTACACAGTGGTGACAGTTTTAACAGGCTGAGCCCACAGCTCCGCTGAGTTTCCGTGGTTACCTACGGTCACGCTGCCACTCAACGGTGCGCCCCCCCCTTGTATATTTGTAACGACTTGTAACAACTCTTTCTAAGGTATGAGAAAGCTTTCATTTGTATGCGGGTGTGATTCGACTTAAGTGAAATGCGTATTTATGAAAGACATATTTGATTTTTGCTAATAAAAAGCCCAAAAAAGTTACATACTGGGACTTTAAGGTCTTTTATTCACTCACACACATTGAGAACGGCTGAAAGTGCTCAAACTATGAATGAATTTCCTGTGCAGATAGCCTGTGTGTGTGTGTGTGTGTGTGTGTGCCCAGGTGAGGATGTTTAAATGTATAATGTAACAGGGGCATTCCGTTACCAAAAGCCTGATGGCTGACTGCCACAATCTTTTATCACCTGGCACCAAATGACACATTCTTCCTCTCTGCTCTCTCCTCCTTTCCACCTTGTACAATCCCTTTTGTAAGAAGTGACTCTCTGCCTGTCTGTGTGTGTCTGCGAGAGCTTCGACTGCTGCTGCGTCTGTGACGGGGTCACGGGGAGTCATTTCACAGCAAGGTGCTTCGGACCGAGTTATCAGCGGTCGACCTCTTCACCAATCTTATATAAATTAGCCAGGAATTAACCTTCACCGCTTGTCCCGATAATGTGCTGTGATAACATTGAGTGTCAAACACCATGTGACCGGGCTGCATAGCCTACATGTGTGTGCACATTTACACATTAATGAGATGTACTGTATGTGTGTGTGAATTTAGGTGTGTCAAGTTGTTTCAAGGCTGAAGCAGATCACCCATAATGTACGTGCAAATGTGTGTGCCTCACAGATAAGCGTAAAAAAAAAAAGACATCTGTTTTTACCACTTACAGGAACAGAGATGTGTGAAATTCACTGGAATATTATTATACTGTCACAAGAAGGTGACTCAGAGGAATCTAGTTGTGTTTGTATTAAATCCCAGCTCCAGGGCAGTTCTCTCGGTTTTAGTTAATATTCACCAAATGTCAGTCCATTCGTCAATGAAAACATCTGACAGCTATTTGGACTATATCGGGTACAGATGACTTCACTCACTCCTGATAGTGGCTGTATAAATCTTCCGCCAATCAGTGTTGCGACCGTTGACCCTGCCCAGCTGTGAGGAACGTGCCAGAGAGCAGTGGCGCTCGTCCACCTGACCTCCATTACCCTTCCCCGCTTCCTCGTCCATCCTGCTCTCTTATAAGGATGAGTAGATAAGCAGAAGCTTTTAGATGAAGTGCGAGCTAAAGTTCAAGTGCTTTAACAAGCAAGAAGAATGGCTCCCCCCCCCCCCTCTTCTCCTCACTCGCATGTTCCTCTTTTTCTTAAGAGAGCAGTATATTTCACTCCCTCATCACTTTTCTCTATCTCCTTTCTTCAGTTTATCTCATTTGGTCAGTTCCAGTAAGAGAGTTGGTTTTTGTGTACTCTCAGTCAAGCAGTTCAAAGAGTTCATAAGCCTGTTTGGTCAGCGGAGAAGAAAAATGGAAGGAGAGAGCAAGAGAGTGGAGAATATACACTACTTTAACCCGACCAAAGGCCTAGTCCTGTCAACATTGATCATGTTCCAATATGTTGGGACTAGCACATGTTCAGGAAGTCACACAGCAGAAACAGGCCGGTCTGGGAACCTCCTCAAGGGCATTCTCTCATTCCCAAACTGGACTTTGATGAGTAGGCTTATGGGTACTTGTGTGGACCAGTTCAGTAGGGGTCCAGGTCAGTCTTTTGTATAAAAATAATCAACAATTGTTATCTTCAAATATCATATTGAAGTATTTTGGCTACGAAGTGTTTAGATAGTGTGTCAGTTTACAGAGTATTTGTAACATTTCATTAATTTTTGTTGAGCATCATCTAATGCTCAACAATGTGCATACAAATTTTAATATGCTTTCTTAATGCTTAGTGTTAGGGCTAGCGAAACAGATGTATATCACCCTCATTTCCATGGTTTTCCTTCATATTTTTCCATTACATACAAAAAACAAGCCTTAAAAAGTTGTTGATGCTGTTTGCCGACTTTAGCCTAACTCAGCTCAGTCACTGGATGTCTGTGGGATCTGTTTCTGGACAAGAATATACTGTACACTTTTCCCAAGACGAGTGGTTTATGTAATTAAATGGAATTTTCCTATTTGAACGAGTCTTCATTCCTGAAGAAAACGTCACTCTCACTGGCTTCCTAGAATGACAGTAGTCAGTAGTTTCTAATCGGTTGCTACCACACGCAAAGTCTGGTTGAATTCCTATAACACAAGATCAAAATCAATGCAGCAGAACCAGAAATGTCATCTTTTCCCCCCCAACCATCCATCTTCCATGTCAAAACCTTGTGCCTGCATTACCCACAAAGCAACTCAACCACTGACAGATCACACTGAGATTTTGGTCTGTTCGTAGCAGCTAATGTAGCCTCTGCCACAAAGCAGAGCTGAGGAGTGGGCTGCAGGGGTCTGGCGTATTCCCTTCTTTTTAACTCCATACCACCAGATCTTTTTCATTTTTATTTTACTGAAGCCATAAAGAACTTTATACACCCCCCAAACACACACACACAGACACATTTGCAGTAGTTCCAGTAGGCTCATACTCTCCAACATCTGAAAACACACTTTGATGTGTAAATCAGTTTCAACAGCTACAGTATTTGGTTCAAACAGAATGAATTGATTTTATGGTTACTTTGGATCAGCATGACAAGCTGTAAAAGCAAAATTGACATAGCCTATTATAGTCCTATGAACGTTGCTGTGGAAAATTTATTTTTTTCACTCATCCAGCAAACGCTGAGCAACATTAGCATTTGCACTTGTGTCTCTGGCCACCTGATCAATCTAAGACCAGTGTTTCACTCAACCCTTAGCTCTGTTTTTTGCTCCTCTGGTTCCAGAGAAAGCTTTGTTAAAACAAATGTTGATGGTTGATAGGAGACAGGAAAAACGTTAGCCTCCATTTGTTGGGCCAACCAGGGCTAATCTCATTGTTTAACATAACTTCAAACTGCATTCATTGGTTTGTCTTAGTCTGTCTAAATAGTACCCTCATTGAAAATTCAAAGTAAAATCTTATCCAATCCTAAATGCCAATCTGTCTAATGAATGGTATTTGCCGTGGATGTGTTTAGAGCTCTTATCTCTTTTGAGAACATCTCTCTGTTGTGTTTGGGAAGTCACTTTCCTTACACACACACTGTCTTATCTGTGTGTACCTTCCATTGTGGTCCTGTCACAACGCCCCCATCCCAGCCTGTTGATGGCCACACAGGCGTCGTCATGAGCACAAACACAAACACACATCCACTCACTTATCAGCTTGCGTTACTCGGACCTCTGACCTCAGGTTTTCACCTTGTGTTAATTGGTGCATTTGTTCAGCTGAGATAAAAGGCAGCTGATTTAACAACAAATACACCTGGACCACCTTAAAATGCTTTCCACCAAAGAAGTAGTCCCTATAGAGACTGTCGATAGTGTTTCTAGAAAGAGGTGTTGCATTTGATTAGGGATAGCAGTACTGGTTGATTTATCAGTCCTCCACTTGGATTGAGACTGAAATCTCTCAACAGTTATTGGCTGGATTGCCTTCAGATGTGATATGTACATAGTCTCCAAATGATAAATCTGGATAAGTTGTTAGCATTGTCAACATGAGCATGTTGGTTTAGGTATGGGTTAAGCTTATGTACTGTGTGTTGACAGCTAGTGAAGCTTTCCCAGTGCTGCTAATATGACTTTACATTATTATTGGTTATGTTTGAATTAAATTTTATTAATTTATTTATGGCTGCTCGCCAGACTCTCCTCCAGAGAAGAAGGGTCTGGCTGGTCCTCCTATGATTCTGCCATCGGAGAAAAAAAATGCTCCGGCCGTTTGGAATTCTTTCAACCAGTCACAATCGTTGTGGTCGGAGCCGTAGCAATGGTGCACTTGCAAAATATTACCGGTTGGAAACTGGATTTGGGTCCGCGGTTTAACGGCGCTTCGCAAACGCTGACGGATAGTTCTTCATGGATGTATAATAGATCCATGGTTCGGTTCCTATTGTTGTTTGTTGATGTTTCCCTTTACCGGGCGGACTGTGAAAGCTGCAACAAGGAGGCTGGACTTCTGCCAGGTGGCTCGTTCCGGCCAATCAGAGGCTAATCGTAGCAACACACACAGGTCAGACTATGGTTGAACTAGCTTCCAGTGTTTCCTCTTTTTGTCTAAAGCAAATGCAAACCGACCGACGCGTATACGAAGTAGCGCAGTCGCACTTTGTCTTCTCTCACGTGATGGATAAAGTGCAAGCTGACGTGTGCAAATGACTTTGGCTTTTTCCAGACATATACTTGCTGTAAGCTTTGTCTGAAAATATGCGCAGTCTATATTCATTTCATTACAACTGTAGATTCCTCTCAGTTGGTAATGATAACCTCGGTCTGAATCTGTAACTTTTACATTTACATAGTGCTGAAACCACATGCAGAATACTGTAAGCATGCCCTGAATGAACTCACTGCACAAGTATTTACTCCCCTGACATCAAAAGGGCCTTACCCATAAAATGAAACACGGTCCACAATTGCATCATACACCTCTGGATTCATAAACCGACTCTGTAAACTTCGCAGTGTTATGATGCCCCACCTAGATCACTTTAAAACACTTTGTTAACCAGTTGTGGTTTAATGAATGGAAGGTGTATAGCGGCGGATTTTGTTTAAACATGTTTACACTGCATTCACTAGGTGTGTGTTTTTGTCATGTGGAATTTCAGGTAATCAAAAGCGTGGAAATTAACCCACCACCACCACCACCCGGCTCCTCCCCCCGGGAGAAGGCTATTCACTGCATTCCTGAGCACATGAGTGTGAGATTAAAATACACACAAATCCAGCATAAGGACTCACACTTTCACATGCACACCCATATACAAATAGACGCATGGAGATGGGCGCAAAACCAAACACACAGTCCAAAGAGCAAAGTGGATGACAATACAATCTGCATAGTGACACACCAGACAGAGATGCATTATATGTCCTCAAAACTCCTTTACATTTACAGTAGATTTCCACCACTCACTGTGTTGCATTATAATGATATAGCTACCTCTCCCTCCCAGCAAGAGGTTCAGCCCTAAACCATAATCACAGCATGACACATCCTGCCAATAGGACTGTGTTCACCATTTCACCAGACTGTACACTACAATTAAGAATCATCACACAATTTGTCAGCTGGTCACACGCTCAACACCACCGTGCCCTTTATGTTTGTTTTGAAAGTGAGATCCAGATGATATGTGACCACTTCAGTGTGTTTTTTAAGCCTCAAAACTCAAGTTATATGAGTTATTCTGCGTCAGTGTTGTGGCATTCAGCCTGATTGATGGGACTACCACTGACTGGTGTTGTGGCTTTCTGGTCATGGGAGGATTCACACATCCATGTAGATAAACACACACACTAAGGGAATTAATTTGTTAAGGTTACTTAAGCAGGGCAGGGTTTTGAGTCATTGCTATAATAGTGTGCCAGTCAGGATGTTATTCTAAGAAACTATAAAAGAATATATGACTGACTGACTTAAATAAAAAAAAAGTTCTCACAAGTCTACGTGCAGTTACAGTGAAATAAATAGATGGTAACAAGTTGCAAAAGTAAATGATTTACTGATGATAACTGCATCCACTGCGTGACTAGTTTTCTAAATATGTGTGAGTGGGAAACTTCCACCAACCCAAACACTACCAAATAATTCCCTGTTGCTACATGTCCTAATAAACCAGGCAGTGGAAAAAACCTTCGTTTTTTTTTTCTTTCTTTCTCACAACAGTGAAGCTCCTTCCTGTAACATGTAACCTGGAAATTTGCCATCAGTCAATGTTTTTTCCCTCTGAACATAATAAATGTCGTCAGGTCAGGAGTCAAGATTCACAGTTGTGGGGATAGTTCTTTCTTTTCTGCACTTATCTGCACCATAATACAACTTTTCTATGAACACCCACACACTATTTCTCCAGAAGCTTGCTTTTTCCATGGATGATATGTATGACCCTGTAACCCTGGCAGAAATCATGGAACTGCCCAGTGGGTGGGTCAGTGATGGGAAAATGTTGAAGCTGGGAAACTGGACATATTTTTTGTTAAAAATCAATTTTACAGCAACAAAAAGTCTGAACACTTTTAAAAAAAAAACAACAAAAAAAACCACACAACTTGGTTGTTTCCTGGAAACCTTTGCTGTGTAATCAATATTCTCAAATATAAACTATAATTTCCCCTAAGACACACTAACTATACTGCCTGTAACTTAATTAAAAACTGATTTCATTTACTAAAATATGCCCTTTTCCCCAGAGCTGTGTGAATAACAAAGATCATTTCCTGTCTCTTGCTGGAAACAGCTTAAGCTACGTGGCCAGATACTGGAAGAGAGAGATAAAGTCTTGTGATTTATAAACAAAACACATGACAATTTCAAACTGAAACACATGTTTCAACCTGAAACAGAGAGATAGTTACCTTTTACTGGTAAATGCAGTGATGCTGGAACTGGGCCACATTTACTGCATTATATTTATACGTTTTGACCTGATGAACAGACTTGTGAAGTGGGAGGAGCTATTTTACTAGAGGTGTCTCTGGACGCAGAATAAAATTCCAATTCATATTCCCATAGTCTGTGTTATGTAACTCTCAGTTGAAACACTACTACAACATGCAACAGCAAAATACGTAATTCACTACAATATCCAATTGAATTTGAAAATCTACTCGGTGTGTTAGGAAATCTGCAGCTTGAATCAATTCAACTTTTTAGATTCTCAATCAATATTTGCACAATGTTTTATTCTCAAATTCAACATTAAAGTGTTGTTTTCGCCAGTATTTTTCTTCTTCTCCTGTTTGATATTACAGTGCATGAAAACGTTTGACTGTAAACAGTACTGTAAACATATAACCAGCCAATTCTTTCTGAATACATTTTTAATCTTCCTGAAAAAAATGACAAAATTGTGGAGTCATAGTAAATGAAGTTTGGCAAATATCATTTTATCTCAGAAGCTGAATTTTTGAAAACATTTTGAATTCTGCTCTCATGGGAACAACTGGAGTCAATCTCAATGTCAATGTAAGAGTGGCATTTTTAAACATCAATTTTTCACACATTGAAGCATAAATCACCAACATTTCCATACCGTCAAGATGCAGTTTATGTATTTTAAGATTTTTGTCTTGATAACAGAATTTTTGACATTTTGACCATTTTTGAAATCTGACTTGACAGCTGCTGCCTGGCTGGTGACTGGCTTAGTCCATTTGTGAAGCCACACACCAGGAGCGGGTCTTTAAAGTGATAGTTCACCCAAAATTCAAATTTCACTCACCCTCATGTGGACTAAGGGCTGGGAGAAGTTTCAGAGTCATTCGTGCCTTTTTGGAGTTACAGCAGGGCTCCGTGCAGCACTGCATGTCCATATGACGGTAGCAAACGGGGCTCACTTTTCTTTGTCCAAAAAGACACACCAAAAAACATCCAAATACCTCCATACTGCTTGTCTGTAATGTCCCTCTTGTATTGAGGCCCCAACATGAGAAATTGTTCTGAAAAAATTAAATAAGTCTATATTTTAAGCTTGTTTGTAGCGGAAGCTCCCAGTGTGTCAGTTCACTGCTCTGTCGGTGTCAGTGCAAATCCAGCTAGATTTGAGACTGAGACTGGGAGCTTCTGCTACAAACAAGCTTAAAATATAGACTTATTTAATTTTTTTCTGAACAATTTCTCATGTCGGGGCTTCAATACAAGAGGGACATTACAGACGAGCACTATGGAGGTATTTGGATGTTTTTTGGTGTGTCTTCTTGGACGAAGAAAAGTGAGCCCCGTTTGCGACCGTCATATGGACATGCAGTGCTGCACGGAGCCCCGCTGTAACTCAGAGAAGGCACGGAGGACTCTGAAACTTCTCCCAGCCCTTAGTCCACATGAGGGTGAGTAGAAAATGAGTGTAATTTGAATTTTGGGTGAACTATCCCTTTAATCTCTGGTTTCTCGCTAGCGGTATAGTATTAGCGGTAGCCATGACGTGAACGGGTTGCACGTGTAGCTCCAGGCAAGGCAAGGCAATTTTATTTATACAGCCCACCCTGGTCTCCCGCATGGCGGGTGACGATGCAAACCATTGTGCCAAGAGGTCAATGACCGCTTAGCAGTCAGGTTTGCACGTCCTTTATGCGTGAGTGAGTGCACCCGGGTCCCGGACCCTCCGTTACACGTGCACAGCTCTGTACCGAACGGAACATCATGTAACGAAATGGTTCAATACAAATACGTATAGTATCTTTACACCCCTACCATTTAGTATTCGTAGATAATGGATTCCATTCAGCGATTGGTCATTCCTATGGACTTGGAAGTGACGTCATCTAAAATTTCCTTTACAGCACATAGTACTGCCGTAACTCAGTCCTGAGACTGACACATAACATTCAGTCCTACACTTAACTAAAAGTGTGAGTAAGATGCTTGATAACTAACTTTTAAGTGCAGCTGTCAGCGAAAACATTTTTTACCCATAAGTCAACTCTTAGCAGTGTTCTCAGGAGTAATTCTAAGAAGCTTGATGAATACAGGCCCTGCATGGTCTCCCCTCTGCCCAATTAGCTCAGTGAGTTAGGAGATGGTTGTTAGTGTCAGAGGTTGTGAATTCAAGCCTCAGTGAGTTCTTGTTGCTCAGAATTGAATGAATTTGCCAGTCCATGGCCGTGGTAGCTGAGGCTCATGTGGACTGTAGTATTTAGAGCCATCAAGATTACCCCAAATGACTGAAAACATAATTTCTCAACCATAAAATGAAAACTAGAAAATTTCCTCTCGGGAAATTTTGAATGGGCCACGGGAGCTACTGCGGGTTGTGCCATCTCTGTCAACATGGGAATCAAACCCACGATCTTAAGGTCAAGACAGAGCTGATCAGACAGACACATGATCATCTTTCTATAAGCACTGATATGGAGGAGCTGTAACCACATTAGGTTAACTGTGTGTGTGTGTGTGTAGGTGTGTGTGTGTGTGTGTGTGTGTGTGTGTGTGTGTGTGTGTGTGTGTGTGTGTGTGTGTGTGTGTGTGTGACTGTAATCACATGAAGCTGGCTCTAGAGTCTGTGTGTGTGTGTGTGTGACTGACTTGACACATAGTTAGTTAGTAGCTGCATCCTGTGTCAGTCTGATTTAGCTGTGTCTGTGTTTATAAACATTTAAACGAGCGCCAGGTGGATTGTTTATGAAGTTAACGAGCTCTGGCCTGAGGATCAAAGAGGTTACCACGGCGATAGGGGCCCCCGCAGGCTGAGACAGACAGAAACGTGGAGAAAAACAGCCATTTTCTGCCTCTAAACCGGCCTCACAATTAGGCTTAGCATGACAAAACGGTAACTCCTATCAGAACAAAACACAGATCAACGTTGCTCTAAGGACTTAATGAAAATTTCGGTACGATTTGGTGTTTCTACAGTAAATATTTTGGCGACGCTGGCAGTTTTAAAACATCAGGCCGTTCTGCTCCTCTCAGAAAATATTTGTATTGGACTCAATGAGGAGCAGAGACAGACGTGGCCGCACTCAGAGGCTGATTCTGTAAGTTCTGTAAGTCTCTCTGATATTTTGAGCACATGACATGAGAGATAACAAGTTTGTCTTACAAATTCTGAAAAAATTATGTCTGTAGAGTGTAAATTGTGGCCGTGGTCACAGTTTATCCAGAAAAAATACAGAATGTTTCTTCACTCTCTCCCACTCTAACCGATGATGTCACGCACTCTGACACGAACATTCTATGCAATACACACCCATTATAAACTCATAATTTCTCCAAAAATGATCATGGTCATTGATCAGGGATTGATCAAAAACTATATGACCTATCAAAACGTGGAGTAATGCGACAATACACAAGACTTGTGTCTACTGTTTAAAGTTTAAATGGAGTCTCTAGGTGAAAGTATGCCTGAGCAGTAGACTTTTGTTAAACTCCAATGATTGGTCTTTTTCGGTCTTTTTTTTTCGCCCGTCCCATTGACTTACATGCAAAATTTTTGCGCAGTTTTTCGCGACTACGTCGCGAAAAATTCGTAAACTGTTGAGAAAAGTAATAGCACAGCGATCCCGATCAGGACGCACGTTTTGATATATAATTTGTCCTGCAACTCTTCGAGTTGCAGGACTAGTAGCGCATCGAAAATCGGCCGGAAGTGGAAAAATAATAATAAGAAGAAAAAATCCACACAATAACAGTAGTGCCCGGGCGAAGCAGCTATTTCATAGCTGTTGGGACCAGTGCCCGGTGCGATTGCCCGTGGCCCTAATAATTAAAACTTACTTAGGTCCTCTACTCTAACATACAAAACATAGTGTTTCTGCAATGTGTTGTGGAAATAAAGTTGGAAAACTCTTAAAATACATTTCCGCAATCTGTGTGTCCCATTCTTGAGAACATTATATCTCAGTAATGCCTGAAAGGAACCCCCTTTCAGATTTGGCACAAATATCTGTTGAACAAATGAGATTTTGGTGGTTGCGGAGTCAAGCTCTCAACGACCTCACATCATCGTAACAGGGTTGTGGTGATTGATTGACTGATCACTACTGGCCAGTTTTCATTCAAGATCAGCACAGTGATTATGTTAGCAATAATCTGGCCTCTGCAGCTGAGAAAAACCCTGTGTGCTGCCACATTCTGTCCTGTGCCAGCTACATACAGCAGCACGTCTGTGGTTTTCTTCAGTACTCGCCCTGTGGACCTGGAACCTGTGACCAAATCACAGCTGTGGTGATATTTAGTACAACATCTCTCTCTGGTGTGATATTGCTCAATTCCACATGTCAAACAGAGGGAGTGAAAACAAAGACCGGCCTGTCTCAAATAAAAGTATTTTTAGGTAAAATAAAAAAATAAATAAAATAAAAGCTAACTGTTGTGGATCCCAGGTGAGGGCTGAGCTATGTGTGAGACACATATTCTGTATCTTCTAAGTTTCTGTCTGCGTGACCATAATATATGTAAAATCACAGCTCTTTAACTCATTGAGTGCCAGCCCTTTTATAAAATGGTCAGTGCCATGTGCCAGCGTTTTGGGGCATTTTGAGTAATATTTCAAGACTCAGAGAATATTTTGTACTATGACTCTGAAAACACCAAACAGCTCAAAGGAAAGAGGAGACTCTCTATTTAACTAGGGAAAAAAACATTTGTTTGTACCTTGTTCCATTCTTGATATATCTTAAGTTGAATAGAGCCTGGTTGCACCAAAAAGACCACTTTTTTTCTAGAAAGCTGAGAAAAATGCATTTTTGTGAAAGAGAGTCTCTAAACAATGATTTATCCGGTTTAATTTTGGCTTCAAAAACATGTAAGACATCTGAAAATTTCATTTAACATGTTTTTTCCCAAAATTACTCACTGTGTGCGCCAGGCGCGGCGCCAGGATTTCAATTTTGGACGGGCCAGAGTCATTTTGGATGGGCCACTACTTAGGAAAAAATAACACTAACATACATAGAGCTGGAAATTATTCCT
The DNA here is from genome assembly GCF_045865225.1 of Trachurus japonicus. Lineage (NCBI taxonomy): Eukaryota > Metazoa > Chordata > Actinopteri > Carangiformes > Carangidae > Trachurus > Trachurus japonicus. The sequence continues at coordinate 23,410,061 of NC_140930.1, forward strand.
GAATGACTCGTTCGTGTCTATATTGCCCTGAAAGCACACACCATTTCTGCTGAGACGAGCTTTGACAGCGCGGTGCGCCGCTCTCTCTCCCGTTAAAAGTTAATCTAGCTCACCCAGCGGACCTCTCTCTCTCCTCGTATCTCTCTCTCTCTCTCTCTGCTGTTACTTGTGTGTTTAACCAAATGCACGAAAAGCCAAATCAAATCAGGAATGCGTAGCCCACTTCTTTTTAACTCACAGACATTTATTTTCATAAAGTAGGCTAATAAAATATCTGGACATTTTGCCATCGTTAACATTGAGACAACAGGCTGCAGGTGTAAGAGACATACAGGCTGAAGATAGACAGCACGGTGTGTGTGTGTGTGTGTGTGTGTGTGTGTGTGTGTGTGTGCGTGTGTGTGTGTGTGTGTGTGTGCGTGTGTGTGTGTGTGTTGCAGAGTGGGTGGTTCACCTGGGAGTAGACGTGTGTGCGTGCGTAAGTGTGTGTGCGTAAAGGTGGGCACTCACCGGTGACACAGATGAGAGAGAGAGAGAGAGAGAGAGAGAGAGAGAGAGAGAGAGAGAGAGAGAGAGAGAGTCAGGGTTGGGAGTAGCCGTAATTTTTGTTGACCGCTACTCATTCATTCATTAATCACCCTTTTTTCCTGTTTAATCCGCCAGTCTCATTTTTACGTTTATCCATCCTTGCTGCGCTGTGATAGTTCTGTGCTGTTTTGTTACAATAAATGCACCAAAAGCATTTTTGGATCTCAGCGTATCTTTATCATAATCTACTATAGCGCGTCACAAATCTACGTACCTGAGGACCCAACCTCATACTCTCAGCGGCTTTAAAGGTTTGTGTTTGGAAGCCGCAACAGCAGGAATGGAAGAAGAATTCGGCAAATCATCTTATCACGCAAAAAGGCACAACAAACAGGTTTTGCACAATGGTTTGCACAGATAAGTCTTAAAATATGTGCAACACCTTCTCATCACAATCCATGCCATCTACAGTACGTTATCAGCTGTTATTAAAACCCAACTCATCACAGGATCATGTTATTAGACCACCGCTAACATTACACAACAAACCGTTAACAATTAATCCACACTCAAACCGAAGCAACAATAATGTTAACTGTACTTAACAAGCTGTTATTACAAGGTTTACAACTGATATGACAGACTGGGCCGTGAGTGTGTGTGTAAAGAACAGAGAGGGAGGGAGAGAGAAAAAGTAACTACGTAAAACTGTTAGCTACCGTAGCTCAGGCGTCGGTCTCCCGTCAGGTAAAAGCTGCCGTTTATTCCTCAAATGAAGCTCATGTTGAGCCTCTCCGGTACAGTTATCCATCACTGCTGTTGAATTAGCGGCTAAACAGCTGGAAGCTAAAATCAAGGGGGCGTCTGTTTGTTTACAATTCACGAAAGCAACGTGAACGTACGTGCCGCTCACACTCAGTAGAGTTACGCAATGAGGCAGCGTACAACGAGACGGCGAGTGGCTTCTACGGCCGCTGCCTGGCCGGAGGTGAACTCAGTTGAGTCCCGTTTATTAGACTATGAAAATCACCAGAATGCTGACACATTTAAACCTGTGGTAAAGTTATCTGAAATAAAAATATATAATTAAACCTTAGATTAACTAAAGTTATGTTCACCCTGTCATTTTGGATGGGCCAGTTGTACAAGTGGGTGGGCCCAGGCCCGTTAGGCCCACCCATAACGCGACAGCGTCCCCATTTACCAGCCGCAGAAAAGTGCATTTGACGTCTGTGGACGTCATTGGCACTCAAGCGTTGGATTTTGATTGACGTCCATAGACGTCAGTGGCACTCAATGAGTTAATTGACTTTTAGTGATTTTGTGGGTTACGGTTATGAAATCAGGATTTGACCTGAGGCCACATAGTAGGTTTTGACCTGCTCTTTGAAATACTGACCTACTTGTGTGGTGCTTGGAAAAAAAAAGATTCAATCTTAAAGGTAAAACATTTCAGAAACAGTTGTGGAGGAGGCCAACATGCTTTGGCCTTCATCAGGTCAGAGATCACGATCACGTAGAGAAATCTGCCTCTGGAGCTGGCAGGGATTGCTCAAGGCCTCTTCAGTGGAGCAGACGCCTGCTGAGAGAAGAAGCTAAAGAAACATGATCACCTCTCACACCTCTGCTGATGCCCCGAGGGCAGGACACATAGGGTGAAATATTGTCATGTTTTTGGTTTTCCAGGGAAGAACAACGAGGTCAGAGTAAAGACAAAATGTTGCTCAGTATGTTTGTCTTTCTGGGATCAGTGCAAAGAGAGAAAAGATAATTGTGTGTTGTTAGTGCATCCATTCAACCTGACATTAGAGACAACCCAGGCCGTTTGGTGTTTCTCCTTACAGTTAAACAAAGTCCAAACACAATAATACTCTGAAGAACTGATGTGGTTTGTGTTCATGTTTGCAATGTTTGTGGTTTTCTCATCAGCGCCAGTCACTTGGCACAGAAAAAACCCCTGTGGGACAATTTGCTAGAAAGTGTGTGTGGGTAAAGGAACATGTCTTTTCTGTACTTTTTTTAAAAAGTAATTTTCAGAACAATATGTACATTATAAAAGATAATTCCAAGAAAATCCACCCAAGTTCACAGTGACACTATTCAATCTCACCATTGGTCAGGTTAAACTATAAAAGCATGTAGCATCCCCACATGCTTTTAAGGAGAGAGTGCATGTGTTATCTGTGATAGAAAGCAGAGGAACTTTCTTATGTGTCCACTTTCAGGTGGCTAAATTGCCTTGTCTTTGTTAGCACTGCTGGTTGTGCTGTGACTGAACCCACAGACTGGTAGTGAAACCCAACACTCACTTGGGGAGGAGAGCCTTTCCCCAAAAGTCTTGGCTTGATTTCTTTATGAGGTGCAGTGTCACACTAGGTGGGCCAGCACGCTGGGGAGTCTGCAAAACCTGACACTGAACACGCCAAACCAGCTCATGCCACTTAAAATTTACTCAGAGAAATTAAGACGCTGTGTTTTTGTAGAGCAGGATGTCCAATTTTTCTTTTTCTTTTTTTTTTCTTTTTATTTTTTTTACATGTGACAGTTGTAAATCAAAGATGGGGAAAAGAGACGTAAAGAGAGAGTGGAGCGGATCAGACGAAGTTGACCTCTGCTCTTGAGTGAGGGTTATTTATGTGAACAAGGTGAGAGATCAAGTTGGGGTTATGGGGAGGCTGATTTCTGGTGTTGACAAGAAATGTTGACACTCGGTGTAAAACTGGGTCTGCTAATGACTCGGAGTTGTAGTATTTCATAAAGTTGTGGTTTCCTGAGTGCATTTTTCAGCTGCTCTGAAGCTGTGATTGAAATATGTATCTTTCACTGCCAAAACAGTAGCAAGGCATTAAAGGGATAGTTCACCCAAAATTGAAGCCCCGAAATGCGAAATTGTCCCGAAAAAAATTAAATAAGTCTATATCTCAAACTTGTTTTGTAGCGGAAGCTTCTCAAAGCTCCTCTTCCCGGTTCGTCAAATTTGGACGAACTGGGAAGAGGACAGACCCTGGTTCGTCCAAATTTGACGAACTGGGAAGTGGAGCTTCTGCTACAAACAAGCTTGAAATATAGACTTATTTAATTTTTTTTGGGGACAATTTCGCATTTCAGGGCTTCAATACAAGACGGACATTACATATGAGCAGCATGGAGGTATTTGGATGTTTTTTGGTGTGTCTTTTTGTTACAAAGACAGTTGGTATCCATTTGCAACCGTTATATGGACATGCACTGCTACGCCGAGACCCCCTGTAACTCAGAGAAGCCACGGAGGACTCTGAAACTTCTCCCAGCCCTTAGTCCACATGAGGGGGAGTAGAAATTTCAATTTTGGGTGAACTATCCCTTTAATGTGACACAGTTTGGACGTAACAAACCTGTAAAACAATACATCTAACATCTCCACACATTTCCCATTTGGACCTGTCCTGTATTGTCTTCATCTTGCATCTCACCCACTCCATCTATCTCATTTACCAGCCTCCCTGTTTCACCTCTGGCCTTTCCCTCTCACTCACATCTTTACAACCAATATTACTGCTGTCTGTTTGTCAAACACCTCCATCCACTCACCCATTATTTCTCTATATATCCTCTTTAAATCACAGATTGTTCTGGGTTTATTCATCTGGCTGCCAGACATTAAATGACAGATGAACTCATGTTCTCCCGTGTCCCTCGTCCACTCCCCGAGGCAGCAGTTGTAAATCTGAGCGAGCCGCTAACTGTGTCTTATCTGCTGTGTATATTGGCTGTCTCTGGTTTGCCCAGGCGGGGTTTTTAATGAGGACAGAGACACCCTTGCTGGCTCTGTGTGGTCTGCTTGCACACTTAATGATATAACACCGCACTCTATAAACCTTGAGAGGCCACACGATCAGCGAGCTGCAGCACCTGGGAGACGGTTGGGAGTGCATGCTAACTGGCTTGTGTTAACATGGTGACGCACAACTCTTGAGTCAGATAAATCAGCGAGTTAACACAGACTTATTACAAAACTGAAGACAGGGAGAAGTAATTTGCCTGGAACATATCCCCCCACCCTACTCCCTTGTACCTACATGTGTAGTCCCTGTCAAAACCTTGTATGTTGTAATCCAGATGACGTGGGCGATTTAGATCCACTGGGTCTCGCTACATGTGATTAAAAGCCAATAGCAACAGGCTGAAGACTTTTCTAGTAGATGGAAGGGCAAGAAGCGTGGACTCCAAATGCGTTCATGCACAGACAGTGAGAAATGTATGACCCAAACTGTGGTTTTATTAAAGACTGTGATTATACATGACATCACTTGCATGAGAAACCAAGAAACTGGGAAACTTAATTTGTCCATTTTCAGTCAGCGTCTATTATGAGGAAGTGGCCAGAAATTGCTCACTTCAAGGACTGATGCAGCTTCATGTATTCAGCAACACAATACTTGCTAACACACAACTAGACTGCACTTTACATGTGATTTTGTTTTTCATGAAGAGATTGTAGTTTTAATTTGCTAACTCCATTGCAGTTACTGGTACCAGTTACTTTTTGATGTTTGGTTTGCTTACCAGCCCACTAGGGGTTAAAGCAGAAGTAAGCAGAATATGTGTGTTAATATAAGTCTTAAATCGTTCTATCTTCCGACAGCAATCACTTATATAGAGTGTTTGGTCTGAAACACGGGTCTGTCAGTCACTCTGCTCTGCTGTAAGCCGAGGAGAAAACTTTCCTTGTATCCTACAACCTTTATCCAATGAGGAGAGAGAACGGCATAAAGGGGCGGTCCTCTCTGTGTGTGCAGCCAAGGGATGCGCGTGAATGTGGTGACGTAGGGACGAGGGCGGGGACTGCTAACTCCATCGGCTGACAGGAAGTTAGCCAAAACCACCGGATCACTTACTTCTGCTTTAATCAGGATGGTTTCATATCAGTGTGTTGAGTGGATGTGTGCTTGCTCGGTGCAGGAGCAGGATCTGCACAAAAAAGGGGAATGCACATTTAGGCTATGTTTACACAGAAACGATCTGAACAGAAAACTGAACAGATTTTGCCATTTTCATCTGCGAGCGTTGTCGTGTGAACAGGGCCTTAACTGACTCCAAAGTTGACTTGTGTTATATTTTCGTCGGCTTCTCAGCCTGCACTCATCTGGTTTTGTTCAAATCTGGAGCTTGTTGTAAATGCAGTGGCTTTACTGAACACAGGAGCTGGATGATGCAATGCATTGTTACAGTACCAACTCAACAAGTGATGTGAATGGTGATTTCCTGGGAAGACTGTAAACTCTTTTCCCATTTATCTCATGTGGCTGTGGCTTTCTGGACTGACCATTTTCAGTAAGTGCCCTCTCTTGGGGGCGTGTGCAATTGAGCAGTTCTACCCACTGAATGTGGAGGCCACTACACAGAGCAAAGACTAAAAGAACTGTAGGTAGATAAAATGGATATGTTGTGTATAGTGACTCATGTACAAAATCCATAGGGACATCCAGCCAGTTGTCTGTCAGACTGCGGCTGCTTTTCACTGAACAGGCTGGATGACAGCAGCATGCTCTGACTTTTACAGATAAGCAGTTAATCTTATTGGCTCGTAGTCTGGACTGAGTTAGGAAGCTCATGGGAGATGTGGGAACTTCAGTCTGGGAGAGTTGTAGTATCTATTTACAGACAAACAGCAACAAGTGCCCATACATTACACTTTACATTACAGCTTTACTGCAAACTAACTAACTGTGCGTTCACACCAAAAGCTTCCAAAGCGTCAAAAACGCTCGAGGGTGGGCTTCAGACAAGACAGCTCCCAAAACGGCAAATATTTTCAGCCGCTTTGGCCGCTCGTCACGTGACTGACGTCAAAGTTCGATCGCGCTGGTCAATAGAGTGCCAGCAGGAAGTAACGGCGCCATGGGTCCTCAATTCGAAAAAAGTCTCCATAGAAATGAACGGGACTCCAAGTTTTATTTCATGATCCGTTTGAATTGTGCCATGAGAAAAAAATATGTCCTCTACCTGTTTAAAACATCACGTTTCATGCCGAGAAATCAGCAGTTTATCGTAAAACGGCAACAGAAGAATGTATTTAGTGTGACGACGCTCTACGGACTACAAATCTGGTGTCCCACAAAAAATACGTCACCAACTGACCCGGGAAAGGGCGGCAGTTGTTGGGGTGTGTCACCTACGCCACCTGTAGTCTTTCTTTCTGGTTACGGATTTTTTGGAATTTTATTTTACAATAGTTTTACAACAAACTGCTGATTTCTCTGCATGAAACGTGATGTTTTAAACAGGTAGAGGACATATTTTTTTCTCATGGCACAATTCAATCGGATCACGAAATAAAACTTGGACTCCCGTTCTTTTGTCTGGAGCCTTTTTTCGAATTGCGGACCCATGGCGCTGTTACTTCCTGCTTCCGCTTCGGCACTCTGGGAGCCGAAATTTAAAAAAAAGGAGCCGACGGACATCTCTATTCTGACTGGTTGCCGCCGAGCCGCGTCATAGCTAATTACCCTAAAGTTAACCAGGGCTCAACTTCTCGTCTGGTGACGCTTTGGACGCTTTGGATTGGAAGCTTTGGGCGCTTTGGAAGCGTGGCGACACCTGTTGACGCTTTGGACGCTCACGCCTAGGATCCACTGGCGTCAATGCGATTGCTTGCCGGACGCGACGCCTCCAAAAAAACGGACGCTTCGGTAGGCGGGAACACAGACCGGCGAGTTAACGGACAGTGGACAAACAGACCCCCGCCCCCCCGAGCTGTTCTCTATCTTGCTCCCCATTGGACAGTGACCCTGCGTCGGACGCATTCATTTGCATAAAGTTGAGCTGCGGTCAACTTTTGGACGCGCCGCAACTGCTCGAACGGACGCGCCGCGTACCCAGAATGCTTTGCGGGCGCGTCATAACGGTTTGACGCGTCCCATAGAAAATGAACTGGCAGCCGCGTCGCGTCGGACGAAACGAACGCCAGTGGATCCCAGGCACCAGTGTCGCCGGGCTCTCATTGAAAATGAATTGACTTCCAGCGTTTTGACGCTTTGGAAGCTTTTGGTGTGAACACACAGTAAGACTCTGCTCTGGTCACCAGCTTCTCTCTGTCTCTCTCTCCTGCTACAGCCTACATGCTGAGTAATTCCTGAAAAGAGCTTGTTACAGTATTCTGTCTCCAATTTCTCAAACTCACTCTGACTCATGAGACAGTGAGTCAGTATTATTAACTTACTTTAGCAGTTTGCTACTGCTGCTGCTGCTGCCGTGTCCACACAAAACTAAACTGACCTTAGAACAGTAGAAGCTGAGACAAGAGCAGCTTCACAACTATCACAAGACCCCAGGATTATTCCTACTGTAATGTGTATCTGTAAACCTCCAAGACCGGCTGTCCTCTCTGACAACCTGCCTTTGATAATGGGACACTGTCACACCCATGAAAATGACAGAAACACTACAAACAGTGGGAGTTCAAGTTGGAGGGTCTAGTTAGTACACCGCTGCCACTACATTACTCCATTGGTGGGAGTTACATTACATGATGAGGACCTTTATGATATTACTTCCACTTGCATCATTCTTATGTCTATCTTTAGCTTTACCTACAAACTGCTGTCTCGTATGCGAGTGTGGAAGCTGCTGCAGAGTTACTAAAAAGCACCTTTGACTGAAGGTATGTCATCAAACATTTCTGCTGATGAGTGATTAATTACATTTCCAAATAACTTGCCTGAGACTGATATAATAACATTTGTCTGTATAAGAGTTGCAACAACACTGACAGATCCCCTCTGATGAGCAATGGTGTCACACAGTCAAAACAGGCATAAATACTGTAAGTCACAGCAGCGTGTTATTGCAGACAATAATGTTGGAGGAAACCCCCTATGAGTAATAAACACTCAGCCTACAACCAAAGCATATTGCTGTGCCTGCAGAACCATCATCCTATAAGTAAAAATGCAGGTTTGGATTGGAACAAGTTAAAACACCTGCAACTTCCCACACATCATCATGTGCAACAGGGTAATGGACCTCTTACAGTTTTTCTCAGTTGCTAAGACACATTTCTTGAAACCTTCCTTTTGTCTTAAAGTTATAGTTGGTAATCCTGTTCAGAAACACGTTCTGTTATACTGGGTGAAATGGTCCTTCTCTCCTGAGAGTAGTCAATACATTATGTATTCAGAAAAAAGAATGAAAATGATCAGACCTCTGTGGCAGCTGCAGGACTGACTCTGACCAATCCATGCTTTTCTCTCCGAAAAGGAAAGACCAATCAGATGCCTTCATGTCTACGTTCTACCTATGCCCAAACTGCTGTCTCTCTCCCTCCTCCCACTTTGTGGGTGAGAATATGTTTACAAGTTGTGTCTAACTACGTGAAAAGTGCTTATTAAACACAATTATACACAATTCACAAAACCAGACACCCAAACTGCAGAATACCTCATATATCCTGCAAAATGAAGAACTGCAACCAAAAATCAAGCGTAGCGTTAATTCTGACAGGCGACAACGTCAAGCTCTAAATCAGCATCAACACCGAGCAGATCAGCTGATGGCTCAGCTGACTCCCCGTGCCTGCTTCCTATTGGGGAATTGCATTCAGAGCGCTCTATTTAAACTGCTGTAGCCCGACGTCACCTCCCTCGCTGCTGCTGCTTCCTCTGCCGGCTTGTTTGCAACCAGCAGCTCCACCCCAGCTCCTCCTGTTATCTGTCATGAACCTTATCATTGTATCTTGTTGGTTGCTCTGCTCTGTCTGGGTTTTCTTTGCTGCTGCGCTCTCTGCTTATGCCGTTCATGATGGCTCATGAAGGACAGGAAGGTGTGCTCGTCCCAGAACAGTACCATACCGCCAAATGAAACTTGTGCAAATAAATAAAGTGAACTGTGACTGAACTACATAATATAGCATTATCAAAACCAAACGTTTGCACCAAACAGAACACACTTCATTCATATTACCAAATTTTACCAAGCCAACTACACACTGTTGGGCATAACGAAAAGCACTCTCATCTTTAGTAGCTTTGCCATAATACTAAAATAGTTCTAATTGTAGAGAATTCTTCAGATTGTTCACATGCACACAAATATTTGCAGATACACACATGCTGTTGAAACAGCTTTTTTTTTCTTTTTCACCAAACAAGTCAGTGCAACATACTGTATGTACAGCAGATATATTTACATTGGAGTGAACATATGCTCAACTGAAAAAGAAAATATAGGAAAACTCTCCCTCTTCCTCCCCCTCTCATTCTCACCCTCCCTCTTCTTCTCTTCCAATGTTGTTGTAAAAAAAAAAGCATTGAGGTGTTTGGCCAGGTGGCACATACTGTATATTGGCCACTGCCATTGAATGGCAGTGTTTTGCAGAGGTGGGAGAAAGTCCCTATGTTGCAAATCCAAGTAGAGTCTCAAGTCTTTGGCATCAAGTCCGAAGCGCGTCCAAGTCTTTTTTTGATTTGATCAAACAAGTCTTAAGTCATCAAAATCGGGACTCGAGTCCAAGTCAAGTCTCAAGTCCTGAGTCCAAGTCCCCACCTCTGGTGTTTTGAAATGACAAGCATGTGACTTTATGTCAGATTGTTGTGTCTTATGCAGAGAACCATGTTCAGTGCATTTAAAAAGTGACATTTTGAGCAAAATGTGTGTAAAGCAGAAAATGTGTTTAAAGTTGTGGAGACTTGAGAAGAGGATTTGCTCTCTGCGTGTCAGTTTAAATATGTGTGCTATGCATGTCATTTTAGTGTGTTAGCAATTGGAAAAAAAACTGTAATTGAATCCATCCAACATAACTGCTTTGTTGTGACCTATTTTAAGAGTACAAGTTTAGTTTAGTGTTGTAGTTGTAAACCACTGACCCTTTTCAGCCTCAGCTTCCCACGTTACTTTTCGAGCTGCGGTTGGAGTTCACCGTACCGTGGAAGTTGCAGGAGCTTCGTGTCGAAGGCTAATACTTTATCCTCTTTGAAGATGACCCACATTCTACACATGGCTGAGGACACAGCGGGAGGAAGGACTACTTTCTGACCCTGCACTACTCTGACCTGTGCGTGACCTCTGCAGAAGTAAGGCAGGGATCCCTTCAGTGAACAGCGTCAACCAAAACACTGGCCATTAACATGTCAGTCATGCTCACCAATCGAAAAGGGTGGTCTGCAAACAAAGGCACTGACGAACAAAGGTGGGACACGTATGTTTTGAAGTGTTTTCTAATTAAGAGCCGGGGTCAAACAACATCATCTGATCTTAATTTTGTAATTCTCACTGATGCCTGTGTTTTTGTTTTAAAGGGATAGTTCAACATTTTGGCAAACTGGCCCAATCGCTATAGTCATAGCAGTAGGTTTGTTACCTTTAATTGTCGGTGCAAGCTGTTTTTAGAGCGGCGGAGCAGAGCGGCGAGCTGCTCAGAGCTACGCTATGGAGACTCATGGGATTTTTTGGTTTCCCTCATCAAACTCATCAAATACACAATCCAACAACTCCAAAACGCTCTTGTGGACAAGTTGTGACCTGCACATTCACCACGCTATGAGATAATAACGAAACGTTACGAGACGGAGTCGTTTTAGGGGTGAATTCATGCAAAACCGCTGATGCGCGTTGCATTCAGGGACAGTTTTTCAGCAAGCAGACTGTGTATTTACCTAGAAAATGGCTCTGTCTCGTAAAGTTCCGTATTATCTCATAGCGTGGTGAATGTGCAGGTCACAACTTGTCCACCAGAGTGTTTTGGAGTTTTTGGATTTTGTATTTGATGAGTTTGATGAGGGAAACCAAGAAATCCCATTAGCCTCCGTAGCCTAGCTCTGAGCAGCTCGCGGCTCTGCTCCGCCGTTCTAAAAACAGCTTGCACCGACAATTAAAGGTAACGAACCTACTGCTATGACTATAGGGATTATGGCAATGGTCCAATTTGCCAAAATGTTGAACTATCCCTTTAAATTCCATCTCATCTGTGTTACCAAAACAGCTGTATGCTCAGTTATTTCCACCAACTTTCGGTAAAAAGCTGTGATTAGATCTTACTGTTTGGAAAAAGAAAACACATTCTGAGCAGGTAAACAATGCAGGCGGAAACTGTGGTCACCTTCCCCTCAGACCTCAAACATTCCAGCCAACCACCAGCGGTTTAGGAAATACCCAAACACAACCAAACCAACAGGCAGCCCAGTCAGATTGATGGATGCCTGTTTTTGTCCCGTGAGGTAGTTCAACACACGAGGATGTTAACTCTACCACCTACAGCACTCACACACACGCACACAGAAGAAAAACACATGAGTCTGTACCATCGTAGTAAATGTCTGAGGTGAGCCACAGAAGTTCCTCTCCTCTTGACCTCTTTAAGTATAAGCACGCAAGTGTGTGTGAAATGCCAGGCTGAGTTTTTTAGGCCTGGGTTGCCTGTAAAATACTGAGTAAACCGTGACGACCGCAGGGAGCTCTTAACTCTCACCAAAACTAAAGACATCCAACCATGGAGAGACGCTCATCGATGCCACTGCCTTTAACTGCTGAAGTAGAAAGCTTGACATCAGCCTGACAGCTGCCTCCTGTGTGGATGGGCTGTATTTTGTTGACCTATCCATCCACCCTGACCTCCGCCTAACCTTGGTCTCCATCACCTGACTTCTTCCTCTGTCTGCTCAGTGAACTTACTACAGCCATTAGAGCTCAATAAAATGTAATTATGCGCCATAAGAAGCTGCTTGCACAGTTTCACCTATGTGCGTGTGGGTGTTTTTTTTTTATTACAGGACTGTCTCGACCATTTGGTGAATTTAGTTCCTTTGGTAACATATAAGTGTGCGTTTAAATAAGAACAGATGAATCAAATTAACATGAGAAGGTGAGTACGAGCTGGAGGAAGTGTAGAGAGAGAGAGAAAAAAAAACAGTCTGGGAAAACTTGCAGGAGTGTGAGTGTGCATGTGTTTGTGTGTATATGTGTGGTTTTGCTTCCCTGCACCTCTAAACAGGCCTACTGGGGCCAGGTAGGGATGTGAGGAATGGTTGTCGACACACACACAAAAGACTGCGCTTTTTGTCACCCGGAGGTAGGCTGCATGCCAAAACTCGTATGTGATGTAGACAGACGACAGGCCTGACAGCGTATGACCCAAGTGTGTGTGTGTGTGTGTGTGTGTGTGTGTCTACTTTTGCACGTACAGGGCACAGTGGGCCTCAAGAGACAGATTTCTCCGTTTGATTAGTTTTCTTTCTCAGACCTCGGCTCCCCTCCTCCAGCAGCTTGGAGAAGATTAGCTTCACTTGTACAGTCCATTTGTTACTGTCTAGTTTCTAGTTTACATTTCCCATCAGTCAATTCATAATCTTTCTTATATTTATATTTGAACCTGTACTCATTTTCCTGCTTGTCTGTAAAAAAAAAGAAAGAAGACTTTTTAAAACAGTCTAGATAAAAAAGACATTTTGTCTCAGTGTAGTTGACCAGATACCATTCTGATTGATGAGCGCTGTGCAGTTTATTTATCCATCCTGAAATGTTCTCCAGACTAACTGGAATTTTTGTGAGCTGATATGGAGCCGAGATGATATTTAAGCTTCATATTTTCAGTAATGGATGATGTATGCTGTGACTGGGGTCTGGGGCAGTTCTCCACTCTTAGGAAGTTGTCTTTGTTCTGTACATAAACAAGTAAAAAGCTTCTTCTGAAGGGAGGAAAATCTCTGTGTTGACTTTGAATGCATGCCAGTTTCGCTAATGTTAAGACGAGGGGCACCCAAACAAAAAGCCTCAGAGCCTCTCTCTCGCTCCCTCTCTGGCTCTCCCACCTTGCCCGTTTAGTAGAAAGTCAATATTGACCTTCAGTCATAAAGCAGGGCTTCAGATCTAATGTAATTTACTGCATTCAGTAAAACCCAGAGATGTAAGCTTGAGCACCCTGCATGCCCCCCCCCCCGACTCACAAACAGACACATGGCGGTATAAAGAAAGTTTACATTGAATCTTAGTTATGTTATGTTACAGAAAAAAGACAGCTGGTGTGAGGGGAGGAGGAGGAGGCAGAGAGGTTTCTAGAGATGAGAGGAAGGAGAGGATGATAACACTACACAACACAGAGAGGCCCGGAGGACACGTTAAAGGCCAGTAGGTGAGAACGTTTAGTGAGGTGGTGGTGGGGGGGGGGACAAAAGAAACGCACAAAGCTTGAGAGCAGCGCTGGAGGGCAGTGAAGGGGAAGAAAGAGGGGCGACAGGAGGGTGGAGAGGGGTTTCAGGGTGGCAGTGAAGGCTACTGAAGCTCCACAGGAGTTTGGGAACCAGTGAACCTTGCTGTACCCCCCCCCCCCCCCCTCCCCCTTTCCAAATTTCCCCGTCTTCTCACCCCCCCCTCTCCATCAACGTGAGGAAAGCCTCCTGGCGTTCTGGCGATACATTTCCCATGAGCTTTAACATGCTGCCCTTCTCTGGAACATCCTGCTCGAACTCTTTATAGAAAATAAAATAATATTTTGCAGAGAACAGAATAACATTTTGGAAACTGCAAGAGCGACGGAGATAAAGTGATTGAAGGAAGTATTGTAGCTGTGGGGGGCATAGTGGTCAGTGTCATGACAACAGTGACCGATTTGATGTGAGTTTTCTGTGGATTGTCATTTAATTTGGTAAAGATATCCCTCACAGGGGGAGTAGGTCTTTCTTTCTTTCACAACAGACATGTTTACTTGCCATGGGGGGAAAAGCACAGGAGTAATAGATAACATCAAGAAAGACGGTATACCGTTTAGACAAGTTGCTTTCAGGGTCCTATTGTGCACTGGCTCACTTACTGGGACATTCTGGACCTGAGGCTCAGTCTATAAAACATTTTTGTAACTCGTGACTTTCCTGCTATGACAAGTAAAAATGTCTTCTGTGAAGTATGTTTGTAATAACTGTAGCGGTCTGATGTTACATTTAGTGTCGTCATATTTGCATGAAAAATGCCATCCTGCACCTTTTTACTTAAAGCAGAAGTAAGTGATCCGGTGGTTTTGGCTAACTTCCTGTCAGCCGATGGAGTTAGCAGTCCCCGCCCTCGTCCCTACGTCACCACATTCACGCGCAGGGTTAGGGTTTGGGTTAGGGTTTGGTTTTGTTTGTCATCATTTTCTAATTAGCACTAACCATGATTGCCTCACAAGGAAACAGTTGTTGATATATTTCTGCAAGGAGCAAAGTGGATCCAAAAGAAGACTACTGTAATCTTTATAACCGACACTGCTGGAATGACTGAAAGTAAATATCCTATGAACCTTTACTGTGGTTTTTAAAGGTCCAGTGTGTAAAACGAGAGGAAAACCGTGAGCGTGACATCCAGTGTTCAGATTTGAGATTGCAAGTGGTCGTCGTGGTAAACTTGTTTACCACGACTGGGAGTATTTCAGGGGCTTGGAGCGATGAGGTGAAGATGTAAACCATTTTACAATATGTCCGCTGTTTCCTCCTCCTCCTTCTTTTTCATTGGTTTATTTATGAACGTGAAACTCATAAAACGTGCTCTCTGACTGGCTGGATTTTCCATTCAGGCTACCGTACAAACATGGTGGCGCAAGATGGCGACAGTCTCTAAAGCAAGACCCTTTTGCTTTATAAGAATAATTATAAGGCTACGAAAACCAAACAAATTTTATTTTATAGCGATTATTCACTTATACAAGTATATTCATGGGTTTATTCAGATTTTGCCAATAAACCTTGTTAATAAAAACACTGTACCCTTAAGAAGCTATTACAGCTAAACGAAGCTGTTATCATGGCTATAGACAAATGTGGTGTCCTTCAAACTCTATTATCATACATCCGATAGAACACATAATTTATAACGGATTTAAACTTTATTTATTTTTTATTTGTTGGTGATGTTTAGACATTGAGACGTATTTGTGATTAAATAAAATAAGATGGAGTTCTAACACAGATAGCAGTTCTACCAGCTGGAATAGATCAACTATCTGTCTGCATGTGTGTGTGTGTATGTGTTGTGGTGGTGATAGGCAGCAATGATACTGAATAGAAAAGCCCCTATGTCAGACACATCCCAACACGTAGACAGACAGCTCAGAGCTAATCCTGCAGGATATCAAAAGAAAGTCCAGGCTCCTGAGAGAGATGGAGGGAGTGACCGCGGAAGAGAGATAGACAGAAGAGGGAGAGAGGTCAGGAAATAGACAGGGGAGTTCACAGAGGGGATGGAGAGGGAAGGCGGGTCTCAGAGAGAGTTAAGAGAGTTCAAGTGTAAAATTAAGAGAATAAAACCCTTTGTGATGTGCTACTTGCCCGGTGACTAACCACAGGTTAGCTATTACTTGCTGGATCTCTAAATTCAGATAATGCTCTTTAAGCCTTTTAGGTTTACACTGGGCTTTTCTGAGTTTTAAAGCTCATTTTTCATCAGACTTAACTGTTTTCCAAAATAATGATGCATACATCTAGAAATAGAGAGCACCTGCAGTCATAAATTCATCTTGCTGATGCCAGAGAAACACCTGGAATTATTCTGATCTTGGCTCGCAACCTTTCTCCCTGTTTCATTTAGTCATTTCTAAAGCGGTGTACAGTAAAGGAGGCCAGTGTGTTCAGTATGTTTTGTCTGAGCGGCCCCCAAAAGCCCGGAGCTGGCCTGCCTTATCAGCCTCCTCTTGTCCCGTTGCCCCTGGTGACACATCCCACCTGGAGAGAGGCCAGCACCCCATTAAGGAGATCAAAGCTGAGTAAAGTGGATGAAGCTCTTTCTCTCTGTCTGTCTGCTTCTGTTTCTCTTATTCATGTGTTTATACCTGACTTACTTCCCCCTCTCTCCATTTGTCCTAAACTCTTTTTTTAAATATTGTTCATGAAAATTCTCCCAGTCTTTCTCTTTCACAGCTGTAGTGGAGGATTAACTGAGGTAAACTGAGATATTGGAGCTTTTTGCGCAGATGTTCAGAGTGGTTTGAGAATTATTATTAATGACAGATTACAGATGTGTTTGGCTAGTCTTCCAATGAGGCCTCCCATGTTGTCAAGGGTTAATGTTTCCAATGACTTAAATAAGAAAAAATAGTAGAAATAAAACAGGCATATGTTTTCTCCTTGGCACAGTCATTGTCCACACTTTGGGCAACACTTAAAAGCCAAAGTCATGTTTCTGCTACCAAGAACACCCACGACCACTCTTCAGATTTAGCACTGTTTAGTTACACTGACCACAAAAGAAGAGAACTAAAAAGAAAAAAAAAACAGCTCCCTGTTTGTATAAGTTTTAAAAATGAAACACAAATAAAACAGCAGTGACAAAGTTGGCTAGAAAAACAGTTGGAGGGGGAGGGGGTAACAGAGTGTAACAGAGTGCTAGTGTTGCTCCCATATGTCTCCTCGCTCTGTATGCTGTGTTTGTAGGAACAGTAGCAGAACCGTGAGGTTGTCTTGGACGCCGTCCTCCACTGTTCACTCAGGGTGACTGGAAAGTGGAAGTTGGCTGGAAGGAGGCCAACAAGTGTGAAACATGTCCAAAAATAACTGTATGTATGTATAACATCATGGTCAGGTAATGGTATTATACAGTAAAATAAATTGTGAGAGACTTGTAATTCTAGCCCTTACTTTTGTAATTATGACGGGCCAGTAGGGGAACTGACCTGTTGTAAAGACCACCATCTTTCCCTTCCATCTTCCTTTTTTTATTTTTTAAAAAAGCAAATTAAAATCTTTGAGCAGCAAATAAATCTCTAGGTTTCATTCTAGAAAACAGCTGAGTGCTTCCCGTAATTTCATCCAGCAGGAGTTATGCATATGTGACCTGCAGTCCATGCATAATGGCAGCATGTTTCCAACTCTCCTGTCAAGCAATAGGACAATATTGATGACCGGCCACCTGTTGCAGCTATTAAACCCTCAGACACGAGGCGAGTGTCACAATGTGAATGATGCTGTAGGTTTAACAGTTCAGTATAATAGTCTGAAAACTGCACATCTGGAGCTCCCTACTTTGTGCTTTCTTTACTGGGGCACCAACTTTTTCAGTCTCCCTGAAGGCCTCAGTGGTCACTTCCTCCTTCCCTCAAAGTCTTAAAAGTCAGTCAGATATTTCTAGTCTCTCCCTCAGAGGCTTTTGGTGCCCACGTGGGCACCAGTATGACATCTGATGACAGACAGGGCATGGAAACTCTGAGAGGCACCGAGACAGACTGGTTATTTTTACCGCATGGAGCAGGTAAAAATCAAAAAGTATCACTCACTTGCAAAAAGCATCAGAAACAGTTCTATTCTTCTCTAAAGAGGCAAATAAATATGTGAATGCTCCTCATCACATCCTCTGTAGAGGAGTTTCCAAATGAAAAGATTATTGTGCGTAATGGTTTCATTGAGTTATGTCTTTGATAAGACATAAACATACTTTTCTGCCACACTATAATTGAATTCAAGTCAGAACATTTTCTTGGCATGATACATATATTTTAAAAAAAAAATGAATACACAATAATACATACCATTATTGCAGAGTTCTTGTTGCTCTAGTTATTTAAGATGGTTTGGCAACACTTACAATATTTTGCAAACAAACCATAATTACCACATATGCAACTTTCTTAAGATGGGCACATAAAAAACGAAAAATATACCTTTGTTGATATCATCAGAAAATCTAAACTTGAAAACAAGTCTCAATTTACCCAAACAGCGTAGGAGGGTTAAACAGCTAGTTTATGAATCCAGATGTTTTTCATACAGAAAATGTACAAAACCAAAAATAAAATTAAAGCTGTTTCGCAGTAGTGGTCGGGGCAGTTCTGAGTAACAAGAGACAAAATAGGAAGACAACAGGAACATCGGCATTACAATGTCCATTCTGCCTTAGCTGAGGTTTTAACTCACAACCTCTGACACCAAGAACCAGCTCTGCACTCATTGAGCTAATTAGCTAAAAGTAAGACCTGGTGTGTGGCTTTAATGGACTCAGGTTGTCACCAGCCAGGCAGCAGCTGTCAAGGCAGATTTCAGAAATTGCTGAAATGTAAAAAATTCTGTTATCAAGACAAAATTTGATAATACATAAACTGCATCTTGACAGCATGGAAATGTTGGTGATTTGTTTTGAAC
Organism: Trachurus japonicus; assembly: GCF_045865225.1. NCBI lineage: Eukaryota > Metazoa > Chordata > Actinopteri > Carangiformes > Carangidae > Trachurus > Trachurus japonicus. The sequence goes on from NC_140930.1 coordinate 23,428,660, forward strand.
GATAAATGTTTTGCTTCACAAGAGAAAATCTGATGTTTAAAAATGCCACTCTTACATTGACTCCAGTTGTTCCCATGAGAGCAGAATTCAAAATGTTCTAGAAAATTCAGTTTTTGAGATAAAATTCTGATATTTGCCAAATTTCATCAACCACGACTCCAAAATATTGTCTTATTTTTCAGGAAGATTGAAAATTTATTAAGCAAGAATTGGATGGTATATGTTTACAGTCTACGTTTTCATGCACTGTAGGCTCAGTTTTTCAAATATCAAAAATCCGGGTGTTGACTTTGTGGAGATGTGAAGATGCAGTGTTGCAAATTTGGTGACAATTGAGCAAAACATTAGTGTGGGACAAGAAACGTTTAATAAGTTAAAAAAAAAACCAGAGTGGTGGACTTCACAATTTGTAATGAGTTAAAGGTAGGGTTGGAGATCCTGGAAAAACGGGTCTAGCAGGCTGCATTGGAAAACACACAAGTCAAAAGTCGTTGCCCCTTTCCTCAGACTTCTCTCTGAAGCCACGCCTTCACTTTCTGCGGACGTGGGTGAAGATACCCAACATGCATTGCCAGAGCTACATTGCCGCCCATTAGACTGGAGTGTGGCATTTCCATGGACATAGGTGAAAAGGGAGAGAGGGAGAGAGAAGGCAGCATGATTGGGCATAGACAGACAACTAGACATGAAGGCATCTGATTGGTTTTTCCTTTTCGGGTCAGAGTTTTGTCAGTCCTGCAGCTGCCACAGAGGTCTGATTATTGTCGTTCCTTTTTCTGAATACATAATGTATTGACTACTCTCAGGATAGAAGGACCATTTCGCCCAGTATAACAAACCGTGTTTCTGAACAGGATTACCAACTATAACTTTAAAACGTACAAAAGTTTCTAAAATATTGGGGCTACATTTTGGTGAAAGTTGCAAATCTGTAGCACATTGGTTGGTTAGGAATTTTCAAAGTTTTTTGAAAATTCTTTTTATTGAACATTTTCAAAATGATAACAGTCCAGTACAGTGCATACAGATTATAGATACAGTATGTAGCAAATCCAGAGTGTATTTCACAGCAATGATCTCAAAGGTCCTTGTTAGGTCTTACATTTCAGGCAGTTGCATTCTGAGTTCCCAGGTACTTTAACACTTTGTCAAACTTGCTGTAAAAAGGTCATTCTGACCGTTGATACGAAATCTTAGTCTTTCCACAGAAATATAGTCTGATATCAAAGACTTCCACAGATGAATTGAAGGAGGTTAATCTCCTACCCATTTGGTCATAACAGCCTTTCGGCCCAACGTAAGCAAAAAGTGTACAGTGTTCTTATGTGATCTTATTGATTCAGGGATATATCCCAATAAACACAATGTTGGAATAGGCTGTAGTTGCTGTTTAATTATCACACTAACCTCAGAACATACAGTTTGCCAAAACCATTGAATCTTTTCACATTCCCAGAGGCAGTGAAATCTTGTCCCTAAAATAGTCTTACATTTTGGGTAGTTTGGAGAGGCCCCTGCTGTATATTTACTATACATATATGGAGATATAAACATTTTGTAAGATATTATATTGCATTTCTCTGAATCTGTTACATATGGATATTTTCGAAGGTAAAAGTAAGATTTCCTCCCATATTGCACCGTCTATCATTGTTTTCAACTGGGTCTCCCATAGTTTCCGTACGAATGATAATCTGTCTGTTTTCAAATATTGCAATTTGGAGACAAAGTGACCTTGTTTAAGACTATCTAAAAGAGTCTTTTCTAAAGTCATCTGGAAGATTGAGCATATCCATTTTAGGAGGCTATACACAGTGTCTGACCTGGAGGTATTTGTAAAATTCTTTTGTTTGTAGTTTGTATGTAGCCTATAATGATTCAAATGTTTTAAATTTTCCCCTATCCCAAAGGTCATGAATAGGGTAAATGCCTGCTTTATACCAGTTCCGAAAGTTGGGCCCAATGCCCCCCTTGGTTAATTCAGGATTATCAGTCAGTGTTGTTAAACAACTCAATTTATGTTTAGTCCCAAATAATTTTCGTAAAGAATTCCAGGTACCACACACGTTAGGAATTTTCAGAGTTTTTAAATTGAAATGCTTATTCTGGCCCCCACACAAGAAATATTGATATGTCCTTATACAGTAGTAGGATTTCCTAGGAAGAAGAAGAAGAAGAATACTGCGGAAAACAATAGGTTCCTTGAAGCTTGGCTGGCCCCTAATAAGACAAACAAAAGTGAATACGGCTATACATTCTTTTAATGCCAAGCTACAAATCAGATTTCCTTTACTCAAATCAGTGTGCAAGTCCATAAATGTCCAGCACTAATTAAAGCCATGTTGAATTCCAGAGATTTTTTCTTTTTTTTATGTGTCAGGACATACAGTGTGAGGCCAGCTGATCACACGGGGCTCATTTAGCTATTTGTGACAGAGTCAAATAAGAAATTGTTCTCAAAACTTCAGACATTTCAACCATGAAATACAAAGAAATTTCAGCAAGTGTTCAGCTAGATCATTTGTAGTCAAATGCAGATATATAAAAATAACATGGTACACATAACATATTTAATCATTTTGATAATAAATAATGCTCATATAGTAAGTCACTAATCTAGATCCATGGTTCTACTGCACAGTAGCATCACCCTCAGACTTTCTATGACAACAGTGAACAGGTGCAGTCCAGCCTGTGTGGGAGAGGAATGTGCAGATGTATCTGTGTGTATTCTACAGTATCAACAAACACGGCTGTGAAAGTGATTTGTGCAGCATAGAGGATGACTTACTGTAGCAGGAAGGAGTGTAAAGAAGCCACCAAAGAGACAATAACTTGTTACTGTACCTAAGCAGTTGCAGACTGAGCTGGCGTGTTTTACTTGCACACTGTTCTGACCCTGGCCTTCATCTGTGTGCAACAAGGTCAGTCCCCTAGTCATGGTCAACCTAGCAAACTGCTGCTCCGCTCCCACCAGGAGGAAATACAGGCTGAGAATTTACAGGCACCAATTCATGGTGACTCCACTGAACGTAAAGAAGAAATGAAAGCTTAGAAGTGTTAGCATTCAGTAACAGATGCAAATACACAACACATTAATTGAATTTAGGAAAAACTATTATTCATTACAAAAAATTCACATCACACAAAGCGCTGGCGTGAGAATGTGTCTTACAGGTGTTCTTGAGATGTCTGAATGTTCAGTTTGAGCAATACACTCATCAGTTTGAATGCTTATCAGATGCAGGAACCAAATTGCACAGCAATTTATAATACTATTAGACTCTGGAAACGTATCAAGCCAACAGTCATTTTGTTCCCAGTCTCAACAATTGCTACGTAAACAGGGAAATTACACTGTTGACATTACGAAATAATCCATAAGGACTTCACGTTTACATCACTTAGCTATTGCAGCGTGTTGCAGGACGAAGGAGCGTTGTGCCAAGAGTTTATTATTATTCTGAATATTAAATTAGAGATAAAATGAACATGGTTGATGAGTTTTTGGCTGCTGTGCCAAGGGATCTCCCTTTACTCCAGGAAAAAACTTCCCCTCAGTGCGGGCATGTTTCCATTGAAAATCCGATAAGAGTTTTTACATGGTATTCTGTTTTGGGTTACTTTTATACCATTTGGAAACTTTTCCCAGTATCATGCAGTGGGAGTGTAGTGGATAATCTGCATGCCTGTCTAAGCCTGGCTGAGGATCTGAGGAGTGTAACTTGTGAAACCCAGGTCAGTAGGGATCATTTAAAACTGTTCAAAAACACACTCCTGCTCCACCGGGCTGCAGGAGGCAATACAGATAATGGTTTATAAACAGTAATGGGGGGTTTATTCTGATCTGCCAATGAACCTAAACACAGCACAAGTTCAAGACTGTACACATACACACAGAAATGAATGAATGCAACTGTTTACTTACTCTTCACTCTTCCTCTCCAATCCACATGTGAACTTCCTGTTTTTCTACGCATCACCACCCTCAGTGTTAAGCAGCAGCATTTCCAAACCCTCCAAAAAACAAACAAGGAGAGATATCAGATTTTGGGATAGTCGATCAGTTTCCATGGTAAACTTGCAAAACAGAGTCCAAGTGGAGGGAAATACTCGACTGGCACCAGTTGCTGGCAGGTTCTCAGGAAACACCAGCAAAAGCCATTTTCCAATTACAGTAAGTCTTGTCATCACTCTCCTCAAGTGCCACTGCCCATGTGGCAACGGCTGTGAGCCACCTTTTGTTTCTTGGATCAAAGTCAACCACACAGAGACAGAAAGGAACTTTTGGTCTTTTGTTTTCTTTGAGTTTTCAGTATTTAAATAGACAAAGCTGTTACACTGTCAGGGTGAATACTTATTAGACGTTAACTGAGAACTGTGGGCTTTTATTTTTGCCCCAAAGGTATAATTTCTTCATTTAAACTGCATCTTTAGTGCTTTGATGCAATGATCCAGTCTTAAACCACTGGCTTGTGAAAAGGTCAAATGTGATTATATAGAGATCTGTTTATATTATCCAAAAAAAGAGAGGGAGAGAGAGAGAGAAATAAACAAGTGGGGCGTCATGGTGGCCTAGGAAAGGTGCTGACCATGTAATCCCAACAGAGCAGATCCAGGGACATTTGTTATGCGTCATCCCCCATCTTTCTATCCTAGTTTCCTGTCTGCGGCTTCTGTTTATGTGAATTAATATAAGCAAAATGCATAGAAGCATAAATAGAACTACACTCTAATGAACATGCTAATTTAGCAGTTTATATGCATGGTATGGTATCTTAGCCTTTAGCATGCAATTATAAGTGGCCATAATCTGTGTTTTGGTGGTGGTTACATGCTGTCACTCCAACATCCCACCACTCTGACATTTCATCATTTAGACATACCACCATTCCGCTCTTCCGGTGGAATTTTATGTTTACGTTTCCATGGTTTCAGTAGTCGCGGTAAATGCATGGATTTTTTTTTTTTTTTTTTTCCAATGAAAATCTGTAAAACGCATGGATCACACCAGCTTTTAACAGTGGATATCACACAAATTGACATCCGTATTAAAAGCCAGCGTTAATAGATCCATGCGTTTACCGCAACTATGAGAACGACTGAAAACCATGGAAACGTAACCGTACAATTCCACCAAACCGGCAAAACCGGCTTCTGGGTTTGCCCATAGATGACGTTCGGAAACTTGTGGATAAGGAAATGTGCGTTACTCAACAGGTGACTCCCTTAAGACATGCTTATAGAGGAATACCCACATGGTTGGTACGCAGCAGAGCGCAGACAGGGACCAGTCTGCCTGTCTAGTCACTGCCTGTCTTTTTACTAAACTTAACCAACTTTCTTCATTGCCTAAGCCCAATCAGTCCAAAATCTTTTGGAGAAACAAATACGCTATTAAAGGAATTGTCGGAAAGGCAGGATGTTTAAAAAAAGAAAAAAATACCGTCGTTCCGACCATAGGGGGCAAGAATTGTCGGAATGATGGGACGTTTGATAGAAAATTAAGTGTTGCCATTTAGACAATTACTGTAGAGCCCTATGTCAGACTGGTGGGATGTCGACATGACGGTTGCCCCCCATTGGGGGCATTACCACCATCAGTTCTAACAGAGAATGACAAAAGTCATTCCAGCTCATCCTGAGGTGGGACATAATGTCTACACCATAGCTGAGTTTGTAGTCCATACAGAACCAATTTTTTTTTAAATATTCATCATGGGGCTACGTGATGAACTGAGCATAGTTGCTCTTCCCAGCCTGGAGCCACCCTGCTGGCGTGGTGAGACATGTAAAGTGTTGACAGGGTACAACATATGGGCCCAATCATTCTTGTTGAGTTTGAGACAAAATGATTTGGCAATCAACTCTGCAACACTGGGCTGACGCATCACTTTCACAGTTACTACAATTTCCTGATGTTGATGTGTGGACCCATGAGCATGCAGCCCAGTTTTACCTGAGGTTCATTGTCACGTCCAAGAACAATCCTCTGTCTCCGTGAAGACGGCCCATTTTCCATTTTGAACTGTATATTCCACAGGCGAGCTGCCCACAGCATCTCTGTGTGTGAGCTATTTCTTACCTTCATTTATCCAGGGAGTTAACTGATATGTACCCTCCTTTTTACCACCTACAACTCCCTGCCCATGTGTGTGTATAACTCATTTTCAGTGGGGAGCAGCTTTGAGCAAACAGCTGTGCTGCAGAAATGAATCTTACATGTTGTTCAAGGACAACTCACAAGTAGTTTTTTGGGAGTGTTTATTATTAAATGCTGATCAGAGTTGCCAACCTTGTCTGGGAATTTGAATTAAATCATGTTAGAAGGCAACAAACTTCAAGGTTAGACTCCTCATTTCTGTAACATGTGTTTCACAAGATCATCTCATCTTTGCACCACCTGGCGTCTGTGACAGTAATAGTTATTTTTTAAATCATCCCATGTCAATCACACAACATAAAGTAGTTGATGTGTCAGGATAGTTAGTCTGTTAGTCTATTTATACATCCAACATATGCTTGGCCAGGCAACATATATTTCTGATGGAGTCGTGTTTGTGTGTGTTTGATTAGCCTAAGTCTGATATTCACTCTGCTTTTAGCTTTGTATTTGGTCTCCAACAGTTAGCTATTGGTTCACCTTGGCCTTAGCTGGTTGCTTACTAGTTGTCAGTTAGAGTTGACTGAGTTTTAAAGCGTTATTGGCTGAACATAGTGAAAGTGAGATGAATGGTAAATTCACAGGTCTAAAACCACAAGAATAAGGTGGAAGATACCACAAAGCTGTGGGGAAGTGCAGAGTTTGAAGGTAAATGATGTGTTTTAAATGATCAAGCAGTACATCATAGGTAATGTGATGCAGTATTTGTTACTTTACTTTCTTTACTTTCTTTCTTTTACTTCTTTTCTTTTGCCCAAATCATTCAACACCCACGCGCTGCCAATGGGCCCACCTGGCCCACATCAGCCAGCCAAGAACACACAGAAACGGAGACATAAGTCTATTACCTGGAGCCCACCACGTCCCCTCCACCTCAACCAAACCTCAAACCAGTCTGCCCACTGAACGGCAAACTGAGATCAGCCCTCCATGAAAACCCCAAGACAGTGAACAAGCTGATTCCCAAAATTTCAAAGTAACAGTCTAATTATTGTTGCAATCCATTTCAACACCTTTTACCGATAAATGTTGTAGGTGTTATCAAAAACTGTGTTACTGCAGACGCAGAAAATTATTAAAGGGATAGTTCAACATTTTAGCAAATTGGTCCATTGTCATGATCCCTATAGTCATAGCAGTAGGTTCGTTAATTGTTGGTGTAAGCTATTTTTAGAACGGCGGAGCAGAGCCGTGAGCTGCTCAGAGCTACACTACGGAGGCTAATGGAATTTCTTTGTTTCCCTAATCAAACTCATCAAACACACAATCCAACAACTCCAAAACACTCTGGTGGACAAGTTGTGACCTGCACATTCACCACGCTATGAGATAATAATGGAACGTTACGAGACGGAGTTGTTTTCGAGGTAAATACAGAGTCTGCTTGCTGAAAAACTGCCCCTGACAGGAACGCGCATCAGCGGTTTTGCATGAATTTGCCTCTAAAACAACTCTGTCTCGTGACATCCCGTTAGTATCTCATAGCGTGTTGATTGTACAGCTCACAACTTGTCCACGAGAGCGTTGTGGAGTTGTTGGATTGTGTATTTGATTAGTTTGATGAGGGAAACCAAAAAATCCCATTAGCCTCCGTAGTGTAGCTCTGAGCAGCTCACGGCTCTGCTCCACCGTTCTAAAAATAGCTTGCACCGGCAAATCAAGGTAACAAACCTACTGCTATGACTATAGCAATTATGACAATGGGCCATTTGCCAAAATGTTGAACTATCCCTTTAAGAACAGGCAGTTTAAAGGATCATTTCTGCTTGTACTTTAATTCTGTTTCTACGCTGTTCTAAATAAGTCTCTCACCTGGAGCTCTGTCTCAGTTCAGTCTCTGTGCTACGACAGTGTGTCTGTGTTCTGGGCTCTCGGCTCGTTACCTCTGAGAGTGCGATGCTGTCGTATAAGTGATAGAGATGGTGGCCAACAGTTTAGAAACGAAAACAAAGAGGCCATCGTTTTTTACGCTCGCGCTTGAAGACATCACAGCCCCCAACAATCAGCAAATGAGCAGCCCCCGCCTGCCACCAAATGAGGGGGAGTATGAGCACGAATCAGAGGGAGGAGGAGAGGAATGTTGGATGGAGCGGGGCAGTTCAGTAGTCATGCTTACTTTACTCTGTAGGTTAATTACCATACTGACAGATTGATTACTGAGAGTGACAGAGGAGGGGGGTCTGGCAGCAGCTCCCAGCTGTACTCCTTAACCTTCAAACGGTGTGTGTGTGTGTGTGTGTGTGTGTGTGTGTGTGTGTGTGTGTGTTGGAGTTTGTAAGAGAAAGTGAGACTACAACAGGGAATTCAAGTCGTGTCTAAAATTGTAGAGTTTGTGTTCTTTATAAATGGTTAAAAATGAATGAACAGAGTTTTCCCAGACCTCAGTGGATGTACATCATCGTTTGGTTGACTGTGAAATTTGTGTGTCAGTGTGTGTGTGTGTGTGTGTGTGTGTGCGTGCTGGACACCTGGAGTTTGAAAAGAGTGTGTAGGATGTCTGTATCTGTATACTTTTCAGTTCAAGGGTCGCTGCAAAGGTCCATCCTGTCACTGCAGTTGGAAAACAAACACATCAACACACACGCACACACATAAGCACATGTGCAACCATTTTCTTGTCAGCAGAATCTGGCAGTGGTCACATGATTATGGTAATTATCACGACCGTGTGCTGTGGTAGATGCAACATTCAAACTAGTAAAATGAGAATCCAGTCTCACGAAGCCAAACCAAAGTAGCAGATGAACATCCGCCGCACAAAAACACACACGTTCTCACGCTGCTTTCTGATATTTATAACAGCAAACATGTTAGAATGAATCAAGTCGCCTGACCTCACGATCTGAACCTGACATGCAGATGTGTGTGTTGACACTAGTTTCAACACAGCTGCTTTTATTTACTTTTAAGCTTGGTTTTGGTAGACGCAAAACACAAACACATCGAGTGTCGGACTACTGCAATAGCTCCAGGATGCTCTGTGTATGTGTTTATGTGTTTTGTGTACCTTAAAGGGATATTTCAACATTTTGGCAAATTCACCTATCGCCATGATCCCTATAGTCATAGGTAGGTTCGTTACCTTTAATTGTCGGTGCAAGCTGTTTTTAGATCAGCGGGGCAGAGATGTGAGCTGCTCAGCTAAAGCTACGCAGGCTAATGGTATTTCCATGTTTCCTTCATCAAACTCATCAAATACACAATCCAACAACTCCAAAACGATCTGGTGGACAAGTTGTGACCTGTACATTCACCACGCTATGAGATAATAATGGAACATTATGAGACAGAGTTTTTTTCAAGGCAAATGCAGCCAGAACTACATTCCAGACACGACTGCTGGGCGGAGTGATTTCAAAAGCAAGAAGTTCTGAGTACCGTGGTGAATGCAGGTCACAACTTGTCCACTAGAGTGTTTGAGTTGTTGGATTGTGTATTTAGTTTGATGAGGGAAACGTGGAAATACCGTGCAGCTCGCGTCTCTGCCCCGCCAGTCTAAAAACAGCTTGCACCGACAATTGAATTGAATTTGGCAAAATGTTGAAATATCCCTTTAAGGTGTATTAGATTAATAAATAAAATCAAACTATGTGCACACCCCGATTCAGAGGCATATGGGTCAACCGCCTCGCACAACCTCACTGACCTCCTGCCTCGACACTGCAGATCTTCAGGGCAGCGAGGCGAGGGATGAACCAAGAGATGAAGAAGGAAGTGAAAGAAAAAGGAGGCTGTCTAAGTAGCTTAAGTGTTTTTCTTTTTTTTTTTTGTCTTCATCTGTTGGGGATCAAAGCTGGCTCCTGGTATAAGAGCTGTCTCCTTCATAAGGAGGATTAGTACGAAACAAACGCAGCTCGATCTCGGCCCTCGCCGCCTCACACTGCAGTGAGGAGGAGGGGTGTGCTCTCCCTCTGCCAGCACAGGTGGTTAGCTTACAAAGACGAGGAGGCTAAAAGACGCCTCATTTGGAAAATACCCTCTTATGTATTTTTGGAAAGCGCCTCATACAGGGTCGTGATTCCCCCCGCCCCACACCCAATCTCATAAACCATCCTTTTGATGCTGTGGTGGGCCAGTGTGTTGGGGGGAAGCCCTGGCTCAGCCAAGCCCAACTCCCTTATGTCAGACAGATAACTGAGCAGGTAGGAGATGAAACAGGGAAGAGTTGAACAAGTACACTGACCACCCTGCATGTGTGTGTACTTCTCTGTCTTTGTGCAATAGCCAGAAATTAATTAGAAATTGTCAGCGCTGGATCTATGGTGAGAAATATCTTAATTAGTTCAAATTGGATTGATAAATATCAGAAACTAATTCTTCTTTATGATGCAGGCAGAGACACACACTGTCCTCATGCCTATATTAGGTCGTCCTATTTTATATCAAACTAAAATAGAGCGGTGCAGCTGTCCTCCCCACCTGGCCAGCACCCTCACAACACAGGTGACTGTCATCAACACCAGAACACGCACTGTAACAGAGGCCGGCTTCCGCACATTATGTCTGTGAGTGTGTGTGCGTGTGAGTGTGTACACGTTGTATCCCTGTGAATCATGAGGCACGGTAGCGCGGATGCCACAAGTACTTTTCATTAATAGTTCTGTTCAAGCATTGTGACATTTCCGTGCCCTTTGCAGCACAGTGTGTCTGCCAGAACCTGCACACGGCCCTAACCTTGTCGGTTACCGTGACAAACACCCCCATCTGACCGGCCGGCACTGCCTCTTATCAACACCGTGGATGTGTGGTCAAAAGATGTGTCATGGGACTGACCCCGTGGAGTGATGGAGCCATCTCCACTGCTGCCAAGTGGACTAAATGTCTATGCATGTATATGGCACCATGAGGTGGCGTGGACAGGAAACGTCTGGTCGGGCATGTGGTCGAGCACACGGCAGAAAAATGTAATGTAGCCGACGTGTGGGCAGACAAACAGTTTCAGAACGCATACATACTGTGTGATCACAGAGGAACTGGGTCATTTGATTTTATCAGCTCGGCTCCCCAGACGGGTGGTGTTTACAGGACTGGAACAGATCCAAATGTATCGCATTGTTATTTAAATAAAGAGATGTATATGTATATGTATATGGCAGTTTAAAGGATCATATATATAGTATATATATATACACACTTGTATCATAATATTGTTTTATGTCTCTAATTAGCGTTTTGTAATAACAAACTGAAGGAAGAGTTTGACATTGAGGGAAATACTTATTTGTTTTGGTGTGAGTAGTTAGATGAGAACACTGATACCACTGAGATGACTGTTAAATATAAAGCTGGTGCCAGGAGACGGCTAGCTTATTGTAGCATAACATAAAGCCTCAAAACAGAAATCAACAAAATCAACAAGTCTTATGTCAATAACTGAATCCAGTCTTAATGAAGTGTGAAAATCACAAGGGGTTTTTTGTTAGTTTTTTTTTTTTTTTTTGCACGGTGTGCAAAGCAAACGATAAACTGCACAAACAATAAAACTGAATGTAAAAGACAAGGTGTAATAAAACAAGGCACTTGAGACATTAAAGTAACATAAAGTTGACAAAAATAAAGCTTAGTGGGTTGACCAAAGCTCATTTAGGCTTAACGTTTTAATTTAAATCTTGCCCGTGCAGCATCTAATTGTGCAAAATGGCAATAATTACATTCAAACAAACAAACCCCAGACTGAGGGCAGCGGGATAACCATGTGTGTAACCTCAGCAGTTCACACACAGACCTCAGCACACTCTAACAGTGTTGTTGGTTGGTTACCAGGCTTGTACTTGTGCCGGGTCAACACACATTTTTTTTCTGAGGTGACAAGCAGAGGGGGCTGACATGTTCAGAGCTGTTTCACTTTGTTTCCTTTTTATACACAAACAATGTCCCACTGTCATCACTCCATCCTTCAAATACCAAAGGGCCCCCTCATGAGTACGACCTGACGGGGGCCTCTATCGGGCCCCACGATTTCTCTTGGAGAGCATGTCTCCAAGGAAGGAACTTTTACTCCTGTTCAGCCAACATCACACCCAGGATAACAAGATATATCCACACATACTCCACTGGTTAGGAGTTAGCATGTCATGTCCATCTTGTTGTCATTACAACACTCTAACACAAAGACAATGTCCACTTTCCCCCTCACATCTTGTGACATTGGGATTGTGTTTCGCTGTGACTGACATGGCACCACACCCTCCCCGATTGTATTTTACAGCTGGTAGTCAATCTCTCACCCTGTCAAGCTGCCGGCCTGTGTCAGTGTGCGTTAGTGGGAGTTTTCTCACAGGTTATCACTCTCACAGCTGTTTTTTCTTGTTCTGCGGCTGTAATTTAAGCTACTCTGAGATGATAATGGATTTAGCAGGTTCCTTTTAACAACACTCTGACCAGATGTGCTCAGCAGCCTGGGGATACGCTGTTAAGTATCACTTTGTCTTCATTTCGTCTCTGGTGGTCTTCTATTTTCAGCCAGGTAAGGCTCACCTGGAGGTCTCTGCCACGCCTCTTAATTCCCCTTGACTTTCCCATCCTCTGCTCTCACTTGATGCTTCTTATCCCACCTCTGTGTACGGTAGCAAAGCCTCACATCTCATCGGATCCTCTCCAAACTCTTTAAAGCCCCTGTACGGAGCTTTTAACTGGATACGCAAAAGTCTCTGGTTTCTGCTGATGTATCTCTGTTACCTACAACAGCAAATGAGTCCATCAGTGTGAAGATACGCTATTTCTAATACCTCTGGAAGGCATGGTCGGGTCGGACCACTGACGAAACCATATGAATAGATACATTACGCTGCTAAAAAAAAAAAAAAAGGCAAGTCGCGTCTTCTTTCCGACGTTTCTAAAATAAATCTACACGCGCCGGCCAGACAAATGTCTTCATGACAGTGGGAAATGCAGTCTTCATTCCGGCGATTTCGTCCACAGGGGCCGCCAAAATCAACACTAAATGAAAAGTCTGTACAGGGGCTTTAATTTACAGCTCATCCACCACAAAAACTCCAAACTCAAGACTGATCCCAACAGCACAAGATGTGCTGATAATGTTTTTTTTTTTTTTCAACTCTGTAGATTCATCATTTGTATCACAAGAAAAGACCAGTTTGGTTACAGTAACACTCTCTATACAAATATTTCTATTTAAACTTTTTGTTTTGAAGGAATAATTTAAGATGTGAAATACTTGTATTCACTTAACTCTGATCTGATTGCAGACTTTTGTTCTTGTGTAGATTCAACAAACATGTGTTTACCAGTGAAGTGTAAAGGTTCTGCTGGAAGGATTTATTTATTTATTTGGATAGCTGGTCCCATGTCTCAGGTCGTTTTGCTAACCTAGTGTCATGTTTAAAGGACAGAAAGTCAAACAAACAATGTCAAAAATCAAACTCCTGTAGGCATCAGTTCATTTTGAACCCAGTGCAAGGACAATCTTCATAATGTTCAAAATAATCCAACAAACACACCTCCACAACACTGTTTGCACTGTTTTTTTCTTTTTGTTGTTATTTTTTAATGTCATTCTTTGCCTAAAGCAGTGATTTTCAACCTTGGGGTCAGGACCCCACATGGGGTCTCCTGGAATTCAAATGGGGTCACCTGAAATGTCTAGTAGGCTAATTGATAAAAAAAATGACTGATAATTCTTCTTTTTTTAACTAATTATTATTCTTTTTAAAGTTATGATTAAAACACCACACACAATCTTAGACAACTGTATTCTATACTTTTACTTTCTCGAGTATAAATCCAGTTCAAATAAAATGCAGAATATAAAAATATGTGAGCTGGCACTTCCTGATTGACGGCCGCGCCACGATCGCCAGAAATTTGTGATGTCAAAATGGGGTCATGAGCCAAAAAAGGTTGGGAACCACTGGCCTAAAGGGTTCAACCAGGTGTGAAGTCAGTCTGTATTTCACTTAACCTGTTGGAGTAATCTGACAGGTGTTCACACTGCAGACAGGTGGAAGATCTCTAGAAACAGACACCTGGAGCACCTTCAGCTGCAGAGGTGCTCAGATGATCAACAACTCTGTTTCAAAATCACTGTAAATGTGACAGCTGAATGTCTTCTCCTCATGCCTCCTCCTCCAGCTTCTTAACCTGATAGTGAGCATTTGGAGAGTGATAAAGTCTCATTCAAGAGAATTAAAGGGACAACGAAGAGTTTCTATTTGGTTATAAAAAAAAGTCTCACGTTAATGTGGATGAATCTACGCTACCCACACTTGTTAATGGGCCCATTTTCGATATATATATCGTTTGGTCTCTATCGTTATTTTGTTATTATTAGTGGTGGTGGAAATGCTGGGCGAGCTGACCAGCGTTTCTTTACTTTCGGTTTTGTGGCGAGTCATGAGAATAACGCCGCCGAATCGCCGTTTATGGTGGGAACTACTACGGTATGTGATCGTCTTTGAACCTTTGACTTTAATTCTTGATGAATGAAAACATGAGTCTGTCTTGCGCCGGTCAAAGAATTTCACGGTGCGCAGAGGCTCATAATGTAGTGTGAAAACACTTCGCTTTTCCAAAACTCCTCGTTGTCCCTTTAAAGGAGGAGACATGTGACAAAGACTCTGGTAAAAGAACCTCAAGGCTAAAATATGATCAGTGTTGGACTTGTGGTTACTAAATTAGCTAATTGAAGTGAATATTTTTTACTCTGTTTATAAAACATCTCAACCTAAGTGACCAAAAAGCCAATATCTCTACTCTGTTAACATTTCCCAGATGTGCGGGAGGAGAGAAGAGGGTGTGGACGAAGAAGGTGCAGCAGCGAGATGGGAATACGGTGATGAGAAGACGGAAAGAGCGGAGCAGAGGAATACAGTGGGGTGAGTAAGGAGGGGGAACGGGCTGTCGCTGCCTCCAGGGGTGAGGTGAGGTGGGGGGGCAGAGGTGAGAGAGATGGGGGTCTGGCTGCGCTGTCTGGGTGGTGGGACCACAGGGAATGACAGAATAATTAGGACGAGCATCTGACAGGAAATAAATACAGTGTGAGCAGGATCGCCAAGAGGCAGCCAGCCAGACATTGTTGAAAACTACAATAAACTGTGCAGTATATGGGTTAAGACAACTTCTCATAGTGCACTGCACTGGTTAATTCATGACCTCTGCTGCTCAGACTGAATGTAAATACTTTATTTCCTGCAGAGATCATCCTATAGATGCTTTCATTTTCAATATTACGGTTGGTTTCTTCATTTTACATAATGAACTATACTGTTGACTTTTTCCAGTTTAATAAAAGCTGTTAATTAGAGATCATTGGTGCAGAATGGTGTAGGAAATGTCCCTTACATTTCCTAGACAAAAACAAACACTTTGTTCTTCTGCTCATGTTTGTTGAGGTTGCTGGGATGTCAGTGTGTGGGGTTTGCGTTCCACCTTGTTTTGTCTGCATTTGTGGCGATGTGTTGATTAACAGATGGAGCGGGGGAAACCGTTAGATACCTCGGCAGCAAAGGTCGTCCGTCCGCTCTGTCACTCGTACGTGGATATCTGAGAGGAAAAGAATGACAGGTATGGAGAGAACACAGAAAACGGACAGCGGCGACTTTGAAGATCCCTCCGTGTATATGTCACTGTCAAGAGTTTTCAGCCAAAAGCGGACTTGGGACCTCTAAGCAACACAAACACACAGCTGAAACACTCGGCAGCGCTGCTTCAGACACAGTGGAGGCACAACATGAAAGAGCATTTTTCTCATTCTCCTGAAGACATGACTTATGTGGCATCCTTTTCTGTTTGTGGCCCCTTTTCAGACACTCTGTTGGCTCGCTTTCCAGCAATTCCCTGCGTAACGCGGAGTAATGGGAGGGAAAATGGAAAATTAGCTTCTACCAAGGGAGCTGAAATATTATCTGGGTTGTGTTCAAAATTTAATCGGCATGAATGTCTAAACCTCCAATTTGGTGTCTCTTTGTAGCTTCAGAGTGACTTTGTGTCGTGCCTTGATGTGGTTTTGACATCCAAGAAAGACTCCTCCATAATGAAAGCAAATGACCGAGCTAATGCTTCCTGGCCAGGAGACCAGGATATCACTCATACAATTTGTAATGCTCACTCACTACTAAACAGACAGACAGCAGACGCCTTTTAAGAGCAGTGTGTGACAAGTACATCAAAAGAAATAGTTGATTACTGTAAATGAAGAGAGAATTGTTGTAAGCCAGCTTCAGATTGATGCGGTTTATTTATATCATAGATGCTTCTGCCTTCCTTGTTTTGTTTTCGAAGCAGTTTTCCAGGAGGTATCACTCCAGCTGGTTGGATGTCTGGAGAAAATTGAAATTCAAACCTCTGGGTTGATATTTCGCTGTTGATCCCCAATCTAGCCTGGTTCCAGACCTCCAAATCTGTGCCCAGATTTCAGATTTCTTTTTTTTTCTTTTCTGCACTTCAAACGCGTCTGGTGCTGGGCTCAGTGTCGGAGGTTTATATACACGATGAAGGATGAAGATGTTGTTTTTCTGTACCAGCGCCAGAAAAATGACAAGCATGAATGGGACAGATGGTAGTGGTGCAGGTTTTTGGAAACTGGCTTAAAGAAATAAAACTAAACCAACTCTAAACTTCAACCTCTTTGCGTGTTTCTTTGACTCACCCAATAAATGTGGACTTGTGCTAGCAACCGCAGCCGCAGCTTTCATGTCAACTAAAAACAGCATCAGCTGGACGGATGCATCACCTGCTCCTGTTCGGTTTTTGGGCAAAATAACAACCACAGTCAGACAAAATGGAAAATGAGCCTGATTACTTAAAGACTGAGTAGCTTGACCAGTGCCAGCTGCTTGAAATAAAAACCAAGACTCTATAGCTACATAAGTGGCTTTGCGTAAGAAAAGCCAAGGCTGATGGGGATGTCATTAGATTTGTAGGTACTTCTGGAAAAATCGAAGTGTCTGAGAAATTTGAGTTTTGACCTGACCATGATGCTGGAAGAAAAGTGGGGATAGAATCTCTCCAAAAGGAACTTAAATATAGATGTATCCCATAGTTTTTTAAATGTTTCAGTGTGGACTGACATATTGCTGACCGACACTGCCACGTTGCCAAGTTAAAAAAAAACAAAAAACAAAAACAACAACGCCTCACCACTGTGTTTTCTCAGCAGTAAAAAAAAATCATCCCAACAATTCCAAAATCAATTCTGACAATGCAAACGTGACGCTTGGCTGCACATGTATTATACAGTACACATGTTTTGGGAGCAGACCAGAGTTTTTCAATTTGAAGAGGTCATAGAGTCACCGCTGTGCAACGGGCATGAAGTTGGAAGCAACATGCGTGAAAAATGTATTTTCCGATCCTTACCATACAGACAAAATATCCTGTCAGCGTGTGTCGGCGAGCCTACGACGCAAACTGGTGCTTAACAAAACATAGTGCAACAGCCAAAGGGAGTGTGTGTCTATTCATCAACATTATCTTCAGCTATCTGAGAAGTGATATTATTTTCTGTTTTTGTAAATGTGACCACCATACTTCTATGAAATAGGGGTAATTTAATTTCCAGCAGGGCCCCAGTCCACAGAGGAGTACTCTGCTGGGATCCCCAGGCCAGCACAGGCTCTCCATCTGTGTACATGTCTATAATAATGCTATTTGTGTTTTACTGTACCTGTAGAGGATGACAATCCTCATTTTACCTCCATGTTTAACGGCTGGTTGTGAAAGCTGGGTCCCTGGACAATGGGCCCTGAGGTCCCTCCAACCTTTATCTGCGATCCAAAAAGATTTAATGTGGATACAACATAAACATTCTCGTGTGGGTGTCTTAATAAGTCAGCGGGGATATAGGTTATTGTGATTTTCATTATCCCTCAGTTCACAGCTGGGATTCAGCCATATCTCGTGAATGAGGTAAGAAAATTACACCCCTGTGTGGGATTCAAGATAACCGCAGTTGTAGTGCTTCCAAGAGGTCGTCGTATGAGCTATATAAACATATGTATTACAAGGATTTTGGCCATTGTAAAACCTCTGACTGATAATGTAAGCTGTTCTGTCTCAGTGTGTCGGAAGAATATGTATTTAAAGATAACACAAACACGGCAAACAAACACTCCTTTCAAAAAGCAGAACCCTGGGGTGTTTGGTTTGATTGGCAGTCAGTGTGATTGCAATCTGGCCAACGTCCCAGTGAAATGTTCAGAGACCGGTCTCATATACTGTATATGGTCAGGTTAGAGGTTGTCTCTGTCTTGTTCGACAGAATTAGCGCCTGGATAGACGGCTGTCCAGTGAATTCTCTGCAGAAACACATTAGGACATCGCATATGGCCCGCAAATGTTGTAGTGGGACTAAAAGACAACCAAAAGCAGACGGCAGTCCGAGGCAGATGTTTTACATGGGCTCATATTCATTAAGATCGCTCAGTCGAGTTATTTTAAGTGTTATTCATTTGAAGACCAATTTGATAATCTTCGCTTCAAAGGCTTTCACAAGATAACAGAGACTGAAGAGTGAGTAAACATATTTGTCAGTACAAACAAAAACCAATAAGGACAATCAGTCCAATCTATTTGAAATGATTAGGGTCTTTGGTCAAAAAGTTAAAACAGGAATACAAGCTTGAGGAATTACCTCTCTCCAGAGTTTATCTATTATGAAATGGAAGTTCAGCAGGATAGGAATATTGATATGATGACAGTGGTACCAGGCTTAACCCTGGTATGCATAAAGTTGCTGTATCATAACAACTTTATGCATAGCTTTGGAAGTTTTGGAATAGTAACAACTCTTCAGTGAAACCCACCAACGATTCTGTAGAGCCTTCATTTAGTTGTAATGGGGTTGCAAATATTTTGACAGTGCATGAGGGTAATGATGTCGGACTATCCAATTACTAGTGGCATGCAAACTCTATACTGCCTGTCGGTGAATGCTCTGTTGCCTTGGGCTAAGCAGATATTACTTCAGGGAAAAGAATCTCATTCAGCAGGCAGGTAATACTGTCTGTGTCCTCAGAGACTGTTGTCTGTTATCTGGATTTGAGCAGCGCTGCTACAGCCCAGAGCACATGTATTTAACATGATTTTCTGGATGATGACAAAGGTATGTCTTCCTTGTAAGTTTGGACTATTGTGTTTAAGATATAGCATATCTGTTTCACATTATACTGTGCCTCCCAAGGTTTGCCCTGCAACCCATTCAAAATACAGCTCCAATAATCAGAGCCACATTTCTGCTGCAGGGACGGAGCTTTTATGGATGGCGGGTGGTTATGAGGCGCAGGTAGTGATCATACTGTCAATTTGAACTGGATGGTTATTCTGTGTTGGTCTTCTGGACCAAGCATGTGCAGTAAGTGCAAAGCAAGGTTACAATAATACATGTTCAACAGTTGTACATAAACTTTAAAAGGAATAACTTTACAGCACAAATACTGGAACAAGGAGGAAAGGTTAGCCTGGTTCTGTTGAAAGACAACAAATTCCACCTAGGAAGCTAACTTATTATCCTATATGAAGTTTGTTTGATCTGATAAAACACATCATTCAGGGTAATAATTTAGGATTATGTGCATGGCTTTAACCTATAACTTTATATAACATGTTGGTGAATGAGTCTGCTTAGCTGAGCTCCTTGGATGATGGCTTCAGCTTCAGATTTATATCAATATTATTGAACTCTCTCTCAAAAAAGCAAGAATGTGAATAAGTTAATTCCCCAAACTAATTGTGTATGAGAATGTGCATTTAAGAGCACATACAAGTGTGGTTAACTTATGTCTCTAGTGGCATGGCTCATGTCCAGCATTCATTTAATTTTTGGCTCTGCATGGAGCAGAGACACAAGATCTTTTTGAACTTTCAAAGAGATCTTCCACAGATCAAATATCTGAAGATTTCCTGGGGATTAGCTGTAGATGAGCTCCAGTAGTGATTGAATCACACAGAATTACTTACACAAACAACAGATAGATCTTCTTAACATCTAACAGGTGGAGCGGTCGGTGCAAAAAGGATTTCCTCAATCACTATCATGGAAAATGCACCCTACATGTAGTATGTGCACTAAGGCAGATAAACCAATGGCATGTGCTCCAGGAGGATGAAAACAAGTACAACAAACCATTATTTACTGCTGTTTTCTATGTATCTATGCACTTTTGAGAAACATGAATCTGTTGAAATGAGGTCTTCTCTGGAGAGGAGTATGAGATGCTCCAAAGAGCTATCTCTATTTATAAATGGAAACGCCGCTCATTGTTCCTGTAGGGAGTGAAGCACTGACATGATCCAGATGTAGTCAAATAGCAACTCGAACACAGAGAATGAAGTCAGACTCAGATTAGATGTTGGCAATGCGCTATCATTCAGATTCACTGTGTAATTTACATTAATATTCATTTTTTTAAAATATGTTTTTGCTTTGCAGTGCAACTCAGATTTGTTTTACAGGTATTCGTGGCCCACAGAGGATGAATCCTGACGACTTTGCTGATACTCTGACTTTTTCTCTAGTACTTGCATGAGGTAGTGCTTGGGTTGATGTCATACAGTGATGTTTGTAATTCCCTGACTTTTCATCGAGCAACATCCTCAGGTCAGAATGTCAATTTTTCTGATACTTACTAACTAATTTAATGTCTTACCATCAGGTTCAACTAACATTTGTGCTCAGTGCTAAGTAGCTCAGTAAAAAAAAAAGTAACATGCTGAACCACAAAGTGAAAATTGTGGGTTATCCAGTTCTAACCTCTAACCCTATGGTAGCCCAGAGAGCTCCAGCACACGTAGATAGGATGCAAATCAGTTTGACAACACTGGTGTTTCCAGAAGTGATGAACCTGGCTGGGACTTGGTGTTTAACGCCCAACTGTGACTTTTGAAGTTAAAACTACTGAATAACAAGACGTGTCTCAGGCTCAGGGGGCGAGAAACAGGAGAGTCAGAGAGAGAGGGGTGATATGGTGCTAATGGCCGCAGTTTGGACCTGAACCCAGTGCTGCTGCTGCAGTTAGGATGCTTTCATGGTATGAGATTTGTTTCCTCTAATGTGATTAATTGTAATTTATATTTCACCTTGCTGAATATAACTTCCTGCTGTTTCTATTAGGTAATTTACCTGCGCTTATCACTGTTTTCATATCATATCCTTCAGTGTTTCATTCACCAATGCCACTACTGTGTCGCTTGTGATTAACAGCTCTACCTGTTTGATAGGCTATAGGCTGACTCACAGCCACCAGCCTCTGACCAACATAGGGCTAAGAGAAGGAAAGCCAGATAAGATCCAGGCTAGGTTGATCTCAATTGTTGATAGAGGTCCCTCCTGATTCAAGCATGTTAGCATTACCAGTGTGAGTATAGAGCAGGGTCGAAAGTAACGCGGTTTGTAGCTTGTTTGTAGCGGAAGCTCCCAGTGTTGCTCTGCCGGAATCTCGTATGATTTGCGGAGCCGTGAACTGGGTGTCAATGCAACTCGTGCAAGATTTGCACAGACACAGGCAAAGCAGTGAAATGAAACACTGTGAGCTTCCACTACAAACAAGCTTAAAACATAGACTTATTTAATTTTTTTTCGGAACAATTTCTCATGTCGGGGCTTCAATACAAGAGGGACATTACAGACGAGCAGTATGGATGTATTTGGATGTTTTTGGTGTGTCTTTTTGGACGAAGAAAAGTGAACACGTTCTCAACCGTCATATGGACATGCAGTGCTGCACAGAGCCCCGCTGTAACTCAGAGAAGCCACGGAGGACTCTGAAACTTCTCCCAGCCCTTAGTCGACATGAGGGTGAGTAGATAATGAGTGAAATTTGAATTTTCAGTGAACTATCCCTTTAAGAATAAGTCTAACTTTGACTCAGTTATGTTCAAGAACCTGTTTTCAGTGACGGAAAGTAAATTCACTTGAGCGGTAATTTTTTTGGGTTGATCAGCTGTGTTTAAAGTTTCAAGTGTTATAATTATGATGGTTGGACACATTAATAAGTCCTCTAACACATCCTCAAGTTTGACTTGTCAGAGTTTTTCAGTATAGAAGCAACTCAGGTTTGACTGTCGGGAGTCGCTGGAGGGATCATATTCAGATTTTTGCCAATAAACCTTGTCAGTTGGACACACATTTCATAAATGAAAGCAAACAGAGGCAGTGTGCTTCATACCTAATAAAGTGTATATTTTACTACGGCCTGTCAGTGTTATTTTCCCTTCTGTTTGTGAAGATGTAAGTTTTGATGACTTTGTACAGTCAGGTACAGGGTGTTGGAGTGGAGCCTGAGCTGCTGATATCAGGAAGTGAAAAAACTCATTTGTGGCCATCAACTTTACCTGGTCTTGTAGGACGTGATAACCTGGCCCCCAGCCTCTGACATAGTAAGTGGTTCTTGGTTCTAGACCAGCAGAGTACTGGTGCCACCCTGGAGCCACTTGGGGCCAGTTCTTTGTCTGCGGAAACAAGAAAAACTGGTTCCAACTTTGGCACTGGCTTGGAACCTGCCTCAGAACTGCCCTGGTGGAAGGGAGGAGCAGAGATGCTAATGTTAGCGTGGCTGTAAACTCTGGAGACTCTCACTGAATTATCCATGACTATGCGATACCTTTATGAAATATGTTAGTGAAAAGATGACCCTGATTACTCTTGCTCGCCTTTGTCTCACAACAGCTGTTGGGTCAAAAACATGAAAGAGCACTCGATACGGTGATCAAATGTAGGGGACATGAGGGACCAGGGTCTTTGATGCTTTTGTGCTTATTTTATTTCCAGAATGAGCATACGGGGAGACTCTTACAACAGGGTGTTTATCAGACATAAAGAGACTTAAATCAGCTGAGAGGACTGAGTGTTTGTTCTTCGCGGTACTTCACTGTGTTTCAGTGTTTCCTTACTGTTCACTCTCCTCTTTAATCCTTGTCTTTCTTTCCACCATCAGAGCGAATGAAGGTCCCCTGTGAGCTACCACAACAAAGAGAAAACATCCCCCATTTGTAAATGGGCTCCTGCCAGTTGGACAAGTTTTTTAAACAAGCATTTCAGCAGGGGAAGGGAAGTCTGCTCCTCTGAATCTCAGCAGGATTAAACATGTGATCTAATCAGATCTTATTAGATTTTCCCATTTTACACAGTTTACACTTTCCTCTAAGCTCTCTGGTGTGAGTCCTCTGTCTATTCACACATCTTGAGTGTCAAGCAAGACCTTGATTTCTTTTATCATCACTTCTTGTTAGGGGACGGGATTTAGTAACAATAACATTGACTTGTCTCTTTTCCAGGTTTCTCCCTTGGACAGTCTTTCCATTATGGGAATTAATGTATCATTTGTACGTCAACCAGATGTTTAATACTGAGCCTTTTTCTGAGACCAACTCTACAATAAAAAACTTACAGCCACAATAAATTAAAAGTTCTGAAAGAAGAAAACATGTTGATCACTTTGGGTTTGACTTTGGCATCTTCACTGCCAGCGAGAGAATATATCAGATCATTGATCATAACATATGGAAGAATTGCAAGAAAACTATGCTAATTGATTGGCATTAAATTACTCCAGCGACAGAAGACCCATGTGGATCCATGGATGATTTGGTCTCCAGAAGCAGTGCCAGTAGAAAAACCCAAAGATTAATCCAACACTAACAAGAAACATAAATTAAAATAGACATATTTAGAGACAGAAAAATCACACATCTGCAGGCCAGTTAGGAGACTGTAATTGAGAAATGCCTCCATCTGATGCTCATCAACAGCACCTAAGGTGTTGTTGCTAAATCTAAAAAAAAATAAGTGATCTGTAGTAGAATGACCACAAAAACCCTATGATCATCACTTGGCAGTCCAGGGTAATATTGGTATACTTTAATGAGGATCAGTCCAGACATGCACAAACTGAACAAATTCATATAATTTATAATGTTAGAGGCCATTCTGAACAACTCAGATCATCCACTTCATAAAACCTTGATGGATTAAAAAAGAAAATCGGCAGTGGTGGGCGGCTCCTCTCTCTTCTCTTCAGGACTTAAAGTTACAGAAGATCCTTTGTACCTACAACCATCAGGCTTTTAGTTCTTCTGCAAACGGTAGATTAGCTGACAGACAAATTAATTTCCATTTATAGTTCTTATGGTATCTTAACTGTATGGCAATTTATTGAAGTTTTGCTTACTTCAATACACTGAAAGACTTTGATTCTACAACCTTACTTGGTCTTGTATAATAAGTAGCTCATGATGACTAATCTTGGCTTGGCTTCACATAGATACTGTTACATTGATGTTACTGGAGTCACTTGACTGAGCCTATGACTCTTTTCTATTTGTGTTATTGTTACATGACATTTCAGCATGCCACAGACAGGCATTTAAAGGGTTTTACCGCAAAATTAAAACAAGAGGTAAACACAAGTGCCCTTGAAAGATTGGTAAACTCTGTTCAGAAAAGATTATATACAGCATGGGTTATTTTTTAACCTGTATTTAGCTATGACAAATTCTTGTTTGAACAATGCCAATATTGTGAAATGTTGCAGTTACTCCAAATGCTGCAAACACTGAGGTCTCACAGAAGAAACATAAGATCAGAAGCAAGCAAACCTCCCTCCAAACTATGAGATTATATCCCTGTATTCAAGACTTTGAAAAAAAAAATGTTTGAGGACACTTTTCAGTAAAAATGAATTGGTCTCCATTACCTCTGTTCAAAATGGCAACACAGCTCCACCACTGGCTTTTAAAATCACAAATCAACAACTGCAGTGATGATCAGTGATGGTCTATGATGTCTTGTTTGCAGATTGATTTGCTATATCGCTAGAGAGACTTAGTGGTCCCTCAGGGGTCTCCCTATACTCCGACTGCTCTCAGTTCGGGTGCTCAATGATCATGGGGGGAATTTCACCTTTAATTGCCACTTGTTGCCACAATGGCTTGGAAAGTTACATAGTTCCTCTTTAAAGCAGGCTTCAATCTGTCAGTGCACCTGTTAACTTATAACATGTAACCATAAAGCAAACAGAACATAAAGTTGTTATTTTTTGATGTATAAATTGTAAAGAATGAAACACATGACTGTTCTTCCCACTCAATGACAAAGCAGCACTTGTGGAAAAAGAGCTTCTTCCTTTATCGCTGTTCTTAGTCCTGTGTTTTCCTGTGATGGAATTTTACTGGAGAGTTTGCCTTGTGTGTGACTGCCCAGTCTTTATACATACGAGTGAATGGGAGATGGAAGGACTTCAGATTTGCTTCTTTTCAGCGTCCACTCTTTTGTTGCATCATGTCTCTTTGTGCGACTGAATGTCTCCTAATTAAGACTGATGCATAAAGACTGGAGAAACTCTTGACTGATTGCTGTTGACTGTACGACTTATTCTCAGCATAGGGCAAGGCAAGCGGACACACACACACATACACACACAGAAGGTCTTTTAGGTTCTCATTCAGGGGGTAAGATGTATTGGACATGGTGTTAAAAATACAACAAAAAAGACGGCAGTAAAAATAAGGAAAAAAAGACAGTCTCAAGTGGTTTCCATGAATGACCCCCAACTGGGAAAGGAAGAGAAAAAGGGACAAAGATCATGTTCCCCATCAGGTAGCCCACAAAACATATCCTGGTGGCGGAAGAGCGGTTTCTTAGGTCTGAAATCACATTGCTCTGGAGGGGAGTTTGTTAAGTGAGTTTTTATTACATTAGTGAACATGACACTGTTGATTTTGTCATCCTGCCATTATAACATTCTTTTTCTGAGCAGCATGTTTACTCTGCAAGTTGCAGCAACAACAGAAGAATAGTAGGCCTTAAAGGTCATCAAATCTGTGTTTAGCGTCCTTGAAAACATCCAGTTGAACGTGTTTTAATGTTTAATCCTCAAGGTCTTGGTAAGTGACAGACTGCTGCAGGGGGGCAGTGTACTCCGAAAGTGGGAGTTCAGTATCACAGCTTCACCTGACAATCACCACTGCCCCCTGCTGGGCTCCACCTGTCTGTAAAGCAACACAATGACAGTCTCCCCGTACTGTGATGACAAATCACAGTAAAGAAAAGAAAGAAAAACTGTGGACTGACTGTGAGCGCTGGTGAATAAGTTCACATTTTGAAGAAATAATGTTGGTTCAAGTGAAGAACAGTGGAAAAGCAAAGCAACATTAAAATGACAGATTTCACCACACAATCTTAGAGACTTTCACTATACAAAGAGACAAAAGAATGGTGTTTTGAGGCTACGTCAAGATAAGCATTCCTGTGATGAAATGTGCAGTGGTGAAAAGAGCACAAGACTTTGCAGCACCTCAGTGACGTGAAATGGAACTGTCAATAACTCATTTTCCATGTAGGCCAATGGACAAAAATAACCATAAGTTATAACACCTGGTCAGAAGAAGGGAGGGTCAACATCAGTCAAGAAGTGGTTTGTTAAGCTACAAACAGTTGACTGGCAAGTACAATGGCAACACGTGTCAAATAAAAATGGTTTAAAGGCAGAATAAAGCTGTAAATGTTCAATCATTAGAGCTGGTATAAGTACCCACTTTATCAAAAGAAAGAGTTTAATGTAAAAGGGGTCACCTTCAGTAATGAGCCCACTGACAACTGTCATGCAATTCCACTGTTGTCCCCAGTTCAACACTGCATTTTAGCATCCTTCAGTCTCATGTTTTGGTTTTTCAACCCTCCATTTAAACATTGTGATTCACTCTCACAGTACTGATCACTGCTTCTTCCATTCACCTAGAGAAACTTTATTCAGCACAAAAACTCAAATAAACAAAATGGACATTTCTGACCCGGCACCAAATAACACATAGAAAAAAAAAAACCCTTTACATCCTTACAGACCAAATGCAAGGTCTTAGTTGGTTGGACTTGATAACTTTCCAGCCACCACAGATCCAGGTCATTATGCCGCTGCACGTATACATCTCCACCTGCTGACCACAGACTCACAGACAAGTGTTTTGCTTCAACTTCAGGTCCATACTGGAGATCTGGTTGTCTTCTTCTTTGAATAAGGCACAGCACAAGCTACTTCAACTTTTTTAAGGTTGGTATTGTTGGTCACAACTCTCTTCACCCCAGCACCCCAAAACAACCCCTGACGTAAGTGAGTCTTGGTTCAAGACCAGCCAAGTGTTGGAGCTACTCTCAAACCAGTTCCTCTGGCCAAAAACACAGTTCTTTGTCTGTTGAAACACGAAGAGCTGGTTGGAGATTAGAGTCTGATTGTGAACTGCTGCTGGACTGCCTTGGTGAAAGCATTTCAACACTGAAAATCCTACAGAGATAAAAAAAAGGAAAGAGTATTTGAGTTTGATTTGTCTAATTTGACACAAACAAATGAATGCTTATGACTGCCATGTCTGCTTGATATACAGTCGTGTGAAAAAAAGGGGTTTACGCCAAACATGTCCTCTGTTCTGGTGTCCAAATAATTCAATTTTAGACTCATCCGTCCGAAGAACATTATTCCAGAAGTCCTGGTCTTTGTCTACGTTCTCTCTGGCAAACTTCCGTGTGGCCTTCATGTTTCTCTTGGAGAGCAAAGGTTTTGTCCTTGCATACCTCCCATGCAAGTTAAACTTGTGCAGTCTCTTTCTGATTTAGGGGGATGTACTTTTACTCGAACAGCAGCAAGAGCCTGCTGGAGGTCCTGTGATGATGTTTCAAGGTATATACTGTATATTTGATATACCAATGCAGCTTGTTGTGCTGCCCCCAAATGGCCAATTATCTGTCAATGCAATCTGAAGAGTTACGTCAAACAGGATGAGTAGTAGCCTAATTCCAGTAAATAGAGAGGGAAAAAAAGTTGTAGCACCTTTAATATAAATGCTCAGCTCATAAGTCACATGACCACCAGCTGACAGCCTTTTAAAAAAGACAACGGCAGCTGCCTGGAACCCATCTGGTCTATGTGAAAATGCTACTGCAGGCGTCATGGCAACACGCACAAGGAGGAAGTTAAGAGCAGGGGCAGCCATGGGGGGAAAACTAATTTGGTCGGTGCTGCATGCACAAATCAGCCCAGCATGTGACATCCCTGTATCACATTAAATCATCCTTCAGAGATTTTATTAAACACCGGCTTTTTATTTCCTTTTGTTGCTTCAGGTGAAACTATTTGGTGAAAAATCCTGGTCAGTCACATTGATCCCCATAAAAACAAGTTTTCTGTCTCTCTTTACACTCTTGAGATGCTATCCCCTGTCTGCTTTAATTGACTTCCTCGTTGCTAGCCATGCAGGGGGGGCTTAAAAGTCAGACAAACACAACTCAACCTAAGGACACTGGACCTCAGGAGGTGCAGCACCAGTTCCAAACTAAAACAAAAACTACATCTCAGCAGGAAGAAAAATTGCAATGGGAGAGAACAAAATGTTTTCAAACATCTGAAAAGGTTTGTGTTTGATTGTGTGTGTGTGTGTGTGTGTGTGTGTGTGTGTGTGTGTGTGTGTGTACTCACAGGCAGGCTGAGTATGTGTGGGTGGGTGTGTGAGAGAGGAGCCGGCACCCTCAAAAGGGCCAAGCGGAGGGAAAACGGGGATAAGAGCCTCTTCAAAGAGCAGTGAAATTGTTGGAGAAACCAGTGCCATTTAGCACGTACACCTAAATAAGTATGGGAAGAGTAGTGACTGAGAGGGGTGAGAGACAGAAGAAGGCGGGAAGGGTGGTGGGGGGGCTCGCTCATACTTGGATGGTGATAAGGATTCATGTCACTTACACGGAAGCTTAAGCCACCTGCAATAAAAACATCAGTGAGGGAAAAAAGAGTTAAATTAAGAAAGAGGAGAAATGAATGTACTTTGAATGTCACTCCGGACGTTTAGCTCCACTTCCCGGTCGATGAAAGCTGCGTCTTGATCTCCAGTCGTCTGCTTCAGCGGGCCTCCCCTCACCTCATCTTACGAACAGTGGGGGCTTTTAACCAAACCCATTCCCTCGAAATAGGCTAATTGTGTTCAGTTGACTTCCTTGGATGCAACAGCCCTTACAAGTTAATCACCCAGGAAAGCCTCTTAGTGACAGCTATGCCTTAATTGCATACCAGACTGTGCCCATCAATTTGATGGCAGCAAATCCACACATTCCATCAGCATGGGAATGAGATATTCTCTCGGAAAACCTTTGGACCTCACCGAAGGAAAGCCTCATCTCAGGAAACATACATCAGACAGAGTTATTTGAAAGCTACGCCATACCAGTCAGATTGCGTAATTCAGTGATTTTGACTAAAGGTACCATCCTGAATTCTACTCTCAGATCCCACGGCTTGGCCATTACGACCCCTTTGTGTTTATTCCCTTCAGCAGCAGCGATCACCAGGGGCCCTTCAGTCTACACCAAAACATTAAAGACCAAACAAACTGACCAGTGCGACAATAAAAGAGGAATGCAGCAGGGTGGGTTGGATTTGTTTTTGTGTGATGAGACCATGTCCACTAATCTTCGCTCCAGCCTCAGCTCATCTGCTTGTTCCATGCTGCGTTTTAACAGTTTATCCAGGGAGGCAGGGGTGAAAACGCTAACCTTTTCCACACGGCAATAACTTCCCACCATGACATCAAACCAACATTGCTTCAGTGTCCCTCAGTGCTTGCTGTGAAAATGTCAGACGAGCTCTTTTCATCTGAGGGAAATCCTATCTTATTTACTCTACCCCCGCTTCCTCAGCTGAGGCGCTGAGGGCCATGTTTCATTTGAATATCAAAGCCTGTGAGGAGGTGGCCAGACACTTTAGATGCAATTTTTGGGCTTTTCTCAAGGAATGTGACTAAAGTGTCCTTGACGAACGAACATAATCACTTGGACAATGCCTCCTTTGTGGCGGCGGGGTGACGGTAATCTCTATCTACACTCTACTCACTAGACAAGATGGTCACATCCATTTGCATCTCAGTATGGAGCTTTTTTAGGCTCCACTGTCGAGATGGCATTTGAGAAATTGTTCACATTTTTGGACATGAACCCAAGGAACCATGATGGTGAACATCCTGATGTGTCCTACTTGCATTCACAATTCGCCATGCTGAACCAACAGCTGAAGGCATATACAAGACAGACTCACAAGTGTTTGGCATGATAGTCGTCCTGTTGAGTCTCCTAGTAAATAAACAAAAGTTAGGTGTATGTTCAGAGTTACTCATCAAAACATGTTGCAGGTTTCCTGTGTGTGAGGTCCGACAAACGTACTGAATGGAATTTCTTACTCATAAAATATTCACAAAGATATATTAAACATTGCATATCCATGCTAGCAATCTTCATCCTCCTTTGTTATGTTAATGTCACTAACTGTCAGACAGTGACATTAACTTGTTTCTTGTGTAGGCCATAGTACAACCTGTTGTGGTCAGACTACACAAAGTTCCTCTAATCCCAAAAGAACCTCATACTCAAATCTTATGTCTATAATTAGTTATTTATTTTTTGTGATGTTTTCATACTTCCAACGGGTGGAACCCAAAAAAGAGCAAAAACAATGAATGTTGCATATACATTAAAGTCCAAAGCCAAGTTAAAGTAGTATATTATTTATTTCTATTATGTTTGAACATTTGAGACCTACCATGGTGACAGAAAGGGTACCTAAAGGTGAAATACTGAATAAGGGGGAATAATCTCAAGAACACATTTCACAAATATTTTCCTAAGAACTTCTGTAAGTAGGTCCTTGTTGATTTGGCTTTCTTAATGCTTTCTTTATGCAAACAGATGAAGCCGTGAGATAAAACCTGAAAAACAGCAAACAGAAACATCACAGCTGGACAATGGCACAGTGTCCTCATGATAACACTATCAGACATCAGGCTCTTTATCTTCTCTGAGCCTCTTTATCTGTGGATGAAGAATCTACCTGTATCTTTTGCTTTCTGCAACAAAAGTCTGGCATGTTCCTACACTGCTCCTCTAGGTGCCTCTCCTCCGCTTTCATCAGATGAGCCTGGTATGAATGGAGGTACCAAAGTGACCCTGTCTTTGTTATGAATTCTGAGCATAGGTAAAAGCAACATGAGGATGAAAACATGTCTTGCTTGGATCCAAAGATACATCCTGCAGTTTATTGTACATGCAACATTTCATCTGCACTGGCACGTAATGTTTTAAACCAGACAAATACATGGACAGTTCCTTTTTTTTTTTTTAATTTAATCATTTTTAGGGCTCCATACTTTTTCATACTCTGTCTTAGATAGTGTTAATGTCTTTTGGATAGCCTATATCTTGTTTACAAACCATGCTTTCATGTTGGATTTTCCTCTCCTCTTAATTTTGTTTGATACTGTGCCGCAGTGTGTTTTGTGGTCAGCCTAAGATTAATTACACCTACATGTTGGCTCATAATATGTGGTCCTTTGAGTCAAAGCTTTTGATAAAGGTTCAGCCATGTTTATCTGCACTTTTAAAGGAATTTCCTTTTGGCCATACAAGCTGTTTTTTTATCAAATCAGTTCATTAAATAACAAATTCCACACTCCGTGGACATGGGTGCAATTTATTTTTGATTTGTGTCCCTCTGTAACCTACTTGCAGTGCAGTTCATTTACCAGCATTAGGAGCTTTTCCATTGTGTAATAAGAGGCGTTCACCGAGCGTGTCGCTGTTGTCACTCTCGCGAGACTAACAGACAGGAAGAGACGAAGACGAAGGTCAGGAATTGAACATGGCTGCGCGCAGTGTGTTGAGGTCTGTCTGGACCTCACTTGCGGGCTTAAACTTCGGGGGTACAGGGAGCAGCGTCGGTGTCCTTCAGAGGACATGTGTCCCCCAGCTGTCTGCGTTAACCGTCCAGAGCAGAGGGATCCGTCAAGGTGAGGCTGCCTGGCAACGGGACGGCTGTAGCATGGCACCGTGTTAGCTAGATATTAGCATATAAAGGCAGGATGGGAGGCATCCATCCCAGCGCAGTGATGTTAACAACGGAAAGAGCTGCAAGAAATATCATATAGCCTATATACACCTGTGAGGAAGAAGTGCAAAACAATGTTTTTATGGAAAACTTGAATGAGTATTGAAGGAGACAGTACTTCTTTCTGTTATCCTACCAGTACCATGAGCTAAGTGTCAAAGTATTTGTTCTAATTTATTCTTCTCCTCACTTCAAGTATCTTAATAGCCTATATTGTGAAGTTTCACTGAGTTTGAGCCAAATGAAATTATTCAAACAGGTTGTATCACAAGGCATTGTAATTGCTGCTAATGTTTTCCACAGATTAGGAAGGCAGCATAGTAAAACAGAAGCTGCAATGTCTAGGTCTGTGATTGTAGGCTAATCTGGCATGCTTTCTTTTTTGTAGTGGTGGAGAAGCAA
The DNA here is from genome assembly GCF_045865225.1 of Trachurus japonicus. NCBI lineage: Eukaryota > Metazoa > Chordata > Actinopteri > Carangiformes > Carangidae > Trachurus > Trachurus japonicus. The sequence goes on from NC_140930.1 coordinate 23,461,087, forward strand.
GAAGGCAAAATGACAACTGTAAGTAAAAGCATGTTGTGATGTGAAACTAACAATAACTGTGCTTTCATGTGTTTTTCTGCTATATTCTGGTTGTTATTCATCATCCATCAGTTCGATTTGTGTTATGCACACAATGTTTTGATAGTTTTACATACGCCATGACACTGCAACAGTCCATCCAGAACATAGCAGGCGGCACATGTGTCGGCTTGTTTTCAAAAGGAGAGTCTCCTCTGACCTCTGTTAGATACTTCAGGGTCGGTGAGAGACACACTTTAATGAAAAACCATCTTGCACACTGCACTTGCTAATTTAATTAAAAAGATGCACTTGGCAAATATGCTACAATTTATATTATGAGACCCAGTGTTGTAACATTCATCTTTTGTCAGGTTGAAGGACAAATCATGGACGTTCCACTAGGACCACAACCTCCAAACCCCACCGCCAAATGTCCAATCTACAGATGGAACCTTCAACACAAATACACCTACACGGTAAATGCATTCACAAGCATGAAATGAACGAATTACTGATCTGATAGAAAGTGTAACAGCTGTTAATTTCCTTGTTATTTTCTCTCTTCCCAGGATGTCTTGTTGCTCAGTCAATTCATCAGGTCAGATGGAGGGATGCTGCCAAGGAGAGTCACTGGTCTCTGCCCTGAGGAACATCGCAAGATTGCCATCTGTGTGCAGATGGCTCACAGAGCAGGTCTGTTACTATCTCACTCTCATTTTTTGCAGTTTCAAATCCTACAGAGATCCTCATCCTTTTGTATTTTGAGCTGAATAAGGACAGAAGCAATCCTATCACAGTTTTGGCTGTGACGCCACAAAGCTCCAAATTGTCTAACAAGAAGTCTGGACTCAGACATACCGGATAAAGAGAAAGCAGGAAGGAAAAGCCCAACAGAGGTTGTAAAGAAAAAGTACTACATCACCTATAACTGCTCACTAGGGATGTGAATCTTTGGGTGGCTCACGATTCGATTCAAAATCGATTTTCGATTCAACCGATTCTTGATTTTCTTTTTGCGATTTTTAGTTTGCTTTATTAACACCAGACCATGTGAAAAAGTTGAATGATGATGATGTCTACAGATTATTATATCAGAAGCCATATTTCCCCCCAAAAAATGCACATCACATGTTTCAGATTTATTTAGCAGCAATATATGTGAACCATTTTAAAGTAAACTGCTACATGAAGCTGATTTTATAGGCTACTCTCTTTTCAAAAGCCTGGACTGAAGGGATGTGAATATGAAGGGGTGTCTCTATTCGATTCAAAATCAGTTCTCATGCACATGCACATAGACATGTATCACCTGTAACAAAAGCGCTGCTAAAAAAAAAAGAAAGAAAGACGGCACTCCGCTCTCACGCCAGCTGACCTGCAGCCTGTCTGCAGCGCCACAGAGGAGCTGTCAGAGGAGCTGCTGCTGCTGGTCCTCTCTCTTCAGCCTGGTGTTTGGCTGCACTTTGTATGAGTTTAAAAAAGTGAAGATCTAACGTCACCTGAGCACCAATCAGCTGATCCAGAGCGCAGTGGATGTGGCTGCTCAGCTGGAGCGCGTGTGTGTTTAACGGCAAAAAAACCAGCGATCGTCCTCTCTCCTCAATAGAGGGTCGGTTGCTGATGGGCACAAGCCTAGTCACAGACATTCAATAGAGCATTTAAATCAGATCAGTTAACGTTTGTAGGCGGTTAACAAGCGTCGAAACATATTATTTTTGGAATTATGATCTGGAGATTATTGCAGCCCCATTCATCATTAATTAATTAGATTTTCAGTGGTCCTCTTCCTATGAACTGCTGTCTTTTTCTACTGCAGTACATGCATCTGGATCCAGGTCCAACCACCAAAATAGTTAAAACTAGTCAGTAGCAGTCAGGTTATCAGCACATCATTTGAAAACATTTCTTGAGAAAAGTTAAAGGGAAAGTCTTCCAACATTCTTCAGAAAGCTTTTCCACCTATCATGCTGTGTGACATTTGGTGACAGGGATAAGGAATTCATTTTTCAAATAAAAATAGGTTAGAAAATCAATCATGTACATTTCTGCACCATATACTGATATGTGGTTGTTTTTGATGAGTTCCTGTTACGTTCAACCTTAACTTGTCTGATTGTCTCCTTTGTGTTCAAGGCCTACTCCCTGACCACAGACCCAAACTTCCAGAGGGCCATGTCCCAAAAAATCCCAAGCCACAACTTAACAGGTGATGTACATATTAGTTTTTTTTTGTATGTTTTTCACTATTATTTACCAATTCTGACCATTGATGCCTGGTGCAAAGACAACTATTAATAATCATATATTTTACATGTTTTTCTGCTCAGATACCTGACTCGCTGGTCCATTAACTCGGTGAAACCCATCTATAAAACTGGACTGAAATGGTGTAAGAGGCGCATGGCAGTTGGCCACCCAGCGCTCAAGGACAATGTGCGTTACAGTGTCAAACCGCTTTACACAAAACACTGAAGGAAAGCAGAAAGCCTGATAAATCTGCACAGCAGCTGCAGGAGAGCAGGCGGACCCATTATGCAAGATGTAGTGGATTTCTACGCCTTTCAGCTACATCTGCAATCTACCTTGACTTTTGTCACACCACCTCGGGAAAAGACCTAAAAGCTTCATCCATCTGTATTTATTCTACCTTTTTGTTTATTAAGCCTGGTCATGCTTTTAATGAGTCACGTTGAGCCCCACACAGAAACATCCATTTTGTCTGTGTGGGTTTTCAAAAGAGCCCTTGAAGTGCACTCACTGACAACTTAATGTGAGCAACAATCGGGTCAGTGTTTCAAAGTAGGTGGTATGTTGACTGTGTATACTCAAGGCAACACAGATGTGCAAATAAAACTTCTGTTTACTCTGCCTCTCAACATCTGTTTACTGTATAGGAATATCTTTTGTGCAAGAGAACAAAATTGAACAAAAAGCTTGCAGAAAAACTGCATTACAAAACCCCTTCTAGTTTATTTGTCTGGTGACATGTTACATAAAAAAACATATAGGTTTAGCTCTAACTCAAAGAGTCCTAGGATGTCTCTTCATACTGTAGCATGAAGGGAAGGTCCAAGTTCTTGGTCCCGTCACCGATGTAGATGTATCCATGCTGCGGTGTCATTGGCACGTGGTAGAAGGTCAGGCCGCGCCACAACAGGCTGCTCAGCACACACACTTTGCTAGCACATTCAAACTGGAGACTCCATGACCCTGCACACAAATGCAGAAAACTTATGAACAGTTGATGTTAAATGCAAGAGGCTGATAGATCATGCTCTCTGACAGCAAAGTAGACAAGTAGAGTAATCTTTGGAAATTATTCTAAGATGATTATACTACTCAAATGCTAGGGGCAGCCAAGGGATACTATAATAAATCAACCCATTGTGCTTTTGATAACTTAAGTCTAACATGTTTTTCATTGTGTCGGGGAGTGTCCATGAACCCGTGACCCAGGGAACTGAGAACTGGATCTTCCACCATATAAACACAAAGCCATTGGATTTATTCCTTTTCACAAAAGCTAAATAAGACATTTGCTTTACTCTGTTTTTTCTTTTTACATATATCAAAGTATGATACAACTTATAGTAAAAATGACTTAAAAGTTTGGAATGTAATGCCCAGGTGCTTTCTTCTGCAGCAGGGGAAGCTGTAAATCAGAAGCTGGAAACAGAGGTTGTAGAAAAAGGGGGAGAGGAAAGCACCTGTCATTTGGTGGAGATACATCAGACCCAATTTTCCCCAGAGTCCCATTTATAAAATGTGAAGTCTTCTCCTTTTCAGCGAATGCGTGCAATCTGCCGTTAAGCAGTCTGCAGCGAGTGTGGCAAAGAGACAGCTGTGTGGTGTCTGCTGCAGTGACGACACTGCCGACATTCATATCGGGTCAAAGAACACACTCAAACATATACACATGTGGAAGCTCTCCTAAATCAGACATCTGTTGCATGTGAAGTCACTGACGCTAAGCTATTTTTCTGTCTTTTACACTTCATTCATATTGTTTTTTTGTTTTTTTTTACGGTATTAGTGTCTACCTTCTGAGTTAGTTTGTTACAACATATGAGACACTGTTCAAGAGTTCACCATTATTTGGACACAACAAAACACAAACCTGCCTTGCCTGTTGGGAATTGGATTTCTCAAGAAAACTTTGCCTGCTTTATTCAGTAGCAGTCAGGTTATCAGCACATCATTTGAAAACGTTTCTTGAGAAAAGTTGAAGGGAAAGTCTTCCAACATTCTTCAGAAAGCTTTTCCATCTGGCAGGCTGGGTGATATGAAGGCTTAAGGCATAACCTTGCTTAATCTACCATTTTATGGTGAAAATGATCCATGTGGTCGATGGCTTGGAGAACACGCCTCTTGATTTTCAGTGCAATGCATCAGTATAATGATTTCTCGTCAAATCCTGCCTAATTTATTGCCATGTTGCATGCAGTTGGAACACACAAGTTGTATCACTGGCATAGTTAATGTCTTGTTAACATGTTACTGGAGAGTATCCTCCCTATAGCTGTGTTAGTGGGTCCACTCCAGATTATATGATGACTGTTTTTTCTTTATGAGAACTCACCCAACATAAAAGAGGGGGTAGCTGAGAGCACAGAAGTGCTTGCAACAAGTTCTGTAAGATGTCATGTGTTCTCAGTTGTAGGTGATGTGATATTTTAGTGTAGGGTTGACCGAGCCCTGGCCTGTGGCCTCACCTTTAGGAATATCATCATCCAGGACATCCAGAAAATCAATAGCTGGGTTCAGATCGCCCATCTCCAGGATGGATTTCTTCTTCAGATTCTTTGGTTCGCTGAAGTGAAGGAAATTGCCAAGCTTCCCCGCTTCTGAGTGAGACAAACCTGAGAAACAATGCACACGTATAAGAAGTTTGAATGGAACAAGCAAGTTACCCAGTGGTACACAGTTATTTGTGTTTACCGCTAAAACTGCGGTTGATCTGGACAAGGCCATGTGGACTCTTGACGAAGGCCCCACGTGGCACCACAGAAACCTCCTCATCAATCTGATGAACTGTCACTGCCAGCCTGCTCTCCTCACTGACTTTGGTCTGAAATGAAGAACAGTTCATTACTACAGGTAGTGTTAATATCAACCAGAAAAAAAAACACTGAATTACTTCTGCTTTGAGACTAATGTTCATTCTCTTCAGCATTTGTCTTGCTGACCTTAAGACACTTTTATACATTCATCTTTCTTTGTGTTCTACCCCATAATGCCGTCTTAAAGTATATTTCTTTGGATTTGAAAACACTTGTTGAGTTTAATCTGAGACTGACAGTATCTATGTTCAGTCTGCAGCTACACAGCATTGAACAATGATCACACTTACCCATACCTCCTCCTCTTCAGCCTCATCTTCCCCTTGCCTGCGGATCTCAAGATGCTCATAGACATATGAGGGGTCCCCTATGAAACGAGTCTTGGCAGCTCTGGACACCTCATCAATCATAGACTCTGTGGCAGGAGGCAGCAGGAACCAGTCCATACAGTTAAAGCTGGAGTTAGATACACAAACAGATATTTCAGTCAGTCGAGGGCAGACATGCACTGCCACTGACTAATGAAACACAGTTGACCAGTTAACCTACCTATACAGATTCTTTCTATCCTTCATCTCATCTTCTCCTCTTCCCTGAGCGATGAAGTAATCTTCCTTTAACCCCAATATTTTGCCCCAAAACAGGACTCGATGGAACTTGTAGTTTTTCTTCAAAATAACCAAAGAAGTCTGTAGAGCAGTTCTTTGCTCCACGTTTAAGGTGCACCCACCTCCACTAACGAGTTCCAAGGAATAGTACAAAGAGTTTGAGTCCATTGTTTGTCCACCGAGCAGCGTTATATGGCAGATATTAGGCTATTGTAAAGTTATTCGGCTTTGTTTTATCGCTACTTGCTAGCCAACAGCGGTAACGAAAGCTTTCAGGTTCGAACGCTACCAGACTTGTTGTGACAACAAACCAACCGCGTTGATGTGGTTGCCATAGCAACGTTTGAAGTGTCTGCCTGCCCTGCTGAGTTGAGTGAGCTGGATATGACGGAAACAAAATGAAATTGTTAACACACTTTTGGGTGTGTTTCATCGTGGTGTTAATAAAAACCAGATCACGTGGGAGTGTAAGTCTGACGAAGCAGCAGCTCCGGGTCATTATATGAAGAGGACTGCTCAGCTCCCTGCTCAGTGCTGTTGAAGGTGAACACACGAAATGAGCCGTCTTGTCTTCGTCTTGTCTAAAGATTTATTTATTCGTGCTAGAACAGACACTGTCTCAGAAGTTTTTGTTTCTATTTTGGTAACAAAAACGTAACGTCTCTCCTATTACAATATTTCAACATTGCTAAAGCTAGATTAGATAGCAACCTCAACAGCCTCGGCCGCGGGACACAGGACTTTTTTTAAAGGGTGCAAAAGAGGACACAAATTGAATGTAACAGGGGCGTGTTCAGGAAGTGGCCTTGGGTGGCACGCCCCCCCCCCAAAAAAAAGAAAGAAAAAAAAAATGATGGGCTACATGCCCAGTCAGAGGCATTTTATACATTGTTTTATACTGGCTTTTGTCAAGTAGGTAGGTCTATTTTTCTTGCAGTGTTAGTAATCGGAGTAGATATGGGTTTGCAGACAAAACTGGGTATGGCAACGTCATCACAGATATGGGGGACATTTCTCATTGTTTCCAAGCGGAGTCAAGCAGCAAAAGAAAAGAAGAGGAGTTGGCAGGACTTCTCGAGTCAAGTAACAGCGCATTTTATTGTCAGTAATGGCATTATGGGAAGTAACTTTAATTAGGCTAATCGTTACTGAAAAAAGTAGCACCGTTAGGAATGCCGTTATTGCCATCACTGTTGCTTAGTGAGCACATTGGGTAATTTACATATTTCTCTCCCTTGTTTTCTGTGTGTTTCCTGACATGATCTCGCATTATTGAGTTCTTACCAACTTCTCTGTACAGTTGTGATATTGGGCTCTCTGTGTTGGCTTCAGGCACTCTCCCTTTCTCAGCCAAGAAGTTGATGACAGCGAGGGGAGCATGCAGTCAGTGGGAAGGACCAAGGGTTGGCAGTTGAACCAATATTGAGGAGAGAATCAGTTAAGCCCTTTGGACAGCTGGCAGGATGCACACTCAGATCCCTCTAACATGTATGGCACAGGGGAATAGGAGTGAATAGTGCTCGAAAATCAATGCAGAATGCCGTTGTGAACACACAATCATTGTGGATGTTTGTGGGCTGGATTTACAGCCAGTAAATAAGTATGGTATTAACAGAATGAGCCTGTTGTTGTGATTTATTGTGTGGGAGGAGCTCCGTGCATACGAAGGTGTGATTCCTTGCTTGTCCTCTGAGCAGCCACATACAGCGCAACTCTACAGCTACAAAAGTTATTTTGTTTATGTAGAAAAGCCAAGAGGCTGCATCATCATCTGAAGTAAAGTGATCGTGATTATTAGGGCCCAAGCGCACTATTGTAATGGCTGTATTTATTATTCTTTGTCCGTAATAATCACATTTTTGGCGGCTTGCCCAGGCTCAAAACATGCAAGCGTGGCAAAAATTCAAGTAAACTAAAGTCATTGCACATGGGCAGGGCAAAATGGCTCTCTAGCGCCCCCCGAAGGCCCTCTGACATGCTTCACCTACATTATTTATTTATTGCTCCCAGCAGGTTTCTTCTCTCCATCTTCCATCATACGTCGTCCTAACATGTCCAAAATCTAATTACATGATAACAGTCCACCCCTGCAAACTCACAATAACTCTTTATTGATATTTCTTTTTATTTCAGTGACATTTTCCTTCTGAGATCTTACGCAAACACTAACAGACATCCACATGATCTACCAAAGCAGAGGAGGAAGACTGGAATAGGTGTCTATGTGCTGTCTGATTTCATCATTGTGTTAAACATTTGCAAAGTTGGCTTAATGTTATGACATAAACGTGGACAGCTGGGAAATTTTTCCAAAGTAAAACCTTCATTGAGCAAAAAAGGAAAAATCTTTTCCCTCTCTCCTGGACAATGTGCAATTCTTTATTCATAAATTTCCAGCATTTCATACATTTTCTTTTAGGCATGCTGTCAAATTCATCCATGCATTTGATTGATATGCAACATCAGCCGTCTGTCCACTAATCTGATCAGATATCTTTGTGGTTTTGTGTCCTTTAGGTTGGAATTGGGCAAACATCCACCATCCTGACCACCCATCTGTCTTGCAACATTGTACCAAAGAGTTCTCATCTTAACACCACAGGTAAATCCTCTCCCACCACCTCCACACTTTAATGCATTCAAACAGTCACTCTCTGTTGAATAATGCTGAAATCTCTGAGCAGCATATGAAGCAAATCCTGTTTAAAAGATGTTAAACGGACCGTCGGTTGTTTGGTTTATCCAGGCTCTGTTCCAGCAGTCTTAGTCAGTGTGAGCAGTGTGAAGTTGGCTTAAGTTACACATAGAGCTACATGATTGGCTTCTGTCCAACAAAGGACTTTTCACTGTCTGCATCAGTGTTGGGATAATCTTGTTGATCTTGATGATCCTGGTTTGGTTTACACAAGTTGCATGCATTGCCTGCATTCAAATTCACATGCACAAGAGACTGGTGCAGTTTGCAAGATATGATATGGGCAGGATTCAGTTTAAAGAGTCACACAACCAGCAGAACATGATGCCATGAAAGATTGTACTGTGATTTACAGTATACTGTCGCCACCCATGCCACTAACAATGAAAACCGCTATTGTGGGGAGAATGAATAAATATACTGAAAGGCTACTGCAGAAAGACATGTCAACCATAAATTGTATCATAATGGCCTTTGATTTTCATGAGAATAAAAAAAAAAACAACAAAAAACATTGCAGGTGAATTCTTTCCATTACAGCAACTAGAGAAAAAAAAAAACACAAGCCACAAGCAGGTTTGAATAATTTCTAATGTCTATTCATTCCCATGCCGCCGTGCATTTTCAGGACTCCGTGTGTCGGCTGTAATTGTCCAAACAAAAGGGCTCGGTCTGCAGTCACATGCTTGATCAGCAGCGGTGATTTCAGCCGCCTGGCCCTCTGCCCTTCTGGCTAATGTAGTCCACCAACAGAAAAGGGAGGGAGAGTGGGGTGACTTCTCTGCAGAGTGCCCCACACAGAGGAGAATACACAAGCACAGCCCCTCGCCAACCCTCCCACTCACACACACACAGACAAACACACTTAGAGCTTGTTGCTCAGGATGGCACCTCATTATAGTTGGCATTATAGGTGGAAGTTTTGGAGTTGCAAGACACGGAGTGACACACACATACACACCGCTTCATTTGTGTTTCCCAATTGGCCGGGAAGGAAGTAATACTTGGAACCAAGTGGTCTGTTTCTGTCCTGGTCCCACCGCTCTGGGAAACTCACCTCCCAGGCGACCGGCGTTGCCACGGCACTAATCCTGACGGACAAAAGATGGGAGTGCCACAGAGCACGATGCTGCCAGACGCTCTCATTGGTTGGCACGATCCCACGCGATGCTGTGATTGGCCAGTGCCATGTTTATATACAAATTGGTGCAGTCAGAGGTCACATCCATCGATCTTGGTGGTGACATGAAGGAAACCTGACCCCAAAATCTCAGAACTCCAAATGGATTTAATTCCTATTGATACGCACACATACACGGGTACTCACACACACACACACACACAGCGGTTCCCTCTTAAGTCCAGTGGCCTGAGAGTGCAGAATTAAGTGAATACTAAGAGAGAGGGAGTGAAGTGACTAAATAATGGTGTCTGTGGTGTACAAAAGCACAGACAACAATATACCAAGAATGCACTGAGGGCGCTGAGTTCAGTGGGTTGCACACCTAAACAAAAACACAGTCACAGAGGTTTGGATTAAGACTGGATAAATATTTTGATCCAGACTGGGGCGTGTTGTGTAAACTAGTAATACCTTACAGGGTGAATCACTGCTCTTTCATTTGACCTGGGTTGCCGGCAAGCCTCTCTGATCAATAGGTTTCATCTTTTTTTCCCAGAATGTCAAGGTTCACTTTTTTTTACTCTCCTCATCTACTTTACATTTTCTAAAACTGTTCAATATCAAAACCCTCTCTCTGTCGGTTCGGATCAGATTATAAATAGACTGGTAAAGAGAGAGTCTAATATTTTGTTGGCAGAGTTACTTTTCAAGTGCAGCTTGTAAAACTACAACTAAAAAAAGTAGCTTTACTTCTACTCATTATACTCATTTAGCTCAGAGTTAAATAAATCATTATGTGGTGTAGCCTATATGAAACAAATCAGAAACGTAAATCAGTCAACAAAAAATGTAATAAAAAATACAAAGAGGTCAACATATTCTAGTTTGTCTGGAACAACAATGTTTAAAACCATGACAGGAACGCCAGGGCCAGCCAATCAGAGGCAGCGTTGGCTTGGCATGTCATGATGCATGCCTTTTTGCAAGGAGAGTTCTGGAACATAGTAATGGTTAAAAGAAAATTTATATTATATGTTTTTTTTAATATTAAAAAATAGTTCTTGTTATTGGCCAAAATTTTAGTTTTTAAATTGAATAGTTAAACTACAAAAAATGACCCAAAAGGTAGTAGTTTAAATACTTGACACAGCACAAAATATGAATGTAGTTTAACTACCAGCAAGTTACAGCAAAATGTAGTTAAGCTATGTAATTCAACTATATACTGTAAGTCTCCCTAACACTGCTTATATTGGCCTGTTGCTAATACTGTATGTACTGTGTGTGTATCCATTTGCCATCCAACAAGACATTCCTGGACAGAAATGTAAGATGTGATGAGATCATTCACTAGCAGTGTCTCATTACATATTTTGTCCACCAGAGAGCACACCGATACTTGATTTTGTCAGCTGTAGATGTCCTGCTTTCATGCAGCTTCTTGATCACATCTCTTCCAAGCAGCTCTAGTCTGGGGGAAACCTCCATGCTCATGCTCCATCCCTCTACATTAAACATTCAGCTACAGGACACTTTGCTAGATTAGCTATTACTGTAGAAATTTCTATCAGGGGGAGACAGCTGGCCGGGCTTTGTCAGAAGGTCATTAAATCAGCCCTAATTAAGACGCCATGTCTTATATAATCTGTAACAAACAGTGTAAAAATGACAAGTTAATGTGAGTGGGGTATATGTGCCACACAAAGATATACTGTGTTGTGACTGCAGCTTCATTTTTAGACTACAAACATCAGAGTGTTATCAAGAAGCAAAAGTATTATTTTAAAGAAACATATGGAAAACACTTTCAGGTTACTGTTGCCTGTATGATGTCCTAGATAATTCCTTAAAAACTGTCATTGCATTGACTTGTAAGTACATAAAATCATTAAAAGTAAACCATATGTATTTCTAATTGAGTCATTTAGTTGGTGCCATAGGAAGTCTACTAAAACATAGAAAAATTGGTCATTTGTCTACAGGCAAGCCTAGCTCAGCATGCATGGAAAACAAGTTTGCAAAAATAAAGTCATAATGAATGAGGGTCTATTTTTTTCTCTTTACTTAGTGGCTACTTTTCATGTAATTTGAACCAAGTGATTGTTTGACATTCCCAGGAAACTTCTTGGAAATCGTTATGAAATGATTAGAACATGACATACCAGAACAAATTAAGCATTGGCAAACAAATTTAAGGGATCCATGTTTATAATAATAATTTACTGTGTGAAGTGTGATTTAGATGGTCAAGTGTGGAGCGCTTGTTGCATCCCTGTGTAAAACTAAACAACAATGACAACATATGAGCAAACTGTTTACAAAAAAGATGACACAAACCACTCCCAGTTTGCGTGCAACTGGATCAAACTTTCACACACCCATTACCAGAGGCCAAGAACCATGTGTGCCGAAACTGGGCCAGTGAATTTGTGGCGTGTTTAACATCAGGTCAGATTTTTTGGTGTGTGGTTTTGGACAGCTGTGCACTGTAGTTCTGGGTTCTGCTGCTGTTGGGACTGAGCTGCTTCCCAGGCTCTTCCAGCCATAACATCCACACTACCACATTACTCCTGCTCCACTGAGTTGACAGAAGGCAGTCTCCAACAGTGAACATACGTTGGCCGCACGTTAAACAGAGCAACCAACCAACAGACTGTATATCAGGTGTCTGATATGAAATTCTCATCTCTTTCCCAGCTCGTCCTCAGAGCCTCGTGGGAATATCTGCAAGTTATTAGTGCCCTTGCATCCTGACCCTGCACAGCTTTCTCATGTTATTTTGTTGAGGTATGTCTTCTCCAATCAGTCCTCAAGTGTCTATGCATGGGAGTCATGTGGTGTATGTTTATGTGATTGTTAGATTTTCACCAAGAGACGAGGCTGTAGTGTGAGTAACACTATCACTTTCAGCATACTGATCATTTAACATCAAGAAGACACTGCTATTACTACTATTTCTCTCTCTTACACACACCCACACACACATGATGAAATAATACTTGATAAGAAGAGAGATGATTTGGTAAAATGTCATCTTTGTTTAACAGGGGTAAAATATAGTCAATAACCTTAATGCACTCACATTTTACAGAATATACACCACTTAAAAAGTTAAAATGAGCATTTTTCTTTGTAAACAAGTTATAGTGTATCAAATGATTGAGCCAGAAAGAACTAATTTGTTGCTTAGCCATGATTAAACACTTCAGTAGCTCCTTCTGTTTTCTGTTCTTCACTTACAAACTATTTTGTGACCTCAACCAACAGCAAAAAACCTTGTGTTCACCACAGCGAATAGCCTAGATGTGCTGCTAGCGTAGCACTTCATTAGACATATTTAACAACTGCTAATCAGTATGCTAACAGCCCATAAATGACAGCAGAGGTCTTTCTCGGCTAAGGCAGATACAATGGTGAGAAAGGAGAAAAATCAGGGAAAAGAGGAAGCAGAGAGGGAAACAATAGTAAAAGATCAGGTGAGGAGGTGGAGCGACTGGAACTGTCGCCCAGTAAACCGGCTCATACCAATGTCAGAAGAAGTTAGAAATCCCCAATGCAACACTGTTCATTTGTCCTTTTTCACTGCTTTATGAATATTTCAGAGGTTAAGCTACCCTGGCCTGCTGCAGTTCAACAGTGCCCCCTAATGGCAAGAAGGACTCATAACTGTACACTTGTTCCTTTTTGTATGTATAAAAACCTAAGATTGTTTAATATTGCAACGCATAAGGCTGAGGTCCTTGTAGCAGGTAAAATCTGTTAAACTAACCACTAGTATTACTACCACCTTGTTAAAATGCACATTTAAAAAGCTGCAAACACTTAACTTTAAAGCACAATAATACAAATATACGCTGACCTGTTCAAAACATTCATTGATAGTAAAGCATCATTTTCATACTTTTTAGAAAAATTAAAATAACAGCTCTAACCATTGTTCACCCATTCAACCAAGTTTTTGGTCGCAGAATTCCTGCAATACTGATGTAAATGATCTGCTCTCTTGTCCTATTAAAAAACATAACAATATAAAATCCTTGTTCGTACACAAAAACACAGACCTCTCATGATTAAAAAAAAGTACATAATAAACATTAGGCAATAAGCTATTCCCTTGGAAGTCACTGACTTCTGGCAACAAAAAGGCACTTTTGAAGAGAATTTTGAAGCAGAAAGTTCTGCTTGTCTGTCTCTTTGGCATCAGTGGTGTTACCTTGATTATCATGGCCAGGACATATTTGCATAAGTACCTTCATTGCATAATTTGCTTCTGTGCAAAAAGCGAATAACAGTTTTTCTTACACATTATGGCTTGATTGAAATGGCAGGTTTTGGTTAAATATACTTGGTGGATTGGTCCTTATCAGAGAGGTCTCATATAGAAACAGACAACATTGTACTGTGTTTTATGACAGACAAGACCAGGAGCAGGGACTTGGTAGGTTTCACATGGATGTGTGCGCTATACTGATCAAGTGCAAATAATGATCCAAATATCAAATAAATTAATATTTACCTGCATTCCCGTATAGAAAGCAATTCAAATTGAACAAAGGGACCACTCAAGTGACTAATATAAAAAGGTAAGGATGTTGGACCAGTGGATGAACACAGTGCCGGGGCCTCATTTATACAACAGTGCGTAGAATCCATACTAAAAGTGTGCACAAAAGCCTAAAATGACACGCGTATCAAAATAACCTATCCTGCATGCTCGCCTCCACGCAATTTCCCTTTATGAATCACAATCAACTTGAAACTTTGTGCACTTTGACAGGCTTCATGCTCTCCCCAAAACACCCCCACAATTAACCAGAAATGTTCAATGCAAATCCCTCATGGATGCTGTTACACATTGTTCCTGTGGAGAATGGAGGGCAGGGTGGCAAACAGAACAAAGTTGAAAAAGCTGACGCCTGCAGCAGCTGTTAATGCAACAACGTTAAAACATGATCAGACATAAGCTTGCTAAGAAGCTCACCTCTTGGAATTTGATAAGCATTTACAGGCAATAAATATGTATGTAGCTTATAAAATGACATTAAGTATCTAAGGTCTAACATGTAGATGTTCCTCTGATTGTCACAGTTGACGATGTCTTTGTTTGATGTTATCTTGGATTTCTAAAACCAGTGATGATAATTAATCTGTCAGCTTTGTCAAGATGGTTGACGTGAAAAGGACAGAGTATATTCACACTTCAAATCTGGGAAAGGCAGAAGCCAGACTTCCCTGAATCGTACCTCATGCCACATTTGGCATCATCTTTGCATATCAGTAGCTGCGGTGGCTCAACAGCAGACCACAAGTGTCAGTAGCTCTAATTTGGCTCTGTGCCCTGGACTGAGGAATGTGAAAGGTGATTATGTACAATGATGCAGCTCACATTCGATTTCTACTATCTGGCTTGCGCTGCTCATTTCCTCAGTCTCTCCAAGACGTTCACACACACATGGATAAGTTTACGTACAGGTGTGCGCATTCCGCTGTCAAGTATGTCGTTATCAACCTTTGTGTGGAAAGTGGTGTACACCTCTTTCGCGTCAGGTTTTGTGTGTACGCAACAGTTATAAATGAGGCCCCTGGTCTTTAGAACCTACTGCACTTTCTTCTCTTTTTACAGTACCATGTCGAGATTTCTCTCAGTGGAACTGAATAAGCAGGAGGATTTGGGTGAATTTGAACGTTTGACTTCAACACTGAAATCGTTGTGAAAGGATAAGATTTACAATCAGGGATCGAGGGAATCGTGTCTCTAAAGCTTTGACTCTGTGTTGAAATACACAGATTCAGCCATCTGACATGCTTTCTTCCACTGGGCTGGGGCTGAAGTCCAAGCTGCCCTCGGTAGAGCCATAAGACTGATGAGGTGTAGATTCCTGTGTGGTGCTCACAGGTGATTTGGGATTGAGCACTCTGGGAAGGTAGACCTGTAATTATACAACACAAAAGAGAGGGATGAGTACTGGAAACAAAAGGCTCCTTAGGGTGTTTCTCAACATTCATTTTGTAAGTTCTTTTATCCTCCATGACGTGTTTGATGCAATATTGTATGCCATGGCCAGAGCATGACTTTGATAAGAAAGAATACATAAGATTAGGCAATAAAAGGCTAAAGCTCCTGAAAATTTATTAGGAAAACTTGGATGCGTCAGACATGAACTTGGCCTGTTAAGACAGACTGGAAATTTACAAAGTTCAATGCACGAGTGTCAGAATTTATTGTTCAGAAAATAGTGATGTAGTACCTACTTTGTTAATGAATAACATAACAAAAGTATGACAAGTAGCCTTACTTCACATAGAGAAAATGTAGTGTGCCTGATCTTTGTTCATACTGTGTGTGGACTTTGTTAGTTTCTACAGTACCTTGGTGTTTTCCTCCACCTCATTTGCTGCATCCTCGTCCTCCTCTTTCACCTACAAAAGAATACAAACAACTTCAGGTTTCAGTGTGAGGGATGGAAAAGTGAAAAAAGTCACCGCTCATCCGTAGGCAGGATTCTTCTGTGAGGGGCTGGAGCTGAACTTAGACACTCGACAAACAAAACCAGCGGTCGCGCACTCAACGCTGTGCATATATCAATTTATTTCTGCAAGCTTTCGGTCTGTGACCTTCTTCAGTGTGAGGGATGGAAAAAGGTTTCTGACATGTCATCACAAGCAAACACTCACCTCGTAGTTGTGTGGACTGAGGTATTTGAAATGGCCGAAGCAGGTGACACTGATGCAGATGAAGATGGTGATGCACAGAACCACCAAGGTGAACAGAGATATGGGGCTCAAGAAACCTGAAACACCACACAGACACACACACAGTTTAAATAGTGGCATGGAATTTTCTTTTATGTATCTTGCATAGGCAAATGGCCACATGTGATTACACAGTCATCGTGAACTTTTTGTTCTTAATTACAGTAATTGCTGCTGGATGTTGTAAAACAATTTTTCAGTTATAGGCTTTACTGAAATTGTGTGCATGAACATTTATGATCATATATCACAGGTTACACCCAGAAATGCACATGCTGTCTGCCTGCACAGAAATCTGTATAGTTTTTGCCTAGAGTGGCCTGTGTATTGACAGGTTTTTAACACCACTAGATATGACTAAGAGCTATGCACACTTTGCTAATGTTTTTCAGGTTACACAGATGATTGTACCTGTTCTGAGGACAGAAAAGAAGTAAATCCATATGATGCAGATGATGGGTGCAGCCAGAGCTTGATTGACAGCTCCCAGGTGGACCTGGCGTTCAATACGAGCAGGCAGGTAGGCAAAGTACAGGTTGTGTTTGTCCACAAGGTGCTTCAGCAGCATGTACAGGAGGCCTGGTGGTGTCAGACACAAACAATGCAGCCATTATAGACCACACCATGAAAGTGACTGGACATAGTTGTATGTGTCTTAGTGTAAAGCGACATTGAGGTCTCTGGCAAAGTGTGATAGAGTGGAGTATTCAAGAGAAGGGCAAATAGATTTACCGATGTGAACCCTATATGAGGGAATGTGTGAGTGCAGTTCAGCTGACTACTCACCAAAAGGCACAATCATAGGACACACGATGCTGTAAGCCATAATGACAGTGAACACACAGAGGGTCCAACCATACATGGCTCCATATTCAAATTCATAGGCCTGATTCTGTGAAGACAGGTTGAGTGAGTCATACATGTTAAAATAAAGCTGAGAGGAAATTGACAAACAAAATATTCTATTGTTGTTGTTAAACTTGAGTTTACAGGAAACCACAACAGCATAAATCTTATGAGTTAGATTAAAAGTGAAACAATGGGTCATTCTTTGGACAAAGCACTTACTATCTTTCTTTCTGTGACACATTGTTCAGCTGTGTCAGACGTATAAATACGTCTGACACAGCTGAACAGGTTATTCAGGAATCAGGATAAGTATAAATTTATACTTATCCTGATTCCTGAATAACCTGAAACACCTGATAAAAGATTTTACGTACATACTGTATCTAGTACGGTGAAGTAAACTGCATTAACACATTATTTTAAATGAATTATATTCAAAACGTATATTTTTTCCTTTTTCACTTAGATACAATGGCTTTGGCCCCTGATGTAGCATTGCTTTAATGGACAATACCATTACTAACCTGTTTGACATATTTCCTTTCAGCAGCAGAGCGTGCAAATGCCATACGAATGGTGTAAAGCAGTAACCCTGGCAACCTCAGCAACTCCATCCCAGAGCCCACCAGGCCTGCTGCGATCACATAGTTGACAAAAAATGCCCCTTGGTCAGGTAAAAACACACACCTGGTGTTAAGAAGGAAAGAAAAACAACAAGTTTGATGTGAAGGGAAAACAAGGAAATAAAATGAACCTAGCTACAAATCATAAAAACCAACAGGCCAAAAACTGCAACAACATTTTATTTTCTTGTGTTTCCCACACAGTTTTCTGACCATTTTCAGGTTCAACAAAAATGCACAACTTTATGAAGACAACTGTACATAAAATCAAAGTAAAGTAGTAAAATGGTAAAATATAAAACTGGTAATTCATCCAGAAAAATGACACAACATTCAAATTTGTCTCTGATATACTAATACTTTACCTCTACATACTCTGTTCTGCCCTACACTTAACTATGTAGTGTGATTTTATTAGAATTTAAAAAGCAGAAAAGAGGGAATACTTACTCAAATCTCAGCCTTCCACCTTCCAGAAACTCTCTATCAAACAGCCAGCGGAAGAACAATGCAAGACTGAAAAAACAGAAACCATCCTTCCTCAGTCCAGTTATAATAAAATACAACAATTAGGCTGAGCTTAATACAAATATAAAAATACATATCTACAGAACAAAGCTAGGGAAGTTCACACCATAGTCCAATTTTGAGATTAGCTGATATTAAAAAAAAAAAAAAAAAACATCTAAAAAAACAAAGCAAAAAAACAGGAAATGTCATGTCAGCAACCATTTCCCTGTGAAATGTGTTGTGTCATGTCACAACTGCTACTCAAATGTTATGCCTCCTCATTTTATAAGTGTGCAAGCTTTAGAAATTGTTTTACATAAACTTGTGCTAAATATAATGCTACACTATTATTATCTCTGCAAATACTAAATTTAGCTGGGAAGCTGGTTACTGTGAAAATTACCTGGTGAGTCCGAGTGAGGGGAGGATAAGCACCATGAAGAGCAGAAAGAAGTAGAGCTTCCGCATCATGCTGAGCTGCTCACTGGACCTGAAACACAGAGGACACTGGATCAAAACATTTTCCTCAGCTAACAGGAACCATTCACTGCACTACACCTGTGTGTGTGTGTGTGTGATACCTGCTCCAGTGTGATTCTCCTATTGTAGAATAGTAGACAATGGTCGGCAGCAATGCGGAGAAGGCCCACAGCAGGAGAGTGGGAAAGAACTGGCTGATGATGGGGCTCTGAGGTGAAAAACAATACAAACTGTGGTTCTGTAGTTTTGGAAGCAAACCTGTAACAAATATGTGTCTGCATGTGTAATTCTCACATTGAGATACTGGATGGGCTTAGTCACGTTGATCTTATCTATGGTGCTGATAATGATGGTGGGGGTTGTGAGAAAGGAGAGCAGGAAGAAAAGGAAGAAGTTGAGCATCACATAGCGCATGAACCAGGAAAAACCCCGCACTGAGAGATTGTCCCTGCAGCACAGAAAAAAAACACAAGCAAGAGATGGACAGTTACACAATTGACGAAATAATGCAAAATTGAGAAACCATAAGTGTGAGCCTCATTCGTATTCCTCTTCTTTATCAAATAACTCAACCAACATGTTTAAAATGTTCATAAATATAGGTATTTTACTCAAGATTAAACAGTTTAAAGATGCCTATGTACAGTATGCCTAAGTGGTTTTCCACCGATTGATTGATACCTCATCAATATTTAATTTGATTTGATTTGGTTGACATAGTCTCCCAATGTCACAGTATTAACAAGTATGTATTCATGGCAATCATATGGCCACAATATGAAAAATGAGTGGTGTTCAATATAATGTAAAGTCCTCCACTATTATGCATAACATCAGAAATCCAATAGTTTCATTACAGTTTAATTGGAATCATTTATTTGTCATCAGGATTTTGTAGAGCAATAACACCACATGACTCCACCACACATCACTGATTGATCAAATTTGATTATTGCGCATCCCTACTGACGGCAGAATCAAAAAGAGTCATATGATCTGCAAGGAGCACATTCTGTGTCAGACCTTACCAGTACATGTTTTTGGGATGGGGTGCAAAGTTGACCCTCCACTGGTTCACTTTCAGAGTGGCACTGTTGGTCGATGGTTGGCGCTCATTACCACAGCAGCATCTTGTGCCGCCACAATCAAGTGCGTTGAAGTCTTTCATAATGCTGAGGCAAGTAAATGACAGTTGTTTGTGAAACACATTAACCAGCAAAGAGTCATGTGATGACAGAGAACAGTGCCAGGTCACAGGACAATAATTGTGAGCTCACATTATACTGCTGCTTCCAGGCTGTGAAACAACTTATATTAGCAGAAAACAAAGGCACAGACTGTCTGCTAAACAATCACATCCTGTCATGTCAACAGTGTTACAGCATGTTGCTCCATTTTCAAAAACAAAACATAATTTGAAAAATGAAAAAGCACAGAATGACCAAACAAATAACAACTGGATTTGGATCAATGCCTCACTGATACAGTAACAACTAGAACAAGGGTTCCTACGCAAGTATTGAAAGTGTGGAAAAGTATGGGATTTGATTTTATACATTTCCAGGTCTGGAAACGTATGGAAAATGGAAACTACTGTATGGAAATGTATTTATCTTAATACTTATCTGGGTTTGGTCTGATCTTAAGTTATTTGGGTTAATTATTTTGCTATTGTACCTAGCTACAATCTTCTGGAAATTATTTGGTGACATATGGCATACAAATTCAGAATAATGAAAACAATTAATTGCATGATTTATTATACACATCTGTTTACTCAAATGTCACAAATTATTTGATTTTCTTTTTTACCAAGAAGTAAATTAGGGTTCGGAAAAAGTATGGAATTTTGAAATTTCAAATGTGTAGGAACCCTGTAGAACTATTTCACTATTTCAGGTAGATCTAGTTGTATTGACTAGATTGTATTATTATGTTGCAGGTGTTTAATAAAGAAGCACAGTTGTTACTGCTTTTTCACCCACCTTTAAACATAGGAACTGACAAAAAGCTACTCACTACTTGGCCATAGCCTCATTCTGCAGGGTCACAAAGGCCATCCCCAGGGGGCGCTGTGGTACCAGCTCCACCTGCTTCCTCACCTCTCCCAGCAGGTCTTTTTCTTTATTGGTGTAGTACTCTATGGCATCAACCTGAGGAAACACAGTCACACGTGGATTAAATATCTTATGAGGTCTTCTTAACTCTCTTGTTCCGTTATAAATAAATAGCACTGATAGAAGCTTTTTATTTCATCTCAAGATGTACAACTTAATAACTTTAAATAAATATATACAGACAGGATGCAAAAAACAGCTTTAGTCTGCTCCTTCTCACCTTCTTAGAGTTTGAGCAGCAACACAGGTGCCCACAGAAACGGGGGTCAATCAGCTCACGCACTCCTGTTTTCTCATAGACCCGCTCAAAGTAGCGCAGGTTTTTCCCAGCACGAATCCTGAAGTCGAAAAATAAACACATACAACTTCTGAATATGCTCACTTTTGTTTGAAGCCATTGTGTTTGATACAACATTTACACCATTAAAATATTGTGCAGCAAGTGTGAGACTGAAACATATAGTAAAACGGGCCATACGGTTATAATAATGACCTCTAACGGCCTCAGTTAGGTCAGTTCTCTCTGTGGGTTTGAAGCTGCACGCCACCAGTTTCACTTGTACATGCTGGCTGGCTTGTACTCACTGGCACAAAGGCAAGAATCACATGATTTTACTTCTGATTTCTTACCTTTCCTTATCAAGGTGCATCAGCTTGGCCACGTCATAGCCCAGAGTCACAGCACAGACTCGACAGGTAGGATATGCCTCTCTATAAAAAGCAATGCTGGCAGTCAGGACAGGAATAAGCAGGCACTATTTATAGGAATATGTGCATGCTTCCAAACTAAAAGGTAATTTTATACAAGACGGAAACAGTGAACAGGACTCACGTGAAATGCGTCATTACAGATTCTTCTGTTGCTGTTTTGGGAACTGAACAAACAAACAAGGTGTTTCTGGTCTACAGTGTGAAGGACAAAGGGACGGATTAGTCGGGTCATTACAGGTCACTGATTTACTATGCATTAATCAGGTGTGGCTTTCATATTAACTTTTCATGAAACCAATCAGACAAGTCCAACAAGTAGTAAACACTCTTAACGTTATGCATCAGTGACATTCAGACCAAGTGTGATGATCACTACTGCAATCCTGTAGTCTGATCCTACAGTAAGTAGTCAGAGACTCACCGTCTCTCTGCGTATGCCTTTCAGCTGTGATGTGTGACGTCGCAGCAGGGCAACTGTCAGGCCCAGGTAGAGAACCGCAAACACTGTGTGCAGCCATAACAGGTTGTTACTACGGGGAAAAATGACAGGAACAGAAGACATTTTGTCATGGCCTAACCACAAACCTCTTCTGTAATACAAACTTTTCCTTATATCCACAAGTTTCCGAACGTCATCTGAAAACCGGAAGCCGGTTTTGCATTTCCGGTGGAATTGTACGTTTACGTTTCCATGGGTTTCAGTCGTTGTCATAGTTGCGGTAAACGCATGGATCTAATAACGCTGGCTTTTAACACTCATGTCAATTTATGTGATATCCATTGTTAAAAGCTGGTGTGATCCATGCGTTTTACATATTTTCATTGAAAAAAAAAAAAATTGATGCATTTACTGCGACTACCGAAACCATGGAAACGTAAAACATAAAATTCCACCGGAAGAGCGAAACCGGCTTACGTTTTTGACGTTCGGAAAAAGGTGGATAGTATCGCTATAAATGCTTTTTTTCTATTCTTATAGTTACTCTTTTGGAAGATTCCCAATAGTTGTCCTTCCAAAATTCCTGGGATCAGTACCTGAAAAAATAAACAGCATATTTCAAAATGAAAATGTTAGTAAGAGCAGACAAAACCATGAACACAAAAAGCAGAATTTTAAGCAAACTAAACCACGGTTCATTCAAAATCACCTACAGAAGAAATATGCAATTTAGAGAAAAGTCACTGATTATGAAGTGGACAGTGCAGCTCCTCAGTTTTGATTGCATGATTCACATCTGCAGCCATCATAAAATACACAACTGACCTATAATTAGTATATAAAGAAGCCTTTTAAGCCACATAAGAAAACTGCAATTTTAGATATCTATCTATTATTATTGTACATTTGGACATGGTGGGCTGATTGTAGAGATAATGTGTGATGTCAAACCCACCCAGCAGGTCTCCAGTCAGGTTGACAGGCAGTATGACTGACAGTGAAGAGACGGTTATGACCAATAGCAAGACGATCAGATGGCGCTGAAAGGACAGGTAGTGAACAGCATCCATGCCACATTTGGCTTTAATTTTTTCTTCACTGCAACAAAAATACACACATATACATACACACTGATTTGAAGAAACCAACACATTGGATTGTGTGCACAGCATGATAACAAAAAAAAACTGGGAAGGTTATGAAACAATGATCAGCGAACAACAGAGTTACTCACTCCATTCTGAGGATGTACGGCAGCCAGGAGCAGAATCCCTAAAGTGAAAGAAAGATATGTTGCACATTGAGACAAAAACATTTATACAGTGGGATATCATGTATTTTAGGATTTATATGTAAATTACTTTATCCTCAAATATATTTTGTAATGCTTACAAAAAATATATAGTATCAATTGTCACCTATGTGTGGCACA
The DNA here is from genome assembly GCF_045865225.1 of Trachurus japonicus. Lineage (NCBI taxonomy): Eukaryota > Metazoa > Chordata > Actinopteri > Carangiformes > Carangidae > Trachurus > Trachurus japonicus. Next base: position 23,484,508 of record NC_140930.1, read on the forward strand.
CATAGGTGACAATTGATTTTTTTTTGTAGTGTTAAATGTAGATTCAACAGTTTGGGTATAAATGTCACAATATACATACAGTGTATGTTTTTGATTTAAGTTATTTTAAATACATACATTTGATTGGATTTACATTACTTGTATTCAAAGCAAGAAAATATTTGTGTGTAAAAATACATTTGTGAACCTTATTAATTTATATGTGGATTCTTTTACATTTATATTGAAAGACAAATATTTCTGTTTGCAAACTTTGCACTGACAAATATTTTTGTGGTGAGTCATTTACATGTAAATCCCCGAATACTTTTATGAATTCTTCCGTGTGTATTTATGTATTTTGAGACTAGGCTTACTCCATAAAGGTGTGGGTCAAATACTGTATGTAATAGCTGAAGTGCATTCAACTGAAAGAATCTTCAAATAGCAGTGCTGACTTGTCATCTTGATCAGTCATTTATGCTTCACCAATACTGATTTTGATGCTGGAACTGACAACCTGAACCTGAAAACCTCATATGATTCATACCTGTTCATACTCTAAGTCATCTGCGCTAGACTTTATGGATGACATGCGTCCATAGCGACGGTGTGTTGACTCAGTAAACCTGAAACACAAAGTTCAGTGTCACGGGTGAAATCAAACTTGCAGGAAGATCACCTGGATAATTCACATGACCATTACACTTGTGTAACAATTCAGTGTATCTACAGCACCTAGCCCAAGCCTTTTATCATGCCACCATGGCTGGAAAACAGTATTGTCAGGTTGTTAACTGACCCTTCATTGTCTGCAACCAGTGCTAGACGCCCATAGTCCCAAAACTTCCTCCTGATAATAGAGAAGAGGATCAGCAACACCTGTGGATGGCAGGAAAAGACATTATAGATCACTATTACCAAGTGGAAAGAACTTTCTTTGGCTATTCTAATCTATTTATTTATTTCTATTTCTATTTGGAACTGTAAATAAAATGTTAAATATTGTATTTGAAAACAAAACAGTACAGATAACTGGAGTCACAAGACTTCAACTACATTACAGTAATCTGATCAGAAGCAAACAGACAGACAAATACCAGGAAGACAGAGAAGTCGAGCAGTAGCACAACTGGAACGCCTCCAAAGTTATCTGCGTTGAGTACGGTGCTCTGTGTGGGACTGTAGCAGGTAGTGTTGTCCGGGAAACCAGGAGTGGTGCCATTTGAGATCAGCCACCACAGGGAAGACATCACTGGAGAGGGACCAGCAGCTCGTCTGCACTGAAAGTAGTGCATACAGTCAAAAGTAGAGCTAATAACGCTTCATTCAACAAAATCTTTTTCAGAGGGTTGATTATTTTAATGTTTCATAATATTGGTAATTTAAAAACTGACACACTAAAAGTAGCAGAGAAGCATGAAGGCAATAGAAAGCAATGCTACATCAGGGACCTGTGACCATGACCCAGTGCATGAGTTTTTTCCCCACTGATTGACACCTTGGAATGATAATCTGCAACACTGCAGACTGTAACAGTTAAAGGTTCAGAAATGGCCGTTTCTCCTGTTTGTCGCGCCAACTTCTACGTGTTTCCACGAGTTTACCCAAGTAAGGAAAACGAATTTGATTGGTCGTTATCGAGCGGGCGGGATATTCAATGTTTGGGGCAAGACCGAGCTCGGTGTGTGTGTCAGACGTTTGACTGATGGATGACGGATCCAATATCAGTGGCTGATGAATCGTGAGCAACGTGACGCATAATTTGTGCGCCTGCATTATCCAATGCGAAAAAAAACTACCCCACTTTACTTACTTTACTTACTCGAAAATAGAATTTTGCACAAAGTTTGGGCTACATCGTCTGACAGATGAGTTATTACACTTATTTTATGACCCAGAGTGGAATCAAATTCATTTTTCTTTTCTGTACACCTTTAAGTTACAATTACCTTTTTTTTTTTTTTTTTTAAATCATTATCAAGAATCAAGTACTTTTGTTAAGTATTAAAAACCTGAATTGTTCCTGAACTCACAATGGCATTTGCAAATTGCCTGCTTTGACTAACAGTTTTAAAAAACCTTAGGACAGTGAATTTATGAGAAAATATAGAAGAAAAGCATCATTCATTCATTCATTTTCTATACCGCTTATCCTGCACTAGGGTCACGGGTAAGCTGGAGCCTATCTCAGCTGACTTCGGGCGAGAGGCGGGGTACAAAAAAGCATCAAATTCTCATATTTCACATCCTGCAACCTGTAGATATTTCAGCATTTTCCTTGTGGAATTCCTCAATTAATCTATGATCAAAATAATCCATTAATTGATCAATCAGCTGATCATTTCAGCTCCCTGACCCATTAGGGATACAATAGGCAGCAGCTTTTCATCATATCTGCTAAGCAGCTTTTTAACTTTACTTCTTAGGTGTTACTGTCTTGCCTGTACAGTAACTATGAATTTATCCCTGCCACAAGACATTTTTCATATTGTGCAGATACAGACCATAGCTACTCTTTCCAACATTATGTTGGCCTAACACATCCTGTTACTCATTAGCATAACAAAACGGCAAGGAGGAAGTGAGAAAAGTCTTTGGTTGCAGTGAAAGTCTCCGTGCTGGTTCTGGACAGTATCCAGGTGTTTTTCTTGTAAACAGTTACATTGCAGAAATACTGTTATAGCCTAATTAAACTAATTGCATTCAAAATATTAAGGAAGTAGACTTCTGTAGACTGTTCCAAGCAAAATTTTCAGTACAGGTACAGTAATACACGGTAGGCCCAAGTGTTTGCACTGTATTACATAACTGTATCATGAAACGTAAGTACTCAAGTAAAGTACAGTTGTGAAAGTATTAGCCTACTTCATTGCAGTGCATGCGTATAAAGTCCTCCATTGATCGGGCTATAGGCTCCTTGTGTACACATATTGTAGTATAGAAAGACATAACGTCATGTTTTCTTGAACTGGACTCTGGATCTGGGGGTTTCTCATGCTTCCAGTGTGACTGGGACTGACGCAATGATAAAAACGACAGTTATTAGTGGCTGAGTGTTTCAGTAGCGCCCGTGTCCAATCCCACTCGTCACAACTCGTTAACGGAGCCCTCGCGCCCCACCTTTCCTGAAATAGATGGACCGAGCCCAGGAAGTCACGAGATCGCAGTAATACGTTGATGTATGATATGACTGCCGACTTCTGTCTGCTAACCCTCACATTTAACTTATAAAAACAGAGAGCAGGCTCATAAAGCGGTTTCTGTCCTTAGAGCGACTGCAGGTATTTCTGTCAGAGTGACACCTCTCCCCCTAACAGCTGTTAGTTATTCTCGGCTGAACACAGCAGTCACTATCAAGCAGCTACTGTTTTAATACTTAACTCACCAAGCTTACGGTTAAATAAAAGCCTACAAAGTCGAACTGAATAGACAAGGTAAAGCACTCACGTCAAAACTAGGTTACACTTAAATTACCACACTTACGGAGAACTTTTGCTAATGCTAATGAGTTTTGCAACAGCTACATCGGAATATGCCAACGTCAACATCCGCGAACACAACTAGATTAACTTGATAAACTCGCATTGCCAGGCAGTTTACGTAGGTGTGTGACACTGACACAGAAACAGTCCTACCTGAATGTATGTCTGCCACTCTCTCAGGAAGGAGCTTGCTTTTTACAGTAAATACCAATAATAAACCCCGTCCGTCTTCGATCCCGTCCCCTTTATGTTCCGCGTATGCGCAGACGCTCTCGTGCTCAAGGCTCCTGACAGCTCTCGACACAGCAGCAGAGCACGAGCCTCCTCTGCTCCGTTATTCTTGCATATCTGTCCGCGTGGAAAACAATGAGGAATAAGGAGGAAATACATGGCCTAAATAATATTAAGAGAGTGAAACTAAACCTCCAGCACTTCAACTTTCAGACAGGGCAGCGAAAAAAGTTTGTGTTTTGTTTTGAGGGTTAATTTTGAAAATTGACTTCACTGCAATAGTTCGACATCAGTTAGTACTACGTAGTAGGCTTAAAAAAATGACTAATGAACAACACCTGTTCAGAGCCAAAGTGAAACTCCCAGGTTCTGTCTACAAAAGTAGGACAACCTCATTTGAAACCATGCTGACATGACACCGCTTATAGTGGAACTAATATCAATGTATGCAATACAGTAGTAGCCTACTAAGGATGGAAACATTGTAGGAAAAACTCTTGTGAAAGTGTCACAGAGTAATTGTCCTATAGAAAAAAGGCTGAAATATATTAATATTCCTGATTGTTCCTTTAAATGCTTAATTTTTAATTAGTAATAACTAGCCTATTGCATGTTTACTTTCTGGATCAGCTAGGTGTTGTGAAGGCATCAGGTTGCATCAACACACGGTCCAGATGTTTTTGCATTTCCATGCTAACTTTAGTAGAAATATTACCTTGAATAAGTATGGCATTACTGCAATTACTACAATTGTTATTCACAATAGTTTAAAAAAACAGAAAGTATCTGCCAATTCTACTTAACTTATCAAAATGTAAAAGCATGTGGCCTAAAAATGAATAACAAAGTGTAATTATCATGTTTTACCAGAAGTGGAAGCTCATATTGTCACATTGTAATCACATAGTGAACATTAAAAAGACATAACATAAATGTATATGAGAGAGAAAAATCAATAAGATGCGATATACAGTACATATACAAATACATGTCATTAACATTTCACAGGGACAACATTTCACTCTGACATCATATGATAGATTGGAAAAACCCAGGAACAGGCTTGGCAAGGAAATAGATTATTTTTAACAAATGACTTTCTCTTGAACAGAGAGCTTCTTTTTTTCCTTTATCTTTTCAAAGTTTTACACTCAGTTCTCCAGTAGGAAACAGTTGCTATATTCTGAGATGCTGTATGGTAAATCTCATGCAGGAACTAACAGGAATTAATTAATTAATTAATCAAATATGCCTTTATATCAGAGTGGGCTGACAAAGGCAAAAGTGAAAGGCAAATGACAGCATGGTCTGCCTTTTAACCAAACACATGAGCAAAGCATGATGAAGTGATTCTCTGCTACAAAGACACAAAACTGGTCATAACTCTAAACATTGTGCTTGTTGAACACCTCAAACTGCTCATCCCTTGTTAATGGTGAAGCAAGGTGGTCAGAAAGAAGGAGCAGCCCTTGCAACTAAATACCTTTACATACTGTTCCAAGATAAAGAAGAAAATACTTTTAAGCTCAATCTATTCAACAGGACCAAAAAAAAGCATTTGTCAAAAGTGTGTCAAAGTATTTTAATCTTTAAAGTGTTGGTGACATCCCGTAAACACAGCATCAGGAAGAAGACCAATACTTCCTACATTCCACATGCATTCCTTCACCACATGTCATGTCTGAAGTTAAGAAGTTGATAAGTGGCTTCTCAAACTCAGTCATCTCTGACACCTCTGTCTTCTGCAGACACACCTGAGAGAGACACACACTACAGCTGATATTTAAGAAGAGATTTTGGAAATCTTGGATAATTTTAAGAAGATTTGAACTGACAAAGAACAAAGGAAGGAGATGAAACATTTCATTGGCTTCTGCCTCTTTTCCTTAGTTTTACTTAACCATGTTTATAGGGCGACATGTTATGATTCTGCCACAGCTCCAGGTGACATTATCATTGGGGGATTGTTTCCCATACATGAAAGTGTGAATGTCACCACAAGAGAGAATGGCACTGAAAGCCGGATGTGTAACAGGTAGGTTTTTAACCCTGCTTTATGCTCTCTGAGCAGTAATTGTTTGAAGTTATGTGTTTTAGATATGTATTATCTGTGACTGTATCGGACAGGTTCAGTACAGCCCGGCTGGTCCAGTCTCTGATTATGGTGCAGGCGGTGGAGGAGGTCAATAAGAGGAAAGAGTTGGGAAATCTCACCCTGGGATATTGGATAATGGACTCCTGCTCTGATGTTACCACTGCCCTGATGAACAGCCTGGTCTTCATGAAGAGAAGCAGTAAGTTATTTTGTGTAATATAATGATTTTATTTATTATTAATATGACCACCATTAATTTAGCCTTGGAGTTGATTGGACATGTCATGTCATGCTGGTACGCTGTAATGAAAAAGGCAGAAGACTGAGATAATGAAGACAGGGTGGTTTTAAAATGAAAACTAAAATTTTAATACAAAACAGTAAATGTGATGGGGCTGTCAGCAATGGCAATTGCCAGCGATTTTGGATGAATTCAAAAGAATTGCATATAACATAATATACTATTATAATTTATAATTTACCTGGATGTTACAGAGCCGACCCCCCCACCTGTGTTAGCTGTCATCGGTGATTACTACTCGGAGATATCCATAGCGGTTACCAGGCAACTTCACCTGGAGTACATCCCACAGGTATGACTGAGTTCACAGATGTAAAGCTGCTAAAATTGCTTCAGTTCAGGATTTTACAGGAATAGTTTAACAGTTGGGGGAAATACACTTATTCACTTTCTTGTCAAGATGTAGATGAGAACTTCAACGTGCATTTCTTGAAGAAAATGTTTGTGAATGCAGAATGCGATTGCTGAAGCTGAAGTAGCTAAAAAATCAGAAGCTGTAGCTAAAAAGTAGAACTGGGTTAAAAGCAGTAGAAATAAGAGGCAGAAGAGAATGTTGAAAATCCTGCATGTTCAAGTGTAACAGTTGAAGGGTTGGAAAAGTTGAAGTCTGCCGGAATACATTGGAAACATTACATTCTAACATAGCTGAAGCATTAGTTGAAGATTTAAATTAAAACTTGTAAAGAAAGGGGGTGATTTACATGAAATTATTTTTGAATGGATATAAGATGTGTTATATTGCCAGGGTATTTACCTAGTGTAACTGTATTGATATTACTGATGTTATAATCCAATTTCCACAGATAAGTTATGGTGCAACCTCCGGTATCCTGAGTGATAAAGGACGTTTTCCAAGCTTTATGAGGACGGTACCCGAGGACGATCACCAAGCGCAAGCCATCGTTAGTATTCTACAAAGACACAACTGGAACTGGGTTGGTGTAGTGACAACTGATAGTGACTACGGCCGTTACATAGTTCAACGCTTTCAGAAGCACGCGACTGACAAGAACATCTGTTTTGCCTACACCTCTATTATTCCGGATGATCTGGGTCACAAAAGGCTCAGTGAAAGCATCAGCGCTGCAGTCAAAAGCATCACTGAAAGTGCAAACGTCACAGCCATCGTGTCCTTCGCCAGACCCCACCACATGATGTATATCTTTGATGAGCTTGTCAAGGTTCCCCAAGGCAGAGGCAAAGTTTGGGTGGCCAGTGACATTTGGTCGGAATCGGCTAGTGTATTGAGAAACCGTACCCTGAATGACATAGGAACAATATTTGGGACAACTCTGAAGTCTGGAAACACAACCAAGATGAAGCAGTATCTGAGAAATCTTGACGTAAACCCAGAGCACCACAAGAACAACACATTCTTGTATCAATTTCTAAAGGAAGAACAAAAAGTGGTTTCACCATACACCAGCAACAATGCCAATGCCACTGAAATATTAAGAAAGAAAATATATCCATATGCTGCGCTCAGCGTTGAGTTGGCAGTTAGAGCTGTTGCTCAGGCTGTTGCAGACCTCTGCACCAACCGGGACTGCAAGACCACAGAGAGATTAGATCCTGTGGAGGTAAATATACACACAAATACAAACAGATATACATGATGATTACTAAGACTAAATCTGAAATAAAGTGGCATATAAAGCTTCAAAGTCATGAAAATTAAATTTACCATCAAACTCACTGTTTGAACGTTCCACTTTCAGCTTCGAGGAGCCTTAAGAAATGCAACCTTCCACTTGGATGGTCAAAACTACTCACTAGACAGCAGTGGGGACCTCAACACAGGATATGATGTCATCCTGTGGAGACAGAATACAACATCCGTGGATGTGCACCACGTTGTAGCTCAGTATGATATAGACACTGAGAGCCTGAGATTTATCTCAGAGGAAACGTACCAAGATGTCATGAGTGTCACGGTAAGAACTTGTTTCCTCTTTTGAGTTGTTTGACTGTCAACATTTATTAGGGCCGCGGGCAATCGCACCGGGCACTGGTCCCAACAGCTATGAAATAGCTGCAGGGACCAGTGCCCGGGCGAAGCCCGGGCACTACTGTTATTGTGTGGATTTTTTCTTATTAGTGTGAATGCTGGAAGCATTCACACTATTGTTATTCGGTTCGGCCATTTTCTGCCTTTCTTTGTCATGTAACTAGTCCTTCATACTTTGTGCTATTTCAACAATTCAAATATCAAAATGTTCAGCCTTTTCGGGACAGGTGTGCTATGTCTTTTCTCTTTTCAACTATTCATACTTTTTGCAATATTCAACTATTTCTGATTTTTTTTTCCCCATAGAGAATGCATTGGAACAGTCTTGAAACTCTTCAAATCTTCTTACTTCTTTCAGCCTTTAAAGCGTCCACATACTTTCAGCTAGAGACTTCATTCAAATTCTGAGCTGTAGACAAACTTCTAATGTATTCATCCTGTATTTACAACTTTTTCATAGCTTGCACCGTTTTTGAGATAAATCCTTTAAAAGCACATGAGGATTTCTGACAAATTTCACACTTTTCAATGAGTGTGTATGGGGTTGGGTCAGAGTGAGTGACATCATCGTTAGAGTGAGAGGGATCGAAAAAACATTCAGGATTTTTTCTGGATAAATTGCCAGCACGGCCACAAATTAAACTCTAGACACATGATTTCCTCACCGGTTTGTAGCCACACTTGTTGTGTCTCATTTAATGTGCTCAAAACAGCAGACAGACTTACAGAATTGTCTCAGTGAGCCTAATTGTGCAGCTAGACCCGCTCCAGTGGCTCATCCACTTCAATATAAAAGTAGGAGCTGATTTTTTTAGAAAAGCAGAAATGCCCCCCTTTTCTACCTTGCGACCCTGAGAAAAGTTTTTGCCCTACAAACATTTAATGCACATCAATGTGCTCAGGAAGGTCTGCTTGCCCAGATGGTCAGGAGGACCACATTCTAATAAGAGGTACGGTTCTCTTTTTCTGGGCTGTTTTGGGAAGCTGCTCAGAGCACAAATCTCTCTGCTCTGCTCTGCTCTGTGTGCAGTTGGTCCAGCTGTTGGGGCCAGCTCGTTATCAAAGTCTATAAATAGAACAGGTCAGGTGCAGCCTGGCCGCTCGTTAAGATGTTTTTAAACACAGCCCCACACACACACATGATAAACCAGACTGACAGAGGATGTCCACGCACAAACACAGGCATCACACTCACACAGACAGACACACACAGACACTCACACACAGTCACACATGCACACATACACAAACAGACAAACACACAAACACAACACTGTTCCACACAGTAAAATGTAAGCATGGTAGTCGTCATGGCAACTTCTGAGGGCAGGATGCCAATCAATCAGATCATTAGGGAGAGAGGAGTTTTGTGGCGCTTAACAGTTTTACTTTCTGCACATGTACACGCAGACAGAGAGACCGTCAGACTCACACACACACACACACACACACAGGTTTTCAGCTCAAATTCATCAGGCTCTCAATTATTTTATACTTTTGATGTAAACATCTCCAACAATTTATATTTTTCTCATGAATTTAAGTTCAGACGTTTAGTCTTTCCAATTCTATTAATAGTAGTACAATTACAGGTGGAGCCTGGGACATAGGATGCAGCTTTTAACATGTGTCCTATCTATCTATCTATCTATCTATCTATCTATCTATCTATCTATCTATCTATCTATCTATCTATCTATCTATCTATCTATCTATCTATCTATCTATCTATCTATCTATCTATCTATCTATCTATACCCCTCCCTATTTTTTTAACCCCTCTGTCTCCTTTTTTTCTTTCTTTCTTTCTTTCTTTCTTTCTTTCTTTCTTTCTTTCTTTCTTTCTTTCTTTCTTTCTTTCTTTCTTTCTTTCTTTCTTTCTTTCTTTCTTCTACTCCTTCATTTGTATTTTACGTAACTTTTTATATCCTTCCCTCTCTATCCATCCATCCATCCATCCATCCATCCATCCATCTACCTCTTTCTATCTATCATCCCCCTCTCTCTTTTTCTTCTTTCTTTCTTTCTTTCTTTCTTTCTTTCTTTCTTTCTTTCTTTCTTTCTTTCTTTCTTTCTTTCTTTCTTTCTTTCTTTCACTCCATTTCTGTCTTTTTACTTCTTTGTTTGTTTGATTGTTTCTTTCTTTCTTTCTATTCCTTTTCTCTTCCTTTGTTTTTACTCCATTTCTTTCTTTCTTTCTTTCTTTCTTTCTTTCTTTCTTTCTTTCTTTCTTTCACTCCATTTCTGTCTTTTTACTTCTTTGTTTGTTTGATTCTTTCTTTCTTTCTACTCCTTTTCTCTTCCTTTGTTTTTACTCCATTTCTTTCTTTCTTTCTTTCTTTCTTTCTTTCACTCCATTTCTGTCTTTTTACTTCTTTGTTTGTTTGATTGTTTCTTTCTTTCTATTCCTTTTCTCTTCCTTTGTTTTTACTCCATTTCTTTCTTTCTTTCTTTCTTTCACTCCATTTCTGTCTTTTTACTTCTTTGTTTGATTCTTTCTTTCTTTCTTTCTTTCTTCTCCTTTTCTCTTCCTTTGTTTTTACTCCATTTCTTTCTTTCTTTCTTTCTTTCTTTCTTTCACTCCATTTCTGTCTTTTTACTTCTTTGTTTGTTTGATTCTTTCTTTCTTTCTTTCTTTCTGTCCTTTTCTTTTTTCTCTCTTGTTTCAATCTTTCTTTCTTTCTTTCTTTCAACAATTTCTTCAGCTCATTCAGCATTGCTTCCAGCATTCACACCATTTCCATTCTTGGAAATGTTTTTTCTAGTTAGTGTGAATGCTGGAAGCATTCACACTATTGTTATTCGGTTCGGCCATTTTCTGCCTTTCTTTGTCATGTAACTAGTCCTTCATACTTTGTGCTATTTCAACAATTCAAATATCAAAATGTTCAGCCTTTTCGGGACAGGTGTGCTATGTCTTTTCTCTTTTCAACTATTCATACTTTTTGCAATATTCAACTATTTCTGATTTTTTTTTCCCCATAGAGAATGCATTGGAACAGTCTTGAAACTCTTCAAATCTTCTTACTTCTTTCAGCCTTTAAAGCGTCCACATACTTTCAGCTAGAGACTTCATTCAAATTCTGAGCTGTAGACAAACTTCTAATGTATTCATCCTGTATTTACAACTTTTTCATAGCTTGCACCGTTTTTGAGATAAATCCTTTAAAAGCACATGAGGATTTCTGACAAATTTCACACTTTTCAATGAGTGTGTATGGGGTTGGATCAGAGTGAGTGACATCATCGTTAGAGTGAGAGGGATCGAAAAAACATTCAGGATTTTTTCTGGATAAATTGCCAGCACGGCCACAAATTAAACTCTAGACACATGATTTCCTCACCGGTTTGTAGCCACACTTGTCGTGTCTCATTTAATGTGCTCAAAACAGCAGACAGACTTACAGAATTGTCTCAGTGAGCCTAATTGTCCAGCTAGACCCGCTCCAGTGGCTCATCCACTTCAATATAAAAGTAGGAGCTGATTTTTTTAGAAAAGCAGAAATGCCCCCCTTTTCTACCTTGCGACGGCAAGAAAAGTTTTTGCCCTACAAACATTTAATGCACATGAATGTGCTCAGGAAGGTCTCCTTGCCCAGATGGTCAGGACCACATTCTGATAAGAGTTACGGTTCTCTTTTTTGGGAAGCTGCTCAGAGCTCAAATCTCTCTGCTCTGCTCTGCTCTGTGTGCAGTTGGTCCAGCTGTAGCGGCCAGCTCGTTATCAAAGTCTATAAATAGAACAGGTCAGGTGCAGCCTGGCTGCTCGTTAAGATGTTTTTAAACACAGCCCCACACACACACATGATAAACCAGACTGACAGAGGATGTCCACGCACAAACACAGGCATCACACTCACACACAGACACACACAGACACTCACACACAGTCACACATGCACACATACACAAACAGACAATTCCATTCCATTCTTCATTCTTCCATTCTTAGATAATAATTTAAAATATTTTTTAAATGCAGCCAGGGAGCTCTCTGCTCTCATGGGCTGAATGAGAGCAGGAGAAGGAGCTCAACTTTGTAACTTGCTGTTAAAGGGATAGTTCACCCTAGAATGATATTTCGCTCATTACTGTATCTACTCACCCTCATGTGGACTAAGGGCTGGAAGAAGTTTCAGAGTCCTCCGTCCCTTCTCTGAGTTACAGGGGGTCTCAGCGTAGCAGTGCATGTCCATATAACGGTTGCAAAGGGACACCAGAGCTCTTCGTAAAAAAACACACACAAAAAAACATCCAAATACCTCCATGATGCTCGTATGTAATGTCCGTCTTGTGCTGAAGCCCCAAATTGCGTAATTGTCCCGAAAAAAATTAAATAAGTCTATATTTTAAGCTTGTTTGTAGCGGAAGCTTCTCAAAGCTCCTCTTCCTGGTCCGTCCAAATCTCGCGTGATTCGCAGTAACCGCACTGACGCCGGCGCAAATCACGCGAGATTTGGACGGACCAGGAAGAGGAGCTTTGAGAAGCTTCCGCTACAAACAAGCTTAAAATATAGATTTATTTAATTTTTTTCGGGACAATTACGCAATTTGGGGCTTCAGCACAAGACGGACATTACATATGAGCAGCATGGAGGTATTTGGATGTTTTTTTGTGTGTGTTTTTTTACGAAGAGCTCTGGTGTCCCTTTGCAACCGTTATATGGACATGCACTGCTACGCCAAGACCCCCTGTAACTCAGAGAAGGGACGGTGGACTCTGAGAATTCTTCCAGCCCTTAGTCAACATGAGGGTGAGTAGATAATGAGCGAAATATCATTCTAGGGTGAACTATCCCTTTAACAGTTTTACTTTCTGCACATGTACACGCAGACAGAGAGACCGTCAGACTCACACACACACACACACACAGGTTTTCAGCTCAAATTCATCAGGCTCTCAATTATTTTATACTTTTGATGTAAACATCTCCAACAATTTATATTTTTCTCATGAATTTAAGTTCAGACGTTTAGTCTTTCCAACTCTATTAATAGTAGTACAATTACAGGTGGAGCCTAGGACATAGGACGCAGCTTTTAACATCTATCTATCTATCTATCTATCTATCTATCTATCTATCTATCTATCTATCTATCTATCTATCTATCTATCTATCTATCTATCTATCTATCTATACCCCTCCCTATTTTTTAACCCCTCTGTCTCCTTTCTTTCTTTCTTTCTTTCTTTCTTTCTTTCTTTCTTTCTTTCTTTCTTTCTTTCTTTCTTTCTTCTACTCCTTCATTTGTATTTTACGTAACTTTTTATATCCTTCCCTCTCTATCCATCCATCCATCCATCCATCCATCCATCCATCCATCCATCCATCCATCCATCCATCTACCTCTTTCTATCTATCATCCCCCTCTCTCTTTTTCTTCTTTCTTTCTTTCTTTCTTTCTTTCTTTCTTTCTTTCTTTCTTTCTTTCTTTCTTTCTTTCACTCCATTTCTGTCTTTTTACTTCTTTGTTTGTTTGATTCTTTCTTTCTTTCTACTCCTTTTCTCTTCCTTTGTTTTTACTCCATTTCTTTCTCTCTTTCTTTCTTTCTTTCTTTCTTTCTTTCTGTCCTTTTCTTTTTTCTCTCTTGTTTCAATCTTTCTTTCTTTCAACAATTTCTTCAGCTCATTCAGCATTGCTTCCAGCATTCACACCATTTCCATTCTTGGAAATGTTTTTTCTAGTTATTCTTCGTCCTCTTCCGGACGATTTTCGATTCGCTACTAGTCCTGCAACTCGAAGAGTTGCAGGCCAAATTATATATCAAAACGTGCGTCTTGATCGGGATCGGTGTGCTATTACTTTTCTCAACAGTGTACGAATTTTTCGCGACGTATGTCGCGAAAAACTACGCAAAATTTTGCATGTAAGTCAATGGGACGGGCGAAAAAAAAAGAGCGAAAAAGACCAATCATTGGAGTTTAACAAACGTCTACTGCTCAGGCATACTTTCACCTAGAGACTTCATTTAAACTTTAAACAGTAGACACAAGTCTTGTGTATTGTCGCATTACTCCACGTTTTGATAGGTCATATAGTTTTTGATCAATCCCTGATCAATGACCATGATCATTTTTGGAAAAATTATGAGTTTATAATGGGTGTGTATTGCATGGAATGTTCGTGTCAGAGTGCGTGACATCATCGGTTAGAGTGGGAGAGAGTGAAGAAACATTCTGTATTTTTTCTGGATAAACCATCAGCACGGCCACAATTTACACTCTACAGACATAATTTTTTCAGAATTTGTAAGACAAACTTGTTATCTCTCATGTCATGTGCTCAAAATATCAGAGAGACTTACAGAATTGACAGAATCAGCCTCTGAGTGCGGCCACGTCTGTCCCTGCTCCTCATTGAGTCCAATACAAATATTTTCTGAGAGGAGCAGAACGGCCTGATGTTTTAAAACTGCCAGCGTCGCCAAAATATTTACTGTAGAAACACCAAATCGTACCGAAATTTTCAGTAAGTCCTTAGAGCAACATTAATCTGTGTTTTGTTCTGATAGGAGTTACCGTTTTGTCATGCTAAGCCTAAATGTGAGACCGGTGCAGAGGCAGAAAATGGCTCTTTTTCTCCACGTTTCTGTCTGTCTCAGCCTGCGGGGGCCCCTATCGCCGTGGTAACCTCTTTGATCCTCAGGCCAGAGCTCGTTAACTTCATAAACAATCCACCTGGCGCTCGTTTAAATGTTTATAAACACAGAAACAGCTAAATCAGACTGACACAGGATGCAGCTACTAACTAACTATGTGTCAAGTCAGTCACACACACACACACACAGACTCTAGAGCCAGCTTCATGTGATTACACACACACACACACACACACCTTCATGTGATTAAAACACAGTTAACGTGCAACAGAATTTAAACTTAAACCATGATTTAATCTGGTTTTAAAGTTAAACCTTGTTGGTGTCACACACACACACACACACACACACACACACACACACACACACACACACACACACACACACACACACACACACACACACAGTTCACCTAATGTGATTACAGCTCCTCCATATCAGTGCTTATAGAAAGATGATCATGTGTCTGTCTGATCAGCTCTGTCTTGACCTTAAGATCGTGGGTTTGATTCCCATGTTGACAGAGATGGCAAAATCGGCAGTAGCCCCGCGGCCCATTCAAAATTTCCCGAGAGGAAATTTTCTAGTTTAACACTGTTTTACTCCTTCTGTACCCTCATTGTCTACAGTCCAGGTCCATCATCGTCCCAGACTTAAACACCTTCTTTACTATACTTAAAGGGATACGCCAAATTTTTTTTTCCTGTCTTGCTTCACTCCCGAGTCCATGACAAGCAGATAGACACCATCCTTTCGACTGTGCGTGCAGTAACAAGGGAGATACGGGCAGAGCTGGCGCACCACTAATTAGCTTAGCTCAAACGCTGGAAGTGCATAGGTAGTGTTAGCCTGGCTCCTACCCGAACCGAAATCAGCAATCAGAAGCTGATTTCATTTTAGCTCTAAACTCTGTAAATATATCACTTTCGACATTTCAAACATTTTTAGGCGAGAGAGTAGCCGTTTAGATCAGCAGTGTGACGTTAATTTGTCTAAATACCAGCTGTTTACAATTTTGTTCGGATGAATTCAGCGCTACTCAAGCTAGCCGTTGTGACCAACGCACTTCCGGTTACTTTCACAAAATAAAACACCCGTTGCCCTTTACATACAGAAAACCATGACGATAGAATTTGTACTTCTACTTTGAAATAGGAAGCTAACCTACCCTCGATGTAGCTAGCTTGAACCAAAATAAACCGTCTTTGCTTGAACCCTCTGTTTTGACCGATCTCGTCCCGTTACCGGCATTTGACCGCTCAAGATGCCTTAGCGGAGAGTTTTGTCAGCTCTGAGACGAAGATCAGCCCGCTGATTCCCGTTTAGAGTTCCAGCGTTTGAGCTAAGCTAATCAGCGGTGCGCTAGCTCTGCCCGTATCTCCCTTGTTACTGCACGCACAGTCGAAAGGATGGTGTCTATCTGCTTGTCATGGACTCGGGAGTGAGGCAATACACATACAAAAAAATGTTGGCGTATCCCTTTAAGTAGCTTCTAGCCTAGTTCCCTGTCATGTTCTTCCAACTTCTCAATGTGCTCATATCAATGTACCTTAATGAAGATACTTTCTGTTGTCAGGGAAATGTGAGCTCCAGGTGCTCGACCACCTGTTCTCCAGGCTACAGAAAGCAGTCGGCTCACGGCCAGCCGACTTGTTGCTATGAGTGCTACGCCTGTCCCGCAGACCACTTTTCCAACAACAACGGTGTGTATCAGACAAAACAGACATCAGTAACTCTGTAGGACAACATGCTGGCACTAAATGGCCTGTCACCTTGTAAACTATAGGGAATAACATACGTCATGTCTAACTTCTGGGAAGATTATTGGGCATGTGCTCTGTGTTTGCAGATTCCACCGAGTGTCATGAGTGCAACATCAAAACGCATTACTCCCCCAGGGGGAGTAACAAGTGTCTCCTCAAGACCGACGTCTTCCTGCGTTGGAAAGATGTGTATCACCACGTGCTGCAGGCGTTTACTACTCTTGGGGCGCTGCTCACCATTGTTGTTGGGATCATCTTCCTTGCACGCTGGAATACCCCCGTTGTGCGTGCAGGTGTGGGCCCCATCTGCATCCTCCTCCTCATCTCTCTCTTGTGCACATTTGTGAGTGTGATTATATTTGGTGGTAGACCCAACCACATTCAGTGCATAGCAAGGCAGGGACTGTTTGCCCTGAGCTTCACCCTGTGCGTTTCCTGCATCCTGGTCAAGTCCTTAAAGATAATCTTGGCCTTTGAGTTTGACCCCAGTGTTCAGAGAGTCCTGAAGAAGCTCTACAAGCCTTACATCATCATTGCAGCGTGCATGGCGGGTCAAGTGCTGATCTGTGCCCTGTGGTTTTCACTCAAGCCTCCAAAGCCTATTGCGGTGCCGCAGAACCAGAGAGAGCTCCTGCTCACCTGCAGCGAGGAGCCATTCCCTGCATTTGGAGCCATGCTAGGCTATATTGGTTTGTTAGCTCTCATCTGCTTTGGAGTTGCTTTCAAGGGAAGAAACCTGCCTCAATGTTACAATGATGCAAAGTTCATCACCTTTGCTATGCTGATCTACTTCATCTGCTGGGTAATTTTTGGCCCGGTTTATGTTAATGTCTCAGGCCGCTACCGTCAAGCAGTGCAGATGGTCGTCATCCTCATCTCTGCCTACGGCATCCTGTTCTGTCAGTTTGCTGTAAAATGTTACATTATTCTGTTCAAACAGGAAGCAAATACAGTAGATGCATTCCGCCAGGATGTTAGGAACTATACCATGAATGAAGTCGAAGGCGGGACCGGAAAATGGGCCTCATCTCCAATCAGCTCTGGAGGGATCCAAAACACTACTTCAGATTTGGAGTCATCAGTGTCAAGTTCAGGGCAAAGCACTGACCAGATGAACGCCAAGAACTCTGCTCTGTTAATCCAGCCTTTCTCAGGCTCAATCCACCCTTTCTCA
The DNA here is from genome assembly GCF_045865225.1 of Trachurus japonicus. Classification (NCBI taxonomy): domain Eukaryota; kingdom Metazoa; phylum Chordata; class Actinopteri; order Carangiformes; family Carangidae; genus Trachurus; species Trachurus japonicus. The sequence continues at coordinate 23,502,145 of NC_140930.1, forward strand.
GCCTCAAACCCACGGCTCTTTACACTGAAGCAAGACAACAGTAAGAAGCTTAGGAGATACTTTAGCTTGCAAGAATGATGATTGAATGATCCCAATAGTATTAAAGGGACAGTTCAGCTTTTTTGAAGTGGGGTTGTATGAGCTACAAATGTCCATCAAGTACACTAGATGCAGTAGAGAGGTCTCTGCTCCCCCCAAATGAGAAACACCAGCGCATCATGCTGCAACGAGACACAGGCAGTAGGTACACTGTTGTCAGTAAAGGACGAAAACGTAATTTCGCCGCCTACAAGAAGTCCTGTCTCAAAATAATACACCAGTTCATTTAACCCAAAGGCCAAGAAGGCAGCAAACAAGATACAGGGAAGGTTGTACCATGGGGATCCTGAGGGAAGTGAGAGACACTGTTGACAAACCTACTTTTGTAACTTAAATAATTACTAAAAAGGTCTATTGATTCTACTGCTAAATAAATCATCTCCAAATACCACAACTATTTTATTCAAACTCAGATTATACTTATAATTACCAAGTTTGCCAAAGCTATGATTCAGAGGATGAATGGGAAAAAAGAGAGAAGGGAGTGATTGTGTTTTTCTGATGTACTTCTCCTGTCAAAGCAGCAACAATCAATACTCTACCCTTAAATGACTGCATCTAAATTATTGTGGTCTGTATTCTCTGTTTTTTTAATACAGTATACCTATTTATTATACCTATTTAAGTGTGATTGATGGTTCTGAATAAAGAATATATTTCTAGGATTTGTGATTGTTTCCTCCTTTGAAAAAAAACTTTTATGTAAGTAAAGAAAACTCATCTTCAAGTCTGATGATGATTAATGACAGTCTTTCTGACATGAGTGTTTTCTATTGTCTCATACCACACCTTGTGGCTATGGAAAATGTGACGACAGAAGCAACTAATTATCTCTGTATATCTTCAACAGAAGTTTCCGGATTGATTGTAATCACCACAGATAAACAGAACAGATAAAGATCTTGCTCTTCTTGTGTATTTTGAATAATGACGGAAGCATTTATATGTTTTTCTCTTCCTTGTGTAGAGAACATAGAGGAGCAGTGGCATGTTGACAGTGCTATTAAAAGGCCAAAGATGAAGGGTGCACTGAAACGGGTTATGTTACAACTCACACAGAGCTTTTGGAAAAACAACTTTGAGCAAGTCTCATTATTGGAATTGGTTTCAAATTTGTCAAATCATTTTTTTTTTGTTAAAGGAAAGTCTGAAGCCACCACAGACCCCAGATCCTCCTCCTGTTGCTGTGCAGATCCTCCTCCACCCTCAGGAGTCTGGAACAACTGTCACTAATAGAAGGCAGGGCAGATCAGTGTGTCTGCTGCACTTTCAACCCACGTTGAGCAGCTATATAATATGCTCTTTGTGACTTTGCTCATGTCATCTGATCAGGGATTGGTCAACGCTGTGCTCGACTGAGATTTGAACAAGAAGTAGCATAACATGAGACATAGCGGAGAGAATCTGGATTGTTCCACTTTGAGACATCACAGTGGACGTGTTGTCGTGGTTTGTAGCACGGAGCATTGATAACCAACGTCACGGCCCGATCTGATGTGCCACTGGTCAAATTAACAAATCCAATGCAATTAGTCATTCAATTTACTGTGAGATTCTGTGCTCTCTCTCTCTCTCTCTCTCTCTCTCTCTCTCTCTCTCTCTCTCTCTCTCTCTCTCTCTTCTCTGGTTTTCCATTATGGGATTTTCTGTTTATCTGTTGTGGTCTTGACTGTTCATTTCTGCTTCCCATGTCTTGCTGTGTGTTTGTGTGTGTATCTGTGTGAATGTGTACACACAGTGCTGTCCGTGTTGTCAGTGTGTATATGCCAACATCAATCTACTGTGTGTGTATGTGTGTGTGTGTGTGTGGTGAGTGTTCATGCCTCACTGTGGGACGCGTTGATTAGCGCTCAGTGCGGCTCAGCTCCCAGCTGTCCTTGCGGCTGGCCACTGATTGAAACCAATCAGGCTTGCGATGGCCCCATCGCAGTGACCCCTCACCCCTCCCACCCCCGGCCTAATCACCTGCTGATTGGCCCACGCAGGGCCCCCTCCCGTTGGCACGGAAGGTTAATTTGACCGGCGGATGAAGGCTCCAGGAGGGAATAGGAACGTGCGCTGGGTGATATTGCATGGATATAGCCCACCTGTCAATCACAGCCACTTAAAGGGGAGTAGCTAGGGGAAACACTGACAACCAGGCAGGAAGACAGAGAGAGAAATGGGATGGGAACATTCAGTTTACCTTCGGAAACAGCTTCATTTTGTAACATAAAAAAAACCCTGAAGGTTCACTTACTGCCATTTCCTGGTGCATCGGTCTAACTCAGCAAACTCAATAAAACACAAAAATACAGTAGGCTGCTATAGGAGTTGGGTGATGTAAAAATGTTGAGAAAAGGTTTAATGTGACTGGAGGGAAAGATTAAGATGATCAGTCTCTTGGTCGGACTGATCTGTCAGGAATGAACATTCACCTTGTTTTTGTTTATGTCCTTACCTTCACTTTACTCCTCAAATTCAACAGTTTTTAGATGCAAATAACAATTATTTAAAAATTGTTTTAAAAATGTATTTGCAGAAAATACATCTTGCCCTGCTATTACTGCTTTAATCTGTCATTTCATTGCAGTTTCTATACTGTGTAAAAAGTGTAGCCTAATTTAATTATGATTTATCAAAAACTCTCTGATCCTCAGTCAAACATGTGGCTGCTACAAAATCAAAAATATACAACAGGACAGCACTGACTTTTCATGTCTTTTTATATACAGTAGTGTAGTTCATGAATATTGCAGTATAGTGTCTTATCCAGTGGGTGGCAGTGTTGTATACTTTGTTAAAAGTTCGAGCCTGTACAATAAAAGGTCTATTAATAGTCCTGTGCTTTATGATGTATACTCTATTTTGATGCTTTAATATTTTAGGTTTATGCACACCCAGGGCCGTTGCTAGGAATTCTGACCCCCTGAAAGAATACCAAAGTGGGCCCCTGACTTTTCCACTTTTTTTCTTAGACTACGTATGTATTATCATTTTTTATTTAGCCTACTTCGTTTTGCTAATGCAGCATTACTATGAGTATTAGTCAGGGTCTTATGCAGAATAATTCAGTTTTCAAAGATTAGACTACTGGGGGTTTTTGTGGGCCCTACTGGGCGCTGGGCCCCTAGAGTTATCATCACCTTTCTCCCCTATACAACGGCCCTGTGCACACCACACACACACACAGTTAGAGCAGGTAAAACTAACAGTTAAACCACAAATCTGAAAGTTTTAAAATGTTTCGTTCAGTTGTGTGTGGTCATTTTGGAGGCTGCAGTTCGGGATGCGGTTGAACTGGTACTGTCTAATACTGACAGGTGTTTCTGTTATTTAGCAATGGGTTGGACAGATTATTAGAAACACCTCAGAGCAAAACAACATCATTTGTCAAGGGTCACATTTATCAATACAAGTTTACACAGTTGATGTTGATGAGACTCAAGAAGTCTGGTGAGTGGTCCTTGAGTTATGAATGTTTGTTTTCCAACTCCTCATAGGAACATTATTCATATATCAATTATACCGTATACTCTACAATATATTACAGTTTAGTTCTAAACATGTGTTTGTGTCAATCAGTGTAAAATAAATCCTGTCTTCATTGATAATTTGACAACGATACACCCCTCCCCCACACTGGTTTAACTCTTCTTTACCATGTCAGTCCACAGTTTTCACCTTATCCCAGTGCACTGGTCTGCATGTGTGTGTGTGTGTGTGTGTGTGTGTGTGTGTTTGTAGTTTGTGGCAGGTTCTTCTCCCTCCTAGTCTCTGGTGGGCAGAATAATGTTGCCAGATTACCATATCATTACCATATCATTTCCATGTCATTATCGCACTGCTGCCTGCAATATGTCTGTCTGTGTGTGTGCACGCGTGTGTGCTCGTGTCTGAACTCGCATCAGATCTTCAACTGTTTCTCTTTCTGTTGCTCACACACACACACACACACACACACACACACACACACACACACACACACACACACACACACACAATCCCCTGTAGGAATACACACATCCCTCTGACATGCTCCCTCTGTTTTTCACTGTCAGACTCTATCTCTCTATCTCTGTCCCACATCCATGTAAGCACATCATAATTCTCAATAATCTGCCATTCATAATCCTTGTTTGCTTATTTGTTTGTGTTAATCTAAATGCCAATTAGAATTAGCCTGTTAATGGAAAGGCCACAATGCTGTGTTTTATAGGTGGACCTGTTCAGTTGACTTTTCTCTTTTGGTGACCCGACTGTGCACCTCTACCTATCATAACAGTCAGATGGTTTGTTGATTAGTCAATGGATAGAGTATAAGTAACTTTCTCCAATAATAACTAAGTAATTGTAGTCATGTTTTAAGTTAAAATGTATCGGTTGGGTTTTCAGATGTGATTTTCTTTGTTTTCTCTCAATGTAAATTAATTGTTGGTCGAACAAAAGGTGCAATTTAAAGACAGAAAGTTTAGTTTATTTTTATTTATTGACATTTTATGGGGAAAAAAATGTATGTTGCTATTACTGGCCAAATGGAAAGAATCTGGCCACCTTTTCAATCCAGCCTGCATGAACATCTAATATTAGATCTCACTTTTAAATCAAATTAACTTAATGTTCATGACCATTAGGTCCTTAAAAATTGGTTCTGCGTTAAAAGAATAGTGATTTACTGATGAGCCAGCACATGCTCTGTCCTTATCTTGTCTATCTGTCCACAGACTGGAACAAATGTAAAATTCAATTGAAGCAGACACCCTGCATCCCTTCTTTCCTCAAAGTCATCAGTTATGGAGGTGCTGGAGCGCTGGACTCACTGCTGCTAACACATGTTGGCTAAATGACAATGTAACATCTTTTGTACACAGTCAGAGATTCTGCAGTAATGAAGAACAGAACGCCCTCCCCTCTAATACAGCCAGTCAGCCATTCTGGCTCCACTTCTCGCCCCACAAAGTCAGCCATTTTGGGGTCTGCAGCTGCCAGCAAAAGCCCATTTAGTGAGGGGAGCATGTTTGGGGTCGCGCCCTTGTTTACATGGGGAGCCAGAGCTGATGGTTTTAAAATGGCGTCCAGATGGTGACAGAGGCTTGATTGCAGCAGAGGGGGGCTCCTGTGTCCCGCCCACTCCTGCTGTCCAGCTACTTTATAAAGCTGCATCTCTATCTGCTGCCTCCACTTCCCATCATCAAGCTACCACTCCTGTTTTATCACTCTGGGCTCTGTCAAACACAGCCATTATTGTGTGTTTCCTCTGCAGATGGGACTATACACTTGTCTTTATATCACACTCTGTGTTATCTCTGCCATCACTTCCTTCCCTTTCTCTCTGTGCCCCCCCCCCCCCCTCCACCCCCACCACACCCCCCTTCCTGGTTTCCCTCCCTTTGCCCTCTTTTTTTTTTCCGCTTTGCGCTGATTTACGCTTCTGCTCCCTCTTACTCAAACACACCGCAGCCACAAATGCACACACTCGCCTGCAGGTGATGCATGGCAGCGGTGTGTGTACATTGTCTGTGTGATGGATTGGACTACCCGTTGTTAAATTACAGTGTCGCTGCCACACCGCTCAAAGCACAAGCTTAAATAAGAGCGTGCTGTATTAAGATGGAAAGGAGGGGGGAAAGAAATAGAAGAAAAGAGATACATAGTTTGATGAAGGGAGACAGAGAGAGTAGTTTGAGAGGGGTGTCAGCCTCCAGCTTTCTATCTCTGTGTATTCAGTGTCTGCTTGATCAGTTCAGAAAGGCATCAAGTCGACAGAGGAGAGGGATGGGAGGAAAAGGGGTGATAGAAAGCTGGAAAGTGGGGAATATGATGGAAAGGATGCAAAGGAAGCAGGGGATCGGGGTGAAGGAGGAGAGGGGGGAGGAGAGGGGGAAGGAAGCTCCTGTGCATTGGAGGAAAAGGGGGAGAGGAATGAGAGGGCGGGCCACATTACAGATGTTGTGATTGTGTATGTGTCAGTGTGAAATATGATTAGTGTTCTCTCTCATTAGGGAGCTGATCACCCTCACGCCTGCCACACACACACACACACACACACACACACACACACACACACACACACACACACACACGCACGCTGACAATAAATACACACAGTTGCAGTGTGAAAGCGAAGCTGCTAAATGGGTTATCACTATAAAGCACAAATGTGTCAGGATGTATGGCGTGTGACCTGTGTGTTTGTGAGTCTGCATTTTGCACACTCTGACTTGTGAACCTGTTTGTACACGCGTCTGTGTACACGCACACGTTTTGTGTCTGCGTGCATGTGACTCCACGCATTTGTGTGTGTGTGTGTGTGGGAAGACGCCGACAAGTGTACGTTCTCTCCCCTGTCGTGGAAGCTGGTAAGTGATTCCACAGGCTGTTGGCGGAGCTCCAGTTCAGCTCAGAGAGAGAAAGAGAGAGAAACAAGCAAACAGAAGAGAGAGAGAGAGAGAGAGAGAGAGAGGCAGCGGCTGTGTAATTAGTAGCAGGTTTTCGCAGCCCTCTGCTTCTGTTTAATTAAAAACTGAAAGAGGGAAAGAGGAAACAAGGAAGGAGAGGGAGCCTGCAAGAGTGAAAGAGAGTTTTGCATAGTTATTCTGTTTTTGCCAGGGGCAGGTGCGAGGCTGGAGCTGGGAAAGATGCCCAATAGCTCCAGGCGTCTCCTACTAGGCTTTTGGGAAGAATAGTTAAAGGAGGATGAGGATGAACTCCACCAACAGTTTGATTCATTTAGAACATGAATTAAATGTTAATATCTTTTTGCATTCTCTCATATTATAGGAAGCACATGATGGCTTTTTATCTTGTGTAGCGATAATGACAAGGCTGATGAGTGATAATGAAGGTGTTGATGTTAAAGGCCTTTCCCTCTTTTTTTTTTTCATCCTGCAGCTGTGTTTCAGGGCGATGATGACTCAGCGATATCGGCAGCAGTTGAGGTGCTGATGAAGAGTTCTCTCTCTGTCTTCACTAACCCAGGGCTATGGATCCATATTGCTGAGCAGGCTTTTTTCTCCTCCACCACAAACTCCTTGCTTTGTCTCTTTACTCCAGCTCAACCTTACAGACAACTTTGTCGCTGTCATTCCTCTCGGCTTCTTGGGGATCATGGCTCTGTTTGCTCGTCTGCTTTCCTGTTCTGCCCCCACTGCGTCTTTCATCGTCTTCCTCCATCCGGTCCACTACGTATGGAAGCTTCCTCTTTTCCTGTTGTGTTGCCACGCGCTGTACAATCTTCACTTTGAAGAAACACAGTGGCAGGAGCTGCTGTGGTGTTGGTTTCCCTGTCACATGCTGATGAGGAAAACCATTTCTTTACATGTTTTTTTCTTCTCTTAATTGATTTGTTTGGCCACTTGGGGGCAGTGCAACAAGCTGTCAACTCAGCACTGACAGTTCGTTTTCATCAGGATTTTATAACCAACAATTTAGCAAGCACTTACATATGTACATATCCACAGCAATATTTCTCTGTATTTGAAGTTGTGCTTGCAGTCAACACTTTCAGTTTGCTTGTAGCTATGATGATGATGATGATGATGTCATTTCAACCTCCAGAGAGAAAGCTCTTCAGCCACTGAAGGCTCTAACGTGTTTAGCGACTATTGGTAATTTCCAGTGTCTGCTGCTTGATGCTGCAGCTGTACAGTGGAGTGATAACACACACTGCTAAAAAGGAAGTGAACCAGAACTTTAAAGTTTTGTAATGTTAACGCGAACCACATGATTTGTTAATATTGATCACTGACAGACACCCTCAGTGATGACACCCACCCAGGTTTCTGAGGGGACGTTGCTGTTGACACCTTGGCACTGCTGCACTCTAATTTCCCAGGCTAATCCAACGATGGGTAAAGAAGGCCCACTTGAAGCAGCGCGCCCTCAGTCATAATTACTACTTAATAAATGGGAGTTTATGAAGTCATATTCAAATTCATCTCCCATACAGGTCATGATGGGGGAATTTAACCATAGAGAGCCAGAGAATCAGTCGACATTGAGGACAACAGTCAGGTAGCATTTTCAAAAAAGGGGTATTATTTATCCAAAGTATGAAGCAAACAACATACAAAAGTCAACTGAACTAACGGAAGACAAAACAGAGCTAACCAACTGAACACAAGAGGGGGAACTTATATACTGGGTGATCAGCCCATACTAACCACGAGAGGGGTTAACTTAAACACCGAACACAAAAGACAACAGCTAATCTACAAACACAGCAAATCAGGAAAATTAACTCATTAGAATAAACACAATCTATACCTGACCAAACCAAATTAAATTACTAATCGTCCAAAGAAAAAAATAAACAGTAACTAAAGCACTAAATCCCCATGTTGTGCCAGCCCAATTACCACTCTCTGCTATAAAATGGCTGAGCTTGTGGGGGCAGACCCTTTTGCCTGGCGTTCCGATCCCAGCAGCTACTCAAAGAGAACAGAAATAGAAAACTATACTGAAACAAAGTCTGTACAAAAGAAGCTAACTAAATGTGCGCTACAAATAGAAAACGAATGTACTGTCAAATAATAAAGTTGTATTGTATGAAACACAATGTGTGGTTTATTTCACTACTGAATATGTTTAACCAGTGTAGACTAACTTAATTGAATAATGTGTATTACAAAATATGGCTAAACTTAAAAGGATAGTTCACCCAAAATTCAAATTTCACTCATTATCTACTCACCCTCATGTCGACTAAGGGTTGGGAGAAGTTTCAGAGTCCTCCGTGCCTTCTCTGAGTTACAGTGGGGCTCCGTGCAGCACTGCATGTCCATATGACGGTGGCGAACGGGGCTCACTTTTCTTCGTCCAAAAAGACACACCAAAAAACATCCAAATACCTCCATAGTGCTCGTCTGTAATGTCCCTCTTGTATTGAAGCCCCGACATGAGAAATTGTTCCAGAAAAAAAAGAGTCTATATTTTAAGCTTGTTTGTAGCGGAAATGAGTGAAATTTGAATTTTGGGTTAACTATCCCTTTAACTATACAAACAAATAGAGTGGATGAAGAGGGCTACTGACATTTATAGTTATGTGGCCATCACAGAGCCAAATAATTTTTTGGGCCAGGTGTAAACATGTTAATTTGTGCTTGAAAGTTAAGTATTTTAACATGGGCGTCTATGGGGACTGACTCACATTTAGAGCTGGCATCAAGTGGTCATTCAAGGAACTGCAGTTTTTGGCACTTGCCTGCTCCATTTTTCAGCCTCAGCGGTTTCTGTTTGCAGTTTCAGTATGTCATCGTAATTTATTCCATCATTAATTCTAAATATTGATCAGTGCAGATTTAGTTAAAGATGATCACACAAGGATTTTTTCACTAAAATTACAAATAAATCAATAAATTACATTATCTTATATTCATGTAGACTTGTAGATAGTTTTGAATTTTTTTGTCCAGGTTTTGAGCTCTGTAATATGTTCTGCCACAACACAATGGAGGTGGACAGAATTTCATTTGTGATGTTCACTGAATAACATAGGCCTTGAAATTTTTCATTAACATAGGCTATACTTTTTACCTTTTTACCATAAATTGTATTATTCTTTAGCAGAGGCAGAAATAGAAGAGGTGGATATCTCGAAACATGAGCTAATTAAACCAAGCCCCCCTGCATGTCTAATTAGAATTGAGCCAGAAAATCATTTTTTCCTAATTTGGGTGAACCTATCCTTTATTATCTGTGTTAGTTTATGGTAATTGAGTAAATGTATGGGGTTGGTGTAGAAATTCAAACACTGCTAGCTGCACAGCACAACCAGTCTTGGACTGCTGGCCATAGATTATTACTGTATGTTAGCTGCAACCCAGTGATAAAGCCTAGACACAAACTGTGCAGGTATGAGCACTGCTGTTTTATCTGCTTCTCCTCTCTGCCTTCACCTCCTCTTTCCTGTGTCTCTACCACGTTTTTCTCTCTCTTCCATAATTTTTTCTTTTTTTTTTCTTGCAGAATGCCTTTGCAGACTGTCGCCATGGCGCTCTGCCTCTCTTCAATTCCTTTTGCTTTTTTCGCTTTCATCTTTTGCTAAGTCTTCCTGTCTCGAGAAGTAAATGAGAGGGAGATGAACTGACATTCGGTCAGGTAGGAAAATAAAGACAGGAGGAAATAGAGACGGGGCATAAGGAAAGAGAGGGAGAGAGGGAGGGGTGGGGGTGACGATGTGAGGTGGTGTTGGGTTGGGGAGTTGGGGAGTGAAGAGCAGCTGCCAAAGCCAGTCAGTTGGAGGAGAGTGAGGAGTAGGGAGATAAGGAGACAGCCAGAGAGCGGGAGCTAGCAGGCACCCTTAAGAAAGACACTGATACCCTCTCCCTCTCTCTCTCTCCCTCTCTCTCTCTCTCTCCTCCCCACCACTGCCCCCCCTTCCTCCCCCTGCTCTCTTCCTCCCTCCTCTCCCAGCCTCCTCTTCTCCTTTGTGCAGTGTCTCAACAGAGCTGCGTTTGAGTGGCAGGCCGTCACAGATCAGCTAGCAGCTAAGGCAGAGGGCTCTGTGTGTGTGTGTGTGTGTGTGTGTGTGTGTGTGTGTGTGTGTGTGTGTGTGTGTGTGTGTGTGTGTGTGTGTGTGTGTGTGTGTGTGTGTGTGTGCGCGCGCAAGCCAAGGCAGGGGGCTGTCAGCCCAGAGCGAACAGATCAGGGGAGAGTCTAAGTGGGTTTATCAGTGCTGCCGAGAGCCAACACAGGCATGCACACACTCATACACACACACATGCGCGCGCACACACACACACATGGTATAAACATGAACACACAACTGTCACACACGACCAGAAAGTAAAGAAACAAAGAAGTGCGGAGTTAGCTACACATAGAGTCAGATTTAGGCATGTGCTGATGTGCACACTCCCACACACGCGCACACACACACACACACACACACACACACACACACACACACACATACATACACACACAGAGAGAGAGAAAGGGGTATTAGACCCAACCAAAGCAAACCTGTGAGCGTGAAAGCGCCTTACTGCCTGCCTGCTAGCAAGAGATGTGACTGGATTCTTAAGCAGTCAGCTAGAGAGTGAGGGCTGCTAAATACACTCACACATACACACGCACACACACACACACACACACACACACACACACCGCTCATATCTCAAGGTTCAGACGAAGGCTTGTGCCTCATTCCTCTTGTAGCTCTGTGCCTCCGAGCCCCAGCATGCTTGTTGAGGTAACGATTAGGTGTGTTTGCGGCTTCTGTCTGTGATTTCCCTGGGTGTCATATCTTTATTTTGATCACATTTATTGACTTTTTAGGTTATTTTTAATGTGGTGACATTTTTATTAGATGAAGAAGGAGGGTGGAGGATGAAGGAGACGATGCTAAGCAGCATGCTGGAAGCATAAAGTACACCTCTAGCTCAGGATGTGCAAGGACATCCTGACTGATGCACTTTGCTACATAAAGTACAAAAAGAGCTAAATGCTATGTACTTTACTGCAGCTTTGTTCAATATGTTTCTATTTTCAATGACTTACATTTGAATGCATTATGTGAAATACTCATAGTGACAAACTTTGAGAATTATGGCCTGACTTTGCAGCTCCACTGTGATTTTTAGCCTCTTTTAAGCCATTGTTTTGGTTTATACCTCACAGCTTAACTGTCTGCATTGGTTCCAGTTGCAGCAGCTGTTTAACAAGGAAAGGATGGAAATACGACAAGATTGTAAGCTGTGCACAACACAGTTGAAATAACACAGGTGTTTGAGTGACAAGAACATGATACACATGAATCAGTGCTGCAGTGTTGCACAGAATCAGTGTGTTCAATCTAAAACATTTACTCAGTCTAACTCATTTTCTGTGATGATAGTTTTTTTTCCGTGTTTTGTGTATATTTGCAGACTTTTTTCCTATTTAGCTTGTGTCACATTTATTTGCAGCATCTTTTTCTAATGTAATGCACATTTCATCAATAGCGCAGACGTTTTTCTTTGTGTTTTCAGAAATAGCGGTATGAGCTGTCTCGACTGCTGTAAGAAATCAACCTACAAACTCATTAGCGGCCTATTATGTTTGTTCCCAAGTTGTTTTCCATATATGTTAAGTGTGCACGATTAATATGTTAATTAAAGTGCATGTGTGTGTGTGTGTTTGCATGTTTGCTTGCCCATGTGTGAACCGTCAGTGCCTCAGTGTACTGTGTGATATCGCTTTGTGTAGCAATGGAACAGACAGGCCTAATTACGTCTTTAAGTGTGTAATTAGGAGCAAGCATAATTGGTGGTTTGCACACATAACACACTCCTGGTTGGAAAACAGGAATCATGTCTGACACTATGCCTAACATGGCTGTTCACTGCAGGAACGACAGGTGGTTGAGGCACTTCCTGTATACGCACATCCACACCTTTGCACAAATACATGTGTGCAATGCATGCAATTTATGGTGGAACTAAAGATTATTTTTGTAATTGATTGAACTGTTGACAGCTGACAGCTAGAGTGAAGACAGGCAGACCAATATGACGAGACAAAAGGAATTGTTGTAGGGACATTTTGATTACTTGTATTAAATCACTGGTCCACCGGTAGGACCAAACTCAATTGTTTTTATTTCAATTAATTGAATTAAGAGTATTAGGGCCACTATGAAAAAAGTGAGTTCTGATTTTTTTCTCAGAATTCAGTTTAAAGTAGACGTAAGTGATCCGGTGGTTTTGGCTAACTTCCTGTCAGGAGATGGAGTTAGCAGTCCCCGCCCTCGTCCCTACGTCACCATATTCACGCGCATCCCTTGGCTGCACACACAGAGAGGACCGCCCCTTTATGCCGTTCTCTCTCCTCATTGGATAAAGGTTGTAGGATACAAGTAACGTTTTCTCCTCGGCTCAGAGCAGAGCAGAGTGACTGACAGACCCGTGTTTCAGACCAAACACTCTATATAAGTGATTGCTGTCGGAAGATATTTAAGACTTATATTAACACAAACATTCCGCTTACTTCTGCTTTAAAGTTAGAATTCTGAATTTAAAGTCAGAAAAAAGTCACAATTCACTTTTTTTTCATAGTGGCCCTAATCCTCTTCCGTAGTTTAGAATGTATTCCGATCAGGCAGATGACATAAACAAGACTGAATAACACTTCATCGTGGCACCTGTTAGTGGGATGTGTTAGACAGCAGGTGAACAGGAACAGTGGTGAAGCGGCCACAGGCTCATTGATACACATGATCCAACAGACCAGCTACTGTTACTCACACTGAAGAAGTTCGCGCTGCTTCTGATAGAAAGCTATCAATACACACAGCCAGCACAGTTTGTTGTGTATTTGGCAGCAGAAGGGACCAACACAAGAGAATTTGAATTCAAATGATTTCTGAATATGGTGGCTAATGTTTCTGTGTTGACCGTTCTGGGCCACCGTATCCCAAAGCACATCTTCATTTTGCTTGTTTTGTCCAACCAAGACTCGATACCATCATAAATTTAAAATACTGTGAAATTAAATGAAGACAAGTGGCAAATTTTCACATTTCTCTTCTTCGTTCATTTTGGTATTAGTGAGATAATGACCACAAGTTCAGTTTCATCCATTTGGGAGCTGGGAGGCTTATCAAACACCAAAGCAGGACACAATGGTTTATGATACCACAAGAAAGGAGATTATATGATACAAAATAATCTACTGAGCACTGAGTGTACATGCAGGCATGTATTTGATTTGCCAGTGCTGTGTGTTTCTGGATGACACTGCACTCGCAGCAAGAGTTAAGCCAGGTTTAACTTTTTGCCAGAAAATCCAGCATGTCTTTTTTTTTTTTTTTCCCTGAAGCGCTCCGTGTTAGTAGCCTGTTGCATCAAAGCAGAGTTCCCACTGAAATAAAAGCAGGGGCTGTATTCCATTTGATCTCACTGCAGCGTTAAACAATTAAAGGAGCAGTCGTGATTTAACATTGCACATCCAAAAAGTAGGAGAACTTCTGACGCTGAGCTGAAGCAGTATGTCCTGAGTTTGGTGCAAGAGACCACTTTTGGTCTCTTGCACCAAACTCCTAAACATTTGAAACCTACATTTCCCATAATGCAACTCCTACATGATATATATTTTGAAAAACCTTCAATGACTGAGTAATGGCCTCATTATTCATGATTTATTTTACATTTTCTCGGCCCCTGCTGTAACCATAGATATATACACATAGATGCCGCCTATGACGCTGCTGTCCATTAAACAATACGTCAATGCGGCCGCCATCTTGGGTCGGAGGAATCCATGTCTACTTGCTGCATTAGTCAACGAAGGCAGAGGTCTATCAACGATTACAATCGCCATAACTCACTGAATATTGAAACGATTTTCAAGCTGTTTGGTTTATTATAAATGTCAGACATATATTTATGATACAACATATATATATATATATATATGATACAACATATATATATATATATATACATATATATATATATATATATTAAACATACACTTACATACTCAGACACACACATGCACATACACTGAAATTTGTTCTACAGGGGTCTGGCTGGGTCTGACTGCTTTTCAGTTCAGTTCAGTTCAGTTCAGTTCAGTTTTTATATCCTGAGGGAAATTGGATTTGCAGCAAGCATTACAAACACAAGACAAAAAATCAGGGTATATATGATACCCAGATATATTCAGACATATATATGTCTATGGTCAGAAACTCCGACCCAAGATGGCGGCGCTATTGATGTACACTGAGAAACAGAAGGTGGCATCTAGTCAGTATAGTATAGCCTATATCTATGACTGTAACAGGCTTTCTTTCCACAACCTCACTCAATAACCCTGATGACCTCACCATGACATCATCAGGGGTTATTTTCTTTTCAGAAAACTCCAAACACAACCACAAAACACTGTAACACTGCAAGTACTGTAATCACCATGTGTAAAAATCACATTAAAGCCCCAGTACAGACTTTTCATTTAGTGTTGATTTCGGCGGCCCCTGTGGACGAAAGCGCCGGAATGAAGACTGCATTCCTTTTCTTTTTTTTAGCAGCCTAATGTATCTATTTGTATCGTTTCGTCTCGTCAGTGGTCCGACCCGACCATGCCTTCCAGAGTTATAGAATTAGACTACTTAGAAATAGCGTATCTTCACACTGATGGGCTCATTTGCTGTTGTAGGTAACAAAGACACATTAGCAGAAACCAGAGACTTTTGCGTATCCAGTTAAAAGCTCCGTACAGGGGCTTTAACTTTCAAACAATTAAAAGTTTGTATCAGTTAATTTTCTGTCAATCAACAACCAATCATTTTAGCATTAACTGTAATTTAGGAACCAAAAAGACAATTCTTGTGGGTCCAAAGGTCCACACAGGATTGAAATATGCACTCACCTACTCAGGCACATAGAGGAGACAGAAGAGGATGGAGGGAGATGGAGGTGAGGAGGGAGGGAGGGAGGGAGGGAGATTGACAGGGCAGGCCTCCAGCCTCTCTCCTGTCCACAGAAGGGCTGTTTGTTTAGAGGAAATGACACGTGCTGCCGAGGAGGAAATGATCTGCTTGGCCCTATGTAAGATCCTCCCTGGCACCAAGACCACTGCACTCAGCTCTTTTCTCTCCTCTAACACTCCCTCAGACACACACATACACACACACACACACACACACACACACACACACACACCTCTGTCCTCTTCTTTCCTTCATCTTCTCAGCTCTCCATCCATCGCTCGTCTGTCACGGCAGGAGTGCAGCCAATCCATCACGGGTCGGAGCTAGGCAAGCCGTGAGGGCATATGTGTGTGTGTATGTGTGTGTGAAAGATTGAATATGTGAGTCTCAGTTGTGATTGTGTATCAAACCACCACTGTTACACACACTGAACACCTCGGTCCATTTTATGTTTGTATGCAAGCTTTGGTGCACACGCACACACACAAACACACAAACCTTTCCTCGCTCCTTCACCTTTAATAAACAGTGTGAGTGGTGTGCGAGTGTTTGTGCGTGACACCAAGGAAGCGGATTGGCCCTGCCTTCCCTGTGCGCTGCTGACAGATTGTTGGACCATGGCAGGCTGCAGAGAGCCACACCATGCTGGGATAGAGACTTACAAAGAAATATCAAATTATGTAGCAAGGGAGTGTGTCTGTGTGGGGTCTTGCACACACACACACACACACACACACACACACACACACACACACACACACACACACACACACACACACACACACACATTCATGCACACTATACAGTATGTAGAACAACACACCTAATCGAACTGTTGCTGCATTCCACTAAAAGTCTCCCACTGAGTCATTATGATCTGGTGGCGAGCCAGTATTACTGATGGCATGTTGTTTTATTTACATAATACATCTCCTTTAGGCCGCTGATGTGGTCTCTGTAAAACCACTTTGGATTTATGAGGCCATTTTCACGCTTGTTACCACAGGAAATATGAGTGTCTATCAGCATGTGTTAGAGAGGGAAGGAGTGAGAGTCCCAGCTAGGAGCAGCACTGACAGCTACACACACACACACACACACACACACAGTGAGACACACAGGTTGCTGTGCTTTGTTTTCTGGTGACAGTGAATTGCGGTTGTGTGCTGAAAGCCCAACTCAGACTCATAAAACATACTAGAGCTGAGGGTGTGCTGGGCTCTGTGGGAAGTTCTCCGTGTGTGTGTGTAAGTGTGTGTGTGTGTGTTGCAGGTTAACCACAGAGTAGGTCTCCTGAGTTGCAAAGCCATCCAGGGGGGCATCGAGATCAAGTTAAGCCCAGCAGGGAGCTCTCGGCTGAGCATCAATATGCAGCACCACAGCCTCTCCACACTGGATTTCATGAGTCAAGTGAGTGAACGTGTCTGTGTGTGTGTGTGTGTGTGTGTGTGTGTGTACTTGGAGTGCTCTGTGCTCGTATCAAGGTTGAAAGAAGCGGAGTGATGCTCTTTGTCCAGACTGGTGATAATATTAAGTGGTCAGCTGAGAGCAGACGTAGTATCCAGTGACACAGATCCAATCAAACATTTCATACTGTATGTTACCACCTCACAATGATCCAAGCAGGTGTTTGACAGAGTGAGAGGTGACCAACTTCAACATGAAGCTGGAACAGCATGACAGCACCACACAGTCTAAGATGTAAATATAAAAAATAAGAAAATTAGAAATGACTTTACATCGACATATTCAAAAGTTATGAAAAGGAAGCTTGTGTGTAATGATGTATGTGTAATACAGCAAGAATACAATATAGTGTTTCCAACTGTAAAGAATACCATACAGTATACTAGTAAGTAAGCATACAGTGATCATCTACTTGTCAGTTTGTCATGTAAACATTTGTGTTTCTGTGACATACATATGCAAGTATGTTAATTTGAATGATCTTGATGATATATTGTGTGTAATTTTAGCTGGCAAACATTGTATTAACGAATGTGCCAAAACCTGCCATCTCATCCTTAATAAAAGATTGTCTTTCATGAGCTCTAGTTTATAAAACAACTATTTTGTGTTTTGTCTGTATGGTACCATAATGTACGCTTTTTCATGAATGTCTTTTAGTTGGTGTCTCACAACTCTTTTTTGAGTGGTCCCCAACATTTTTAATTTTGTCAAGGGGGGGGGTAATTTGTAATAAATACTGTATTTTTATAATGCCTCTGTATTTTGACTGTGGTGTGACACCGAAATAAAGTTTATCTATCTATCTATCTATCTATCTATCTATCTATCTATCTATCTATCTATCTATCTATCTATCTATCTATCTATCTATCTATCTATCTATCTATCTATCTATCTATCTATCTATCTATCTATCTATCTATCTATCTATCTATCCAGTTAAGACAGATGTTACAACAGGTGTATTTCGTGTAAACATTAACATTAAAGATGAATTAAAGGCCGTCCACAGCCAACAGTTTATTTGTTTTCCAGGTGTTATGGTGTAACCGAAGGTCCGTGGTGAACTCATTCACCCATAAAGTACCTGCAAACCAGACTGCCAAGTGGTCATTGACCTCTTGGCAAACGGTTTGCATCGTCACCCGCGGTGAGAGCCCCACCTGGGGCAGTCCATACCGAACACAATGCAGAGGGCCAGATAATTGGCTACAACGGCACTATAACTATTCATATGAAAATTAGAAATAACAAAACAAACTTCTGGACGACGTTCCTATCTGATCATATTACAGATTTCATGAGAACTTGCTCTGAAGTAGCTGTTCAAATATCTGAGAGTGTACTTTGTTTTAAGTGCCCTGGAGATCATGCAAATCAGAAAACCTGCAACAACAACAAAACACAACACTGAGCAAGTCCTGTCTGCTTATGAAGATCATGTGAAGTGACTGAAAGCTCCAGAATAGCTAGAAAATGAAACTTGAGGTATAATTGTTTTGTCACCTGTGTCAAGAATTAACTCTGAAACTCAAATTTGTTTGAATGTTTATTATACAGAAATGAACTAACCTGTTATCCAAAATTCATAATGACAGTGTTACATGGCCTATAAATAATATCCTTATTAACTCAGTTGATAGAAGGCAAATTCCATTTCAGTTTTTCTTTCAGCATAGTAGCTTTATCACTGTAACCCAGGCCAATTTTATTTTGTAAATATCTGATATTAATTTGTCTAAACTGAAATGGTTTCTCGGACGTAATTTATAAGGGAATGGGATTATAAAAAGTGCCACAACTCAAATTATGACAAGAAGATGACTGAAATCACAATCAGATCCAGATCGTGCAGCTCACCGGGGAAACAAACACACGGAAGCAGACACACCGCAAATCAAAAGCAATTTCAGTATCGATGGCTCGAGTTTTGATAAAAATCAATGGTGCTTGCCTTGTGTCAGGAAGGGTCAACGCTCCAATTCAATTTCCTCCTGAGGTAGAAATACGCAGGCAGGGGTTAGAAGGAGGAGGGTGTGTGTGTGTGTGTTATAGTCTGTGTGTAGTATGAGTATCTGTGATGTCCTGACATTAAAAACACACACACTCATGTACACAAATGGAAGACTGGAATCAGTCCTAATAGCTTCAATACAACTCCTCCAGTCACAAAACCACAGTCGTGACACTGTTTTTATGTGCATAGATACATTTTCACCCTCAGTAAAAAAAATCCTGCACTGTCAGTGTTTCATCATATTTGTTCGTTTTATCAAATTAATAGAAATTATAATAAATAAGTTGTGTTATGATAAGCCTGGCAGCTTTTACCTGAAGCTTTTGCTGAGTGCGGATTTGCTCACACAAAGATGTCATTTGAGCTCAGCTGATTGACACTTTTCTCTTTCAGCACGGCCATCATCAGTCTTTCCTGGAAAATCATTAAAACCGTTTTAGAAACACTGACTTACCCAACCATCTAGGTGTCAAACCAGGTCTTTGTGTTGTGTGTGATTGTCTGCATAGAAGTGACAAATGAGCAAGGACTTGAACTTTTCCTTACAGCTCCCTTTCTTTATTTTTTACATGACTAATGTATTGGTGTCACATAGCCACACCACAACGCTGCGTCATGGAGAATGGTCTGACTGCATTTATTATCATATTGCTAGAGAGGGGAAAAAAAACACAGGCTTATTTGCATGTCTTTAAACCAGTCACAGTCGTCATCTGCAGCTCCGAGCCCAGGACGACGGCGACGGTGACAGAATGCAAAATGGTGTCAGAGGGGAAGCATGCGTGTGAGTGAGTGCGCTCTGTCATTCAAAGAACAGCAAACACAAATGTCAACTGTGTGATTGCACAATCCAAATCTTGAGCAGAACTACTACAGTAACAGAATATCTGTCTGCAGGTCTGTGTTGCTGCAAATTGTACAAACAAAATCTCAGCCCTAAGAATTTTGCCATCACATTGAAATGTTCAAATCTGGTATCTCCACCATCTTTGGTATTTTTCTTCCAAATTTGATTAAGTCGATAATAAAACAAGAGTACAGTTGCATAACTCAGATTCTGAGTTTTATTTTTCACTGTAAAACTGGCACACTTTTAAAAAAAAATACAGGCATATTTGGAGGTCAAAAGGTGAATTTACCGGAGAAACTATTGGCAGAGTTAGGCGGTAGAGCCACACTCAGCACCAAAAATAAGGGTCTCACCCTGCACGATGTTGCAATTCAATGTTTGGTGTGAAATTTTTCTCTCTTTTTTTTTTGCCTTTCACACTGCAGCTTTAATTAAACACAATCTGGGAATGAATTTCCCCCCACAACTTGGGGAATTGCCAAAGGTTTTTCTTTTTTTTCTTTTTTTCGGCTGTCCCTGTACACTTTCATGCACACACACACACACACACACACACACACACACACACACACACACACACACACACACACACACACACACACACACACACACACATATACGTAAATGCACACACCACATTACATTGTCATACATTTGGGATGAGGAGTACAATTTTCATGGGCTGTATACACCCATACAGAATACATCACAGATGAAATATAGCCCTTCAGAAAGACAGCAGAGGAGCACCTCCCACCTCCACTCATACCTCCTTCTCTCTCTTTCACACACATACACACACACTTTGCACTGGCTACGTGCTGATTGGACACGGGCAGGGGTTTGCAAACAGAACTGCTAGTGACTGGAAATACACAGAGAGGGAGAGATGAGAGGAGCCCCTGCAGCGCTGAGGATTGGGCCACAGTCCTTCATACTCTCAACAATGAAAACATCAAAAAGCGAGACAAGAGACACAGGCGAGGACACAGACAGCAAACATCTTGATACATGCATAAAGAAATACTGTGAATGGCCTGGAGGCTGGCAGGGTTTTATGTCACCGTATATAAAGCGGTGGCACATCTATCTGTGGTCCTGTGAAGTGCTGGGTTTATCAATGTTCAGGTGCTTTGCAGAACAAAAAAGAGTGGGAGGGGAGGAAGATGGGAAGAAAGAAAGGAGCATGGATCACTGACCCCCAACCATCCCATTCCATTCAGATTGTGTTGCTATTTCCCCACTGATCTATGCCATCTGGCTGTGGATCTACATTTTGGCACCCCATCCATGTGGAATGCCCCGACACACGGCTCAGCTCGCGGTGAAATGAAGGGAAAATGAAAATGAAATGAGCTGAGCTTCTCTCCTGATCCTGGTCTCAGCTCTGTCCTCTGCTCAATCTCATCACCCTCTCCCTCCCCCTCCCCCTCCCCTCCCCTCTGTATCATCATCCTCTTCCTCCATCCTCTCATCCCTCCCACCTCCCTCTCCTCCTCCTCCCCTCCCCTGCCTCCCGCCACCCCTGGGTAATCAGTGTGCTCTCTCATTCCGTGGCACACGGAGACACATTGATCTGGCAGCACGCTCTCATGCTCGTGGATGCGCACCTACACACACACACACACACACACACGCACACACACACTAAGGTTGTCTCTCACACACATAAACACTCACACATACATTGATCTGGCCCGCAGGTCAAGTTCAATAGGAACAGCTAAGCGGCCTTTTTTTTTTTCCTTTACAGACTAGCTCTGCAGTATACTGCAAGGAGCTCTCACTATTCTCTCTCTTTCTCTCTCTCAAACACACACACACACACACACACACACAAACCAATACATGCACGCTCTTTCTCTCTATTCTTTTTACACACACTGACTCTGGCACCTGAGTCTGACAATAAAACCTGCGTAAAATAAATGAACTCACATATGGCTGCATGATGGAATGACATTCTCAGGCATCCATCACCTTTAAGGGCAACACCTTCAGTACTAACTGAGGATAAAAACACAACACATCTCATTGTTGTAAAGGTTAAAGGTTAATTTTATTTTATTTATTTCAGATATTATGATTAATGTTGATTTGCTTCGGTCTGGATGAGGCTTCACTTCTAAAAAAAGGAAGCCCTAACACTACTGTATATATCTGCTCGGTTTTTGTATATATCAGACACACAACACAACATCAATTTCTGTACAAATATGTGCAAATTTTCCTGTGAGAGAGAAACACACAAATAC
The DNA here is from genome assembly GCF_045865225.1 of Trachurus japonicus. NCBI lineage: Eukaryota > Metazoa > Chordata > Actinopteri > Carangiformes > Carangidae > Trachurus > Trachurus japonicus. The sequence goes on from NC_140930.1 coordinate 23,524,233, forward strand.
TGTAAATACATTCATCGTACAAGCAAAGAGACAGAGGGAGACATGCTCAGACAGACAGATGAAATCACAACACGCTGGAGACACATAAGCCAACATCTCAGTAAGCAAGAGCATGCTGGGATTGTTTGGGAGGGGGAATCCCACTTGACTGAAATCTCTCTTTTCCTCACTGTGTGTAATTTTTTACTCTTTTATGATTCCAGAGTAATTTATCCCTCAGAGAGAGAACAAGACAGACAGGCGGACATACAGAGAGGGAGAGGCAGCAAGGAGAGAGAGAGAGAAGGAGAGAGAGTCCCACATTTGGCACTACACTTTGATTTAGTGAAGCAAATTTAATTTTGTTTGCTTTATGCAAAAAAGCGGCATGGGCCTCGACTTCTGTTGATTTCCACTGGAGGCAGAAACATCGCTAATGGGAGCTAGCGCCGCGCTCACCACAGCTACAGGGCTACGACACTAACTGAATTAGCCTCATGCATATATTAAATACAGACCTGCTACACAAATTAGCCTAGTGGTATGTAGCCTAGCACCTCACCAGTGAGGCTTTGAGATCTGAGCTGCAAATTAATTGGCTAGGTTGCCTCCAAGAGCAGCTCCTCTGTTTTTTCCTCCACCCTGAATTATGCTTTCCAATTGCCGAAACACATTTGATATGCATGGAAAAAGGCGTGTAAAGCAGTGTTCCTTCACAAAGGCAGTGTTTGCTTTCATTCCTACACTTTTGTGCATCTGCCACTCATAATGACAGTAGGGGTTATGTCCCACTGTATGTGTAACTGCATGAACATATAGGCTATTAATACAGCCCTGAATATATTAGATACAGCCCAACAGAAACATTTCCTTCTGGCGCACACCGCAGTGCTTTGACTATGTATTTGAAGGTGAGTTTGTTCGTTCATTATATGAGTTGCACAAATTCCACATGCTTAGAGACACTGCAACAAACTTGTGCACATTTGTATCCCATGGTAACTACAGACTAGAAGTGAGGGAGCATATTTCTTACCTTTTAATATCCTGAGATCTATCACTGCTAAGTAAAGAGAAGGTAGGAGTAATGTCTTTGTTCCCCAATGAGGACAAAGACATTACGTTTGTGCTTGTGCGTTAGAGACAGAAAACAAGTGAGAGAACAAGACAGAGATTAGTTTGATTACCACACTGAGAACAGCCATTATTGCTCCCTGAGGTCTCTCCCCTATCCATCCTGGTTCGATCCCTGGACATACACCTTGGCTGAGTTTCAGGATCTTTAAATGTAGTCGTGGATTAAGTGAGGCCTTGCGACATCACTATTCAGTAGGACTCATTGTATCTTGCATTTTGACCTTGACCTTGATGTTTGAAAAACTTAAGGAGACTTTTAGTAGCACCATAATTAATTTCAGTGCAAGATATTTAACAGGCCAAGCTTTGAAAAAGTGATGTGTTAGTTTTCTCCTGGATTCAAGAGAACGTGTCCTACTTTCAAAAAGCTTCTGCATTTGGCCGTGCCTGGGAGTGTTGCGGTGTGTGTGTGTGCGTGTGTGTTTGGAGTAGTGTTTAAAAAGGCCACACAAAAGTAAGAGGTCTATTCAAAAGGCCTCCCTCTGCCCTGCCCCCTAGCTTGTAGGAGACATGGAGGACACGGTGTGATGGAGGGACAGCTGGGGTCTCTGGCAAAAAGACAGAGAAGTGAAAAAAAACAAAAAAAAAACATGGCTGATGAAAAGTGAGCACATTACATGAGAAAACTGTTGATTCTTATTTGTGACAATGTTTTAGTTACTAATAAAAGACAAAATACAGAATGTTGTACTAGGCCTATCTGAAATTAAAATCTAAAACAGTGTCTGAGATCAGATCTGTTTCTTTTCTGCTGAGTCATGAGAGAAACAACCCTGACAACTTTCTAATTATCTGGTTTTAGAAGGTGTTGTATACTGTATACTGTAGATGTATACACATCTTTGACACACTTTACACAAATCTGTGTTAGTTTGGCTGCCATGTCACACACACACTAAATGGACTCCCTTTAAAATGTTGTCATTTGTATTTAATGACAAACCTTTCTGCTTCTGTTTGACTGTAAAGGAATGAAACCCAACCAACTCAACACAAACTCAACCCTGATGACACAAACTGTGACTCAGGCACTGGGGACTGGACTCAGATGACTCTTTGGTGAGTTGGTCTTAGATTCAAACACTGAGAACTCAAGACTCAACTTGGACTTGAGGTTTACTGAGTCGACTATAACACTGGTACAGGCCTGCAAGCTGTAAAGTAAAATAACAGTGTATAAGTGGAGGCTCACTAAATGGAGGATGGAGGCAACAATAAAAGCTTCTCTCTCATCAAAGGCCACATGATAACCACTTCCTCTTCCTCTTTTTTCACCCTCCTCCTCCTCAGGTCACCCTGACTGTCCGGCCCGCTGCATATCACTCTGCATTGTTTTAATTCATCTCCAAAACACCAGAGAGCTCACCTTCGGCCCCCTTTTTTGATTTTTAATTGACCAATTTAATGACTAGTGTTTGCACCTGTGAGTCATCACTCTGGCCAATTGATCATGTTGCTTCAACGTTTGAATCGTGTCTGGTGTATTTGAAAAAAAAAGAAGAAAAAGAACGAGTAATTGTTAGTTAGTAGTAATTGTAGAGTTGTAGAGTTTCAAGGGTTTCGGACAGGAGTGTGAGTGTTTTGTCACTGTGTTTTTTGTTATTGTTTTTTTGTACACTTTGTACATGGTTTTTTGACATTTGAACAAGCACAGAGACCTAACATGATAGACAGAGCATCCATTTAGACAGTTGTAAATGAACTGAGGGACAAGGGATTCTTAGCTCTTAAGAGCTTGTAGAGACAAATGAGCAAATGAACAAACAGGAAAGAATGCCTGCCAAAGGAATTAAATAAAGTCAAACTAGGGTGCAAAATCAATTAAAAAAGGAAAATAAGAAGACAACAGAAAAAAAGGACAGAACAAAGTGACTGGAGGAGTCAGGGGAATACCAGATATGAAAGCTTACTTATTATAGAGATGTAGCATCACAGCAACATTTCTAGATTATGTAGTTAGGTCTCATCTAGCACTGTCAGGAATGGCTTCCAGACCTTTTGAAAAAAAAAAACATTTTAAAGTGATGTTTACAATAATGAATATCTTCCATTTTACCTATGTATAGAAAGCATCTCGTTGAGCCACCTTTAAAAACATGGGGTGGATGAAGATTTCAAGTCTAGTAAGATTCATGGTTTAGTCGCAGACATGCCTGCTTTTGACTGGAGTGAAGGGGCCATTGTCCAATCAGAAAAAACAGAGTGATATGACACACTGAAGGTGAAGACTGAAGGTACATTTTAATCCGATATATCAAAACAGAATTGGAAAATAAGTGAGACTCAGCAGTGCCACATCTGTCACATACAGGAGAAAACAAAGATTGTACTGGGTTTAGTTTTAGAATAATGCAGTCAGTGTAAAACCTGAAACTGAATTGATGGAATAGTAAATGGACTTCTGCTTATAGTCCTTTAATATTCTCTAGGACCACTCAAAGTGCTTTACATTGTTGTTCACATTCATCCTTTCACACACACATTCATTTCATACAGCGCTTTCCTGGCTAAAAGCAGCACTACAGTGCTTTTTGAAAGCTTATCATTCACACACCCTGGGGGCAAGTGTTGGTTGGTGGAGTCTTGCCCAGGGGCACTTCGACACACGGACTGGAGGAACCCAAACACCGACCACAATCAAACCACTGACCTTCTGGTTAGTGAACGACCCGCCTTACCTCCTGAGCCACTCTGAACCTTGGCCAGACGTCCTCCAGTAACTCCTCAGACTGACACAGTTAGCCTCAGTTCTTCTTTTCAGGTTTCTCTGAGATGAGCAAAGCTGTGATCAGATTTATAGAGTTTGGTTGTGAGACCAGTGTGTGGCTCTTTGGTTTTAAAGTGAATTCAGGTGAAGTCTCTCACACCGAATTCCTGATTTGAATCTAGCAGTAGAAATGTGATGGAGGGAGGTGATATTTGGTCGTTTATATATAGATAGTCTACTGTTGTTTCAGGTTTGGTGTTAGTTTAACAACCCAAACAAAACAGAACAAAAGAAAAACCAGCCAACAGCCAACTGTCTTTCAGCTATAGCCTATAGGCTACAAGCAGCTAGCTTGTTTATATTGATGTAACAAAATTCCACCTACCACCACCAGTTATGGTCACTAACACTTCATATTTCATGATACATTACAATATTTAGTCTTGTAAAATTACAAGTTTGACAGTTTGGAAAAAATACACAAAGGTCCCTTCTTACCAAGAGCTGAATATTTCCCCATTTCCAGTTTTCATGCTATGTTCCTGTAGCTTCCTAATCTGTTAATCTAACTCTCTGAAAGACAATTAAATTTGTGTTGTTTTTTTTCTCTCAAAAATCCAAACTACTCCTTAAATATTACAAGTTTCACTTTGGCCCTGTGAGAATTGTTTGTGCTTGGAAACCTGTCCCCAGTGATTAGAGGAAACAGATAACCATTTAAGAAAGAGACATAAATCTCTACAGTGGTAGAATTAGTTGGTCAGAATATAGGTGTGCAGCTGTTTTTTCCCCTGCTCTTGTCTGTCCATCGCTACACTGATCAGTATTGGTAATTGATACGCAGACCTGTGCTTGTACAATCAATCCGAGCGGTGATGCCTGTCCACCATTAGGGTGTGAAACAGTCAATCATGCATGTCAGCTCTCTGTCTATAAGACATTCTCACTCTCATTCTTTTATTGCTTTGCTGTGTGTGTACAGGCACAGACACAGAAACAAAAATTAGTGTTTGGTGCTCCCTGTTCGCACACATACACACACCTCCTCAAACACATTTGCGAGAGCTTTACTCACTCTGGTCATCTCCATCGACGACTTCAAATTTACGGCCTCAATTTCTTATCTGGACACTGGAGTGTATATTCACATAGACACAGCTAGACGTGTTGCTGCTGAAGGCCCATACAGCACTCATTCAAATCGACTGCGCATGCACCGTAACCCATCGTGTGTCCATTTGCATGGATAGCTGTGGATTTATCTGTACTGTAGGCCATAGTGCAGACTTGTGTATGGACGTGTATGGAGATTTACACCTGTTTTAACCCCAGGGTTAGCCATCAGTATTGATTAGTACAGAGTTAGCCAGATTTTAATCCCTGCTTGGCCCAAGACTATCGATCAGGGCGCTGAGCTTTCAAGTGGGTTTAACGACCTCCCTGCCCCTCCTCCCGTCCCTCGCTCCCCAGTTTCAGATGCGCTCTTTTTCTAATTGGGACGGAGAGGGAGAGGTTTGTTATTACACTCCAAAGCAGAAGTGACATGAGGGTGTTAAGCTCGGACCCACACACTCCTCTTCCTCCACGCTCCTTTTTCAATAGTGAACCATTACAGTAGAACGTGACAGCATGCTGCCCGTAAAATATGACTGCACTCATGCTTCTCCTATCTGGAGTTTGTGTAGGACATTATAAAGCAGCAGACGAGATGAATCTGTGCACCTTGACAGCAATGTCACAGTAAAAATACCTGCAGGTGAGTTATGACCACTCACCTAGAGGTAGGAGCGTCCCCTTACGTCTTTATGGGTCCTCTGAAGACAGTTATATGGGACAACATGGGAAGTCTTATAGGAGCCTTGGTGCCTTGGGACTTGAGGAGTGTTGTGAATTTATAGTTCAACAGAGTGGTCACCTCTCTGATTGGTCCGGCACAGTAACACTGGATATTGAAAGGCTGGGTTTTAGAGGTGTTTGAGTACGTGTTTGTGTGCCAGCTCTATGCAGAAATATGAATTTGAGTGCATTTCTGCTTGTGGAAACATTTGTCACTGTGTGTGTGTGTGTCTGGTGCAAATGCGTGTGTGTGTGTCTGTGTGTGTATGTGAGGGATGGTTACTGGGCTTGCCGTTTCTCCTCCATTTGTCCTCCTACAGGCAGAGCAGGCGAAGGGGAAATAAATTGGAGAAAGAGAATAAATCAATGCTAAACTGAGCACCAGTGAGACCTCCTAACCCTGGCACTGTCACACACACACACACACACACACACACACACACACACACACACACACACACACACACACACACACACACACAAAATATGAAACGTGTCCAGGGAAAATGATGTATAAGCCCATATATCTATAGCAACCTGAGCTCTCACACACAGAGAAAAGAGGAAGAGGAGCTGTTTTGGTGGATACTTTCTGCACAGGATCTTCGAATCTCCAGAGAAGAGACCTCATCTCACTCCTGGACCATTTACAGTGTACAGTACATACCTCAAATATCATAAGTACTTCAACTTCAGCCGAGCTGATGCTTCAAATTACAGTCGTTCACCTGTTGTGGCTTCTTACATACACACTGACACGCCAGCTCCTCTCGCTGCTCTCACTGTCTCAGCCTCAGCTGACATTTCAACTGCTTTCATCTCCTCCAATGACAGTTCAACTGTTCTCATCTTTCACACTTCCACTGACAGTTCACAGCTAAATTAGTGAAATTTCAAACGCTTTCGGCTCCTAGTACTTCAAAAGATGCGTCCAACTCTTTCAGTGCTTCAACTTCAGCTGTTTTAAGAGCTTGAATTTACAGTTTTTTATTACTAACAAGCATTGGTCAATACTGAAGCTACGATTCATCTCAAAACTGTTTGAAAAAATTTGTCAAAATAAGAACATTTATCCACAACATCAGTCTCACTGTCACTCTTACTGTAACACACTGAACTACAAAATACTAACAATGGAGAGCATTATATTGATTTGATCACTTACTGTAAGTTTGTATGTTTTTTTTTTTCAAAAAAAAACAGTATTTTATCATAGAAAAAGCACTTCATTGAGTGCACTAAATTATTGTATATTGTAACAAGAATGAATCAGCAACACAGCATTTTTGCTTCAATTACATGAAGATTTACAGTTCATACGAAATATACATTTTACTGTAATTAAAGCAGAATCACAAAATTTTAAAATGACCAAGATTACCATTTTCAACTTTTGAAAAAGTATTTTGCAGGTGGTGGACTGGTAACTGAGAAGAGAGTTCATGAATTTTACATTGTGTGAAAGCAATGAAAAGTGATTCACAGTTTGCTCCACATGGACTTGTGTGTTATTGCAGACTGTTAAAAGTTTTGACTATGTGACTTCTGTTTTGACCGATGCTTGTTAGCAATTGAAAAAAAAAAGGAAAAAAAAACTGGTAAACTGCAGCTCCCACCTAGCATAACATTTTGCCCTAATACATTTTTCTAGCAAACACACAACACTGCTCATCATACTGACAGAAATCAGTGTATCAGTTTGTTTGTGAGGAGACAAGCTTGATGTATTTTCTGACTGCAAAACCAAACAAGAGAGAACCAATACAGTGCTGCTGTTTCTTAGAGACGCACACTGCACTGTACTGAAGCGGAGGCTGCACGGTTGAGGCTACAGATGGAGCCAAGGACTGGCGGTTGGGGGGCAGAGGGAGTGTATAGATTGGGATTATGGGGGGTGCACTGGGGAATGGCTCTTCAGTGTGTTTTCCATTCAAGCTAAGTCCTCTAAGACCTCCTCATCTCTTCTGAGCGCAGCAAGCTGAGATCTGATCTAATGCTGAGTGCCACATGTGAGAGTGTGTGTGAGAGAGACACAGCACTTTGATGAGAGCCTGCTGGGGATGTGTGTGTGCGGGTAACGAAGGAGTGTGCGCGTGTATGCTTGTGTGCTTGTGTTTAGGGGTAATGAAGGAGTCCAGGGTTTATATATTTCTGTGTGTGCCCCCGTGTCTGTGCACTCTCCCTCATCCCTGAAGGGTTGTTTGGGGTATTCTGTGCAGGTTTTGGTCAGGGGGGAGGTGGGTTCTTGGGGTCTTGCATTCAGATGTAATTAGCCCAGACAATGGCCTGGTTAAAGCTGGAATCCTCCGAGCCCCCTCTCTCTTTGATTGTGTGGGCCAGCTGTGGAGGAATGGCCATTATCTCCCTGTGTCCGGCAGCATAAAGAAGCCCCCCCTCCACCCTGCCCTAGTTACCCCTGTGTTAGGGTTCCCACAGGGGGAGGGACGTGGGCCGGTCACACACTGGTCTGGAGAAAGTGAAAGCAACCAGAATACATGGTTCACCCAGATAAACGGCTTCACCTCGCACTTGAACCAAACTGCTGTAGGAGAGCAGGTGCTACTATTTACACAGAAGGAGAAAAAAGTGGCTTTTCACATCTGGTTTTAAAGAGTGCAGGTCTTTTTAGTGCTGCCCTCTCTACATCACAAAATTTCAATCCAATCTACGTGTAAAAACCTACGGCCGCCTTCCCTCTATAGGTGTTTCCGAGTGTGTGTGTTTGTTTTCGTTCGGTCTGTGTGCCTTTCAATCATAAATATCTCACAGAGAGTTCTGCCGGCACACAGGGACACTTAGGCCCATTAGACTTGCGAAGAAATTGAATCTTTACAGCACTGGGGCCATATAATTACTGTTAATTTAACGCTCAGATTCTCCATCATTAACTCTCACTCTTGAATACAGAACGAGTCACAGGGAAACAGAGACAGTATGTGCGTGGAACGGCTGCCTGTGTTGACAGCATACCCGGCCCTTTGACTGAATTAACAGCGACCTCTTCCTCTTGTAAGAACAGGACCCGCATCGTTTATGCGTTATTAAGTCCTGTAATTGGGCAGCCAGTAGTTTGCATATTAGTCTATTAGGGTAATATGTTTTGCCTCTCTTAACACACGGCTTGCCAGAGCCCCTGGCGACACATTTGGTAATTCTCAGAATTACACCCTAATCATAAGCCAGTGTTCTTTCGATCTCTATAATTCAATGTGCATCACTTTATGTGTACGCATCCTCAGCTTAATAAGATTTATTGATTAACCTATCACTTCCTATGTGTGATTGTCTTGTAACATGCTCTTTAATAAGCCATTTCTTTGTGTTCGTAACTACGCCTTTAAATTTGCTAATTGTTTTCACGCAGTACCATTGGTGCCACTGCAGCCCCCTGTTTGAAGGTGAAACTTGCATGTTTTTTGTCCTTCGAGGTTCCTTTAACCACTTAATGGCTGGTAGGTTTTACAGCCTGTGTCCCACTTTGAGCCAATAAAATCACATCTCCTAAATACCAGTAGTTTGCCAAAGTAGGTCCAGGGACCCCCCCAGGGGTCTAAAAGGGTTTCAGAGGGGCTCCACAGAATGAGGATTAGTTTCATTTCAATATCATTGCATTCATTTAGAGATGGAAACGGCAGATAGTGCAAAAGTGGCACTTTGATCAATTTTCATGAACAAACAGGGATGACAAAACAGACTAATCAGAGTTTCATAGTCAACACATGCATGCCTCTGTGCTGCAGCTAATGGAATTAAGAAAACTAATAATAAAGTCCTGCATTCATAGCACAGACGAATTATCAATAATATCCATTATGCAAAAAGAGAACTGTTTACATTGGTTGGCTACTTTTGCTAAATTTGCTGATCACTGAGGATTATTCAGTCAAAAACAATGTATTTTAATTGATCAGTTGGTCATATATAATTTGTAATTAACAGCTCTCAGTTTAAATGTTGAAAATAAAGGGGGACATTTTTGAAAACACCCAAGCAAAGAAAATCAATACTTCAGCTACGTTACCCTCCACCACTGCTGCATTGTAGTGAGGCAGATATTTATGGGGTGGTTGTCATGGAAAAGTCGGGAAACACTTGTTACACATCGGTGTTCTCGGTGGAGAGAAACTTTCCCCCTCATCAGTCTATTGACATTCAGAGCCCGTTCTTCCAGCAGCTTTGGGGGAAACCAAAGCCTCGCGTGCCACTGTGGGCGCATCCGTCTCAGAGTTTACCCAACAAGCAGGTGGAAGGGGGCACCGTGGGCGCAGAGCCGGCTCCAGGATCCATTCTTGCAGCCTCCTCTCTTTGGCCCCGAGCTGCCCTCTCCGCGCGCCCCCCATTATTTGTCCCGACGGCCGAGCGCGCGGCCCCAATGAGCCCTTTGGAACGGAACGAAAAGAAGAGAGCGAATTGCAGCTGTGACGTGGGCGTTGTTGTTCCATTCACCGCGTTCGCCATGGCAACGGGGCAGAGGCCCTGGAAGCACGCGGCCCCTCTCTCTCGAGACAGCGTCCTGAGGGCAGAGAGGCAGCTGGAAGTTTCTCCTCGCGACCAAAGATATCCAAACTATTCCACTTGAAACACGTGAAAACTGGATCAAACCAGCGTTCAGCAGCTTTTAAAGTTTTTTTTTTTACCCTTAAAGTTCTTTTCAGTCTTGTTTCTACGTGGAGTGTGTGTATCTTGTGCAACTTTTACGCATCGTTTTGACGCGCGAAACCGGTAGATGTGACCCACTGACCCAGATCAAGTCTTAGCTTTTAATAAACTGCTCTCAGACCTGCAGAGAAAAGCGTGTTTTCTTCTTCTTAAAGCTCGTTTGGTCTTTTCTGTGTTTACACTCGGCAACCCGATCTCTCCCTCCACTTTGTACTCCTGCATGCTGCAGGACCGCTAGTATTGTTGGGCAGAGTGATTGGGGTTTCTGTACAATCTCCCGTGACCAATGAGCGGGGTGCTGTCAGGGGTAACCACATCTGTCAACCGTTCTTGGCCAATAAAGAGAGGAGCGAGGCGGACCACAGGTGCGCGCCTCTGCGTCCCCTTGGCACAGCGCCCGGGAGATGCTGGAGAGAGACGCCTTGCTGCCCCGTGGCGCAAAAAGAGTTCCTGTCAAAGGCAGCCTCCTTTTAACTCCAGCTATCACTCTGGCTCCGATAGTTATGGCGACCGCAACGTCCAACCACTACAGCGTCCTCAGCACCCCCAGCAGCGCGCCGCCGCCGCACTCGGAGTCCGGGAGCATGCAGCAGGCGGCAGCGTACAGGGACGCGCACACCCTGCTCCAGAACGACTACGGCTCGTTACCGGGCGGTGGGCATCCGCTCAGCCACGCGCACCAGTGGATAACGGCGCTGTCTCACGGTGACAGCGGGGCGCCCTGGCCGTCCAGTCCCCTCGGAGAACAGGACGTTAAGCCCGTGCTGCACGACAGCGACCGAGAGGAGCTGCAGAACTCCAGCAGTCTGCAGCAGCAGCAGCAGCAGCAACAGCAGCAACAGCAGCAACAGCGACACCCTCACCTAGCGCACCAGCAGGCGCATCACGACGCCAGAGCATGGCGAACCAGCACAGCCACCACGCACATCCCCGGCATGGCGACATCTGAGGGCCAGACCAGCCTGGTGTACTCCCAGTCCGGGTTCGCTCTGATGCCGGGGGGAGAGCAAGGGGGGATGCACCACCACCCCCTGCGGGATGACGACCACCACAGCCACAGCCCGCACCTCAGTGAGCACGGAGGCGGCCCCGGGGCCCACCAGCAGCAGCAGTCTCTGTCACACCATCACCAGCACGGGGGCCATCAGGACCAGTCGGACGAGGACACGCCGACCTCCGACGAGTTGGAGCAGTTCGCCAAGCAGTTCAAGCAGCGGCGCATCAAGCTGGGCTTCACCCAGGCGGACGTGGGTCTGGCTCTGGGGACGCTGTACGGAAACGTCTTTTCTCAGACCACCATTTGCAGGTTCGAGGCGCTTCAGCTCAGCTTCAAAAACATGTGCAAACTCAAGCCCTTGTTGAACAAGTGGCTGGAGGAGGCGGACTCCACCTCGGGGAGCCCCACCAGCCTGGATAAAATCGCGGCACAGGGGAGGAAAAGGAAAAAGAGGACCTCCATCGAGGTGGGCGTCAAAGGGGCTCTGGAGAGCCATTTTCTCAAATGTCCAAAACCAGGAGCAGCGGAGATCAACTCCCTGGCGGACAGCCTGCAGCTGGAGAAGGAGGTGGTCCGGGTTTGGTTTTGTAACCGGCGGCAGAAAGAGAAGAGGATGACACCCGCTGGGGGACAGATACCCGGAGGAGAGGACATGTACGGGGACACCCCCCCTCACCACGGTGGACAGACTCCCGTGCAGTGACCCCCAGTCCGGTACACGGACCCCTGACGGAGGGAGAAGTCCTTCCTTGTTTGTTTGATTCGGAACTGGACCTCAGCCAGTTTAAATGTTGGACCCACGGACACGGACACACACACAGTGGGGATATACAGTGGCACTCAAGCACTGAAAATACGCATAGCAGAGCAGAGAGCCGTGTGGAGAAGCTTCACGCCGCGGGAAGCGCCGAGGACACGGCTGGTGTGTGCTAACCAAAAAACACGTCCGACATTGATACGAAACGCTTTTCTACACCTTCAACCGAGGCGCCAGTTTGTCATTATGTCATGTGTCATTAAAGAGAGGCCGAGACTGTGGTGTGGACACGAGGTGTCTGCAGGGGGGTCAAAAAAATCATCTAAAAACAGGCTCCGGGCTCCGGGAAGTCGCAGTCAGTGTGGGTAAATAAACGCCATCTTTCCATCATAACAAAAGCAACAGGGGTTCTTCAAGCTTGTGGCAAGACAGGGCTGAAATGGCAGACACCTGCTGTACAATGTTAAAAATGGAAGCCAATACCAGCCTATTATTATTATTATTATTATTATTATTATTATTATTATTATTATTATTATTATGTAATTTTAATTCAATATAAGGGATGGATTGCCCAGTGTCAAATGCAACTATAATTTATATTTAAATACAATAAATTAAAATGTTTTATCTTGCTTGCTATAAAACCTCAATCCATCGTAAATTATAATAATAAAAATAATAATAGCGAGCAAATAATGAAAATAATAGTGATAATAATAATCCTAACCAGAGAGAGTGGGTATTGGTTGACTTAGATGCTATTTCTTTCTGTGCAGACATTTCCAGGCGCCTGTTTACAGTGTTTTGCTGTTTAATATGTTATTTCTGTACTTTTCCAAAATGCTGTGACAAGAAAGACCGAGACTGTCCGGGCTGGAACACTCAAAGCAATCCAGCCCAATTTGCCTTCCTTTCCTAAGAAGAAAAAAAAAAATACACAGAAAAAACAAAACAACAAAAAGAAAAGAAAAACAACAACAACAAAAAACTACAAATTAAAAAAAAAAACTAAAAAAAAAAAAAAAAAAGAATACTGAATATATCCTGGTACCAGCTCTGGCCGCAGTGGCTCTACTGTATGACTCATTCATTCACTGAGAAGACTAATTGTGGGATGTATCTCCATTCGTTTTTGTATGGCTTCGTTTGTTTGTTTGTATGTTTGTTTGTTTGTTTGTTTGTTTGTTTGTTTGTTCCGTTCTCTCTGTCAGTCTGTGCCAAAGCACAAACACAGACACGTGTTGTTGTGCCACTTTAATCCTGTGACTAATAACCTGATCTGATGGTGGAAGGCTGAGGGAGGGAACTCCACCAGCAGCTGGAGATTTACTCTGACTGAAATTATAAGAAAATACAAACATTTCAGAAACACAAATTCAACTGAAGGGTGCAGGTGGATGGAGGAAATAGAATATCTGAGCAGAGCTATAATGTGAATTTTGAGGGATTTCAATGATGCGTTTTGCATTTGAAAACTTTCTGAATAGGCCCAGTGAAGAATGTCAAACCAAACACTGCATTTTTTAAAATTCCTCCATCGTCAATCAATTAAAATTAAACAGCAATATGCCCACGTAATTTTGACGCATTTTCCGTATCAATGGATGTATTACACACTTATTCGCCTTTGATTTGAACAAGGCCTGAGGTTTGTCTAATGAAAAAAAGACTAATGTAAGTCTGACTACATCACTTTAATCCTTCAGGTAAATTTGAGTTTCTGAGGTGGAAAGAAATAAAAATCAACAAAAACCAAAACAAAATATCATTGACCTGAAATCTGTGATCAAACGAAGAGAGGGGATAAAAAATAAGAAGAATCAACGATTGCACAATTTCTATATGCTTTTTGTCATTAAATCGTATTTGTTTTCTACAACACAGCAGTCTTTGCACGTTTATTGAGCTTCAGAAAAGTCGCAAATCTGGCAACAAACCTTCATCCATTTTAAAAAAAAATTATTTTCTGGTTTCTGATTTTTATTTATTTATTTATTTTACTCCTCCTTGCGCGCGGGCTTTTGCTTGCATTGTAATTGTGAATTTTATCAATCCGTCTCGGTTGCTTCAAATTGTCCTTCAGCTGTTTCGGTGAAGTGTTTAGCACCGCTGATGTGCACTGATATTGTTGTGTGTGGAGATAATCCGTGAAGATGCTCAGACAGCCAGTCAATGGATGGCCTGGAAATTGGAATACATAGCATTAATTAATATTTTCATCGGGCTAAATATGAAAACTAATTGACAATTATGACGAGACGTCATTTGCAATATAACAACAATGAAAGCCTTTGTGTTTGTGAGCAGGCCTGCAGCAGATAAGCAGGCCTAACTACAGGTGCAGGACAGTGGGTGGTGCAATATCAACCAGATTTATTAGTGTTTTATATACAGTACATATATATATATATTTGGGATATTGGCTTTATTATACACAATAAAATAATTCTAAACATGCCCTACGAATCATTTGAATGTCTTAGCAAATACTGGAATAATTTAAGAAATGCTAAATAAGTGTGCATGCGCATAAAACAGTGAAAGTGTGTGTTGAAATGAGGAGCAGTTGAGAGCTGTGACTTGTGGCCGCAGTGTGGATCCAAACTTCAGTGTGTCAGACTTCAGAGTGTCCTGCTGTGGGAGACTCCCCGTGTAGTTTCACCTGTTAGAATGAGGCTCTGTCCCTCTGCTTGTCTTCTCCTCCTGTCTCATGTTTCTTATCATATGTTGGAGCTCATCAGCTGCCACGGCAGCAGCAGAGCGCTGGCGCCACCTAGTGGAGGCTATCAGCGTCAAACAGGCCTGGGATGAATGGAGGGTAATTGCTTCATGAGCAGTGAATATTGATGCAGTCATGGATTTTTTTTATGAGACTCTTTCTTTTTTTCCTTTTGAATTATACTTGTAACCAGACCATAGTTACATTCAGGGCACTCAGGTCACATCTTCTTTATTTTCTCAACATTGAGTTAGGCACATTTTAGGCTGATTCACCCTATTACCCCATTTCTCCATCCAGGTTTTGATTTAACACATCAGAAAATTACAACTAAATTCCTTCAATTCCTCCTGAATAGAGAGATGTAATCTGGCAGCGACGGAAGAGAAAATAGAGACCAACTACGAAATTCTGAATTGGAGAATTGAGTTGAGTTAGCTGTGTTCAATTTACAAACTGCTCTTGTATTTTTAGAGTAGCCTAATTTCCTTGACTCCATCTAAATAGAACTTTTCTGAAAATATGACAGAAATTCCAACGCTATTTCTGAAAATTACAAATTTCAAAGACTGAAAATCTGGTTAACGACCTTCTTATAATTTATGATTTTTATCTGCGCCCCCCTTATCTTGAGTCAGGAAATTCTGGTCATTCATATGTCAAATCACAAATTTATTGAATATGAAAAGATGAAGTTTCAATCAGAATGTGTGAATGAAAAATTTCCATCTTAATGTTTTCAATTAATTTCCCGTCCGTCTCTAAACAACAGGAGGAAAATGTGGCGAGAAAAAGCTTCGGTTTCTTTTCACATTACTGAATTTACAGCCGTGTTATTTCATGGTTTCATTATAAGCTATTCATTTCAAGGCTTTTATGTTGAAAATCTGAGCCAGTATGGGCAAAAAAGAGAGTGATTTGAGAAAGAAAAAAGAAAAGAGCGTGCACATTCCATATTTGTGTGTGTGTGTTAAGCCAGGTCTACACCAGCTCTCTGGAGGACCGTGTTGCCTGGATTCTGTCCTATCAGCAGGCGACCATCTGCCCTCCTCCTGGCCCTCACGCTCCTACAGGCATCCTCTGCATTATTCATATTTTTACACACACACATTCACTCCTCCTTACACACACACACAACATCCCACCTCACACACACACAGCTGCTACCTCCGACACTGTACATCATCTCTGACTCACCAGAGATGGTTTCTACTCTGGTGTCATTGTCAGTCCTGAATTGTCTCCTCTGTCTTGTGTGGACGAGCTCCCTCTCTCTCAGGGATCCTGCACAATGGTGACAGACATGCAACCAGCCAAAGTCATCAAATATCAGTCATCTGTCCACCACTGTTTGTCCTCTTTTTCCTTTTCATGGCCTTTCTTTTTTCTTTTTTCTTTTTTTCGTCCAAACCCACGCTCACGTCTCCACAGCGGTGCTCCCACGACTTGCCTTTCTCTTCCTCTGCCCTCCTTTTCTCTCTCTGCTTCTCCAAAGCTCCAGCACGAGCACAAAGAAAAGGGCACAGAGCTAATCCTTTAGCATTGTTGGGTGGGCTTAGTATTGTCGTATGGTAGCAAGCACAGAGGGAGAGGGATTATGAGACAGATATATGCCAGAGTATACCCACCTCTAAGTGCTGATACACAGCAGTTTCTGCCTTTTCTTCTCTAGGTAGATGTGATTTGATCCCACACTGATGCACACAATAAACTGAAACAAAACAAGAGGAAAATATCACAGCTATATTTAATGAAATATCATGAGTAATCCATTGTCATTCAGTTTATCTCTATACATTCATAAGAATCTTTTTTTTATATGTTACAGAGCGATTTCTTTTAGTGTCATCTTCGCATATTTATTAGCTTTTTTTCTCCAGCTTTCTTATTTACAGATTGTTGAGATTCCACAAGTGTTTGAGCACACAACACCAACAGACAATGCTTTATGGTTTCTACAGTCTACAAGCAGAAATCTCAATGGGTGAGTGACACACGACAGGGCTGAACCCGGACCCCGGACCCCTGACCTTTAACTGCTGAGGAACATTGAGACAGATGAAGTTGCCCATGGACACTGTTTTTTCTTTTCTTTTCATTATTTTTTTCAGTTTTTCCTGTAATGGGGGAGTGGAGACACTGATCGTCAGCTGAACAGCGGTGTGGCTGACCTCACCCTGCCCCTGGTCAGTTTTTATTATGGTTTCAATATTACTTTTTGCAGGAAATGTGGGACTCACGACAAATCGCTGTAATATTAGGTTATGAATTTTAACATTTAACAAATGACATCTCAAAACATGGACAAACATGCAATCACGGCAATGACCGGCAGCGTGAAACTATGCAACTTCCTCAGTGTTACATGTAGACACAAGTCAGAGGATCCACATTATTGCACTAATACACAGATCAATAAATGAATTTGATAGGAATTCTCGGCCAGAGAACAAAACACATGTAAACATATGAAGAAAAGTGCAAAATAATAAAATCATCATGTGGCTGTTTTTTAAATTCAAGCACATCCACCATCATTATCAGTTATGTAACGAACATGGAATAAATAAATGATAAATAAATATGAGGTAAAAACATAAGTCATATGCTGGCACTGGTATAAAGCAAACAGCTTAGGAGTCTGTTCTCATAAGGCGAAATCTGACTATTGATGAGAGAAGGCAAGAGCATGCAGGCAAGGGGTTTTAAGACACAAACTGAAACATTTAAATTCATCATTTTCAGTTTCAGACTACAGCACTGAAAACCAACAGCAGCCCACACCCACACATGAAGAGTCTGTCATGATCTGAAGCCCAGCTAGAAGATCCTTTTGACAGAAAAGCCTCAGAGAGAAAAGGATGATTTTTGTCATCATTGACTTTTTCATCAATTTGTAATAATCAACATCTTGCCTACTTAAAAATCTGGTTTATAATGGTGTATTAATGAGCTAGGTTATAACTGTTTGCTAAGTGCTAGACTGATTTCATTTATGGCATCAGATTGTTACTTTGTATTTCATAATATACTGCTACATAAATGCTACATCCTTTTAATTCAATACAAATTAAATGTTCACAGGTAGAGCCTGATCAGTGCTGGATTCTTGGGCCTGGCTGTGGATATTTGAGAGTTACTGAGAATTAAAAACAAGATACCGGCCGATATTCATGAAAAAATGACAAAGATGTAGACAACATATGTACTGAGTCGGACATTAAGTAGTTGATCCTTGATACTCACACTGTAGTTCAAATATATCTGCATCCAGCACCTAAAATGCTCAAATTTGCAGCAATGCATTGAAGCTCAACTTTCACTTTGAACCACAAATTTGCAATAATGCGCTGTTCTTTCACATTGTTTTAGTAAAAACTGTAACTGACAGTTATGAGACAGGAGTGACCCAATGCCACAACTTCTAGAGTCAAATCTTTCACAAAGACGTGCAGATTCATTTCACTGTACACAGAGGCCAACACGGGATTTAAGTCAGTGACAGCAGATATATTGGCAATAAATCAACATATTGGCTCTGTAAAGATCCACTATCATTCTAACAAGAACAACATTTTAAGTTGGAACATGAATAAGAAGCTGCATCATCAGTCTAACAACCACACTATCACTACTGCCTTGTTCTGAGACAACCAACGTTTCTGCCTCCTCACAGAATAAAACTGAAATCAAGACAGTGAGAGAGAGAGAGTGTGTGTGTGTGTGTGTGTTTGTGATAGCGAGGAAAGGCTCAGCTGTGAATCCTCACCATTACGTCATCACTCACACACAGCGGGCAACTCATCCATGCGCAGCACGGACAGACGCACAAAGCACACACTGTACATACATACCCCTTGCTTGCAGTTGCAGCCATAGAAGAAGCCTAACTGTGCATTTGCTGAATGACAAACACACACCAGACGCGCACCTTGCCGTCACACACCTCAAACACCGCCCACCCTCGCATAACATTAAAGATGAACAGAGTGGGCCTGTGTCTTGCTCTCTTATTGCTTTACATAATGTTTTCTGAGCAATCCATCATTTTGAAACACGAGGCATCCATCACAACTGCCTGATGTGGAAAAAAAACAAAAAAAAACTTCAAGCTCCACCGGCTTTATCTTTGTGTGGCTGATTTCACCAGAGGCACCGAAAAAAATACATCATAAAATCAAACTTAAAAAGGCCAGCGAAGATATATTAGATAACAGCTATATCTATGTGAAGTGTAAAGGGACATTTTCATTGGCACGTGCCAGCCATGCACTTTCATTCAGACTATATATATCTACTGAATCTATTTCTACATGATTGTTTGACTCGCTCTCAATGCCTGAATGCATGTACAATGTTTACCTGACGTCTTCAATGACGATCCTAACAACAACCCAGGAGTCTGACAGAGTTACTTTCCATGTTATATTTCTGTTGTGTAGCGAAATTAAACTTTTTCTTTCTTTTTTTGGCAAAGCAGTGCCTCAATAAGACAAAAGATAGTTCCAAAGTGCTTATGACTGATTGCAGTGTACCATCCATTATCTTCCATTAAATGTCACCCCACTATTTAACTATGGGCAGCAGGCATTACTCCCAGCTGTGCAGACAGACACACACAGGAAGGAGGTCACAGGGCTGCAGTGCTCACACTGACCCTAGACCAGGAGAGTGGGTATTCATGGCGACTATTATTACAAGACAGTTTGGTCAATGTGTCCAACACTTATGGGAATTTATAGAAGAAACAACTACTTTTTTTTTTTTTTACACCATATGACTGAGGGGATGACTTTATATTTGCAGGCTATCTATACTATTTATACTTTTATAGAATCAAATATTCTATCTATTAAATCTGAGAATCAAATTAGATCCATTTATATATTTACACTGAACTGTGTTCATTCACATAGATCCTGTACAGCTTCCCTACATGTCCATGTCATGTCAGTACAAGGCGTTTAAGGGTTCAGTTGAAATCACACAAGGCTGGGTGGTGCGAGTTGCTACAAGGGACAGTAGAGGGAGGGGGGTTGGGGGGGGGGTCACACACACATAGTTGCCAAGGTTACGGCAACGGCGATGACAGATAGAAGGCTGTGACTGCAGATGATGTCGACCACGTGGAGGAGTTTCTCAGCAGCGGCGTCATTTACTCCTGGTTTTCATGCTTCTAGTTTTTACTTTTCAATCGTTTCCTGCCTCCTTCCTCTTTCTCTCCTCTTTTCCTTCATATATTCCCACTTTTTTTTTTCTTCTGTCCTCCTCTGGCACTTTTTCATTTTTGGCCTACTGTACGTCTCGCTGCCTTTCCTTTCCACTGCAATCATTCCTCCACTACAGTGTGCCATCCTCAACTTCTCCACCAGCACAGGCAACAACAAAAACACCCCCTGGTTATTTTGTGTTCAAAGAGGTAGGGGACATGTGTGCAGGTGGGATGCAGCACCCTCCTGTGGTGTGCGGCGCATTTGTAGTGTGTCCTGTAACTGTATATACTTTGTCAACACTTGAGCTGGTCTATTTCCGAGCACTCCGTGTCCATGTCCGAGTCGTATAGCGAGTGGCCCGTGGGGTCGCTGTCTGGCGACGGCGGGTCCTGCGGCGTGTGTGTGTGTGTGTGCGGGGTGTGCATTTGCGTATCGTCCTGGAAAGTGTCAGTGCGGGAGTAGAGACCCAGGTCTGGGAGTTTGGAAGGCGAGTCGCTGTCCTCCGTGATGTCGTTGTAGCAGAAGTCCTCCAGGTCCACGAACCACTCGGGCCAGAACCGCCTGCGGATGCGCTCACAGTACATGGCCAGGTTG
The DNA here is from genome assembly GCF_045865225.1 of Trachurus japonicus. Lineage (NCBI taxonomy): Eukaryota > Metazoa > Chordata > Actinopteri > Carangiformes > Carangidae > Trachurus > Trachurus japonicus. The sequence continues at coordinate 23,544,834 of NC_140930.1, forward strand.
ATCAGCTCACCTGCAGGCAGCCACAACATCAACAACATCAGCTACATGACTCAGGAATTAACACAACAGATATTAGAGCTGGTTTGTCAATCAATCCATTTGTCTTTCTGCAGAACAATACATGGCAAGTTATTGTCATGTGTTGTTTTGTGTTTTGTGTTTTTTGCGTGTTTTTTGGTTTAAAGCAGGAGTGTCAAGCTCATTATAGCTCAGGGGCCACAGACAGTGCAATTTGATCTGAAGTGGGCCGGACCAGTATATGAATGAATTGAATGAATGAATGAATGAATGAATTTTTTATTTTCGTGTCATGCCACCACTGTGGCCCATCCCATATGAGATTACAAGACACATTTAATGACAAATACAAGAAAAAAAGACGAGACAGTCCTTCCTGTTGGTGTTACCTGCCACACAGGTGTGACATAGATAAACAATTTCAGATTACTTTCAGTATTCAACTATATATCGCTCTTCTCCTCTTGCCCAAGCCTTTTCAAGAAATATAGAAAATGCAAATATATTCAACTGAAAAAAAGATGATTTAGCTTCTCAGCATCGTCTAACCACACTAATTCGTTATTTGAATCTATCTTACTAAACAATTTTTGTCTTATAGAGTCATAGGAAGGACAGTAGAACACAAGATGAATTTCATTCTCCACCTCTTAGATGTCACATAAATTACAAATTCTATTGTCTTCTGCTGTGCCAACATATCTGCCTATCTGAATACCAGCTCTCAACTGAGCACACAGGGATCTTTTCTTTTTAGACAAATTATACAAAACATAGTTTTATAATAAGTATAATGAAACCATGATAAGCTATAAATGAAAGGAAAATTGAATTTTTCCCTTTGTTTTAGTAAATTATTAAGATGTTTACAGTTAATAAGCTATTCTTTTACAAAACAAATTATGAACAACCTAAAATTTCTTGCGAAACACTTGGCAAATTCATCCTGAGGGCTGGATTTGAACCTCTGCCGGGCCCTGGTTTAAAGCAACACAATGTGACAATTTACCACAAAATTAAAATTTCAAAATCATATAGATTTTTCATTGTAATGTCCCTCCCTGGTATTGTATTACTTTGGTTACCTGCCCAGAAACTTCTGGCAAGAACACAAGTTGCTTTATCAGGACACGTCACACAACATCAACACCTTTCATCTGGCTATAGGAAGCTACAACAACAACGACAACTCACTGTTCTCAGGATGTTTGTCATGGCAGAAGAAGAGGAGACCAAAGAAATATTGAGGAAGAGAAGAGGAGAGAGTCGCCCAACAAGGAATCAGACGAGTGTAACTCTTGGACTGGCTTTAACTTGTTGGCAAGAGCTCAGCGAAAAGACAGGATGCAAGACTGACACTGAACCTGCCGTCTTGTTGCTGGACTAGTAAATAATGTATTCGCCAGTTACAGCTTCACCTTGTCAGCTAAAGTTCTTTTACACCTGTGCATGAATGGGCTCAATTCACAACTTGTATTTACAACAGTACTGTAACAGTAACTGACAACAATTCAGCAAGACACTGAACCACAGATGAATCAGTAATGAGAAGAACCGTTAGTTGGATTTTGTTCTCTGAATTTCACCTTCCACCAAAATAAAAGTTGTTTTCAGTTCATAAACCTTTCGTAGGCTATTCAATTTCCTTTTTTCCTGCTCACTGTTTAGACACTGTCTTTCCATTGGATGACCTGTGATTAAGTCCTATGTCGCCTGTCATCTTGAGCCAGATAACGTATCAGCTCCTCAGGTTCTGGCCTACAGCTACTGTGCTGTGTTACAGTATCTCTGTGGGAAGGCAATGACAGCTACAATTGCAATCAATATAATGTAATAAATATAATATATAATGAGTTATTACACAGTCGACAGCACAGAGAGTTGTTGGCACAGAAGTGCCATACAATTATGTAAAAGCTGGATAGAGATTGAAACAGAGAAGATGCTTTGCTTGTGTGGGATTTAACCTTTTTCTTTGAATTTTGTTTCAAGTACATGACACTGAAATGTGTGAATCATCTCAGAATATCAGCTCTGTGCTTGTGTTAAGCTGTCAACATAATAATAAAGTCAGTTATTCAAAAAGGAGAGATGTGTTTGACTCTTTAAAAAGAGTTTATTTGATGTTTTCTGACAATTTACAGCCAAAACAGCACCAAGAAGAGTCTAGTTTATACTGAGGCCCATATACAGAGGATATAGTCCTCAGTGCAGCGGCCCCGGTTTGAATCCCGTGGTGTGGCCTTTGCTGCATGTCAATCCCCCTCTCTCTGCCTCCCCATTTCCTGTCCATCTCTACTGTCCTGTCAATTAAAGGCAAAAAGCTCCCAAAAATACTTAAAAAAACAAAACTGAAGCTGTCTGCGTGCCTGGATGCCTTGTAGTAAACTGCTTCAACTGGTTCTTTCAAAGTGGCTGGAATCTCAGGATGAATGTTTTGATGAGCTCACCTTTTATTAGCTGCTCTGGACGTGTTCCTGGTAGCGTCCACATAGCAGGGGCCAGGTGGCTGAAGACTGCAGCGTCCACTGTTGAAACCTTAGAGCCCATGAGGTACTTCTTATCACCTGTGACAGCACACAGACAAAGTAAATGTCAGGTGATAAAAACATACAGTCATTGCATAAGCACAGCTTTCCTCCAACTGTCTGTGTTGTTATATAACTTCAGCTAATCTCCATGTGGGAAGTCTACACGTGAGAAACACAGAAAAGATTCACTTCAGGCCAGCTGATGCCTTTAGGAAACGTTTAATCTTATTACGTCTAAACACTTCCCATCACATCCTCTTGGTTGCTAGGTTCCAGGCTGCCATGTCACATTTGACCACAGGAGGTCAGTATTGAGCTAAGCTGCTCTCCCCTTCATAAGCACAAACAAACATAGTGGTTGGCTGCAGTTCTAAAGCAACACACTGAAAACCCATTACATTTGTTGTACTTTGCAAATAAACCAGTTCATCTGTTTGCAGGTCAAACATTATGACAAAGCCTCCAAATCACAAAGTCAACGTAGACAAATCTCTGAGGCTCCAGAGCAAACTCATAAATACAAAAAAAAATACAACTGAGAAATCTAAGGCAACTCTTCTGGATTTAATATTTAAAGCTTTTATTAAAATAATGGCTAACAACATGTTTCGGCCTTCACGGGCCTTCATCAGGGTGAACGAAGGCCCATGAAGGCCAGTTTTTCCAAATTGGTCTCCCTACCCCATCTCATCCAAGAGAACCTTCTGAGATCGACCTACACTGAATGCTGCAGCCCCCTCCCCTCACTTCTCCTGAAAATACAACTGTGTTGCACTGAAGGCTTTTAAACGTAATATCAGATGACTTACTCATACTGTTCTCTGTAATAATACACTCATAACCTAGTACAGACATATTATGTTAGATTATATTAGATTATAGATTACAGATTTGAGATCTGTCACCTAGCAGAGTGGCCAGGGTGCGCATGTCCTTCTCCATCAGGGCGTAAACCTCCTCTTTAGAAAACCGACCAATCCCGTGGCCGTACATCTCCCTCTTGACGATCCCGCCGGTCAGGTGACTCAGGATCCACTTGAGCAGGTCGCTCAGCGGCCCGCTCACCGACAGCATCTTCTGGGTCTCCTCCAGGTTGTCCACCCACTGACAGTAAGCTATGGTCCTGCATGGGACACAAACACACAGGCACTTGTACATACATATTTATCAAATGGACAAAAAAAACCCTGCAAAATAAAAATAAAAACAACCACACTGTGAATCTATTTAAAGGGATAGTTCAACATTTTGACAAATTCTCCTATCACCATAATCCCTATAGTCTTAGCAGTAGGTTCACTATCTTTAATTGTCGGTGCAAGCTGTTTTTAGATCAGCGGGGCAGAGACGGAGGCGCATGGTATTTCTATGTTTCCCTCATCTAACTAAATACATAATCCAACAACTCCAAAACACTCTGGTGGACAAGTTGTGACCTGCACATTCACCACGCTATGAAATAATAATGTATAATTATGTAACATTACGACACATGAAACAAATACTACATTATAATTTCATAGTGTAGTTTCAACTTGTCCACCAGAGTGTTTTGGAGTTGTTGGATTGTGTATTTGATGAGTTTGATGAGCGAAAGCTGGAAATACCGCGCAGCCCGCAGAGCTCACGTCTCTGCCCCGCTGATCTAAAAACAGCTTGCACCGACAATTAAAGGTAATGAACCTACTCCTAAGACTATAGAGATTATGGCAATAGGCAAATTTGCCAAAATGTTGAAATATCCCTTTAAAGAAGACATGGTCTCTCACCAGTAGAAATGTTCCTCCACCATCTTGGTGATGGCGCGGGACATGGCCTTCTCCTGCGGCGTCAGGCTCTTGTTGAGGCCCACGCCCAGCCTCTCCTCCAGGAACTCGATGATGAATTCGGTGCCACACACCTGCTCCTGGTTGTACTCGATCCACGGCATCTTACCCTGCGGTGAAAGCTTCCCATCAAAGTAGTTCTGTAGGAGGAAAGGGATGCAGGAGAGGCAGGGGGAGGAAAACCACCACAAAGGAGAAATTGGAAAAAAAAAAAAAAACAGAAAAGTGGAAGTGGTTGGTGATAAGTACTAGGTGAATTAAATTGTAATTGGATCAAGAGAAAACATTTAATGGAAATTTTAATTATCCCTTGCAGGAGACTGAGTGACTGCAGACAGCGGAGACTCAGAGTTTGACGATAATTAATCACAGCAAAAGTAATTAATGCCAAAGAACAAACTAAGGATTTTTCCACAAAGAAATGGAGAATAGAAGCCAAATTCTAAACATGCACCTTGTGAGATATATGACACAGTAGCATTTCACAGACACATGAGAGCAGTTTCACCTGGTAGGGCAGGTCCACCATGCGGAGGTAGGTCTCCATCTTAAGGCAGAAAGGGGACAGGGACGGGGCGCCAGTTTTGGGCCTGGAGAACTGGTGGAGTATGATGGCATCTTTAGAGTCCAGCTCTTCCTCCTTTCTGTGTGGACGCAAGAACAACAAGGCTGCACGTCATGTGAGAGGAAAAGACTTGTAAAAACAAACTCTCTCTTTCTTTCTGTGTATTTATATACTTGAATGAGTCATGCTGCTGCAGAGACACATTTCTGGTCACAGTCACATTCTGGGGGACTTGTCTTCCATGGGGAGAAACAAGCCATTTCAGCCACAATATTAACAATTCAATTATTATGGCTCAGGCCAGGTATCTTGAGGCTTTGTTAAAATAAAGCTGGATTAACAATAATGCAAAGCAGCTCACTGACCCAGGGGCCACAGAATCCTCAGGTTCATTGCATGTAAATTGCTTTTGATAACTTGGTTATTTTGTGTAATGTTTATGCCCCCCTCTCCTGTAGTGCAGCCCCATGTCAAAGTCAAGTTTTTAATTATTTCAGTGTTTATATTGTGTTCACATTTATTGCTAAATAAAACCATGTTTAATCAAATTAACACAGATGACATCCTGTGTCATTATAGGTGAACAGGTTGCACTGAACTTAATTGGAATTTGGAGGCAGCAAAGGACACATGCACTGTAATGAGGCTGATGTTTCCTCTGGGTCCTCTAACAGTTTAATGCAGCCATGGGCTATAGGGTAAGTCTCCAGGGCATTGATGCAAGTCAACACATATCCTAAGAGACAAAAACAAGTAGGCTTGTAATTGAGAGCCACTGTCAGTCTTAAAACCACCACAGAGGACGCTGCAGCTTTGTACATTGTACTGGATCGGTCATTATCAGCTCTCAGATTCGGGTTGGAAGTTGAGAACAGAATTAGAGTTGGGGTTAAAGTTAGAGTTAGGGTTGGGGGTAAGTGGACTGCATTTAAAATAGCACTTTTCTAACCACCTTGAATTCTGTCACACACACTCACAAACACATGATACATTCATTGGCGTCTATCTGGAGTTCACCATCTCCCCCAAGATCACACAGAAGCAACCAACCCACTCTGTCCACAGGGACACAATCTGCCCCAAAGGTAGGAGTTAGAAAATATCCAACCTTTGTGGTGGTTAAAGGGATATTTCAACATTTTGGCAAATTCGCCTATTGCCATAATCCCTATAGTTTTAAGAGTAGGTTCATTACCTTTAATTGTCGGTGCATGTTGATTTTAGATCGGCGGGGCAGAGACGCGAGCTGCACGGTATTTCCGGGCTTTCCTTCATCAAACTCATCAAATAAACAACCTCGTGGACAAGTTGTGACCTGCACATTCACCACGCTATGAGATAATAATGGAACGTTATGAGACAGAGTTGTTTTTGAGGCAAATGCAGCTGGAACTACATCCCAGACATGGCTGCTGGGCAGAGTGATTTCAAAAACGCAAGTAGTTCCGAGTACTTGTTTCATGTGTCATAATGTTAGATAATTATACGTTATTATTTCATAGCTTGATGAATGTGCAGGTCACAACTTTTGGAGTTGTTGAATTGTGTATTTAGGGAAATGTGAAAATCCCGTTCAGCTCGCATCTCTGCCCCGCTGTTCTAAAAACAGCTTGCACCGACAATTAAAAGTAATGAACCTACTCCTAAAACTATTGGGATTATGGCAATAGGCGAATATGCCAAAATGTTGAAATATCCCTTTAAATGAAATGAAGGTCCTCACAAGTATAGAGAGTAAAATGTGTGTGTGTTGGGGGGTAATACTATGATATATTAAGTGACTGTGCCTGAGTGAATAATGACTAATGATCTGCAACCAAGGTCCTTTAACTGGCCCTGAGTCAGCCTGTCAGCCCTGGGCAATTTGTACTATAGCTTGAGGGAACAATACAACTGCAGTGTCAAAATAATAAGGCATACCCTTCAGAGAGACTGTGGTGCATTCACGTGCATAGTGTAAGTGGAGATATAAGGCTCAGCACGGGCCAGCTGATGGTAACAAATTGATGGGCAAACGTGCAGAATGACAGGGAGCTGTCCACTGGGGAGGGTGCTGAACCGTAAAACACACACACACACAAACAGAGCACAGGAGCTGTCCGGCTCATGTGGTGCTGAAATGCTCATGGTTTGGAAGAAAAACATGAAGAAAACACTGCTGACCTATGCAAGAGCTGGAAGAGCTGCATTACTTCACTGCACAACAAAAGGCCTGCATGTATTTACACCATAAACCTATAAAAATCCCTCAGCATCAACAGCAGCTGTCAGGACACCAGGACGTCTAACAAACACCAGCTTACACTGACCAACCGAGCCTAAAACTGTACTGTCTCCTATGACTTTTGTTGTGATATCAAGTGTCCTTCTGAAGTGTGTGTGTGCCTGGACTGCAGGTAACCCGAGGCAGCCCCGCTCCTGTCAATGAATAATCAATAAAACAGCCCAATGAATGGAAATAGAATCCTCTGTCACAACTACAATACCTGGATTTAAGGTTTTACTGTTTACATTACAGATTGTAAAAACAACAGGGTTTTCTCCAACAGCTGCAGTGATCTAGAGACCGAAGCCAAACCCCCCAGGACATGTGTATGAAAAGCTGGGGGTCACAATAAGGTGAACATACACACAACATGTCGCCTCGTCCTTGAAATACAGACAAATGAATGTGACCTGTTGTCATAGTGAGTAATGTCAGTTCATGTCTGAAGCTGTGACTAAGAGGCCCACAGGCCTGCAGAGCAACACAACATCTAACAAACAACATGCACAATGAAGCATTTTATGAGAGTAATAAAACAGCAGCATGCCGTAGGTAGGTAGGCCTAGCTCACTGATCAGTTCACAAGAATAAACCAATGAAGATGGAAATCTCCTGTGTGTGTGTGTGAGGAAGGAGCTGGCTGCTGGTGGTGGTGGTGGTGGTGGAGGGGTTCCGTTACATCATAACCCACCCACTCACGATTCCTTATTTTCCACCGACTCCGCTCTCACCCCGCCCAACCTGACGAGATTAAGTAATATCAACCCCCCGCTGGAAATACAGCAGACATGGGGGATCTGAACACTATGAGACCCACAGAGTGGAGCCTATAGCTCCGGCCCCACAGGCCTGGCAGGGGGGGTAGGGAGGGGGGGTGATGCTCTGCCTCCTCTGACAGCAGCATCCTGTGTTACATCGGTACCTGATGGCCAGCAGTTCGTGCAGCAAATAAGCCGCGGCAGCGAGCAGAGCCCCTCCGGTCAAATACAGCGTCTTCCGCCACCACGAGTCCGAGCCCAAAGCGGACATGATCCCGCCGTAGTCCTGCAGTGGGTAGGCGATGATGTACCCATAAAACGAGAGCTGCTCATCGGAGCCCAGCAGGCCGGAGGAGAAGCTCTGGTTCTGGCCAAGATCAACCACACACGACCGCGTCCAGGCGAACCCGACGCGCCAGTACATGCTCTCTGTCTCCGGCCACTTTCCGCCTCACTTTGGCAGCTCGAGGCTTCATCGGCGGGGGCTTCATGGGCGCCGAGGGCTGCGGGTGGGGGGCGACTGGCTGAGCAGCGGCCGACTGGACACAAGCGTCCCGCCCGGGGCTTGTCCCCGCAGCGGGGTCGACATCCTCCGCAGCCCGCTCGGAGCGCGCAGATTCTGGCCTCCCTCCCCACCGCCACCGTCACGTCATACAGAACACACAAGGGAGCTTCCGGTTACTCATTTCAAAATAAAATGACATGAGCTGGTGTTTTGCAATAGTTTTAGAAAATATCAAATAAACACAAATCTGTGAATAGTTGTGCAGTTGTTTACCACATGATGTTAATTTTGAACTTGATGTGACGGTATAGCAGGATTATGGTAGTAAACTGATCCAACACATAGCCCAGACTACTGCCAAGATCTACAGCAACCTTTAAAAGGTGTGGTGGTCATTTGACAGCTACACTTGCAGGGTAAGAGGCAACAGTGTCTTTGAGACAGATGTATAGGCCAGTTGGACAGCTGTCAGAAGTAGCAGTAGTGGATATTTGATCTATTTTCTTTTATTTTACATTTTTTATTCTTCTTTTGCTCCTTCTTTTAACTCTGTGTTTTTATGCTGTTTTATGCTATTCATTTTTTAAAAAGTTTTATCTTTATGTAAAGCACATGCGTTGCCTATATAATGCGCTATATAGGCCTACTGTAAATAAAGATGCCTTGCCTTACCTTGTCATTATACTCCAGAATGTACTGCAGTATACACACAAACTATTTGCAGGCGTTCAATAATGTTACCACTCTTTTCTAAATGAACGATTACAACTTTTACTTTGAAGGACGCATAATGTAACTTACAGTACTCTTTCCGGTGCTCCCGTTGCGCTTCATGCATCTGAAGTGACGTCACGGGGACTGGCTGTACCTATGGTCCAAACTCCTAGAGGCAGCTGCTGGTAAATACATCCCCTGATAACATTCAATCATTCAATCATTTAACTCAGAATTTCCAAATCACAAATCCAAACAGTGTCATTTATCTGGAGTGCTGTGCTCACTCTAACTTTATCTCACGTCTATTAAAAGTACATGTTGGCAATATCAAAACTGATATGTAAGGTGTTACATGTTCTTTGAGTTCACCAGTAGGGGTCCTACCACAGCCACTGTACTCAAGTGACATTGAGTTAGGTAAAAGGACTGTGTATGACTGTTACAACATCCTGGATGATTCCCCTAAGTCCTTCACATACTTTATGAACCTGACATAACAGCTTGAATAACACTAGTGACCCACATTGTTTTTGCACATCTTACATTTTATTAGCGTAATTGATCCTCCAAAAATGATAGATGACATAAACTTTCAAGTAAAACAATTTTAGGAAATGTTTTAAATCAGAAGTAGTGGGAAATAGTACAGTGTGGTGAAGCCCTTTTATTTTCAGGCCCATTCATGTTAACAGTCACATAACAGATCATAGAAGAGGTGGGAAATCACACAAGGCTGTGTCTAACCTTCACCTCTAGCTATTCATCCAGTATAATAAAGTGACATTAGGTGGCCTTTAACAGGATGTTTGTGCCCGTTTAAATGGTTTTCTGACAGACAGGTGCACAGGAAGCCACTGAGGGGGAAAATACAATGAATCCGATTAATGCAACAACATTAATCCCTAAAAGACATTTTACAGTTCACCTGAATGGGACAATGTGCTATTATGAACGATTTCCTCTGTAACCAGCAGCTTTTATTTTGTAAGGCTTTCAAAGCACCTTGTTTTGAGTACATCCACACACACAGCTCCCACTGCATTACATCACAAAAATATAGACTTCTACAGGTATATGCACACATATTGCCACAACTCAATGATTACATAGATGGCAGCAAGTAAATCAAAATAAGAATTAATCAAATTACAAATGAATGAAAAAAAAAACTGCTTTACACAAGACATTATTCTACAACTAAAGCAGAATAAATGAAGAAATAATTACAATAAAAAAACAGAAGCTGTGCAGCAGGCAAAACCAACAGTGAAACAAAAAGGAGCAATTTCATCTGAAGCACAAGTACGAAGCTAAACCAGCTCATAATTTCCATCACTTTCCTTAATTAAGCAAAAAACTACGGAAAATAATATAAATGAACAAAAAATATAAGGCTATTTACACCAGGGAGGGGAGAATGGGTGGAAGGAAGTGGAGCTGTCATGATTGAAAACAGTAAATTCTTGTTAAAAGAGCTCATTTCTACCTGATAGAGGAGCTTCTTTTGGGTTTTTCCTGCCAAAGTTCATGATAAATCATCAGAGGGCAGGGGTATCCAATCAAGTCACAGTTGCACAGGGCGAGAGCCAATCAGATCCACTCTTTAAAACAGCACAAGATCAAATTATTTTACAGAGAAGACTACTGTACTATAGAGTCCCTGAGGAATGAAAACCCACCCAGACTGGCTGCTCACATGTTGTACACACACAGACACACACATGCATACACAGTACTTGTGATCAAGTTTTCTCGAATCCCACGGAGCTCTGCATCAGATGCTGCGCCCCGCTGGATGTTCAAGGATCTCAGGATCATCAAAATGACAAGTTTCCAACGCCCCCATACACTCCTCCCACCAGTTTACCCATCATTCCCAGCTTCCCTCTCCCCTCCCCCCTGAAATGTTCCTCAGCTTTAGTTTGTTTTCAAGTCTGTAGCAGAGTCGAGTGGCCTCATCCAGACAACAAAGCTGCTGTCGCCAACCTGCTGCCCGCTGCAGGCCTTTCATTGGCTGCTTGCTCAATCCGTAAACCCATGGTGATCAGAGAGACAGAAAGTGAAGACGTGGATCTCTGAGTGTGTTGGGGGTGTCAGTCGAGGATGAAGGGACATCTTGGTCAGCAGACATGTGTGAATTTCCCGACTGGCACTGCAAAGTTTGTGCTGTGTGACATTTTATAAAAGGTCCACCCGCATCAACATAACAGATCCCCATGGAGACACAGACACCACACTAAGACTGGCTGTAGGAGTTGCTTTGGTTCCCATTGGAGCTCTGGTCACTCTCACTAGAGACAGGGCAGAGGAAAACATGGAAGCTTTCTATCATACATGAAAACCTAATCTCTTTACAGTCAAAATGAAGTTAACTGCAGCTGGGAGGAATTAAGTCTGCAAAAACTTGGGAATTCAGTAAGTGAATAAGCTGAATTTACTTAAAGGGATAGTTCAACATTTTTGGCAAATTTGCCTATTGCCAGAATCCAAATAGTCATACGGGTAGGTTCATTACCATTAATTGTTGGTGCATGTTGTTTTTAGATCGGTGGGGCAGAGATGCGAGCTGCTGTGCTCAGCTAATGCAACAGAGGCGAACGGTACTTTTGCCTTTCCCTCATCAAACTAAATACACAATCCAACAACTCCAAAACGCTCTGGTGGACAAGTTGTGACCTGCACATTCACCACGCTATGAAATAATAATGGAACATTAGAAAACTGAGTTGTTTTCTAAACAAAAGCATAGCTGGAAGCCCAGAACTACATCCCAGACACGGCTGCTCGGCGGAGTGACTTCAAAAACGCAAGTAGTTCTGAGTATTTGCTTCATGTGTCGTAATGTTACATAATTATGTTATTATTTCATAACGTGGTGAATGTGCAGATAACAATTTGTCCACAAGAGCGTTTTGGAGTTGTTGGATTGTGTATTTAGTTTGCTGAGGGAAAGGTAAAAGTACCGTTCTCCTCCATTGCATTAGCTGAGCAGCTCACGTCTCTGCCCCGCTGATCTAAAAACAACCTGCACTGACAATTAAAGGGAATGAACCTGCTCCTAAGACTATAGGAATTATGGCAATTGGCGAATATACAAAATGTTGAACTATCCCTTATGCAGCTTTATGTTAATGGTTCATGCTCACTGTGTTTTAGCAACAGTCCATCAAATAAAGTTTAGAAGATCTATGATCTATGAATAACAACACCAGAGTTGATAAACGGATCTAAATCAGAGTTACCTGTTGGGAGGGGGTTTGGGTTTAGGCATCTTGTTAAGCACAGCAGCTATCTCCTTTCTGTCGTCAAAGTTTTTCCACTGGTCGTACAGTTTGAGAATGACACGGATAATCTCCAGGATCTTAACAGAAAATACACAAATTAACAGATGACACTCCAAGAAGATAAATAAGGCTTCACAGTGTAAACACATCAGAGGCAGGAGAGCTGGGGACTTCATTTAGTTGCCTTGAAAGCGAAAAGCTGTGTAAGTATTTTTTAAATAGAAGTGTTTGGGTAGTAAGGGTAGTCTTACTTTGTCCATGTCAACAGAGAGCTCTGCAAACCACTGCCTGGCATCTTTCTGTTGTACAACACAGGCGACATGCAGACAGGCTGTGGGTGGAGAAGACAAACAACTGATCATGTTACATCTAGTAAAGATTGTTTTAAGTCAATAACTACATTACACAAGCAGCAATGAGAAATATATAGGGACAGATCTTACCCAGGGCAATCATGAAGGGAGGGTAGAGCAGACACAGATCTGTCCTGTATGTGTCATTCACTATTCGCCTGGAACAGACACATGACAGCACAGTGAGTGAGGAGAACGGTTCAACCTACTGTCTTTATATCAATATTTTCTATGGCAAAAACTACAGTTCAAAGTGTCAGACTGTGTGGTACCAGGCCAGAGGCAGAAGCATGTCCTCCTGTCCCATGTCCTGCACATACTGCAGCAGTGGTCTGTAGGGGTGGTACACGATCAGGCAGCAGTCCTGAAACATAAGACAGATCAGATGACGGGTTCATCCAGACAACCACTCCACCAACCCACATACAGTACACACAGATCCAGATCTGGTTCTACTCACCATCAACTCCAGAAGGTAGAACTCACATTCTAATATCTATAAAGACAAACATCAAAATCCCATCATTAAAATTAATTTGTTAAAAATACAACACTATCAAAAAAAAATTAGATTCAAATACAAATACATCTTATATTTTTTCATTGCATGTATTTTTATGGAACAACATGCAGTGATATTACTGATGGAGCATTTGAGACTCGCACACACTTCATTAAATCTAATATTTGAAAATAAAATACACATTAGCCTTTTATTACTTTTCGCACATCTGGATGAAGGACTACAGATACACACACCTGCCAGCACCCCCAAAATAATCAATGCTATTAACTATAGGAAAAACAGGGTTCCTACTCTTTTATTGAAATCATTTTCCAGGACTTTTCCAAGACATTTTCAGCTGCTACAGTCTGACAGAGATGTTATTACCCCATACACCAATACATCCCCCATCCCATTCATGCTTGTAGTTTGACAGTTGTACCTTATCTTGTACATTTAACCAGTTTATTATCAACTTCTCTCACCCCCAGAAGTCTGATTTACAGATGTGCAACCTATGGCTGTAACTCATCTATGAAATAATCTCTTATGTGCTTAGAAATTAAGACAAATTTATTATAGAACATCGCAAATACATGTTGTTTTTGTTTTTAAACCACACCTATAACAGCTCTCTGTCACTATCTATCTGTCACTCAGCAGAGGAGACAACAGGTCCAACACTGGAAACACTCATCAACTCAAAGTCTCTAGTTTTCTCACTAGGCACTTCTTTGGAAAAGAAATCCTTGGTGGGGTCTGAAAAGTCAAACAGAGTTCTGGTAGCTGATGTTACGATGTGATAAATAATTCTCCAGGGCAACTCAAGCTTTTCCAGGACTTTTGACCTTTTTTCTCAATTTTCATGTGTTTTCCATGGCTGGACAATTGGCCAACCAGGTTTTCTAGGTTTTCCAGGATGTGTAGGAAGGGAACCCTGAAAAAATATGCTTTTTCTGCTTGCCCCCACCATATAGCTTGACTACTACAAATGTAAAGCGGACATGAACATTAATGTGTAGGACTTGCAGCGCCCCGCTAACTTATTCTATACCATGTGAGCCGCTCCCTCCTTTTATCACTTCATGGTGTCTCTCTATAAATAATAGTTAACACAGCTTTTTGGACAGGCAGTGTGTCAGGGCAGCCCTGGTGACGCCCTCACAATTTGGTGGAAATGCTGGTTTAAAAAAATCCTGCGCTTCACACCACAGTGAGAGATGCTGTGCAGAATGAATGTGTGCACATTACTGCACACAGGTGGTCACGGTCCAACCCTCCTCACACAGCAGCAGAGCTTTTAATCACAGGACTGTGAACGTTAGTTGTGGAATCTCACATATTGATAGGCACTAATGTGGCAACACTGTGTTGGTATGCTGTAATGTAGCACGGCAGTGCATAAATAACTCTGCAGAGGAAACAGGAAAACAACTAGCATACATGATTCACTGGCACATGGATACTGGAATGCTTTAACTAGTCCATTAGTCTGTTTGTTTTACTGTTTAATGTCTATATGTAGAATGACACTACTCAAACATGAGCTAATGTCATTTGCGCACACACAAACAGGGTGTTAGCTGCTGGCATGGTTTCGTGATTGCTATTTTATCCCTATTTGCACCTTACTTAACAACAACTAAATGTCATAAACTGTAACAATGACTTTTTACTCACATGATTCATTCTGTAAGGGAACTCCTTTGGGAAGGCATAGGAGAACCTTGTTTTCACTGATGAAGAGCAAACAAAACAAAACAAAATCATTCTCTCTCCACTGCAGGGAAAGGTGCACTTTGATATAAATTGCATCTGTGGTGTTATACTTAATATAGTAATGACAGCTGTCACTTACACACAGATGTTGCTGCAGAGATCAGCCTGGTATTAGACACAACTCCGAATTCCTGCCAAGGTAATTCATGAAAACATGAAATGTCAAAAACTGAATGCGCTCATCCCATCATTTAGATTCACCCAGGTTGTTAATGTGCTAATAAATGTACAATAACTGTATTGCAGAGAAACTTCCATACCTCAACTTTGGAAGCCAGGAAAACACAGGTAGGAGCCATGAGCACTGGGTCTATACTTTTCAGGGAATATCTGCAAGATAATAAATAATAAATAATTATCGACCGAGTGAGACAAAATCACAAGAAGAGAAAATAAAAATCTCTGAAAGACAACTTCAGATCTTACGATTTCCTCACAGAATGGACAATGGGCAAAGTTCCCACTAGATGGCCAAAAGGGTTACATTTATGAAACCCTACATTAAACATAGTAGTACATAAATCATTTTGACAAAGGCTTGAATTTAAGTGAGCCAATAAAACTTATCACAGACAGTACAACTAATAAAACTACATGGTCTAACCCAAAATGACTTGCTGCTATTGTGCTTTTTATTTTTTGTAAATGTTTTTATTGCCTTACTGTGTGTTTTTAATGAGTGTATGTAAAGTGATGAGCCCTGTCAAAGACAAATTTCTGCTACCCTTTGGGGCAGAAAATACATTTATCTATCTATCTATCTACAACCCCTTATATCATTGGGTATTCTTAAATATACTGGATAATATAGTGGTATAATGGATACTGTGAAAATATGATGTCATCCATGTTGTACCCTAAATGCTGTTTGCTTTAACAAGATTAAACTATTCCATTGATCACAATAATAATTCCACATCATGTAATTTAAATACAGAACAGCTATATCCATGCTCTCCCTCTGTCTTACCTGGCATAGAAACGTTTGAAGTAGACAGTTGCAGTGGCAATGACCTGCTGCCTCAGCTTCAGGTGTTCCCCTAAAGCCTGGATCACTGACAGAGAGAAGACAAAGGTCACAGTTCACCTTTTATACACGCAAATACATATAGATCAATCTCAGTTCTGTATACGGTATCAACAGTACTGTATGGGCAGATGTGGTGCTGTGTTAGTCTGTGTAAAAACAGATGGTGTTAAACTGAACGTAGACTCAGGCGAAGAAACATCAAAGACGGTTTTATCTTTGGAAACAGTATAAATACCATTGGCAAAGAAGATCTGCAGCTTCCAGTACTCCTCCTCTGTGAGGAACTTCAGGTCCTTCTGTCGCTCTTTCATCAAGTCCTGTTTGTCCAGGACCCACTGCAGACTGTACGATAGAAAATACACATCATCACTCAAACTGAAGAGTTTGTCAAACTGAGAGCAGCCAAGCTAGCGGGTAGCACAACAACATCACAACATACTGCACTGCTAGTCGAAAACGTTACATCCCGAGGCATGGAAACTGGAAGGGAAGGTCTAGTTACATTTATAAAAACAACATGAGTATGAATACCGTCCTCTCTGTTTGTGTATGTTAACATCTTTTTTTCTTTCTTTCTTTACAGCAGCAGGAGTTGAGTAGACAGCTAACGTCTCCGTCCGATGCCGCTTAAACACAGCTAGGCCTCACAACAAACACGGTCATTTACAAAATAACGACATAACATGTCAAATATTCAGTATAAACTTACTAATGGGAACTTTGCCAGAAGTTTCCCGCCATCTCGTAACAGTTGAGGTAGAGAAGAACACTTAAAAATGTAGTTTTTTCGTACAAAGAAGTGAATACCACAGGCAAAACAGTTGCGCTAAGCAGACACTGGAGTGACATGAAAACTCCTCCGGACTCTCAATAGAGCGGTAACGAAGATTAGTTCCGCCCCCAAATCTAAACATAGAGGTTTGGTTAAAATGTATCATTTTACTTTTATCACTCTGTTCGATATATGCATTTTCGTAATTTTAATGTTGAATTCAATTTTAATTAAAGGTAATAAGATGCGACAAAATCAAGAGCTATGAAATAATATTCATTATGTTTCACCATAAAATATCTAATAAAACATAAGCAAATGTGCTGTTGTATAGACTAGCTACTGTGCAGTTAATGTGGGTAAAAATAGGCTACATTACATGACATTACATCATGTGTTTTAGTGTGGTGGAGAATTTCACAATCATAAAATTGAGATTCTTTCAACCCTCTTTTAATAAATCAATTTCTTGACCTAAGTGTGATAAATGTTTGTAACCTCGGGGCTGGTGAGGTTCAACATTCCTCTGCAGTGCTGTGGGAAGGGCCCAGCAGCCTATAAAGACGCCAGCACCTCAGCTGAAGGTGTTACAGAGTAGACCAGTGTCCAGTTGAAGTTGCAGCACTTGGCCTACAGGAGAAGTCACTATGAGCCGCAGTCCAGAGAGGATGTCTTCATACCGCCGTCATTTCGAGGGCACCCTGGCCTCCACCGCCACCTACCAGCTGCGGGTGTCCAGTCCCTCTCCTACCCGCAGAGAGACCCGCCACCGCTCTGCAAGCTTTACAAGAAGTAGTGGGACGATGGGGCGCAGGGCCCTCTCCAGTAAGGCTCGCATGACCAGGTGGGTCACCTGTTAATCTTCTGTGGAGCTTTCAGAAATTTGTGCAGACTGATCTGAATGTTTTATGAGTAATGGGCTACTATTTTATTGAGATCACTTGATATTGTGACCTCAGGTTTTCAATAGAGCTACAGAGGCTGGAATAAGAAAAGAACATGAGCAGTTTTGATACACACTGAGAGCTACAGTATGAGGTGGTGAACTGACAAAAGATAATAGGCTAGTTGAGTTCAGAGGCATTTTGACTGGCACCTCCAGTAAATTAGCATAAGTGCCTGAATATCAAGCAGCTAGTGGATCAGTCTTTGTTAAAAGTGAAAACATAGCCTATATAAATCAAAACAATGATTCATCTGTCAGTTCCCTCTTCTGCTCCTGTCAGCAGTGTCAGTATGGGAGCACTGTGCTTCGGTATGTCCATGGGACTGGGGCCAAAACTGGACCTGGATGCGGCTGCAGCAGAGAACCATGACTTCATGACCACTCGGACCAACGAGAGACAGGAGATGGTGGCCCTTAATGACCGCCTGGCAGCTTATATTGAAAAGGCAAGAGGCCCCTCACCCCATGGATACGCCTTCGTTTACTGGTCAAATATGTTTTCCGTTGTTTGTGATTCATTCTCATTTCTTGTCACCTGAACATGAAATCAAACCTAATTTTGACATTTTGCACCAACTGTTCCTGCCAAATAACAGATGACGACTTTGTATCAGCTTGTGATCATCAAGTTTGTTCATTTGTTTCTTCCTTCCTGTAGGTGCGAACACTGGAGTCGAAGAACAAGGTGCTGGAGGCTGAGATTGAGGCCCTGAAGGGGCGCCATGTCCGGCCCTCGGGCCTCAGACAGCTGTATGAATCCCAGCTGAGGGAGCTCAACAGGGAGGCCGAGCGGATGAGAGGCCAGAGGGTGAGAGGCTGAACACAGCATATGATCATCATGTTCTGATGAGTGTTGCCAGACTTTCTGGTCGTCTTACTGGAGTTCTGTTCCTCTCCATTATCTACAATTTGATCCTTGGTCTGCACAGGACATGTCTTTGGCTGCCACTGAGGCCATGGTGGGCCGGTTGGATGCACTGAAGGCCAAATACAATGAAGCTGTCGAGGCCAGGAAGAAGACAGAGTATGACATTGAAGCGCTACGTCCTGTAAGACTTGAAAGCTTGTATTCCTTAGTTTCATTCAAAGCTGTAATGTCACAGATATCTCATGCACAGATTATCCAACTGTCCAACTATCCAATCTTTCCCAGGATGTAGATAAAGCTACCTCAGCCCGGATTGGTCTGGAGAAGCAGCTGGAGAACCTGGAGAGTGAGCTGGTCTTCCTGCAGAGAGTTCAGAAGGAGGTATGTGTCTCTGTCCACTGTCTGTCCATCAGCATACCGTGCATATGAGTCAGTGTCTGGTGGCTGGTTTGTCATTAATGGTTTAATGGGCTGGTAATTATCACTATGACAGGTTATAATTAATTTGAGAGCTTGTTGATGGATTGAGTAAGAACATCAACATGGTAATTATCAGTGTGGTGTGAGGGCTCATGAGCTTATAACTAACTTGAACTGTGGAGTGGTTCGATGATCCTTACTTAATGACGTTCCCTCACATTCATATATTTGACTAAAGTAAGAAAAGATTTATAGAGCAACATTTTACATGAATTTGAAATACAAACCTGTGTTTTGACGCTTGATGCATGCTCTTCTCACATGGGTTGTTCATGATCCACTGAAAGGAAATTGAGGAGCTCATGCAGCAGATCTATTCATCAGTCACCAAGGTGGACGTGACATTCGGCCTCCCAGACCTCTCCTCTGCTCTGAGGCAGATTCAGTCTCAGTATGACAGCATCGCTGCCAAAAACCTACAGGTAAAGGTTTTGCTTTGGAGGGGCCTTTCTTTGTGTATTTGGTTACTTTCTGTCCATGCAGTTAGAAAGCATCTGAAGGAACCGTGGGCTAAGGACATTTGTGTTTGCATTTAGACACCATTCAAGTAAAAGCATGTGCAGCTTTACAAAGTTTCATGTTCGCTCCTCTGCAGGAAATGGACGCCTGGTACAAGACAAAGTTTCAGGACCTGAGCAACGCCTCCAGCAAACGAGTTCAAAGTTTGCGAAGTGTGAAGGAAGAAATCGCAGGCTATAAGAAGGATGTGAGTGTGATATTTCTTCTCTGCTTTTTGGCTGGCACGACCACCCCTGTGTGTGTAAGCTGAGTGTACATGTGTGTGTGTGTGTGTTTAGATCCTCAACAAGGAACGTGAACTGGAGGCACAGAAGACCAGAAATGAGTATTTGCAGGCACAGATCCGTGATGCAGCAGAGAAATACAAAAAGCGGGAGGAGGACTTACAGGTATGAAGTGGCATTGGGCAGATTTATAATCATATATTTTCTTCTGTCTTAAAATGGAGCTATTCTGTTTCATCTATTGCAACAGGAGCGTGTAGCGGCTGTTAAACTGGATCTGAGGCTGACCAAGGAGAAGATAGCTCTGCTGCTGAGAGAATATCAGGATCTACTGAATGTCAAGATGGCTCTGGAGATTGAGATCACCACCTACAGGTGAACAAACCACACTGGTCCACCTGACCAGAGCAGATGACACATTTCCTCACGTTTAAAGGGATAGTTCAACATTTTGACAAATTCGCCTATTGCCATAATCCCTATAGTCATAGCAGTATAGGTTCATTACCTTTAATTATCGGTGCATGTTGTTCTGAGATCAGCGGGGCAGAGACGTGAGCTGCTCAGTGAACACAATGGAGGTGAATGGTACAGGTCCCCTGTCCCTCATCAAACTCATCAAATACACAATCCAACAACTCCACAGCGCTCTGGTGGACAAGTTGTGACCTGCACATTCACCACACTATGAGATAATCATGTGTAATTGTGTAACATTACGACACACGAACCAAATACTCAGAACTACTTGCACTTTTGAAATCAGCAGCTGTGTCTGGGATGTAGTTCCAGCTGCATTTACCTCAAAAACAACTCCATCTCGTAACATTACATTATTATCTCATAGCGTGACAACTTCTCCACAACAGCATTTTGGAGTTGTTGGATTGTGTATTTGATGAGTTTTGAGGGACAGCTCACGTCTCTGCCCCGCGGATTTCAAAACAACATACACTGACAATTAAAGGTAATGAACCTTCCTCTATGACTATAGGGATTATGGTAATGGGCAAATTTGCCAAAATGTTGAACTATCCCTTTAATGATATAGAATATAAAATGGATAAATGTTTATGTACATCATTTTCTTCTGTGTTTGGCAGGAAGCTGATCGAGGGGGAAGACAACCGTCTGAGCACCATGGTCCAAAGCCTCTCCCTGTCCGGAGGCCTGTGTCTCACGTCCACTGTGGACACATGTGCAGCCTCAGCCTCAGCCTCAGCCTCAGCCTCAGCCTCAGCCTCAGCCTCAGCCTCAGCCTCAGCCTCAGCCTCAGCAGCGTCTTCAAAGCTGGGTGACACCCCCACTGACAACAGCATTAGCGGAGCTGAGAAGACTGCAGGTTCCGGCTCAGGCCAGGTGGAAGCGGCCTCGTCAGACACTCAGGCCGACGGCAGCTCTGACCAACAGGCTACAGAGACGTCTGAGAGGAAGACGGTCCTCATCAGGTAGAGGGGGAGTCAAACATCTGTGATAGGTCTCAGTTTATCTTCTTAGTGGCCAAACAATAAAGTGGTCTTTCTTAATCTTCTTCTTCTTCTACCTGTTGCCCCCTTCTTCCCAGAACAGTTAAGACAGATGAGGAGACATACGAGAGCAACGCACAGGAGTGCACCATCATCATTTCTGGAGCAGCTGATGACACAGATGAAGAGTAACCCCCACCCCCACCTCCCAGAATCTTCTCCAGCTGACTGTATGCTGTACACCGTCTCATGTCAAATTAGTCAGATTTTCTTTTTTAATACAAGAGACAACACAACGGTAGTGCTGCTAGAGGAAGAAGAGTTGTGTTACACTGTGTCTCTTCACTCTGCTTTGCCTGCTTCTAACTCTTCAGCTTCTCCTGCCTCTCTGCTCATTAACCCTCCTGTGAGGCTGGGATGTGTGTTTGAAAGTAACTTAATAAAAAGCAAGAAAGCACAACTGTGGTTTTCATTTAAACGTCAATCAACATGACACACAACTCTTTCTGTTTTTCCAGTTTATTTGAACCAGAGCAGCACAGTCTTCCCATCACGTGTTACACAGGACGTACAAGTGACACAACTTCCCTCTGTAAACTTGATTTCATTAGTTAAAAAAAGTAAACAAATCACAGTGAATGAGCAGTAAGACTCCATTGAATAGGAAGTAACATTAGAACCAAACATTAGCGGAAATCCTTTCTTAAACCCTTGTAATTTGTTTGTGCAGACAACTGATGTTTTAATTATAGTGTACTGTATATGCAGCTAAGCTCCGCTAATTACACAGAAATCCATGATTAGGTACACGGCTGCCTCTTGGAGATACAACAACACGTCAAGAGGTGTTTTATGAGGTTGCATAAAATCCCTTCATTGTCTCTGCGTATGTTTCATCTTCACATTAACAAATATAAAGTAATAGAAAAGTAAAGTACCCAGTGCATTTAGCAGTATAAAATCATTTGGCACCTTCCCCAAAGCAGGAAATTTCATCATTTTCCCCCCAGGTTTATAAAATGGTACCATGAACAGTGATTCCATTCAAAAAGCACCAGCTGAGATGTGGGTCAGTACCATGACAATGTGTTTTAGTGCAGAGGTTTAGGTTCATCTCCCACTCCGCCTGCCAGGCGATAAACTGCCAGGCTGACTTCATGTGCCAGGGCATCGGCACTCTCCTAAAACACAAATACAAAGCACAACAAAGGAATTATCCACAGTACAATCACATCATTTTGCACAGTGAGACCGGTCTGAAAGTCAAAGTCAGAAATAAAGAGTCTGATTCTCACCTGTGTTTCTGCCTCGGCGTAAACTCTCACCACGTCCTCGGTGCCGGAGGGTCTCACAAAGGAGCGCGCCAGTCTGTGCTTCTTCACTAAGCTGTCGATGGCCTCCTGCAGCCCTGCTGGGCTGACCGCCCGCCGCTCTGCATCTGTGGTGTCTATCACCCTGCGGTCTGACACCTATAGGACACAAATCATACACCACCACAGTTATGTACAACTGGTACTGATGGGTGCTGCTCACATGACTCACAATGACGGTGGTAGTATGGTTAGGACACGCTATTCAAATCAAACAATCATGAATAAAACATGATAAACAATCATCTTCTTTTATTTTCATATTTTATTGCATTATAATCTTCTAATCCAGAGAAAACAGTGACCTTCCCATAACATTTTAGTAGAACATCTTTACAACAGCAAAAACATATTAATTTAATCAAGCACAGTATATCCAATCATTTCTAAACATTTTCTAGAAAATTGCCCTAAACACTGACACTTTGAGAGGGGCAAAGACAAACTATTTCCCTTTCTCTTTGCTGCAGGGTGGAGAGATACAGAAGATCCTTTGTACCCACTGCCATCAGGCTTTTTAATTCTTCTGCAAATGGTAGATGAGCTGCCAGACAAATGAATTACCCTTTGAGGGTTAATAAAGTGATTCATATCGTTTGGTAACATTATAAGACATAAATACGTGAGTACCTTGACTTTAAGCTGCCTGTTAGGCAGGTCACTGTAGATGGCATCCCACTGCTGGACAGTCATCCCCTTGATGGCCAATATAGCTTCAATCAGCAGCATGTCAGAAATGGCGTCACCTACAGTCTTTAGAGGATGGAAACACAAATATCATCAATATTACTTATTTTAACAAAATTGTTTTTCTACTGTTAAAGGGATAGTTCACCCAAAATTCAAATTTCACTCATTATCTACTCACCCTCATGTGGCCTAAGGGCTGGGAGAATTTTCAGAGTCCTCCGTTCCTTCTCTGAGTTACGGGGGGGTCCGCGCAGCAGTATTTGTCCATATAACGGTTGTGGATGGTGCTCACTTTTCTTCGTCCAAAAAGACACACCAAAAAACATCCAAATACCTCCATAGTGCTCGTCTGTAATGTCCCTCTTGTATTGAAGCCCCGACATGAGAAATTGTTCCGAAAAAAATTAAATAAGTCTATATTCTAAGCTTGTTTGTAGTGGAAGCTCCCAGTGTCTCAGATCACTGCTCTTCCTGTGTCAGTGCAAATCACGCGCCGGCGGAACAATTTCTCATGTTTCTCATGCTTCAATACAAGAGGGACATTACAGACGAGCACTATGGAGGTATTTGGATGTTTTTTGGTGTGTCTTTTTGGACAAAGAAAAGTGAGCCCCATTCACAACCGTTATATGGACAAATACTGCTGTGCGGTCCCCCCCGTAACTCAGAGAAGGGACGGAGGACTCTGAAAATTCTCCCAGCCCTTAGGCCACATGAGGGTGAGTAGATAATGAGTGAAATTTGAATTTTGGGTGAACTATCCCTTTAATAACATCCCAGTGATGGATTTATATACAGTGCATACGGAAAGTATTCAGACCCCCTTCAATATTTCACCATTTGTTATGTTGCTAAATGTTGTAAATTCATTTTTTTCCTCATCAGTCTTCACCCAGCACCCCACCATGACAGCACAAACGCAGAATTATAGAACATTTTGCAAATTTATTAAAAAAGAAAAACTGAAATATCATCTGAACGTAAGTATCCAGACCCTTTCCTCTGACACTCATGCAGGTCATTCAGGTGTCATCAATTTATTTTATTCATCTTTGAGGTGGTTCTATACTTTCATTTGAGTCCAGCTGTGTTGAATAAATAGTCTGGACAATGGACATGATTTGGAAGACACACACCTGCCTAAATAAGACCTTACAGCTCACATTTAGGTCAACCAGGACTCTCCCTAGAGCTGGCTGTCCAGCCAAACTGAACAGTTAGGGAGAAGAGCCGTGGTCAGAGAGGTAACCAAGAAGCCAAAGATCACTCTGGCTGAGAGTCTGAATACTTCCATATGCACTGTACATGACACACATGCCGGTCCAGCGTGTGTGTTGGTGTGCGTCTACCTGGTTTATGACATTGACAGTGTTGTGCAGGAGGAGAGCTGCTCTCTTCCTCTCATCGTTGGTGTTGGCGTCCTCAGTCAGCTGCTGGATCTTCTCTTCAGCCGCCTTACTGAACAACACCTGCAGTGGAAACAACACAGACACACTGCGCTACAGACCTCCACCCTGATCACACATACACACACACACACACATGCTCTGAGAGTGTGTCTCTGTCTGATGTTGATGTACTCACAGTTCCATGGCCATTGGCCTCAAAGTACACACCGATGTCAAACTCCAGGGCTGCATGGTGAAGGTGCTTCACTCCAGTCTTAGTGCACCTCACTATCACCTAGGTAACAGCAGAATATATGATCACTAACTTCTCTTGTGTTAGGGTCAGGGTTAGGGTTTTAACACATTAAAGGGATAGTAGCATTTTTTTAAAGTGGGGTTGTATGATCTACAAATAGCCCCTAAGTACTTTAATTGCAGTAGAAGACTCTCTGCACTCCTCCCGATAGCAACGCCAGCCCATAGCCCTGCCCAGAGATTTACAACATACAGTGTTGTGAACAGACCCAAAGAAACGGCCTATTTTCGCGGCCTAAAAGAGTTTTTACCTGGAAAAAAAAATACACAGTTCCATTGTTCGCTATAATATCATTTTTTCCAGCCCCTCAAAGTGCAGGAAAAACACCGTTTTTATTTGGACCTAACCAACTGCTGATCGGCGGGCGCTAACCCTGGGCAGAGAGGGGTACGTATTTTTTTTCAGGTAAAACCTCTTTTAGGCCGCAAAAATAGGCCGTTTCTTTGGGTCTGTTCACAACACTGTATGTTGTAAATCTCTGGGCAGGGCTATGGGCTGGCGTTGCTAACGGGAGGAGTGCAGAGGGTTTTCTACTGCAATTAAAGTACTTAGGGGATATTTGTAGATCATACAACCCCACTTTAAAAAAAAATGCTACCATCCCTTTAAAGTACTACATAAATTTGTTTATTGCATCAAGGCTTTTTTACTTTGTCAGGAACCTCTATTTAAACAAAATAAAACTTTTTTCACTAAAATCTAAAATGCTCTGGTTAAAATGATGACATTTGTGTCGTTAGGGTCGGTTTCGACGCGGTTATAACAATAAAAACAATAAGAGTTAAAACTGAAATCATAAGTGCAAAACCAACCTTTTCATGGATAAGGAAGCCTAACAACGTCACCAAGAGATGATTCTTGTGGAGTTGTAGTAAAAAAGCAACTGGACTTCTTCTCTTGTTTGAAGACGTTTCACCCCTCACACCCAGAGACTCTAGTCACTCTAGGTGTGGTCATGTTTACTTTGGTTTCACCAGAGACCAAGCATAGGACCACCCACTCTGGGATTAACTACCTGGGTTTCTGGCATTAGTCTCAGAACTGAAGAAGCCTCTTGGATGAGGGGTGAAACGTCTTCAAGCAAGAGAAGAAGTCCAGTTGCTTTTTACTACAGCTCCACAAGAATAAGACGACCTGGATGACTGAGAACCTTCACAGACAACCAAGAGATGAGAAACAAACGGGATGAAAAACATGGTTTTAGTGTATTTTACAGCTGATTTAAGACTCAGGTCAAAACCGACTCTAACACAAGAGATGGTAGCGGAAAGCTGACACAAGACGAAGGTTAAAGGGATAGTTCACCCAAAATTCAAATTTCACTCATTATCTACTCACCCTCGTGTCGACTAAGGGCTGGGAGAAGTTTCAGAGTCCTCCGTGCCTTCTCTGAGTTACAGCGGGGCTCCGTGCAGCACTGCATGTCCATATGACGGTTGAGAACGGAGCTCACTTTTCTTTGTCCAAAAAGACACACCAAAAAACATCCAAATACCTCCATACTGCTCGTCTGTAATGTCCCTCTTGTATTGAAGCCCCAACATGAGAAATTGTTCAGAAAAAAATTAAGTAAGTATATGTTTTAAGCTTGTTTGTAGCGGAAGCTCCCAGTGTTGCTCTGTCGGAATCTCGCGCGATTTGCAGAGCCGTGAACTGGGTGTCAATGCAAATCCCGCGAGATTTGGACAGACCAGGAAGAGCAGTGCTGGGAGCTTCCACTACAAAGAAGCTTAAAACCTATACTTATTTAATTTTTTTCAGAACAATTTCTCATGTTAGGCCTTCAATACAAGAGGGACATTACAGACAAGCAGTATGGAGGTATTTGGATGTTTTTTGGTGTGTCTTTTTGGACGAAGAAAAGTGAGCTCTGTTCGCTACCGTCATATGGACATGCAGTGCTGCACGGAGCCCCGCTGTAACTCAGAGAAGCCACGGAGGACTCTGAAACTTCTCCCAGCCCTTAGTCGACATCTAGTCGAGTAGATAATGAGTGAAATTTCAATTTTGGGTGAACTATCCCTTTAAAGATAGAAATAATGGGAATTCAGTGTGTGTGTCTGTTTCCTCACCTTCATAGTGTCCTCCAGATAGTGTGTGGAGCTGCCGTTAGCGTAAGCCGTCTGCACCACGGCTATCTTCAAGTCTAACCCAGCCTGCACATCCACAGAGAAAAACTGTTTAAGTGTGTGTGTTTGTGTGTGTTTGTGTTGTAGCGTGCTTGCTGGTGTACGAGTGTGTACCTGTGTGAGCAGCTCTTTAAGGAAGGTGCTGATGAGTGTAGCTATCTTGTCTCCATCCAGCAGGTGAAACCGTCCCTCAGAGTCGGTGTAGTAATAAACTATTCGGTCGGCGTCACCGTCAAAGGAGCAACAGCGCTCCCCTGGGTTTATCTTCACACCTGAGCAGAGAGGAGGTAGAAAAAGGAGAAGTGTTTAGTTAGTTTAGTTTTTTATTTGCACATTATATAACCTGCATAAACAATGAAAATAGTAAAATTAAACATTGTGCAGGAGAGGTAGAAGCCAAAAAAGGCTTATAAAAAATACCTCCTATGTAAAAAACAACAACAACAGTGGTGGTCTTCAAAGTAAGAAGATAATACAGAAATTCATAATATAAAAAATAGAAAAGAAAGAAAGACAAATTAACATAGAAAAATGAAAGATACTGAATTAATAATAATAAAAAAAAATTTACATAATGAAAAAATAATAATAATTAAAGGTACAAATTGACAGACCCAGAAATATTACAAATCTTAACTAAAAAATGAGTGGTCAAATGAAACAGCTTCTTTATCTTTTTGCAATGTAGTTTCAACAACAAAATAGCAAGAGTCATTATTATACAAATAATCTATCAGCTGTTCTGCTGTCGCTATAGATACTGTGTTTGTAAAGTACAGAAATTATTTTCTGTCTATTAATGCATTGCTCATATACTTTTCATAACACAAACATGAGGTCATATACATACATTCGGTCACATTGAATGATACACTTAAATACTGGCCACTTTAATTGACAGCTGTGTTTACAACAATTTCAGCCATCACTCTGCATCGGCTAAATATGTCAACTATTAGCCCGATAATCTTTCCCCTTTTCCTTCTGTAATCTCAAAATGAAAGTTATACGTTCCATACTGTATACGTCAAATGCATTGCTCATATCAAAACCTCTGAAGCTTGAAAAACCAATGTTTTACCCGTTGGAGGTTTCTGCTGCACTTTGACAAAGTCGGCCCCACACTGGTGGTTGAGTTTTCCTTTGCTGCCGTCGTTGAAGAGAGAAATCTGCAGCTCCCTCTTCAGGTGACTCTCCATCTCACGCACCTTCAGCGCCCCGATGCCGTTGGCGCCGTCCACAGACAGGTGCTTTTGGTCGTCTGTGCAGTTGGACGCCTACCAGAAGATGGAGGGAAAGGTGAGTGAAAAAACACACATACACACCTTAGAGGATACAGTAACTGTAAGTTGAAGGAGGTGCACAAGACACATCCTGTTTTCTTACATTCTTGATGAGCTGGATGAAAGCCTGGCACAGTTTGCTGTAGTATCCTTCCACTGTGGCCTCTCCATATTTACCCTGTGTGTTCTGACAGCAAACCATGTAGTGGA
Organism: Trachurus japonicus; assembly: GCF_045865225.1. Classification (NCBI taxonomy): domain Eukaryota; kingdom Metazoa; phylum Chordata; class Actinopteri; order Carangiformes; family Carangidae; genus Trachurus; species Trachurus japonicus. The sequence goes on from NC_140930.1 coordinate 23,573,632, forward strand.
GCTGTGGTGTGGTCACCAAACCGTAGTCTGAGAGAGAGGGGGAGAGAATTAGAGGAGAGAAAAAGAGTGAGGGAAGGTGAGAGGAGAATATAAAAAAAAAGTTGTGAATTAATCAAAACTGAGGGGAAAAAAATCACGAATTCATGTGAGAATATACTACTTTAATTAACCTTACCTTTGCTGTGTCCACCGAGTGCAGACACTCCATCCAGTACCGCCTGTGAGAGGCTGCCACTACTCCTCCTGTGAATGAAGGACAAATATTTAATCTGAATGATGATGAAGATTAATCAAAGCATTACGAGCAGGTTTTATCTCTAATGTGCCAACTTGAGGGAACATTTAATTTAGTTAAAGTGAGGACCCAATATTTCCAGTTGATTTAAAAGTCAGGTCAAGCAGAGGGAGCTGTCAGATGAAGCAGCGCAGTTCTTAATGATGTTATCTGGTATTTGTTTTAGCTTTCAGACAAAACTTATTCTATAGTCAAAGATATTTGCTGGCCTTGTCTCTATGTTGGCCCAGTATGCTTTATTACGTGGTTAACATCACGTACCTGGTGTCTTTGCCCACAAAAACACTGGCCTCCTGCCTCATGTCTATCGCCTCCTTTTCTATAACGTCTTTCAGAACGCTGAGTAAATCCTCCTGCTCTGCGTTGGCCAGCTGGGTGGCAAAGCCCTCCCATGCCGGGGTCACCATCTCTCCCATGGGGTCGATCAGCTTCACCCCGTTGTCTTCCTACATCAGTACAAATACAAAGGCACAGGACAGAGTTATGATTGTGATGTGTTTATTAGATTATTTAAACTTATGTTATAAAACAGCTAAATGACAGAAAGTAGGCAGGGATGCACTGCAAATATACTCACAATCATATCATGAATGTTTGTCTTATTTCTTTTTTTTTAAAGTATATTTTTTGGCGTTTTTGCCTTTTTTAACATTTTTTTTATTCGATAGCACAGTGAGATAGACAGGAAAGGGGGAGGCAGAGAGAGGGGGAATGACATGCAGGAAAGGTCTGCCCGACGCGGGACTCGAACCGGGGACGCTTGCGGTGAGGACTGTAGCCTCTACCCACTGTGGGGGGCAGTTGTGGGTCTGAGAAGTGAAGCTCACTTCCGCGTTCAAAAAACTGCAATCCCCTGGGCTTCCTCTGGGGGCTGGTGTCAGAAGGGAGCATTCTCCATAGACCCCCATGTTAAAATCGCAGACTTTACATCCTCAATAAACATGATCAAAGCCTGGTGTCAGAACGTTTTTTGGTCTCAATCGATAGTTTCTACCCCCGCACACACTCTGAGGGGGGTGGATTTTTTTTTAACTCTACCGTTTTACTGTTATTAGGTTAAAACTCTGGCCAATTAGGGCGCGGAAACATTGAGTGACAGGTCCGGAGCGATCCGGAGACAGGCTGCTTCGAGGCCAGTGGGCGGGTTCTCGGCCGGCCAATCCAACATGGCGCTGTTCAGGCCGCCATATTTGAGTCACAAAAACGACTCCCCAAAACCAATGGGTGACATCACGGATGCTACGTCCATATTTTTTACAGTCTATGGTTTTTTACTTCTTTTAACCCTTAGATGCATAAGTGGGGTCAAAAATGACCCCATGGCTTGTTATTCTTCAATATCTTTGAAATTAAAAGTAATTATAATTTCATATTCCAGGTATTCCTCATAAAACATGTTTGTGACATGAGGCCATTTGTATTTTAAAAAAATATTTCATTAATTTTAAGAAATTGCAGTTTTTGTATCACTACCCCACTCTTCCATAAGCGGGGTCAAAAATGACCCCAAGCATTTCCTATGGAATTTCCAAGGAACCTTTGATTCTTATCAACACTGACTGGCAGTATACTGTTACTGTCCTATTTACACATCTGATGTCCGTAGTCTCACCACCCAGGAGGTCATTTTTACACAGCAACATACATGTAAGTATTATCTTCATTCATGAACTTATTTTCCACATCCATGACTTTTCTGTGATAGAGTATAACGTTAGTATTATTGTCATCAAATTAGCCTACTTTGTTGTTACAAAGTAGTTGTTGTTACAAAGTAGGCATTATTTAGCTTAACTGCAAAGTAATGTTAGTACTTTGATGTTAGCTAGTATAGTAAGGTAGCTAACATTACTGCATTTGTTGTGTAGAGAGTGAGACTCATAATATATCTATAACTTCCCTGTAATAAAAGCTAACCCGTTATAGGGGCCTGCGATTATTGACTATTGATGTGATGTATGTCTATGGTGTGTGCACGTGCGTGTGCGCATGCATGTCTGTGTATTTACATACATATTACATATTATATTTTACATACTGTATTTATATAAATGCACAGACATTTACTCACATAGCTACATATTATTGGTTTATACAGTAGTTTTGTGTGCCATTCAAACATTGTCCTTTTTATGCTTTCTCATCTAAAGTATCATGGCTGCTATAGGAGGCCAGCTAGGATTACTGAGGACCTTGCCCAACAAATTATCCTACTGCACACAGTGAGAAGAGAGAAGATGTTTGTGTGTTTACATATGTGTGGACAGTGTTATGGTCCCCGGACCTACTGAATGTTCTCTGTTTATCCTCCATAGTCAAACAGACAGACGGACACACAAACAATGGATTTTGACATTTTTGATACCTGATTGATTGTTTTGTGATCAAATGTGAATAAAAAGTGATACATGAACATGTCAAAAATGAAATCACTCTTTTGTTGACCAAAATATAATGAAAACCATCATCTTTAACCAAAATTAAAGACATTCATTGCAAAAACGCATTGATTCTAATTGGGGTCATTTTTGACCCCACTCATGGAAGAGTGTAGGTATTGGTAGCTCATGCATCCAAGGGTTAAGCATATTTTCACTTGAAATAAGTAGAAAAATCTGATAATGGAGCAAGTTGTTATTTCTTATTACAAGCACAAAGAACTTACTTTCACTGGCTGATTTTTCTACTTATTTCAATTGAAAATTTGTTTGAAACAAGTGAAAACTGTCTAAAAACAAGTTCATTTTTAGGTGATGAGTCTTATTTTAAGTGGAAAGAGATTAGTTTTGACTAAAATTGAGACATTTTGACAAGAAATAAGACAAATATTCTTGGAAAGATTTTGAGTTTTACAGTGTGGATTATTTTCTAATAGAAAGGAAACTAAAACTGTAAAGTTGGGAATGAGAATATTAAAACCTATTCCACCACCTCTGGGTTGTGTGATGCAGTGACCATGACTCCGATGGTAGCTTTGGTCTTTTTGGAGCGGAGTGTGGCCAGCAGTCCCATCCTGAACATGATGTGGTCCAGCTGTTTGGCGTTGGTCCTGAAGCCAGCGGTGCCATACTGCAAAACCAGTCCTACCGGTTTTGGATGTTGACTGGACTGCTCTGATACTTCCTGGAACTGGGCCATCACTGAAACACAGACAAGCTGGTAGTGGAGTCTTTACTTGAATAAAAGTAACACCACCTTTAATCTCTCTGATGTCTGTTTTTAGTAAAAATGAAGTGAACACGTGAATGAAATGTCTTGAACAATAATGCCCTACTTGTGTTTTACGGTAGGCTAATGTAACACTGTTCAAGTATCTTTAATTAACAGATGTGTGACGTCTTTGTCATTACAATGGCTTAAAATGGAGGAAAACAAGTGGGAACTGCATCAAACCAGAAATTAAAATGTTTCAGCTCAGAAACATATGGTATACTGTGGAATACAATCTGGTCTCAGAGTTCATTTGTTGCTGCCAGTTTGTCTGAATGTGAAAAATACATTCAGATAAAAGGCAGAGCAGTCTAAACCACATTTAGCTTCATTTCTTAAAAATTATACATTGGATATTGGTGCATTCTTTAAGTGTGCTCACTGATAATTTTGTCCTTTGTTCAACAATAAATCGATCTAACGTTGGTATTTGTTACATGTCTGGATTTGGAGCATGCTTCCTTAATTCTCTCTTTCTAGATCATGTCCTGTCATTAAAGGCCAGTGTACTTTGTCCCTGCTGTGAAGACGCAGATCACAAATCTATGCAGGAACTGTTACCACTGAAAGTTCATTTCCTCAGACTAAGAACCGAACCTTTAGAAACCTGCAGACACAGCTTCTTAAAAATGAGCTCTCCTTCTGGGAGAAACATTATTGGATATTTTCTAGAAAACAATTTCATCTTTTTAAAGGGATAGTAACATTTTTTTAAAAAGTGGGGTTGTATGAACTCACGTATCCCTCTCCGTCCAGGGTTAGCGCCCGCCGATCAGCAGTTGGTCAGGTCCAAATAAAAACTGTGTTTTTCCTGAGGGGCTGGAAAAAATTATATAGCGAACAATGGAACTGTGTATTTTTTTTTCAGGTAAAACCTCTTTTAGGCCGCGAAAATAGGCTGTTTACAACTGTATGTTGTAAATCTCTGGGCAGGGCTATGGGCTGGCTTTGCTAATGGGAGGAGTGCAGAGAGTCTTCTGATGAAATTAAAGTACTTAGGGGCTATTTGTAGATCATACAACCCCACTTTAAAAAAATGCTACTATCCCTTTAAGGAAACCAACCAATTTAAGGACTAACTCAACACAACAACACAATTTCTACTCCTTTGCAGAGTGAAAACCACCTAGTCAGATCGACTTTAATATCAAATCAAATCAAAGGATAAGACAAGGGGCAAAGTTTACATCAAACTGCAGCACTAATCAGTCGCCTAGCCTACAACACATCAGTTCAATAAAGTTAAACACATGATAAGAGACCGAGCTGACGTGGTCTAACGACGTGTCCACGCGGCGCAGAGAGGAGCTGTGAAAGTTAAAGTCAAACTAGATGGTACAATAACAATAACTTGTGTTTTTATAGATGCACTTACTGTGTAACGTTGTCCACTCAATGAAAAGCTTCCTGATTCTCCGGTTCCGCCTGTCTCCCTTGACGTGGCAACAGTTCCGGTACGTCGACACGTGACGTAATTACGCACGACGTGCCTGTCAGTTCGCTGCTCTGCTCTCTACTACGCTGATGCAGGAGTAGTAGCTACACCGTGAACCACACAGCCACGAAAAATGACTGTAACATGGTCGATGGATTCACTTTATGAGTGATGTTCTTGAATAAATCAAATATTATATTTTGATCCTTGTCTTTCTTGAGTGCAAATTAGTACACTTTTTTTTGTCATTTTGTGGGTTGTGATTTTGCCCAATCACAATCCACGTTTCCCCCCCAGTGTTTTATTTCGAGCACAGAAGCATGGCAGCTACATCAAAGCACTGTGGGCAAAGAAAAAGACTATGTAGCCTAAACACCTATAAACATAAAACAAAAAGCCAATGTCAGGGGGAACAAATTACCTTAATAAAACAAAAGAACAACCCACATCTAATTCTCCCAACGATCCTAATAAACACAAAGCATTTGGGGGTAATTAGAGTGTGCGCTTATCTAGACAATGTTTCACCTCTGTCACCTGTCATCTCCATCCCGTGCAGGCAAACTGTGATGCACAGCCCTGTATGCAGCAGCAGCAGCAGCAGCAGGAGCCACAGTCACGCTCGTGTTTTAACCCTTTGGCGCATGGTGACGGGAGTTTCTGCACAGTGACCCCGCGTCGACTCCCCTTTAAGAGACGTGGGATGCGACGTGTGTCATCCAACCCTGTGCAAGCACCCGTTGTGGGGGGAGGAGATTCTAGATGGACGTATAGATAGGCCAAATAAATAAACAAACGACAGGAGTAGGGTGGGGGTGTGAAGGAGAGAAGGAAATTCCCTGTCTGTCTTTTCCTCTTCCCGAGCATCTTGCGCTGCGCACTGTTGGCTTCACCACCGGGGAGCGGTGCGCATTTTCTCTCAGTCTGAAGAGAGGAGCAGCGCGTCTGAAGCGGCTTCTGTGAGCAGGAAGGGAGCAGATCAGTGAGAAGAGACAGACAGAGAGGACGGCGTGTCCTGTCTTATCTGAAAGCTTTCTTTTTTTATATGCAGGCGACTCACGAGGGAAGAAATTCAGCCAAACCTGATGCCCGCTCCGAGCAGGAGGTTTGACCGGCCTATGGAGAGTTGATTTGGGCCGACATCCAGTAGGCTATAGCAATATTATAATAATATATTTTTAATGATAAGAGGAGCTTCGCTTGCGCAGCGTTTTTTCATCGGTTTATTCTCCAAATAATAGCAGGGCTTTGAGAAAAGAGCCTTCATTGCCAGCTGAGTGTTACATAACCCAGTGGCTTTAGCTGTCCGAGGTGCTGAACTGAACGGCCGGATCGGAGCCTATAACGGGACAAGCCGTGGGGGAATTCGCAACCTTGCGTAAGTCTACTCATGTCACCGCACATATTATCAACGTGACCTGCACGATTTGAAGCGAAAAATATCATTTATGTCCAAGTGTCGGGAGCTGATCGTGTGTGTTTTTCTGTCCGCCCACACAGAAGGTCACAGGCCTATCAGCCGGGGAAGAGGAAAGCGAGAGGACCCGCTGTCTGAACCACTAGTTGGGGGCTTTTATTCCGTTTTTTTCCTCCTCCACACTTTCACATCGTAACGTTTTGAGGCGCATCTGCTGAGGTGGTCGATTCAGCGGAGAGAAAATGTCGGGGCAGACGCTCACGGATCGCATTGCCGCTGCGCAATACCAGCTAACGGGATCAGATATGGCCCGGGCTGTCTGCAAAGCCACCACTCATGAAGTGATGGCGCCCAAGAAAAAGCACCTGGAGTGTAAGTGTAGTCCCTCTTCTTTCCTATTACTGCTCGGGCTGGTTTTATTAAAGGGGGGGTTAACAGGCCTCATAACCTACACACACACACACACCAGTGCAGACAGAGGCCACATGCCATCACAATCTTAGCTATTATGGCCAGTCACTTCATCATCACCAATTCCCTTTGCTTAAATGGGTGTGGTGCCATGATGAATTGATGTAGCCATAGTGATGACCCCTCTGGTGACCCTGTGTGTCCGCCCCCAGCAAAGATGATGGAGACAGAGACAGAGAGAAAGTGGGAGACAGAGGTAGGAAGAAAAGGTCATATTTTAAGGTAGACTGGCAAGTCATCCCATTTCATTTATGTCAGTGTTCCTGCACAGTCATTTTCCTTAACTTCAAATTTTATCTTAAGTGCAACAGAACTACTGTGGCCTGAAGACACATTATAATTGAATTAGATAAAAACCAAGCTATGATGTCGACTAACCATCATGCTAAAAGACTCATTTGGGTTTTGTGTTGCCTATAGGTCGGCATTGGACCACAGAGTCAGCTGAATAAAATTATCAAACCTCACAGCTTTATTGACACACCACAGATGACAGCAGGGGCCACCGTCTGACAAATCATGATTTATCACTATCATCTACCACAAATACTGAGTCAGACCAAAGCTGTGGCACGCCACTGAATTTAGATGCTGATGGGTAATTTGAGTTAGTACAAGTACTCTGGTTTATGCGAGTGTGTCTGCCTGTGTGTTTGTGTGTGTGTGTGTGTGTGTGTGTGTGTGTGTGTATGGTCGCTGGGCAAGTCTGGTCCTGTGTCTTGGGCTGGGACCTTATATCTTGTGATCCGCTCACCTGCTGAATAATTTAATAATCAGCCAATGGCTGCTTTGCATTATTTACACAGCCAAAGGTGACAATGCTAATGCCAGAATCTGCCAGAGACCATTGGTTCCCATTTTTTCTGCTGTGTCCTGTGTCTTTGTTTTCTGTGTCTTTATCTTTGAACAGCACATGGTTGGACTGGTGTAGCTGCTGAGCAAAAACTGTCATGGCTGAGGACTGACCCCTTAGGACAAATAATGCAGATACTCAAAATTATTCTTATATCGCTTAATCTCCATATCTATTTAATTAAGATGTGTTGCACATATATGGACATGCTATCTAAACCAACAGTTTTTAGTCTTTGAGGTTATGCTGTATCCATTTCTAGGGCAATTCAACAAGCTCCCCGTATGTAGGCCACTGTGCTTCTCTTGCACGTGTGTCTTGGCTGGAGGAAATTCCTACTTCCAAAAAGATAAAAAAAACATTTCAACTGAGATGAACTAGACTTGAATGGAAACAGTCAAAACATACTCAAAGAATAATAATATACAGAATAGGAATACATAGGCTTTAAGCAGCTAAATGCAATGTATTCACTAAAACCAGTGAAGGCCACCTACACAATAATCCAGCATGTTTGATTCATTTGATACTAGATATATTAACATAACCTGTTGTACATCTATCATCACACTGAAATGGTCTCTGACCCTTGGGGTGGATGGATATGGGTGTGTGATGGTGGTGGTGCACTGCAGTTGCCATGGCAACAGATTGAGAGTGCCAGGGGATGGTACTGTAATGACAGAGGGAGATTGTGAAAAGGAAGAGGGCAAATGACAGGCCTGTCAGATCTAGAGTGCAAAAGACACTCAAATGAATGTAGGGTTTTTGTGGTGGCCTGGGAAAACCCTTCACATGGTGGGATTTTGACATTTTCATTTTTTGATATTTCCATAAACTAGACGTTTTCAGCCATTCATAACTGTTTGAATGACTGAGATAGCCCTTTCAGATCAAAAGTTATGGGCATTTTAATCTATTATGACCAAAAAACTGAAAAGTGAGAAAAATGGCTTTAACTAGAACGTTGCTGTTTTAACCCTCTAAAGACGAGTGTTTTACAAAACATTAAACAACTTCTGAACCGTTTATGATAGAGATTAGCTGTAAACTGTATCTGAATCGTGTGATTTTCTGCTTTCCGAGGGTCCTTGAATGGTGCCTGTATGACAAGAAGGGACTGCATAGGGTGCGTGTAATCACGTGGTACGGGAACAGACGCTAACCTAGTGTAGCATCGATGCTAATCCGAACGTAGCATCAATGTTAAACAGAACGTAGCATCGGCGCTAAAACGAACTCATCATCGGCACTTGCACAAGTTTTACGAAACACCAACAGCCGTTTATGATAAAGACGAGCTGTAAAAAAGCATCTGAATCGCGGGATTCTCTGCTTTCCGAGGGTCCTTGAATGTTACCTCAACAACAACAACGGACCTGTCTCCTCTAGCGCTGCTGCTGCAGCTCAGCTGTTCTGTGTCTCAGGTGAAAATGAAACGCTTCACTCGCCACAAAAACATAAAAATAAGTACTTTCCGTTTTGTTTTCTTAAAATATTTATTCACCACGATGTAGTAGAGAGTTCAAAGTACCAGAATCACACAAAATATCAAAATCATGGAAATAGTACTTTTCCACCTATTTTGGCTATTTGCCACAATCGAACGTCCGCGACATCCGACGGGTTTTCCCAGGCCGCCACACCAGGGTTCACTCCCAGCATGCATTGTGGACTTCATTCTACAGGAAGTCAACCACAGGCATCAGAACCAAAGGGAAATGAGATGTTCTCCATAGAGGAAAGTCCTGCAGACAGATATATCCTTTGCATTTTCAAAGTAACCATCTATGGGACAAAGAGACATCCAGGAACAAACCCTTCATTCAGTGGTTTGCTTTGCTTAATGTAAAACAACCTCCACTGAATTTGAATTTCATACTCATTTATTAAGTAATGTCTTTAATGGAGAACACTGGGGGGCGTGTTACAAATATGTGCTTCACACAAGGTCAACTGTAAGTGTACAGTTTGCAATAGGTTGAATTTCATCTGAGGTCGTGGGATAAATGTACTGGGTTTAATGCTCCTACATTGTGTGTATGACTCACTGTATACAGGGGTCTAAACAACACAGCTGGTATCTCCAGCTGACCAGTTGAAATAAAATGAATGGCTGGGCTAGTATGCTTTAACAATGTTGCTTAACATTTAGGTCAAAAATGCTTGATTTTTGCCTGGAAGTACACTGATACCACACTCATCCCAAATTTAAAGGGATATTTCAACATTTTGGCATATCCGCCTATTGCCATAATCCCCATAGTTTCAGGAGTAGGTTCATTACCTTTAATTGTCGGTGCAAACTGTTTTTACAGTAGATTGGTGGGGCAGAGACGCGAACTGCACTGTATTTCCATGTTGCCCTCATCAAACTAAATACAGCGTGGTGAATGTGCAGGTCACAACTTGTCCCCCAGAGTGTGTTGGAGTTGTTGGATTGTGTATTTAGTTAGATGTGGGAAACGTGGAAATATCGTGCAGCTAGCGTCTCTGCCCCGCCGCTCTAAAAACAGCTTGCACTGACAATTAAAGGTAATGAATCTACTCCTAAGACTAGGATTATGGCAATAGGTGAATTTGCCAAAATGTTAAAATATCCCTTTAGGGTTATAGCCTCTGAAACACCAAATTAGCCTAGCCTATCACAAAGACAGACTTATCTCTGTCTGATGGTAACAAAATCTACCTAACTGCGCCTATACAACTCAGTATCCATGCTAAACATGTTTGCCTCATGTTTGCTAGCTGTTTTCCTGTATTTCTGGTCTGATGAGCTAATGTCATATCATAGCTGTAGCCTTATATTTAGCATTAGTGTGACATATTCTGATTGTCTTTGCCATAATTGCCATAATCCCTATGTAGCAGTAGGTTCATGTTGTTTTGAGCTGCTCAGGTAACAAGTTGACCTGCACATTCGCCATGATATGAAATAATGGGGGTCCACTCATAATTCCGACATCCCATTTTTCCAAAAATGAATCATTGTTCCAAAATCTCAATGCATCAATCTCAAAACATTGAGATTTCGGAATAATGGGTAATTTTCAGAACAATGGGATGTCTGAATTATGACATGGCACCGAAATAATCATGTATAGGTTGTGTAACATTACGCGTTCCCGTCTAAAAACGCAAAAGTCTGCTCCGATCTGCTCGCGTCGCGGATCATGTCGGTTTACACAAAGTTTTGCGTCACTGTATGCATGCAGATTTCCCCCCAAAAATGCTCATCTAAACGCAGAATAAGAGTGTTTTCTGTTCAGATAATTTCCGTGTAAACATCGCCTTAGAGTAGTGTCAAGTTGTTTTTAACATTTAAATCGTAAAGTGTAAAGTTTATACGCTAGACTCTATTACAGTAATGCCCTCAAAATGTCAACAGCATTGTGCTAAAAGTTCCACAGCAAAATGTGTTACACTTTATTAAAGATAATTGCATTATACTGCACTAACATTAAAAGTTAGCCTACACTATTGTACACCCTGATCTAATCTAATTTTAGTACACAGATATATTTGTGTATCTATACATGGAGTAGAGGATGAGGAGTGATCTGGACACGGTGTAAATTGGTGTGAAACCACCTCAAAGACTCTGACTAGATACCACTAGTTTATAGCTGACAAGAGTTAGACCATGTAGAATATTCCGGCTATCACAAGAGTGGTTTGTTGTGTAACTTGAAGTCAGAGTTAGTGCAGACAGACACTAACTAGAAAAAGACACAGTCACACACAGACATACACTCGCGCAGTGTGAGGCCTCACAGTTCATTCTTAGATCTCTCCTGTGGGCTGTGGATTACCGTAAGAGTCTTTATTTAGCTCAGCCAATCCTCATTAGACACACACTTACGCATTACTTGACATGAATGTGTGTATGTTTCAGGTAATGATGCCACAACTAGATTAAAGCCTATGATATGGCCCATATGGCAACACATTAAACAGCAGCAAACAGATAGGATGATATATTTCCATACACAGTTATTAGTGTGCATTATGAGCTGAGGGAATAACGCTGTGTTCATGATGCCACTATGAATATTAACTTAGTAGCTATGCTGACATGATAATGTTATATAATCACATTTCAGCCATTGTTGACCGTGTCTGCATGTGTCATTAGAAACAAACGGGCCACGGCTGTAGGAGAGTTTAACCTTCAGCCATTTATTTCACAGGAAAATGAGGCTAAACAAGAGACAGGAAAAAGAGTCCAATCAAAGATAGATAGAGATGAGAAAATGTGCCTTTAGTACAAAAACTCAAATGTGTTGTATATGGCAGACTATTTCATATCTATAGGAGCCATAGTAGGACAACAGATGAATGTTTCTGCAGCCATCATTAAACATAAAAGCAACAGACAGGGCTGTTGCTGTGGGGCTGTTACCATCTGGTCTAACCGTACACATGGATTGCAGTGAAATTAGCTCCATAGACATCAGACAGATCAGTCTATTCACTCTCTTCACTTCAAACCAGATACAAAGAAGACATTGGCAAGATTTTAAATTAATTCGCCGCTTGTCTTGATTTTGATAATTCACACTGATAATGTGTAAATTCCCTTTCATGCGAGGAAGGTGCAGTATTTGTAGCATATTAACGTGACTCAGACTCAACAGCAGTGGTAAAGCAGATAATAGAGGGTGTGAAACAAGGTAGGGAAACAGGTGTGTGTATGTTTACTCACTGTATGGGGGATGGGCAGTGAGACAGACACCACCCAAAGACTAGAACCAGTGATTAGTAATAATCTGTTTACAAACCCCCAACCACCCTAACCTTCACAGCTTGCCACCCTTTTGTGACCTTGAACAGCCCTGACTCTCATATCTCTTCATTTCATTATAACTGACCCTCATTAGACTCCCTACTGTTCTCCTGAGTGTCTTCTCTCTCTCTTTCCTTCCTGCCATCTCTTGTTCATCACGTAGCTGCTCTAGAGCCTACAGATTGGCATCTACCTAGACCAAGGCCTGCTCAATACGACGGCCTTCCTCTCCTTCCATTATCAGAGGTGCCTGCCAATATTTGCTGCATTACTTTCTGGCACTCTGTTCCAAACGCACTCAGTCCTGTCCTTGCTGTATTAGCCATCAATGTTAGGCTCAGATATGAATTTGTTATTTTCTTCATATTTCCCACCACAGTGCCCACATCAAATGTAATATGCCTTTGTATACATTTACATCAGCTGGGACCGAGAGTATTGTATGTGATGTCGCTGGCAAACACCCAGCAATACTCGATTTAAAAAATGCCAGCTATCTTTTGTCAAAGCATTATTTTTCTTGGCTTGGTCAAATCCTCTTGCTCGTGCTTCACATTGGGATTTCTGTTTCTGTGGCCATCTGTCTGTCTGCCTCTTTCTCTCTCTGGGGAAATAGCACCAATAGAAACTCCAACGTCACAAACAGGGATGATAAAATGTTAGATATGTTACTATTTTCATTGGAAATAAGACAAAAATCATTGTTGATGTAAAGCTGCAATCGTGCATGCATGTGGTAATCAGGATTTGTTTTACTAAGCCTATATTTTGAGCACTGTTACCTAGTGACAGTGTTACACTTCACAAATGATTTGTAAAATCTTTTGTTGCAAAGTGCAGCTTGAGTGTCGCAGATTTAGTGAAATGGTGGTGAAATGCTATACATACACTATACTATACTGTACATTAGAGAGAAAATTTGATAAAAGTCGGTTTTCAGTAATAGTTGTAAGTTAACAGGAATTAAATTTTTTCAGTTCTAATGTTATGTCAATTTATATAAAAATATGTATTTGTCTATCGTCCATCTAGAACGTGTATAGCCTAATGTTCTCAACTGGTAAAACTGGGCGTTATAATTTTCCCCGAGTAGCAGAACGTTTGAAACAAATACATTTTTTAATACTTTAGCTGAGGAAATATTGAATGCATACGTGGCAAAGGAGCAAAAGAGACTGTGCCTGAAATAGACTGAGAAATGATGTGTCACACTTTGTGTCACACTTAAATCTCTGGGCAATTCCTCAATACAGATGTGATTCAGTGTTTGATAGGAGCTCAGCCTGTTTATCAGTGTAATTAATGTTGGAGCAATAAGACATAGTGGGAGTTAGCTATACATATTAACATCCCACCACAGCTGCACAGCCTGTCTTTGACTCCTTACAACCGTCTGGACACTTGTGAACTGGCAGCCAGGGGAGGGGAGATGACAAAGCATTATTCTCTCTCTCTGCATTGTCAGCGTGTGTGTGTGTGTGTGTGTGTGTGGGGGCTTTTACACTAAGTTCATTTTGTATTCTTTCTTCCTGCTTTCATATTTCATGGGTGTCTTGAGCAGCTCTGAACATCCAGCTTTCTCACTTGATCCAAGTTAAATCAATGCATTTAAATGATCTATGTGTTTATCTAAGGAGCCAAACCGTGCCTTAGTTTCCTCTTACATACCAGATTTGGATTAAATGTGCTGAGTTATATCTCAAGGGACAGTTGTATCTAACCATTGTGTGACTGTGCTTTTTGCAGACCTGGTGTCAGCCACCAATACCACCAACGTGAACATCCCTCAGATGGCTGACACACTGTTTGAGCGAGCCACCAATGCCAGCTGGGTGGTCGTGTTCAAGGCCCTCGTCACCAGCCATCACATGTGTGTCCACGGCAATGAGGTGAGCCAGCATGATGCAGAGCAATGTAGTTCAAGCATGACTCTGGTCCTCTTCTGTTCAGCAATATTAGATACATGTTAAAGCTACATGGAGTGGATTTGGTAAATTGTCAAAGTGTTGGTAATTAGTACTCTGGAGAGCTGGGATTGGTCCTCTGTGAGTGGTTAAGGTTGTGAGTGGTGATAGAGAGGACAGACAGATGAATAGATGGTGTGACCACAGTTCCTCAAAGAAATGAAATGAGTCCTGTGGGTCCAGTGAGTGAGCAGCCATCCATGGAAAAGCTGATATATGAGGGAATGAATGTTAAACAATTCCCAGCTACAGGTGTGTAACAACCCAAAATGTAATAACGGCCAATAACGTTAATCATTTTGGCCATTTTAAATGTTATAAAGCCAATAATGTAATAAAACATTTGAGTCAATAACGCAATAACTTTTTGCCAATAAAGTTATTACATTATTGGCTGTTTATTACGTTATTGGCCTAGTATTAAAAAAACCTTTGAAAATGTAATAACTGGTGCCAGTAGTGTAATAATACATAAATATGACTGCAGTACATTTGTAAATGAGAGAAAGCTACTTTTCATTTGAGAATTAACTGTTTTAATTTTATTTTTACTGTTCATATTCTATGTTGTATATTGTATATTGCAGTTCAGATTTTTGTATTGCAAATAAAGCATAATCGTGCCAATCCAGTTCACTACAGTTTTAGATGACGACTGAATTGTTTTAAGAATTTTCGTAAATTAAAAAATGTTTTTCCAGGAAAAAATATGGTGAATTCAATATGACAGCTCAGCATCCTCAAAGAGACACTGATTGTCATGGTATATATATATACATGGTACACATGAGAAACTGTCTGTTTATACAATATCTATTTGGCCAAAACCTAATGAAGGAGAGAGAGCTGCAAGATTGTACATATCTTAGATGAATAAATATGATGATGATGTCACCCACTATACCTTTTTTGAATAGCAAACTGCACTACAGTTGCAAAAAAGCCTATTATTTCCAAGAACTGCAGTCATATGTATGTATTATTACATTGTCAGCACCAGTTATTACATTTTCAAAGGTTTTTTTTAATACTAGGCCAGTAACATAATAACCAGCCAATAATGTAATAACTTATTACATTAGTACAGTATGTAATAACTTGCATTATTGACAGAAAGTTGTTACGTTTTTGTCTCAAAAGTGTTATTACATTATTGGCAAATTGCAATAATGTCTAATAATAATGATGTAGTAATTATTACATTATTGGCTTTATTACGTTTAAAATGGCCAACATGATGATGTGATTGGCAGCTATTATGTTTTGGGTTGCTACAAGGTGTACAAGTCTTTATTTTGTTGTTGTGCTGAACTTGATTTCTTCGCTTCGCTGCTTTTGACAAGTACCAGACTATTTACTGTGTTTCCCGTCTCTTTCTCAGAGGTTCATTCAGTACTTGGCTTCCAGAACCTCGCTGTTCAACCTCAGCAACTTTATTGACAAAACCGGCTCTCATGGTAAGTCTGATCATCTGGTGTGTCATCTAATGTGTGTAATGTATGTGGATAGATCATCTGTTTCCCAGATGAAAAAAGTGGCACATTACTCAGCGTTGTCATTATATGGAAGGAAATGCAAAAAGAAACAGGAAGAGATACTGTACCTACAAAGAGAGCCATCTGGCAAATGGAGGGAATGATACAAATTACAGGAAGGACACACATGTAATTGTGCACACAGCCATGCACACACTATATGCACATTCACTGTAAACAGATGCTGGTATCTCTCTCTCTAATGTTAAATGTCACATACCATATATAACATATTACTATTATTAATACAGAAGTAGCAAATACAGGAAAATATATAAATGATTAAAGTTTTTCTGAGAGATTTTAAAATGTAGGATAAATGTAAATGTAAATCTCATATGTCAGATTTGGGTCCATATTGGTGCATTTCTACCTGGTTTTATGCAAATAGTTATTAATAGATTTTTCTGAAAATGAAATGCAAATTTTTTGAGGGAATGAATATCCATGAACTGAATTAAGTCCTGGTTTTCCACAAGTTGTTGTTTGTGTAAGAAGACTCAGTTCACTGCAGTTTAGACCTCAACAAGGTTCTCACAGGCAAATTATGAAATATTTCATGGTGATCAGTGTCAAAATGGAGCTTCTAGAAGTGTCTTGACTATGATATAACAATAAGTTTAGTAAATGTCATTAATAATCAGCTCAGAAACCAACGTGTTGTTGAACGTACTAATATAAATGTGCCTGTGTGTAGGCTATGACATGTCGACATTCATCAGACGGTATGGACGATACCTGAACGAGAAAGCCTTCGCCTACCGCCAGATGGCTTTTGACTTCACCAGAGTGAAGAAGGGGTACGTTAACATGCTGAAAGGCTTCATGGGCTTATCACTGAGCAGTCCTCATTTACTCATTCATCCTCATTGGTCAAGGGCACTTTTCCACTCATTGTCCCTTATCTTGTCCTATGGCTGTTCTTCTCCCTGTGAAGCATCTGATCCTCTGTCTGTCTGTCTGTCCCCTTAGTGCTGAGGGTGTGATGAGGACCATGACCACTGAGAAGCTGTTGAAAGGCATGCCTGTCCTGCAGACTCAGATCGACACACTCCTGGAGTTCGACGTGAGTCCGACTCATATTCTACTTAGTTAAAGGGATAGTTCACCCTCATGTCGACTAAGAGCTGTGAGAATTTTCAGAGTCCTCTGTTCCTTCTCTGAGTTACTGGGGGGTCCGTGCAGCAGTATTTGTCCATATAATGGTTGTGAATGGATACCAACTTTCTTCATCCAAAAAGACACACCAAAAAACATGCAAATACCTCCATAGTGCTCGTCTGTAATGTCCCTCTTGTATTGAAGCCCGACATGAGAAATTGTTCCGCCGGTCAGTGCAAATCTTGCGTGATTTGCACTGACACAGGAAGAGCAGTGAACCGAGACACTGGGAGCTTCTGCTACAAACAAGCTTAGAATATAGACTTGTTTAATTCTTTTCGGAACAATTCCTCATGTCGGGGCTTCAATAGGGGCATTACAGACGAGCAGTATGGAGGTATTTGGATGTTTTTTGGTGTGTCTTTTTGGACGAAGAAAGTTGGTATCCATTCACAACCGTTATATGGACAAATACTGCTGTGTGGACCCCCCGTAACTCAGAGAAGGGATGGAGGACTCTGAAAATTCTTACAGCTCTTAGTTGACATGAGGGTGAGTAGATAATGAGTGAAATTTGAATTTTGGGTGAACTATCCCTTTAACTTTATTCAGTGGTTTGAAAGCTCTTCTCATCTCTGTCATGTTTTCTACCAGGTTCATCCCAAGGAGCTGAACAATGGGATCATCAACGCAGCGTTCTTGCTTCTCTTCAAGGACTTGGTCAAACTCTTTGCGTCCTACAATGATGGGATTATCAACCTATTAGGTCAGTAGTTGTGTGTACCTGCTGGTGTTGCTTTCGTCATGAAAATGATGACTAAATGTCGTCGTCAACAAACCTTCATCACGTGACATGGTCACATGGTGGTCATGTGACGATAACTATAACTAAATCTATAAGTGGAGCGGTCCGTTTATTAGACCAAATGACCAGCTTACCTGTGTATACTGTGTACGTGTGTCTCTGTTAAAGTTTAGCGTTACTTTCGATTTTTACAATCAGGACTCATGTAACCATGACGTCATGAGCGTCTTTTACCAGTTAGTCGTCATAGAAACATGACACTCTGCCAGTGGTATGGCCTTTGGAGTGAAAACAAATGTGTGTATGAGCTGAAAAATGAAACGTATCACTGTATACAGTAGTATGTGAAAACACACACCCAGGCTGCAATTAGACAGTTTTCAAATCAATTATTTATTCCTAGATTTATATTTGTTGTTTTTCAGTCAGTCAGACAATAAAAGAAAGTTAAATATCTTTTCTTCTTTGTTATCCCTCTGGGGGGAAATTGAGCCCAAGCCAAATTTCAATAAAGTATCTATCTATCTATCTATCTATCTATCTATCTATCTATCTATCTATCTATCTATCTATCTATCTATCTATCTATCTATCTATCTATCTATCTATCTATCTATCTATCTATCTATCCATCTATCTATCTATCTATCTATCCATCTATCCATCTATCCATCTATCCATCTAACTATCTATCTATCTATCTATCTATCTATCTATCTATCTATCTATCTATCTATCTATTGCTGTAGCCTATTCATTCATGTTTTACAAAGGGTTTAACCTGAACCAGGCCTTACAACAATACAGTAATACAGTAATCACATCACATCCATGCTATAATACTGTAATAAGATAACCATGTTTGTTGGTTTTGTCTATACTATACTAGGTAATATTCACTATATTATTCACTGTATTTGTATTCAGTATATTTTATCCTATTCTAAAGCCTGATGGGTTATTCTGACTAAAATAAGACTAAAATGCTCAGACTCGGCTGAAACTTGACTGAAACTAATACAAACTAAAATGACAGTTTGACACAAAGACTAGACTAAAACTAAAATGAAACCAGACCATCTAGTACCTACACAGTGTATCTGAACATTCAAGCCTTGTGTTCCACACACAGAGAAGTACTTCAAGATGAAGAAGAGCGACTGTAAGGAGGCCCTGGAGATCTACAAGAGGTTCCTGACCAGGGTGACAAAGATTGGAGAATTCATGAAGCTGGCTGAGGTAGGAGAAGTTGAACCCTTACACATTACTGTAATAATGATGTGTTGTATTTGTCACCACAAAGCAGTGCAGTGATGTGTGATTTTTGAACTGTTTTCCATTCAACAGACAGTTGGAGTCGACAAAAATGACATTCCTGACATCAACTATGTAAGTAAACACACCAAAATAAACACTTATAATTCAACGAATCATGTCTAACGCAACTGTATATATATATTTTTTTATAATTCAACGAATCATGTCCAATCCTCCTGCAATTATGTAAATGTACTTATTTTGTTATCTATCGGTCCTCTGTCTTTATGGACTTTTTATGTTAATTGTTGTATTGTTTGGGGACTACGGATGTAATTTAGCAGCAGTGCTAAATCCAGTGTAGTTACAGTGAGTACTCATGTACTCACTGTCCATTAATATGCTCTGTCCCGACTACATAAATAAATAAATAAACTTCTAAATAAGGCACTAGAAGGACAGGGACCAAGATTGTGATGCACATGAATATAACGCATTCTTCTCTCTCACACACAAACACACACACACACACACACACATACATGTAGAAGTACCCACGTCTCACTCACCAACATCTTCCCAAACCAGTGTCTCCACCCGGGTGTGGTGGTGGATCTAGCAGACTCAGACGACGAGGATTGTCCTTTTAGACCTCGGGAGAATTCGGTAACCACAGAAACGCAGGGTGTCCTGGCTGAGTGCCTGTTTGAAGGATGGAGTGTCAGCATGTCAATCCAAATGTAGTTTGTCAAACATACAAAACACCACCACGTGTGGCTGTTTTCCTTCATGCATGTGGGTATTGCAGTGAGATTTTCCAAAGCCCTTCTCACTCTCAAGACTCTCACATCATCTGAGAGTGAGAGGGGAGGTGTGGAAAAGAGAAAGTATTGATTACTCCAGGTTTTGATTTTTGATTGATTGATTTTTTTGTTAGGCTCCCAGCAGTATCCTGGAGTCACTGGAGACACACATGAACGGTCTTGAGGATGTAAAGGGAGGAAAGAAGGGGTAAGAAAGCGTTTTGAATTTCAGTTGAAGTGTTTCTTACTTTCTTGTAGACAGAAGAATTCAGATCACATAACAGCAAAAGTAAATGAGGCTGACTCTGGGGAAATTCCAGCTTTGTTTTTTTCAATGAGCAGTGTCACTATAGATCCGATCTAACCAGGAGAAGTGTTGAAAACAGGCCTAATACAGCTGCTACATTTCTATCATTTCCGTTAACCCTTCCTCTCTTTTATCCCCTTTATGTTCATTTTGGAATCACCAGTGAAGGGTGAGCATACTGTACACTCAATGTTTTGTTTGGCGCTTACTAACTTCCTCTAGAGGAGAAGTGTGCAGATGTATTTACTAGCATTTCCCCTCCGAGGTGAACCTGCACATTATTCACATGTGAATCCCAGTGTGAAGGTGATTGATCTCCATGTGAATAGAGGTATTCTGCTCATTGTGCACAACAGCTACCACAGCTATACAGTAGCTTCACCTGTGGGAATGTGTGTATTGGTGTCATCACTCTGCAGGAAACACATGTGTTGACAAACGGGAAGTCACCACATGTGGATGGACAAATCCTGACAGGCAATGTGAATCAGTATATGAAGGGTTTTGTTCCAAAGTTAAGATGATCAGAAGCACAAAGTGAAACTATATGTAGTATATTTCTTTCTTTTCATATTGTGTATGCATTGGACAAACATTACTGTATATTACTTTGGAAATAAACTCTTCATATGATCACATGTGATAGAATCTGTCTTTCATATATGTTTGATTTCTTGAGTTTAGATTTTTAGACAGAAGATTAGATCCATTAAGTAGTTCTAAGTCTTTATTATACAGATTGCTCCTTTTCAAGCAAAAGCCCTTACGACTCTTTCTCCTCTTTCACCCTTTCAGGTCTCCAACAAAGGTAAGATGGACAAGAGATCTAGTTTTTATTCTTACTAAGTTGGTTCAGTTTGGCACACGTCTTAAACGGGGCTTCCCTGTCTGTCTTCCAGGGGTCTCCAACAAACAATGTGTCTCCGACATCAACTCCGGCCAAATCTTCAAACGCTGTTCCCACACTGCAGCCTCCACCCGGGGAGGCTGCTGCTGCCGCTCCAGCTGCTCCTGAGCCAGCCGAAGAGTGAGGAACTGTTTCTCTTTCTTTCTTTCTTTCTTTCTTTGGCATTTGACAGTAATTGCTTTTTTTCATTTTGTAGCAGTCAATAATATATTGTGTTTATTTATGGTCAGTCAATACACTTTCATCCAGACTGAAATATCTCAATACAGCTATTGAAGTGATGGTGAAGCTGCCATTTTACAGACTTCAGTGATCCCTTGACTATCTCTAAAGTGCCATAAGGTTGAATCTTTTTGGTTTCAACTGAAATATGTTGACATGTAACAATAATTTTCAATTCAATTCAATTTCAATGTTATTTTATTTAAAAGAGACTGTATACAGTTCAAACATAAATGTCTGATGCACTATACCAGATTATAGCTTTAAAGTCCCCGTCCCGCGACCCTTTTTGGTCATTTTAAAACCAGCTCATTAGCAATGCACCTCTGGAGGGGGGGCGGAGACTGCGCTGCTCTGCACCCGCCCAGCCACCTCCTCGCACCCCACCCCCCGCTCGCTGACAGCTGGACATTGTACAATTACAGATTACAGCGCGTTTAGCGTAGAACTCCATATAGGGATTCGATCCCAGACTGGAGCATAGTCCTTGCTCACGGTGCAAGCTGCTCTACCAGGTGAGCTATACCTGTTATACCCTTTCACTTCTGAGCCAGATGCAGAGCGGGGCGGGAGCTTGTAGCACTAGTGCCCTCCCCTGGAGCTGTGACACGTCAGCTCCAGTCTCCCTGAAACTGGCATTGGTTCACAGCAATTTGAAGGCAGAAAAACTCAGAAATGCAATTTTGCACTTCCTTTTCTGCTGATATGTGCTCTAACACAAGAAAAATGCCACAGGAACATGTGAAAAGCACGAAAAACACGATTTTCATGGGAGGGGGTCTTTAAGCTAATTTGCATCTGTAGGAAATTTGCAACAGATCCTCCTAATGTTTTCCCTCACACCCTCATCAAGACCCAAACGGATAGATCAGACCAACAGAGTAAAAGTACTACCTGAGTATGAATTGAATGTTCTCTCTGTCTGTCTCTCTCTCTCTCCTCCAGTTCCTTGTTGGATCTGGATCCCCTGTCCTCCTCAGGTCCCTCAGCACCATCAGCTGCCCCCACATCTTGGGGAGGTAAGTCTTCCTCCTCTGTGTAAAACCAGCTGCTGCAGCATTCATTCATTATTTACAGACACACATATTGATCCAATATTGACTCTTGGACTACAACAAATACATGGAGCTGAATAAATAATATGTATTTCCCCTGCCATCTTCTTGTCTGCTTCCTCAGACCTTCTTGGATCGGGTGAGTGTTACTCTATTCATCCCTTCACCCCCAGCCTCTAGTCTAGACTAGTGTAGCCTTAAATCACCCTCTGGGGTCCCACCCTCACTGTAACTGATTTCCATTTTCTACAGACTCTAACCTGTAATTGAGGTGGTCTAGAAACAAGATACATGTCTTATTCCCAACTGAGCTTAGATAGACCTTAATGTACCAGTGTCACATGGTTACCTCCCTGTTTGTCTCCTCAAGCTGTTCTCTTTAGGCTGAGTAGTCTCTTTGTTTCTCTCTACCTTCCCTCTCTTCCCTCCCTCCACACACTCCATTGTCTGTTTTTGGTTTTCAATGGGGGCTATTTTGGTTGATTGTTTTTTATTTGTTGATTATGACCGGATGGTGTTGGATAATTTTGCAACTTTGATTTGGTTAAAATTTGGATTTTGCTTTCGTTGGTCGATGTCAAATGATCTTAATTGGGTTTCATTTAAATTGCACTTTTATTTTGGCTTTTGTTCACTGTTTTTTTGAACGGTGATTGAATTGGTTATTATTATTATTTATTGCTTTGGGGGTGGGGATTATTTTGGTGCCTTATTTGGGGATTTCAAACGCCCCGTGGGTGCTCGCAGAAATGGGCGATTCCTTGCTTTCTGAACCCACCCTCACGGCAGAGCCCACCCCCTCCTCTGCAGCAGCAACGCCCACTCCTGCAGCGGCAGAAGCCGGAGTCTCTCTAGCTCCTCCCACTAGCACAGCAGCCGCCACCTCCCCTGGCGCCGCCAATATGGATCTGTTGGGAGGTCAGTGAGCTTCCAGAAAATTCTCTACGAAAGAATCACTCTGGGAAGCTCAAGCCTAAAACCATCGCACAATACGAGACACAGACATGCATGTCCACACAACAACAGCATAAAGACAGAGCTTTGCTGGTTTAAATTGTCTCTATCCTGCAGGCAAAGTTGCATCATCAGAAAACAAATCTTATCAATGCATCATTTACAGCTGTCAAATTTATGGAGCTCCAAAATATTCAATATGTGAACAAATAACTCATTATGAAATGAATAAATTATATAAAAGAAAGACATTAAGAAATGAAACTTAACTTCAATTAAAGAAAGAAAGAATAAAAGAAATTCAATATTCAGTGTTTCCAGCCAGACTATTTGCACAACTCTACTGTCTTTACTATCCCTTTTAAACAAAGGGATAATACTTCCTGATGAATAAATAAATAAAGTAATAAGAAAAGTGTCTATAATAGAAAACATTTGACTTAGGTTATTATGTTGACATTTTATTTCATCATCAATTATTTATTTAATATTGACAACCTTGGAACTCCATACGAAATGCTTTAGCTACTGCAGGATGATGATACACTGAAACACTAATTTTCTCTCCTCAAAATATAGGCCTACACACAGACACACACACACACACACACACACACACACACACACACACACACACAAACAGCATTACTCTACAAATACTCGACATAATCACAGGCATTTCTATAATGTGTAATTCTGCACAGCCTTGCACCATGTCCAGCCTGCATATAAACACACTGCTGCACTCATTCTCCACATGCGACTTGTTTGATAGGCAGACATGCTTTTCTTTGACCTCAGTGAAAAGCAATTCTATCAAACCCTGTCACATGGCTACAGCTACAGATGGCAGCTGTAACACCTGTAGATTTCAGGCTTATTCTCTGTGCAGTAGATGAATCCTTGCTGTAGTGCCTCCTGTCTGCATTCCCATTTGTCTGCTCACCTGTCAGTCATTAATGTCACATATGAATGCTGAATGCTACAGTTTTCAATGATGATTACTTGCTGCTGTCTTATTAACTGCTTCTTTTCCCGATGCACTCTTTTCCTCCTCCTGTTTTTGACTCCTTATTCTCTGCTCTCATCTCTGTTTCTTTTATCTGCCTCTGTCTCTCTGGGTGTTTCTGTCCTCCACTGGGGTTTGTGTGTGAACCTCAGATGCCTTTGCAACACCTGCTCCTGCCACTGAGGCCTCTGCAGCAGCAGCTGAAGGTGGAGCTGCCGCTACGCCTGCCCCAGCCGCCTCTGCTGGAGCCGGTGGGTGACTGAGAGCCTGTGTGTGTGTGTGTGTGTGTGTGCTGGTATATTAACAAAGTATGTGTGAAACTGCATGTATTTACACTGCAATACCCGTGAACCTATACTTTTTTTTGTCTGAGATACACTCCACATTCTATCAGCGTGACATCATGTAGTGTATGAAGCTATCCAATACATATTTAATACTCTTCCTTAATTCTCTACTTTTAAAGCTACTCAGTCTTAAACAATAAAAACACAACTGGAGATGAAGATTTCATCTCATTGAATGTTAGTTTAACTGTCTAGCTAGCAACAGCAGTTACTCTTACTAAAAAAACTAATGATTTTTGGCTAGAAATGAACCATATCTAAACTAGATTAACTGTATATCTCCATATTTTGCTTCTCCAACAGAGTATGTAACTCTACTTTTGTCATCTGCCAACATGTTTCTATACATTAAGAAAACACCATGAAAAAGCACAGGTGCTAATAATATTAATGATGGATGAATTCTATTACACTTAATGCTGATTCAGTGTCACACTGTCATCACTCACCAGGACAGTTCAATATACAGTAAGTGAGGGGTGTTCTGCTTACACAGTGGTGCAGGTTTAAGTCCGACCTGTCTCCTTTTGTTCCACAACATCTTCACTCTCTCCTTCACTCTCCTCTCTCTCTATCTCAGTGAGTGTACCTATGAGAATTAAGGCAAAAAATAACATCTAAATAATGAATAAGTAGGCTACTTGTTATACAATAGGCTAACTATAACGTCAAACATCAGGCAACAACATTAGGCAACAGGTCCAAGGCTGGAGCCACAGTGTGCTACTAACTACACACCACTACCTTCTCCTTACTGTTCAGATATCAGAACTTCAGCTCATCTAACTAGTAAATAAGTGTATTTTTCAAAATGCAGAGTATTATTCTTTAGTAAAAATGCAGAATGTCTTTGGGCAATGGATCTTTGTGCTCTTTTTCCACCACTGTATATGTCTGTAATGAGTCATGACCATGGACAAAAAGATCTTTGATAACATACAGAGGTGTGTGTGTGGTGTTTATAGAGATGTTTGTGTTTTTATTGTTGATCTCAAGCTTTAATCAGGTTTTCATCTTGAGGCTTTGTGTGGAGACAGTGGGCGGACAGACTCACTATTCCTTACTGCTGGTGTCTGGACAGTGTGATTGTTGTTACCATGGTAACTGAAGACAATGCTCTGGCTTGTCTATCTTTTGGCTTTAGAGGATTTGTGTTTTGTTTGTTCCTGTCATGGAGGAGGTTGTCTGTAGACGTTGTTGGTTTTAATTCTGGTTAAGCGGTGGATTGGACTGGCTTCAGATGTTTGTCACTTTTTACCCTCATCACTGGAAGGAATATGTTGGAGCTCTGCACACCTGCCCCCCTCCCCCCTCCCTCCATCACCCCTCTCATCTGCTTTTTCCATTTCCGTCTCCTCATTTTTCAAGATTGTAGCTGTGTTTTCATCATCACCTCATGAAACCTAGGCTACTGTGCGTTTGTCCTGTTTTGTATTAAACTAATTGTCTAACGTTCCATTTTCCTCTCCGTTTGTGTCACATCTCCACCCTCCGCCTCCTCCCCCAAAGACCCCTTCGCTCCCTCAGAGGGTAACATCAACGCAGCGTCTGCGGGCGTAGACCTTTTCGGCCTGATGACGGTGGAGAATAACACCCAGGCTAGCTCGCTGGAGGCCTGTTTTAGCTCTGTGGCCCCCCTGCCCTCCCCCTCCCCTTCCCCTTCACCACTCTTCACTTCCACATCCAGCACCATCACCACCATTGCAACCATTTCAGCTCCCATAGCCCCCAGCGCCGCCAACCCGACGACTGACCTTTTCAGCGGTAAATGTTAGATATGTGTGTTTCAATACTAATGTGTCCTGTCCTGTTGACTGGCATCTTCCTGGCTCTCTGCTCTGCTCTGCTCGTCATCCTCTCCTCCCTCCTTCACCCCTCTTTTGTTCTTATT
This sequence comes from Trachurus japonicus, assembly GCF_045865225.1. Taxonomy (NCBI): domain Eukaryota; kingdom Metazoa; phylum Chordata; class Actinopteri; order Carangiformes; family Carangidae; genus Trachurus; species Trachurus japonicus. Next base: position 23,600,256 of record NC_140930.1, read on the forward strand.
TATTGATTCCATCAGGTTAATGTGCAGTGGTGGGCAGTAAAGGAGTAAATTTACTTGAGTACTGTACTTAAGTACATATCCAGAGGATGTGTACTTTACTTGAGTATTAGATGCACATTTTAATAAGGAGAAATAAGAAGTTAAGGAGTGTGCACTTTGAGAAAATGCAAATCGACTCGGGTGCTTTTTCTTTGGTATGTATTAGCCTACTCTTACTTGAATACATTTCCAAGACAAATATTTTTTAATATTTAATTTCTAGGAAGGCTGAAAAGTACTCGTTACTTTCAGGTCTTTTTTCTAAAATCCTATTGGACACAAGCTGTGTTTGTCAAAGAAGGAAACCCTAACCCCTAAAAGCAGCACATCAGTGCAGCTGCTTTCAAAGAGTTCATTCTCAGAAACAAGAGTTAAAAGGTCCTTAAATTCATTTAGAAAAAATTATAATAATTCATTGATGTGAAAAATGAGAAATGTACTCTTACTCTTACTTTTACTTAAAGTACATTTAAAAGCATGTACTTTTGGATACTTAAGTACCTTTAAAAGCAAGTACTTTTTTACTCTTACTCGAGTAACATGTCGACTGAGCTACTTTTACTTGTAAATTTTGACCAGTAGTATTTGTACTCCTACTCAAGTACTGGGGTGGAGTACTCTGTCCATCTCTGTTAATGTGCACATATTGAAGGCTCTCTTTTCACTTCATCTTGGCTGCTGTCTGTGAGCACCACCACCTTTTTTTAAAAAAGTGTTTGCAAATGTTAAATATTCTTGTCTCTGGGTGCACATGTGTTTGTAGATCTCTTTGATTCCATACCAGACACAAGCTTCACCAAAGCAGAGCCCGCTCCCAGTGTTGACTTGTTTACAGCAGGTACACCCTACTGCAGCCGGTCTGCCGTCTCTCGTGTGCTCCCACTCTCATATCCTGTCTTGCCGTGTCCGTTATTTTCCCAGCTTTGTCCTTGGCTTTGATCAGGGAAAGAAAAAAAAAGGAAATGAGATTGCTCTCTCATGGGTCAGCTGAAAGCTATTGAGCCGTCTGAAGCGTTTACTAAATCACTCTTCCCCCCTCTGCCGTTCCAGCATGCGCTGTGTGCGGTGCATTTGCAGTTGATAAATGTGCATTATAATGAATCTCAGTCAATAGTGTGTGTGTGTTTGTGTGAGTGTGCTCGGGCTCTAAACACCATCTCCACCTTGCCCTCCCCAGCGGATTTGTTCATCTCCCCTGCCCAAACTCTCTCTTGTGCCACCCCATCCAAAACTGACACGGGAGCCTTCATGAACCTGTTTGGTGGTGGGTGACTCACATGACTGTCTCCTCTGTTCATGAACGCCTCATCAAAGAAGAGGACATAAAACGAAACAATATCAGTATTGTTATGATATTGTCAGGTTTTTCCTTTGTGCTCATAACTACAGGCTGTTGTACTTTTCCTCTTCATTAGTTTCATCATTTCATGATACCAATTTAAAGTCACAGGTTGCCCTCTATGTGGGTAGATCATAGACATAGAAGCAGCAGATACCTGACACTTTGGTTTATAACTTTGGTTCAGGACTTCGGTCTTTGCTTCGTTTTTAGTTCTTTGAATCTTGCCTTAAAGGGATAGTTCATCCAAAATTCAAATTTCACTCATTATCTACTCACCCTCATGTCGACTAAGAGCTGTGAGAATTTTCAGAGTCCTCCGTCCCTTCTCTGAGTTATGGGGGGGTCCGCGCAGCAGTATTTGTCCATATAATGGTTGTCAATGGATACCAACTTTCTTCGTCCAAAAAGACACACCAAAAAACATGCAAATACCTCCATACTGCTCGTCTGTAATGTCCCTCTGGTATTGAAGCCCCGACATGAGAAATTGTTCCGCCGGTCTGACACAGGAAGAGCAGTGATCTGAGACACTGGGAGCTTCCGCTACAAACAAGCTTGAAATATAGACTTATTTAATTTTTTTCGGAACAATTTCTCATGTCGGGGCTTCAATACCAGAGGGACATTACAGACGAGCACTATGGAGGTATTTGGATGTTTTTTGGTGTGTCTTTTTGGACGAAGGAAGTTGGTATCCATTGACAACCATTATATGGACAAATACTGCTGCGCAGACCCCCCCGTAACTCAGAGAAGGAACGGAGGACTCTGAAAATTCTCACAGCTCTTAATTGACATGAGGGTGAGTAGATAGTGAGTGAAATTTGAATTTTGGGTGAACTATCACTTTAACGTGTTTTTCAAGGTTAGAGTTGTGGTGTGTGTCCACTGGAAACAAACTGATGTGTATTTGAAACGCATGTGGATGCTTTTCATACTGTTGAAAGAGTAGTGCATCATGATAAGAAGTGTGAGTGTGTGTGCGTGCGTACGCACAATGTCTACTAGTTTTTCTTAAAAATGAATGAAATTCTGTATCTATCCTTCAGCCCTCCTCTCTAATTCTAAACACTTTGTTTGATATTACCAGTGTGACGCTGAAGGCTGATTATTACCCCTTCTTTGCCCCTATGCTGCGATGGAAACGGCTCAACCTGCTTTGACCTGGCACGGTGCGGTTTGGTATATGTTTCATTAACCTGCCAGAGTCCACAGGAGGAGATGCCCCCGCCGCTGCAGCTGCTGCTCCTGCTGCCCCTGGTGCTGAGCTCATGTCAGGTAAAAACCCTTCAATATAAAGTGGATGCATGTACAGTATGCATATGTCTACAGCCACAGCCATGAAACACCCAACTGCATAATATTGCCTCATTAGTAACTGCATGCTACCATATTGTCCCTCTGTCATTCTATTTGAATGGGGAATATTCTTAATTAAAACCAATTAATGTAAACAAAAGGTTTGCAGTCACTGTTTCTATTAACTTTGGTAATAGTTAATGAAATAGTTTACTGTTTTACATTTTATTTAACTTATAGCCTATGTTCATTATCACAAATACAATTATCAAATAGATTTAATATGTTAATGTAATAAACCTGAGTTTAATTTTTCCTTCAGCTACTTCATGCTGTTGGCCCAAAGTCAAAGTCAAGTCATTTTTGAGTCATATGCCCATATATGGCCATTTTAGCATCATAATTGCATCACCTGTTTTGCATAGTGCCATATTTGGTTTCAGTCTTTGGGGAATTCCTTCATCTTCATCTTCCCCCACATTACATGACTGTGCAACTGGTAACTGTGGTAACTGTAACCATAGCAACATGGCCCCTGCTCACCTGGTTCCTGGTCATCTCCTGTCCTGTGCCATTGGTCTCTACGTTATGTAACTGATGGTCTGCAATACTACTGCTTTATGGCTTAACTCTTTCTTTCCTCCCCCTCTCTATCATTTGTGCAATAACCTCATGGTTTCACTGTCACTCCTCCTTTAAACCTCATTGCATTTTTCCCCCTCTCTCTCTGGCATCTCTGCTTTTTATTTTCCTTTCTCTACCTCTCTCTCTTCCTTGCTCTCTCTCACTCTCTGCATCTGGCTCTTGGGCTGGCTCATTGCTTGCTTCCTGCCATTTGATTGGGTGAGTTCCCTTGCTCTTTAACACACTAATTTCCCACAGTGCACTGCTGCATTGCAGTGGTGAAAGGCAAGCTCAGCTGCACTGTCCCTTCCACCACCAGATGTGTGATGGTTACAAAGTGTGTGTGAAGTAGCAGTTTTATTTAGTGCTTCTGGAGCATTTAAATCCAGCTTCATTGTAGCCACAGTGCCCCCCCCCCACATTATAAGATGTAGTACTGTTTGTCATATATACATGGCAGCAAATTCAATTACCCTACATTTACATGAATTCATATTTTCATTGCAATAGTAGTAGCCTACACAGCTGACCTGACAGATGTCTCCTGCAGCAGATATGACTATACAGATTCTGTACTAAAATAACAAACCATTTAATATATAAATATACTACAATTGGCAATTTACTATTTTCTCAGATACTTCTCCTTTAAAAAAAAAATCATATTAACTTACTCACATTCCACTGATCCTTTCTTCTCTCTGTTGTCATGGAGACACCTATTGGTTGTCATGGTAATCCCCAGTACTGAGTGTGAGGATAGCTCACATTGAAGAATGCTAATATCTCCCTCTGTCTCCCCTCATCTCCTTCCTCCTTCCTCCCCTCCCACCATCCAACCCCTTCCTCCTGTAGTATTTGATGGACTAGGGGATGTAATGAAGCCCACTCTCACCCCTCAGGCGGGTGATGTTGACACCTCTATGGCTAACATGGCAAGTAGTAAGTAGTCATTTAGATCATAGAAACTGGTTGAAACTGATGGTTCAGCATTTTGGGACATTAGCTTTCTTGGAAAGAGTAAGATGAGATCAATCCCACTATGTGTGCAGATGAAAGATTTAAAGGAGACATATTCTTCCCCCTTTTCCACAAATTAAAATAGTTCCCAGGTGTCTTAAAGACATGTCTGTGACATGCTTTGGTCAAAATACCCCAAGGATCAAACAGCACAGCTCTTCTGTTACTCTCAGCCCTGTTCAGAACGGCTGGTTTCAGTGCCTGTCCCTTTAAATGCAAATGATCCACTGTTTGCCCCGCCCCTTCTACTAGTACCAGGTAGGAGTGGGATTATGCAAATTCAAAAACTTGTTACATCATTGCCAGACAATTAAGGGAACAGCTCGTAAAACCATGTGGATTTCAACCTACACTCTAAAAAGAAATGTTTAGACTCAACAAAAAAAATCAACGCAACCGTTTCCATTAGCCTTTCTTAGTTATGACAACTTAATTTGAAATTACATTGAACCAACAAACAACATTACGTTGGGGGAATTAGCTTTACCTCTTCAGTCAAAGATTATTTTAATTACCTCTTACTTAATAATTCTAAGACTAAAGGCAAGTTTTTAAGTTGATAACTCAAAAAATGTAGTTGCTCCAACTAGTTTTACCATGTTATCTAGTTAATTACTATAACAATGTACACACCTTTTTAAGTAGCAAACATTTAAAAAATTAAGTTGCTCCAATTATATTTTTATTTTTACCTTTTTGTGTTTTCATGCTTTTGTTCATGTAGCTTTTAAGAAAGACATTAGTTCAAACACTATCTTTGTGAAATTAACATTTTTTATTTCAAACTGCAGTTCAGTATTTTTAACACAATATTCAAAAAACAACAACAAAACACCTCTTCTTGGGACTCATCACATTTGCAATGGGCTTTCAGTCCGTTTAAGGTCGGGGAACAACTTCTGATAAGGTTCCAAAGTAGGGTAAGTTCCACGTAGTTGGTCTAGCTCAGGTTGAGAGCTATATGTCCATCAGCAAAAGCACAGCGCCTTGGGATATCCTTTTGTTCCCTCCACCACAGTGGATGCTGTCTGTGGTCAGATGCATGGGTAGACTGGTCACCAGTGATAGCAGTTTTCATCAAGGCTGGCCTCAAACTCATCATTGTCCTAGTAAAGTAAATTAAAACATACTTTAGTGTTTAAGTTTGTAGTATGTGTAAGGATTCAGTTAATCAGTTTGAGCCACAAATCATAGTATGATAAATCATAATGGTAAGATCCATACCTCTTTAGCAGGTCTTCTTGCAGGGAGTAAGGTGCAGCATATGCTTTCAGCTTCTGTGGAAGACAAATATTCCATAGATATTATGCTAAAATTGCCATTCATGTCACAAACTCATGTATTTTCAAATGTGAACTGTACATGGTAGATATTCCCCACAATGACCATGGCACAACCTGCAATGGTTTAGCAACCCTGTCTTTATAGAGGATTCAAATGTACACAGTTTCACAGCCCTCACAGAAATATCCACAGTTTGATCAAAGAACAATTTGCCTATAGTAGAAAAATTCAGCCATCTATGTGAATGAACAAATGATATGAAATTAGATAACATTACATAGCTTAATATGGCCACATGGTGAAACAAGCAAAACTTGAATAAGGCTTTTCTCATTGCTCAGCACATATCTCAATGAAACGTAATGAAAGAGGTGCAAATTCATTATTTTCGTAGAACTGTTACATGTAAAGGAAATAATACTCACCATGAAATGTCCTTTATATTGAGTTTCTTCAGCTAACACACCGTCTTGTTATCGGAACTGGTCCAGTCATGTTATGTGAGTGGGAACTTGAAATTGTAATGTCATTGTGGAGAAAAATTAAGTTATCAAGCCAACTTAGTTAAAGCTGCCCTGTGGAGTTCTGCTCATTACGAGCCATCAGCCGTGTTTTTTTTCGAGTAGGCTACTGCAACAGTCAGTCTGCGCCGTTCGATGACGTTGAACCCCCCCCTTCCCTCCCTCTCCGAACGGTAAGTGCAGGTAACCAGGCAACCAGGTGACTGGCGAAGTAGGAAGAGAAAAAAAAGTTGTGGTCATTCAGCTTTGGCATTTATTTAGGGGTGTGACCTTATACATGTGTAAACGTTTACACGGAATGAAACTGTAAACGTTTAGTAAAAAAAAAAAAAAAAAATCCCTAAACGATATCTAGGCCTACACGCAATTTTATTTCATGTTTTTATACATAGGCCTACATTTTGGGGGGGGGGGGGCTGGGTGAAAAATAGTCCCGCACACTGTCTTAATTTAGAGAAAACTATGATTTAATAAAAATGATGCTGTGACGCGCTTCCCTCCTCCAAAATGTGTGTAAGTGCGTTTTTTCTTTCCTTTTTTTTTCTTGTCTTTTTTTTTTTTTTTGCGAGTGAGTGTGATGGCGCCGCCACAGAGTAAACGCCGGGTCAAACATTGCTTTTCTGGTTGCCAAAAATATTCTATGCAAATATAGCCTCCCTAAACACAAACAAATAACCTTAAACGGATTGAAAGAGGGTGTCTCGGGACATTAAAGACGGGCCGAGGACTGACGAGACGCCTCTGTATTGCTCCTGCCCGGTCTGTCCTCCTCTCATCTCATCCGCACTTTCAGAATTCAGCACCTGTCCCTGGGCTGCAAACCGTGTCGGCTCGGCTCGGCTCGGCTCGCTCCTCGTTTTAAATGACTTTACTCCTTTTAAAAGTAGTGTAAACAATTTACTGTTCTGATCACTCATACGCGTGTATAGTTGTAGGCTATACGTTGCATTATTATTAGTTATAGCTACTTCAAAAGTAAAGGACGGTGGAGCGAGCCAAGCTGTAGCCCAGGACAGGTGCTGAAGTGTGGGGAGAGGAGGGAGAGATGGGGCTCCGCGGGGCTCTGGCACCTCGCGGCGGATCAGAGAGGGTGGAGGACCGACATGACAGGGGGTCTTGGTCTCCTGGTACCTGTGCGGTCCAGGACCGCGGAGGTCAGCGAGAGGGGGGGTACGGTGGTCGACTCTGAACGCGCTCACCGGGCGGATCTCTCCAGTTACGGTGCGGTGCGTGTCGGAGGGGAGGGGGGTGGGACGAATCCGCCGTCGGGTCTCCTCCGCTCCGGTGGCTGCAGTGGCAGTGCTTCCACCGGCTGCATATCAGACTAGACAAAAATAAGATAACATGTTCTTCTTCTCTTCTGTTTACCAGCGCTCTAAACCCTACGTCAAATCCGAACGTGTTGCGTTGCATGCGTAATTCCCTGTGCGACAGCGCGGGAAAGTCGCTCCTCAGAGGCAATTGCGCTCCTGGGTAAACCAGGGACTGTTGTGTGGTGGAGATGCGTTCAATGATCATCCTAATAAGTCGTTTGGCAGTGGCTGCAATGTAACGGACATTGTTTTATATGTATAAACTCCACAGGCCAGCTTTAAGTAAGTACAACTTGAATTTGGTTTTAAAGCCATTAACAATGAAATTTCAGTTTAAATCACATGCAAAATTAAGTTGATGTAATTACTAACATTATTATTTGAACACAACTTATAAAATAAAGTTTGCAACTTAGAAGGTTGCTCTAAAACAACTAATTAGAATTTTTAACTTGTGTCCATGTATTAAATCAAGTGGTGGTAAAAGCTCCTCTGAGTTACTTTTTAGAGTGTAGGGAGCTTGAAAATTACAGATTATTTTGTCAGTTCTCACCTTCAAAAAGTTATATTTCCATAATATATCCCCTTTAAAGTAGGGTGATTATTAGCTTAGCATAGCATAGCATACAATAGGTGGCCTGGCTTTCTCCAAAGGTCTAAAATGCACCTGCATTCACTTATAAATACCAAATTAGCATTTTTTTGTTGCTCATATTTTAGCCATGAAACTCACAACAGGTCACTGCACCACACTGGTCGGGGCTGAAATGTGTGAGCAGCTATTTCCTGTAAAGCACTTAATGAGAATCAATTAATCAAAGATACAATGTGTTTATCAGTGAGGTTTGTAGGTGTTGCTAGGCAACTTATTTGGAGACTGCCAGGCTAACTGCTTCTAGTCTTTCTGTTAAACTAAAGTAAAAGTAAACCATTGGTATGAATCATCTGAGAACCATTCTCCCAAAATGCTGAACTATTGTTGTATTTGGACTTGTTTTGTCATGTGCATATCAATGTCAGTATTTAAATACAGTGATTTTGCAGCACCTCTCTCTTTCTTTGTCTCAGATCTCACAATGGGAACCGCAGCGGCCCCTCAGGTAGCTCCCCCCAGTTGGGGTGCTCCCATGGTAAATGTTGTCTGTGTCTTATAGCATGGAGTGGAGCTGCATGGCAGCGACAGACAGGGCATACCTGTAGCAGCAATCACAAGCATTGCCTTCATCTGGCTCTCCAGGTCCCAGGTCCAAACACGAGCTAGAAACCGAGACAAGAGGCAGTGACGTGAGGAAACAAGACTAATAACAAACCTCAATCCAACAATAATTTACTACTCTTATGACACATCTCATAGGGCCTTTAAACATACACTGTAAGTACATGTGATGGAAGACAATCGTCAAAAGCACATGAAGTCTGATTCAAAAGATTCCTTATATTTATGAAACATCTACTGGAGAGTGATGAAGTGGTAAATGACCAAGTGCCAAATTCAGAAGCTGTTGCTTGGAAACAGCTTCTTCTCCTCCTAAGTTTATATTCTTTGAGACCTGTTAGCGTCCAGGCAAGGCACCTGGTTTTTCCCGCTCGTAGGTGAACTCACGACTCCATCAACTCATTTGCTTTTTATATATATTTCAGTTATCTTTTTGGCAACTATAAATCTGACAGCGATCCAAAGACTACCTGCAGCAAGCTTCCCCTCTGCTCGCCAACTCCTTGTGCATGTGTAAATAAAGGATAGCTTATTTTAGGGTTTTTGTTGTGACGTGTCTGTCTTCGTTTGGTGTGTGCCACTCTGTTTGTTTACACCTTTCCTTTTGTGTGTTTTAGCAACTGGTTCTTTTCTGTGTGTACATTGTCTTGCAGTGTGTGTCATGTCTGTCTCATGTGTTGTGTAGTGTAGTAATGTCCCAACTCCTCCTCTCCCTCCCCTCCACACCTTTAGACCGTACCCATGGGTGTCCCTCCTTTTATGGGGACTCACCCCAGCTTCGGCATGGTAAGACCACCAGTCCAGTCGAGTAATGTCCCTAAACCAGCCCGGACATTACTGGACATTGATGGACACTGACTCCCTTTAGGTGGCCCTCACACCCTTCAGGAAGCAGACACCGTGTCTCATTGTCTCTTTTTTTTGTCCCGTGTGTCTCTGTGTAAGCCCGGAGCACCAGGTGTTGGAGCCCCCATGATGCCCATGGTGAGGCCAGGGTTCCCAGCGGCCGGGGCGACCCCCGGAGCACCGGTAACGTACTCATTCTTAAATGGATTATAGACAGGGTTAACTCATGACACACTCATATCTGAATCACAGCTGCTCTCACTAAAGTGCTAAAAGCTGATGTGTCTGCAGATGTCCCCTGGTATGGCCCAGAGCCCCAGAAAGCCCCCACCACCCAGGAACGCTCTGGATGACCTCAATATTAAGGACTTCATGTAGACTGAGCGACCCATAAACCCCCAAGGTACGTCTGCTGTAAGTAAGGGTTATTGAGGTCTGTTGATCTGCAGGGGCTTCGTCATCTGATGATGTCATAGTGATGCTATCAGGGATATCTCAGCCTCAAATTATTAACACGAAGTTCATGTTACAAATAGTGTTGAATTTGAAAGATGGGGGGATTTGCTGTCAAGCCTGTTTAGGCTTGACTGTGCCCTGGGAACTATTTGTTACTTACAGTGCCTTGCAAACGTCTTCATACCCCTTGGACTTTTCGACATTTTGTCATGTTACAACCACAAACTTAAATGTATTTTATTGGCATTTAGACGACACGAAGGAAAATGATACATGCTGCTGTTCACAGATGCCTCCATCCAATCTGACTAAACTGGAGCTATTTTGCAAAGAAGAATGGGCAGAACTGCAGTGTGAAGATGTGCAAAGCTGGTAGCTTGCACAAAAGACTTGCAGCTGTAACTGCAGCGAAAGATTCAACAAAGTATTGATTGAATACATATGCACGCCACATTTTTCCGATTTTTATTTGTAAAAAGTCTTGAACACCATGTATCGTTTTCCTCCCACTTCACAATTATGCGCTACGTTGTGTTGGTCTATTACATGAAATCCCAATAAAATTTAGATTATTTGCTGGATGGAGAGTGGAGACAATCCCAGAAGTGTAATTTCAAGGAGCCTCACTATTTTTGAATATACAGTAGCTTTTGTAGAGTATAAGATAAATATCAGACATGAACTGTCTGGCTGAACAAAGGTTTTGTTTCAGTACTACTGAATTTGGATGTCTGTCTGTAACAGCCAAAGCAGTGTCGGGTCGGGCGGCTTTTGAGGTGGTGATGGCCCATGTGCCAGTGTTCCCATTGGGACCCCAACTTTATTGGCTGTGACCTGTTTCTGTCGGGAGCACTTGTTTTAATCAAGTCTCCGTCCCTTATCTCTCTGCTTCCCTCTCTGTAGGTTTGTCATTGTGTCTGGAGCTCCGTGGATGTGGATGTCTGCACTTTCCCACTGCCTCTCCTCAGTCACGCCCCAGCCAACCAGCCATCACATCTATGATCTTTGCCCTCCTACCAGCCATTACCCCCCCAAAAAACAAAAACAAAAACCAAACAAAAAAACCCCTTCCCCTCTTATCTAATGTTGTAGCACAACTGTGAATGTGAACCCTAGATACAGAAAACAAAATTCTGTTTATGTGTGTGTGGGTGTGCGTGTACTTCAGTGTTAACCTTTAAATAATATACTTCTGAAAAATGAACAAAAAAATGATGTGTATTTAGATTCATTCTGGATTTCTGCGTATCAGCTGACTTGGAATGGTGGATATACGTATGTTGGTTTCTTTGCGCATCTCCCCGAAGAGGACTGTGTTGTTAAATGTGGACTGTGTTCAGTGTGTGTAACTTCACTGGCCAACCCCCACTCCCACTCCTTTACCCTTGTCGTCCCAACTAATACTGAGCTATGTTTATGTCATTAAAGACTTGGTTGTTCCTATATCTGCTTGGCCATCCATCCTCCCACCTGTCTACTTCAAGTTTTTGGAGATTGATTCTTAATCCAAATGTACCTGAAAACAACTTGCTGCACTGGAAATCGGAACTTATCATTGAACACATCACGTAGTGTTCAGTTTCATTTTTACTTTACCTTTTTGTAGGGATTGTATGAACATGCAAAAATTTGTGAAATGTGTTCAAATTGACATATGCATTTTAGACTATTATATAGATTATACATATTTTCTTTAATCTTTATTTTGAGAGAATAAAAATGTATCATATATTTTTAGTTAAATCAAATTATATCGTTGGAAAAAAAAAAAGCAAGTAGACTCAAAAACTTCCCTCCCTCTTTGTACATACCTCTCAATCTGTAATCAGAGGCAGTATTGAATGGAATCTTTGCCCTGAGTGTTTACTGTTACACCCTCTGCTGGTGTGGAGTGATACTGCATTGTAGCATGCAACACAGGTCAATCTGATATGCATTCTGCATAATACTCTGTAAGAACTTCTTCCCTTGTCTCAGCCTCCACACAAAATGACTTCATGTTACAGTGGAAATCGAGAGACTAAGGAAGGCATCTGTGTATGTGATTGGAGTGTGGCCTCAGTCCTCCTTGGGTCATTCGTGAGGCAGCAGCGGTCAGTACATCTGCTCGTGTGCCGTCACTGGAAGTCTTGGGGACTCTCACCGTAAAGTACTCAAGTATACGCTGGATGTTCTGTGTGTTGTTTATTTCCAAAAGTGACTGTATCTTAATCCATTGTGGCATTAACAAAGTGTTGAAAGAAAAATAAAGATGACTATGACACATAAAAACAAAAAGAATGTGGATAAATAACATTTGCTAAGTATTCATATGAAGGCTGTGATGTTTTTTTCTTTTTTTTTTCTTTTTTTCTTTTTGGGTTATTATCGATGGCATCGCCCTCCTTCCCTCCCTCACCCCCACCTGCATGTGAGTCCAAATGAGATGCAATAAAAGACAAATACACTGATCCAAACGACCCTCACGGCTCATCACTGATCTCTGGTCTGCTTTTTTCAGCTTGATGCATCAACATAAACCACTTGTGTTAAAGAAAACATGCTTTCAGCCAAGTCAATAACAGCTGAAGTGGCAGTAAAAAAAAACATGTAACACACACACACACACACACACAAAGTGAAGGAGGATCAACAGGGTATCGCCAGCATTGCAAAACAAACAAAGCAGGAACTTTACACTGTGTAACATGTGACAACATTATAATATTGTGTCTTTCCCTTTACAGTGAAGTTTCAGTTTCAGTTCATTATAGTTATATAAATTATAAATTAGGTATTAAGGAGGCAGACAAACAGCTGGTTGCAATGAAAATCTGACAAAAAAACACACTGAATTTAACCCATAAGAACCCAGACCCATTTATCCTTGAAGGAAAATTAAGTGGGGTGAAACACAGACCAAGTGGAATGCATGGAACACATTTTTGAAGTTTTTTTTGAAATAGCGCCACCAGAGATCTGGAATGTTGCATATATGTCACATCGGGCGTTTTTGGTATCTTAAATTTTCACTTGAAAATAAATGGGCTTAACATTTTCTTTTGCTCTGTAACACAAATTTGACCTTTTATTTGCATTTCCATAACATATATCAAAATTACAAATTTGCTGGTTACTATTAACACCTTTTTAAGACAAGTTTCACAACAAAAAAGGGCAAACACTATAGAAATGCGAATATTGCCTCATATTGAAGGCTTTAACCAGTTACTGAAGCCTTAAAAGCTGTGCAACCACAATTTTCTTTCCAACTACAAATACCTTGGCATCTGGGTGGACAGTTGTCTTAATTTTAAGCACCATATCACCACCCTCATTGCTAAACTAAGAACAATACCTGGCTTTCTATACAGAAATAAGCACCGTTTTCCTACTCACCACAGGAAAAAAAATGGAGACACTATTTTTTCTCAGTTTTAGACTATGGAGATGCCATCTATGGAAGAGCTGCTAGTTCCACTTTGATTCCCCTGGATGCTGTTTACCACTCAGCCTTACATTTCACTTCCAATGATTCATATAATACTCATCACGGCACTCTTTATCAAAATGTCGGCTGGTCATTTCTGACAGTAAGGGGAAAACAGCATTGGTTTTTATCCATTTTTAAAGCCCTGTCACAGTTATTGTCTCCTTATTTATCATCTCTGTTAACTATAAAATCACAAAACATTGGTACCCACTCACAGAACTGATTGTTGGGTCATATTCCATTCGTCAGAACTGAGCTGGGTAAAACGTCCTTCTCTCACAATGCACCACATGGGACCCTCTCTCCCATCATTACAGCAGTCCAGAACCCTTGTCTCAAACCTGGTTCATGACTGTTTGACTGAGTTAACTTTTCTTATTTGTTTCCTAATATTTTCTTATGTAAACTCTCATTCTTCTTTGCTGTATTTGTTGTTCTGTATACAACATCTATTGCACGTCTGATGGTCGTCAGTACATCCTGAACACTGTATCCTATTTTGTTACAGAAAATACAGCAAAAAAGCATAATTACATTAATATGGGACCAGCATGGGATACTAAAATCTTGTTCATTTACTGAGAAGAGTGTCTCTGCTAAATCTGTGGTTCAATTTCCGGACTGATATATCATTTTATTAAATATTGATTGAATTTGACATTATTTTTATGTTAACATTTTTAAATTATGTTTTAAATTGAACAACATAGAGTATATTAATTCAAAATACCTGAATCACCTAATTTAATTGAGCAGTTCTTTCCCATTTTCCTCATTGTGACATAGGCGTCACATGGTATTTTTCCTGACTTTTTTAAGGCTAAGGCCCGATGTGACGTATATGTCACAGCAATATTTTCTTAAGTTGTTTTATATGAGTTTCTTCAAAAAATGAGGTCAGAACAGGTTAAATACAACAAGGGACATGTTATAAAAGGATTTGCATTGTGAAATGGGTGGTGGCTTATTTTATTGACAGAAAGCAAGCTTTTTAAAAGTAGCGGCCTCTGTGAAATGTGCCAACTCTGCTGGCCACCATCTTGGAAATGTTGTCATGGATAGAGAGATTCACAGAGAGTCATGTGACTGCACCAGGATGTTGAGTAGATGTCACTTAGGGACTTTATGAATTAAAAGTTCAACATAAATATGTGTAAGGGGCTTTCCAGGACACTTGAAGGCAGTGTGTCACCGTGGGTCCTTATGGGTTAAGACTTGTACTAATGTCAAGTTTAGACACTGTCATGTTTTTATTATCTTTTAAGGAAATCTTCTATTTAGGTCAAGGTCTATGACTACTACTGTTTCCTTTTGGGGCTCACTTATAATGAATATTGATGTTGTTATTCTAACTGTAAAGATAACATATTTTATTTGGTTGTTTTTGTATCTACTGAAACATGATGCAGCCATGACACATATGAAGTCCTCTGTATTGGCTGTTTCAGTGTATTTTGGGATGGAGGGCAGGATTTAGGTAGCCTCATAAACCAGCCGCTCCCGGAAATGCAATTCATTTCATTTCTGAGGGAGAGTCTGGCCTCATCCCCGTTGTAAGCGTTTGGCTTGAAACCCTCAGAAGGCCGAGCCAATCAGCGTCGCCGCTGTGATTGACACAGCGCGTTGGCCAATCAGGGACCGACTGGTGCAAAGCCCCGTCACTACACCAACTTGCTGATTGTCTGTCAACGCTACTACTCCCGCCCAGCCCAAACGCTTACAACGGGGATGAGGCCAGACTCTCCCGAGAAATGAAATGAAATGCATTTCCAGGAGCGGCTGGTTTACGAGGCTAGGATTTAGGGCCTTTTTTTTTTTTTTTTTTTTTTTTTTTACATCAATTAGGAATCACTGCAGTCAGCACTTATTGTAAGCAAAGCATCTAAAGTCCTAGTTTTACCAAAAAAGTTTCTTACTCATAAGTCAGAGTTTTGACCATTCTGAAGACCAGTTCCTTGATCTGATCTCTGAGTCACGTAGAAATCGACAACAAATCCATTGGTCCATGAGTTCAGGTTTCTTTGCAAAGACTTGGATCTCCATGGATCCAGTGACAGATCTGGGCATACTTGAGAGGAGTGATCCTCACAGCAACGTTATAGTCCCTCAGTTCACCTCCATCCACCTCGATCCACTGATGGCCTGAGAAAACCCCAATCACCCTCCTCTGCCACTTCCCCTCTCCATCTTCTGCTCCCTCTCTCAGACGAATGTACACACCAGCACCTGTGGCACCAGACTGTGCGTCGCAGTGCTGGTACAACAGATCGCCGGACTCCTTTGCCACAGAGCAAAAGCGATACACCACCTTCTCATCTCCCCGCCCATCCAGCAGGCTTTTATCAGCATCATAGCCTGAGAAGTGGATCCGTGCCAGGGGAGCGTCAGAGGGAGCCACTCCGAGCTTCATGTGCTTCTGTTTGATCTGTCGTTTCAGCTCCAGGAGGGCGTAATCATAGTCAGAGGAAACGGAGTTGTTGGAATCGTGGATCCATCCTTGAGGGATTTGGGTTCGTTTAACGCGTGTCCAGCGGAAGACAGGCTGCTTTCTGGGTTCAACACTGCGTGCAACACGGCTGAGACGCTTTCCTTTCCTTCCTCCACTTTTAACCTCATCTATATTTCCACCATCAGCTACCACATGACTTTTCTCTCTTCTTCCTCTGGATCTCCTTCCTTTTCGTCCACTTCTTCCTCTCACAACATCTCCGTCGATACTATTCTCCTCCTCACCTTCCTCCATTATCTGCTCCTCTCCTTTCTCCTCACCTGCCTCCACCTCACCTCTTCTCCCACCCCTTCGTCCTCCTCCTCTCCTCCTCCCCCCTCTTCTCTTTTTGGCTTTGAGCTGCAGCACTCCTACTTTAAGCCTCCTGGTGCTCTCCAGGTAGTCGCTCCCATCATGGATGCAGTGTGCTGCCGTCAACACGTGTTTCGGGGAAACCAGGACTCCAGAGCAGCCTGTGGAGAGGCGAACTGCAGCAGAGAAGGGGTAGTTGGTGATATAATGTGAATCAGAGATCACAAAGCGCCCATCTGCTCCATAAACCTGTCGTTTCCTTCGGGTAGAGGTTTGTGGGTGGGGTTGTAATCTTGCGGGCGTCTTATTAAAACCTTGCAATCTGACATCTGTATGTGTGCGAGTGCCATTCTCATACACTGTCTCATATCCCAGAAACCTCTCTTGCTCAGTCTGATCCACAGGTGGAAGGCTGCCTTGACACTCTATCCCACATATTGTATGTTCCCTTCCCTTCTCCTCATCCTCCTCCTGCCCTCTGAACAAAGGGGTGCTTACAAGCTGTGTATTAGTGTCCAGCAGCACCGGGAGGCTCTGCCTGCTCCACCTGGACACCTCGTTGCTTCCATCTTCAACAGAACCTCCAGAAACTGTCAGGGAAGCCGCACAGAGCAGCAGACACAGGAAGTGTTGGAGTCCCATTCCACTGAAGACAAAGACAGAAATACTTGTTAGAGACAATTAACCGCCTTATTTTCAGAGACTAAAACACTACAGAGAATATGAAATAATGAGTCTATCAATCAGACTTGAAAGGAAACCCCTGACATTCTCTTTTTCACATTACGTTTACATATCATTTCGCCAGTAGAGGGCGCACAAGCTCAATTTCTAAATAATAATGTGTCCAGATAGAAACACCAAATGTGAATATGTCGGTGACATTTTGTTTTAAATTGATATGAAACGTCTGCAAATGAATGACTTGGATCAAAACAGAGATCACAATATCCAGATTAAACACTAAACTGCCATTTAGTTTAGGACAGTTGACCTTTATGTAATATAGCCTACAGGTTTTATTATTCTATTGCATTAGCTTATGTAAACATCTTAGAAAAGAACTGAGACTGAACACATCACAAGTCAAACAGCGATACAGAAAAAACATAGCTGTTGCATGCATTAAGAGGAAAGTTATGCGAGATTTTATTTTGAAAATGCTGTAATTTGATAAATGATACAGAAACGCTGCTTGAAAAAAAATCAGAAAGAGTACAAACTCCAAAACTGTCCTACCTGCAAATATATATTTAAAAAAAACACCCCCAGACAACTTCCCGTCAGTGTCCTCCTGCTCATTAATAAAAAATCGTCTCTATCCAAACGGCTTCCAGCAGACTGGGATCCATCATTTCCTGCGCTCCAAAAAAAGTGCGACGCAAATAGAAGCTGCGCACGAGATCCTATTGGAAACCTCCATCCCTCTGATGCAGAGAAAATCTGTCGGTCAGAGGTGGGGGGGAGTCATAAGCATGAATGAGGTTTTTTGATCATGTGACAATGAAATCAAAAGTCAAACGCGGAGCTGAACTCTGGGATATTTTTCTCCGGATTCCGCAAATATTTTTATATTAGGCAGGGAACACGCGGGAACAGTGATGCCTTCAAGTGTAACGAAATGCAGACAAAATGTTGCTTTTCAGTCCCTGTTTATCCGCTGCTTTTGCGGTTATAAGTGTAAGTTTAGATTTATGTCAGGTGGTCGTTTGAAGTTTGTCCAGACACACAAACACACACATGCACAGGCACACAACTCTACACTTCTCAGGTCTGAAGAACCTGCGCATTAACCCATGTTGGTTTATTTGGATAAGAGTGTCTCTGCTCAGTGCAACAGGAGTTCATTGAGTGCAGGATGCCGCCTTTCCCCTTGATTACCAGTGCTAACATAAAACACACACACACACACACACACACACACACACACACACACACACACACACACACACACACACACACACACACACACACACACACACACACACAGCCTAATAAATCAAAGGCCCACTCAACTACTGTTATCATACACACAGGAGATGTTTGCACATTGTCAAGAATATTGCAGGACACTATCATCTGCTCATAGCCTATCAGTGCAGCAGCTGCTACTTTTAGGTCCGGAAGAAACTCTGTGAGTTCAGCATCAAAGGTCATCTTTACTGGCTTAGAGCTGTCTGCTATGCCATGTATAGCTACACTTCTATGGAGTCTATTTTAGTTTCGTTTAACTGGTTAGCATGTTAAAGCAGAACTAAGCAGAATGTTTGTGTCTTCCGACAGCAATCACTTCTATAGAGTGTTTAGTCTGAAACACGGGTCTGTCAGTCACTCTGCTCTGCTGTAAGCCGAGGAGAAAACTTTCCTTGTATCCTACAACCTTTATCCAATGAGGAGAGAGAACGGCATAAAGGGGCGGTCCTCTCTGTGTGTGCAGCCAAGGTGAATGTGGTGACGTAGGGACGAGGACCAATAGATCCATGACGAGGGCGGGGACTGCTAACTCCATCGTCTGACAAGAAGTTAGCCAAAACGACCGATCGCATTCTGCTTGAACTTTTACTGAAGTTAGCATGCTAACCAGTTAGCCCCAGTCTCACTTTCCAATAGTGACTCACTGTAGCCTCCAGTCTGCCCAGTTTACGTAAAGGATGTTCTATTGTGAACACAATAACGGCCAAAACGCTTCTCAAGTGCCACATTTGGCAACAGACAAAAAATTTGTCTCTATGTGAAAAATCTTACTATACACCGCTGGTCCATCTGTGTGTTCACTTCAGAAGAGAATGGGTCATTCCTATGTTCCCACAGCCCTATGTTCCCACATTTCTAACTTTTTTTTCCTCTGAAAATTAGGCCATGTGTTCCCACAGCCCTACTGTATGTTCTCACATTTTTAATTTTTTTTTTTTTCACTGAAAATTAGGCCCTGTGTTCCCACAGAGGGGAAACCGCCATTCCGACATCCCACCAGTCCGACATAGGCCTCTAATTGTCTAAATGACAACACTTAATTTTCTATCAAACATCCCATCATTTCGACAATTCCTGCCTCCTATGGTCGGAATGACAGTATTTTTTTCTTTTTTTAAACATCCTGCCTTTCCGACAATTCCTTTAATGGTGTATTTTTTTTTCCCAAAAAAATGTTGCACTGGTTGGGCTTAGACAATAAAGAAAGGTTAAGTTGGTTAAGTTTAGTAAAGAGACAAAGTAGAGGCTAGACAGGCCAGATAGATAGAGAGAGTCCAGAAGTAGAGAGTCCAGTAGGAGGGAGTCACCTGTTGAGTAACGCACATTTCCTTATATAAAGCCTTGTCAGAATGGTGGGATGATGGCATGTCGGAATAGCGGTATGTCTAAATGGTGGGATGTCGGAATGACGGGATGTTGTTTTTTTTCCACTGAAAATTAGGCCCTGTGTTCCCATAACATCACACCCATAGACATCTTTCCACACGTAGCAGAGCATGCGGCGTGTGATAAATCTCAAATGTGGGAACATAATGCTGTGGGAACATGGGCATGAAAGTGAAAGTTTTGAGCTACAGGAAGTAATTCTCCCTGGACCAACATCACAGCACTTAAGGTGCAAAAATGACTTCACTTTGTCCCTGCATGTTCTGAGGCAAAAACAATCCATCAAGATTGTTAGTCACAAGTTATGTAAAGGATATGGAGGTGGTAATTTGAAGTATCACTAGTTGTTACATTCTCAATGTCAATTTTTCTAATGTTTAAATACAAATGCCTTCGTTACAATTGATCACTGAATATTCTTTTTTTAATCCAAGCTGAAACAAGAGAACAGTTACTACAGTAGCCTATATCTGAACTTATTTTTAACGGGCAACAGGCTGTTTGACCTCTTCAGACAGTTCCTCAGGTTGAGTGGAAAGAAATGGCTCACTTCACAGAATATCTCTGAAAAATTTCTCTGGCAACCCATAGAGACAGAAACTGTGAAGAAATATGACATAAATGGGTTTCTTCACAGTTTGGCTACAACTTAACAACAGAAAACAGAGTGACCAAGGAAAGGCCCCAGACAAAGAGGAAGTACAGGCACTGGAAATTAAGCAAGAGCTGATTGGAAAAAAAAAAAATTAAGTAGCTATCTAACCCAGTTTTGCTTTCAGTCTTGTCTATAGGAAAATATAAAACTCCATCTTTTTTAAAAATCAAAAACAAAATATGTACCACTAACAAAAGAGAGCAATAGCTCTGTATCCTTATAACTCACAGGGTGATTTTAATGAATTGGAAATCATCACATTACTATATTTAGCTACATTATCCTACAGGTACCCACTGGTTAAATAACAGTAGAAATTCTCTCAGTTCCTCCCAGATGACCACATTATTGCTCAGAAGGTCACGACACCCAGTGATTATCAAACAGTCACCCAGACCCAGTTATTCTTTTTATTTTGTGGGAACCATAATGGTTACTCAGTTTTTCCATAATTTCATATCTCATTCCCTGGTACAGGACCTAAGTATAGTATTGGTATAACAAGGAGGAGTGGTAAGATGAAAGATAACATCATAGCTCACACTTTATGTTAGGACAACAATGTCACACTCCAAGTAAACAAAACTGCTATGGCCCTCCTCACCTTTAAGGAGAAATATAGGAATAGGAATAGGTACTTTATTGTCATTAATACACAGTGTGCATAGAACGAAATTTAGTTTCACTGACTATATTAGGTAGAGGTAACTTCTGTGACCAAACCACAGGTTATATGACGGAAAAAAACAACGCAAGAAAAACACCATTTGAAATTCAGGGAAATTAGTTTCCAAACGTTAACTTCTGAGTTAGCTAACATTTTATGGATGCTTTGGTGAGCTAGACAGTCAGTTACTGTTGTAGCATTAATAACATCCCTAGTAGGACTCAATAACCCGGTCTCTCTTCACAGGCCACATGCTCTGTGGCACTGACAGTAACATTTTTGATGATAACATATTATGTAAAATAAAAAAAAGAACTCTCTCACACACTTGCTCTCTCCTGTTATCTCTTTAGGACAAATAGAATATCTCTCTAACACAAATACTAATTTGGTATGTAAAACAGGGACTGTCACTCCTGATGAAACCCAACTGAACCACTGGTTACAAAAATTTTTTCTCATTCCTTCCTCTTTGACACCGTTAAAAGGGAACATCTTGTTCCTCTGAGTGACTTCACATTCACCAGCATCACCTGCTCCGTGCAAAACCTTTTTCTGCCAACGGTATGGAACAACTCAACTCCAGTGTGGCCGCTTCTAACATCTCTTCATCTCCTGGACTTCCACCTCCCTTCTCCTGGGACACCAGTCTGGTTCCTGCTATGGTGCTGTCTCTCTGCTTCCTGCTGGGAGTTCCTGGAAACATCGCCGTAATTATCCTGAAACCAAACTGGCAACACTTGTCAGGTGTAAGCCAAAATTTGATGTTGAATCTGGCTATATCAGACATGATCTGCCTGCTGACCCTGCCCCTGTGGATCTATTCTCTCCTCTCCAACTGGATCTTTGGACTGGTGGCCTGTAAGCTTCTGACGTATCTTGTGTACTGCTGCCTGTACGGCAGCCTGCTGACCGTGACCATGCTGAGTGTCCAGCGGTACCTACAGGTGGTGTACCTACAGAAGTGTCTGCAGCATGTCGGAGAGAAGAGGCTGCTGGTTCTGCTGTGGCTGGTCGCGATGACCCTCTCCATCCCTGCGTTAGTGGTTCGACAGCTAACCACCACTAAGGACCATATGACACTCTGCCAAGCTGAATTTTCCTCAGACGCCCAGTGGATGGCTGTGCTGCTGTCAGAGTCGCTGGTGGGATTCCTGTCATTTTCTGTCCTGGCGTTTGCATACATCTGCCTCCATAGAAAGGTGAATCAGGCAGCTTTTTTCAACCACCCCAGGACGACCAAACTGGTTACCAGTATCATCGTGACCTTCTTTGTCCTATGGATGCCACATCTTATTATAAATGTGGTGGGGGTAGCAGCTATTTCTCTCAAAAACGACGGTTTGCTGAACTTTTGTTTGGACAGCTGGTCCATCGCTGGAGCACTCGCATTTGTGAATAGTTGCATAAATCCACTTCTGTACGCATTTGCATCTCGCAACATGTGCACCGTATGCTACAAACCTGAATATAAATACTGTTGTTGAGACAGAAGTGTACATGATGTCCAAGAAGGCTTTCCAATCAGCCGGTAATTATCATCAAAAGCCACCACGATCTGTACAGATACAGATTAATGTTTAGATACGCTATATTTGCTTACAGAACCAAACAAAGCTGTTTTCTGTCAGAAGAGCTGACCCACAGCTTGGTGGTGAGATACTCTCTATGTCTCTAGAACTGCAGACGATTAGTGGATTGCTTATAAATGTTGAGTTTAAGGTTTAAGGTTAACCTTCCCTCAAATCAACTCTGTGCTGATTACACCTGGTCCTTAGCCAGAAAACTGCAACAGCAAAAACAGAGGTTCATTATAAATGAATCAGGCAGACTCATAAGATCAATGTGAAAATGACTGATGTGATTCTACTGAGTTTACAATACAAAGCTGATTTGCCATGAATTCAGCGTTAGGGTTTTGCAATATAAGATATATAAGCTGTCATTTGCCTGTATTGGCCAATGGCCTGGATGTGTGTGGTTAATACTGGAGCACTGTGAAATAATGCTAATGTTTTTTTGTTTTGTTTTTTACTGATAATGACACTGACTATGGAAACATCTTAGCTTTTATGAGAGAGATCTGCTCAGAGGAAACAACGATGATAAGAATGAATAAATGTTTGTGTTGGAGTTTATCCAATGAGAAGAATGACCATTTATCTCCATCGTTTAGGGAACAGGCACAGAGACACACGGGGAAAGATAAAGAGAGAGGGAATGTACTGATATGTAAGCAGATGTATCTCACTCTTCTGTCGCAGAGCTACATGGATTATCAGTTCTTCCATTGTATGATGAATATTCTTTAAATTTTTGACTATACAATGAACTGTACTTATACACTGTACTATGTTGTTTTAAACATGCGATAGTCAACTGTTTCATAAAATACAAACCTCATTAATTAAACAATGACCATATTTGTGTCTGAATGTTCAATATAACTTGCAACAACCCTGCTCATCTTAGATTAGTTTAGCTCAACTTAGCTTATTTTAAAGGGACTATGAGGACTTTCGGAAATTTCCCATGAGCCTCTGCGTGCACGGTGAAATTCTTCACGGACAAAAGCAAAAGCATTTGCCAAGAATGTTTTCATTAATCAAGAACGAAAGTCGGAGGTTTGAAGACGATCAGACGTGTCGTAGTTCCGACCATAAACAATTCTAACTAAAGATTAGGCGGTGTTATTCCCATGACCCACTGGGCAGCGTCTGGGAGTCGACCACTAAATAAAAATATCAAAATAACTATAAAGACAAAACGATATATTTATCAAAAATGGACACATTAACAAGTGTGGGTAATGTAGATTCATCCACATATGAGACTCTTTTATAACCAAAATCAAACTTCTCAGGGTATCTTTAAATTTTAGCAAAATTACTGGGAACAAATGAAAACAGCCTGGCCGTGTGGAAAAAAAGATGAATACCTCCTCTAATGATATGTTATTTGTCAATACAAAATAGATAAATGAAATAAAATGCTCATGAAAGTCAAGCTCAAGCCAAACAACTAACAATTGTACCTGAGTGAATGTACTTACACTCTCATTACTCCACTTATCCACTTTGTACTCTCTTAGTTCACATCATTATCTCTTCGTAGTGGTGTACTGTATGGTCCAACACAGTAGCAGCATAATATTTATACATCTCAGGAGAACCTCTGTTATCATTAAGGTTTCACTTAGTTTTCTACACAACCTCTGACTAAGCTTGTCACTGTATAATTAATTCTTAATAAAGCTCTGTGGTGCTGGTCTGCTGATGTGTCTCATGAAACTCAACAGCCCTGTTTAATTCTTCCCCTGCTCCGTCCAGCCTTCACCTTTTGAGCTTTGTTTCTGTTCATTTCCGATGGGACTGGAACTGACACCAGCTTAAAGATGTTTGGCCAACCGAGACGTCCAGGGGGTCTTCCTCTGTGTGTGGGTTTTTCTTTGTGTACCTTTGCTACTCTCACCATCATCTACAGTATGTTCTCTTCAGGCTGTCTGGACACTAGTCTGGATTGACTTGTGCCCCTTTCAGTCTAGACAATACTTTATATATAAAAAAAGACAAAAGAAATCCAGACAAAAGGTCAGAACTGCTTCTGGAGAGAGTGCATGTCTCTGTGTGTGTGCTCAGTGTGCTGTTTATGACTCAGTATTTCCTCCAGCTGCTCCTTTGGGCCCAGGCAGGGTTTTCTCTGGCCGGTTCTCAACAAAGAAAGCATCCCTCTCTCATGCGAGGATGACTTCTCCTCTAAATTCAGAGTATGAAGGGCTGCCAAGATGCTTGCTTACAGCTCACTTTTTGCAACAACACACACTTGTGGTCCTCCAAAGTGGGTTATCTTGACCATTGGCTGACAAAGGCAGAAACCATCTGAAGCTGAATCACTTTTACATCCACGTCGTGTGAGAAAAGGCTTGTGTTAGAAGGACCTAAATGAATTATTGTCGTGGTTATTATTTCATGATTTCTACCAGATGAAGCACGTTGAAAAGATGCATGGTTAAGTTATACAAAGTCTAAATTCTAGTGTAATGTTTATAAATCACATCCAGTGTGCAGATTGCAACATGCCAAACTGCCAAATCAGGGAGTAGCTATAATGCATAGCTCATGCTCAACATGGATTGTTTTGACAGATATGATTATTTGTGCTCTTGATGAGGATTTAATTAGACTGAGTCAACCCTCATAGCAGCACGCTATAGCAAGAACTGCAAGGTCAAAGACAAAACAGCTTGGCCAAGTCTATAAAGTAAAAGGACCCTGTCTAGCTAAAACTAGCTTATCAAAGCACCTAACTACAACTAACTACAAGTATTAAGACAGCTGAAGGAAGTTACTGCCCAGCCCAGGAACAGTTCAGCAAGGTGACATTTTAAAACTTCACTTTTTGTATAGATAAGATAAAATGTTATAATGCTAGAGCATAGAGGAAGCAGCTTTAAAATATCAACCAGCATGTTGAAAAGGATACTTCAACATTTTGGCAAATTGGCCCATTGCCATAATCGCTACAGTCATAGCAGTAGGTTCATTACCTTTAATTGTCGGTGTAAGCTATTTTTAGAACGGCAGAGCTGCGAGCTGCTCGGAGCTACGCTACGGAGGCTAAAGGAATTTCTTAGTTTCCCTCATCAAACTCATCAAATACAAAATACAAAAACTCCAAAACGCTTTTGTGGACAAGTTGTGACCTGCACATTCACCACGCTATACGGAACATTATGAAACTGAGCCGTTTTCGAGGTAAATACAGAGTCTACTTGCTGAAAAACGGTCCCTGAACGCAACGCGCATCAGCGGTTTTTCATGAATTGACCTCAACAACTCCATCTCGTAACGTTCCGTTAGTTTGATGAGAGAAACCAAGAAATCCTATTAGCCTCTGTAGCGTAGCTCTGAGCAGCCTGCTGCTCCGCTCCGCCGTTCTAAAAACAGCTTACACCGACAATTAAAGGTAACGAACCTACTGCTATGACTATAGCGATTATGGCAATGGGCCAATTTGCCAAAATGTTGAACTATCCCTTTAAATATCACTTTCACTCATCCTACCTGTACATAAAAAAAAAACTTGATAAGATGTTAATTCAAGGAGTTTAAACTAGACAAGTAGATGTGTATTTAACAGTATGGTGACTAAGTCTTTTCAGTGAAGATTCCAATTCAGTCAATTAACAAATTTACAAACATTTACGAAAAGGTTATTTTAATCAATGATAAATTAAAAAAATGAACAGGTTATACACAAGCTATGGGAAAGAAGCTGATTCATATGACATGATGAGAATTTTTAAAATTAGGGTCAAGTCCATGGAGAACTAAAGCTAACAGTAACATTGCTACCCAGAGATGGGCGATGACTCATTTTTGCCGGCTCATTCTTCTTTTCTCATGCATCTAGGATTTACTGTCCTTCCCCCCTCCCCTCAACCTTCAATTACTAATCTGCCCTGTCCCATCCTGCCCTTCCTTTCACTCCATCTCATCTACTTTCTTTCTATTAAAGTTTTCTTTTCTTTTCTTTCTGGCAGCTCACACACGGAGTCCAGGTGCAGACACATCAGCGAAGACATAGAGAGCATAAGAGCAGCAAGTTTATATTGGCTCTTTACACCTCCTCATGTCTTGTAAAAGAGCTCTATGGTTCCTGTCCAACCATAATATTGAATTTCATTTAAATTCTGCACCGGGGGGAGAAGAGTTCAGCCCAACCACTGAACTAATTAGAATATCCAGATCCACTGAGTCAGGGTTGTGACATTTTTGATAACGTGGCCTTGAGCAAGTTCACAACATCATCTAAATTTGTGTTATACAGAGATTTGCTAAGAATAACTGGTGATCATAGCTGAAATACCTCTCGTTTCAAAGGATTGTCTGTGTGGCTCCGTATGAGTGTTTGGTTAATTATTTCTCCATGTGTGTGCATGCTTTTGGGTGAGGTGTTTGTAGACAAAGCCAGAGTCAGAGCCAGCAGAGTCAGAGTCAGTGAAGTATTAAAGGGCAGCACTGAAAACCATAATTACACCATAACACCATGTGCCTATACCAGAAAGCATCATTACACTGGTTGAGATGCAGTTACAACAACAGTGATGGTGACCTCCCTGGCTCCGTCCAGGATGTAAACTGCTGTGACCACTGACCAGTGAAGCTCACTGACATGCAAACACAGACACTTAATGATGGTGGATGTAGCAAACTGGTGTTGATGCACTCGCCGGTGCAGCAGGTGGTGGATATAAGCACGGAACAATGCAAGTGACTGAAGTATGCACATCCCATACAAGCAGATCTGTTCTCTTTCAGATGATTTAGTTTAAAGGCATCTCTCTGCATACACTGGGAAAATGTATGTAATGCACAACATGCACACGGGCATGCATTACAGTCATATTCACATAAAGTCATACTCGTGTAATTTCAGTGTGAAACAAAAGCCCATAGAGCTTACATTACAATTTAAAAACTAAATAAGATAAATTGAATTGGACATTTTATGATTTCATGTTTAGCACCTAAGCTTTAATTAGTTGGCTGCCCCTTTATATTCACGCTATAGTGTAAAGGCCTGGGTTATGTGCACTGGCTTGAAACAGTTCAGATAAGAGAAACTTGCCATGGTTGCTTGATTTAATTTGAATAAGAGCTGAAATTCCTGAAATGTCAGTTCAGTGACATTCAGATGAGTTTCTGATACAAAACAGGGAAATTCCCTTCCCTAATTTCAGACAGCGATAAACAAATCAACCAAAGCTCTGAAGTGAACAAAAACATTGGTGTCTGCACTCTCAGTGGAGGATTTAGTCAGCCAACCATGGGAAGGGCTGTTCACAAGAAATCGATTCATCTATTTTTTTTTTTTATATTTCTCAATTTTTTATAGTTTCCGAATGTAGTTATGCGGCTGAATACATAGTGAAACAACTCTTTGATGGAGACTGAAAACCCTTCACAAACAAAGATTTAAAGATGTTACAAATATAATCCAATCATACTGTCATTAAGAACCATGATTATTGTAAATGAGGTTTTGGCACATGGATTCCAAACACGCTGTTGACCACTACAATAGATACCAAATATCCCATGACTAGATATTTCAGGCATGTAACTGGCATTTATGTGTTAGGGTTAGGCTCTGTATTTGAAGTGCCACCATTGAAGACTCATTTTCAGAAAAAAATATGTAATAATACATTTTTAAAATGACATTTTACAGTTGTTCAAAAAAAATTAAACTGCAGTTTTTGTGAGGATGTATAAGAATTGTATATAAGATGGACAACCTGCAACTAACTGAGCTGCAGAGCATTTTTGTCTAATTATTTTGTCAACTTTAATTCTCTACTTCTTCGTCCTTTTACAAATCAAAAGTTTGTAAAAGGAAGTCAACACACAGACAGTGATAATATGTGATGCAGTGTCTTCTGCTATAATCAGCATACTGTAGTTGTGATAAACACACTGGTGTGTGCTGACTGTCATCATGCATCACTCAGGAGCAGGAGGTGTTGTTGTGCTGCTTTTCCAAATCAAAACAGATGCTGTGTGTGTGTGTGTGTGTGTGTGTGTGTGTGTGTGTGTGTGTGTGTGTGTGTGTGTGTGTGTGTGTGCAGGCAGGTCTTGGTGGGACCCGGATGTCTGTCCTGCTAATGGTATGTTTGTTAGTGTGTTACCCTATACTGTGTGTGTGTATGTGTGTGTGGTCCATACTTTCTGTTTACAGACTCTCCACCATGATAAGGGTCAGTTGTCTGTGCTGTTACTCGTCTGTCACTCAGCACTACGCATCACCAGTCTGACCGTGTGTTTACTGGTTGTAATCCTTGGATGAACCTGGACATTCAGTGGATGGAGCCTGGTTCAAGGCTGTGAGTGAGTGTCTACTATGATGAAACGTTCATATGATGATGTACTGGTGCATTAAGTGAGATTCTTAAAGTTGGTGTGGAATAACTTGACCAGCCTGTTTCCATGCAAACAGATTTGGGATGAAGAGGAATGTAAACTATGAGCCAGGAGTCACCTTCACCCACCATCAGTGTTGGACCTCACTGAATGGGTTCATATCTTTGATGAAGGGTTACAATAAATCTTTATTGTCCATCAAGTGGAAAATTGCCTTTGGCTCAGTTAAAAACATTGTTAAGGACACAGTTGGAAACACATTTAAACAAACATGAAACAAACAAAAAAACAGTTGAGAGCAGTTCATCTATTCAATTCATTGTGAAAGATTAGCACACAGGTGTAATATTCTGCTGGCCATTTATTGTATGACCCTCCTTTCTTGTGGAGTTACGGCTCTGTGAGCGTTTGCTAAAAGGCGAAAAAGTTGATTAGGCCTTCATCGCTATGAGACCTGGAGTCACGGGCAATTTACTAACTCCTGCACTGAAAGTCAAAGTTAATTAAATCCACATTTGTCTGCAGCTAAAATTCATCAGCTGAGCAGTTGTATAATTGCAACATCTGACATCTTGGAAAATGAATCAGTGCATTATATTAATACCATGTGCGGTAAATGTGTTCAATAAGTTGAATTTCGGGTAAAAAGGGAGAGTCTGTCAGGAGCTTTCCTTAGAACTAATGTGGGCTGAAAACTTGCTCACTGCTTTTTTTCTTTTTCCCCTCGGACATAAGAGAACAATATTTTTCTTGGACTTTGTGGAAAACAGACTTTTGCTCAACTTCATTTTGCCTTCTGGGTGGGGTGCGAAATAATGTGTATAAACCTGAGGATTATGAGGATTCAGTTTGTTTGAAAGCGACACTACCTTATATCATGTACGCTGACCCAACATCACCATGAATTAAGGGCAATTTAGCAGCACAGTCATCTCAGCTCAGACACAACGCCCCTGGAGCCAGTCCGCTCTCAGGTGGGGAGGTGATCTGGCAGAGGCTCCACACATGCGCTTCACGTTCCCACTGAGCGCTGCATTTCAGTTTGAACTCCAGAGAAAGACAGATGACAACCATGAAGTTAAAAATAAGAAATATGAACAACCATGAAGAATGCCTGGCTCCTTGCAGGGGTTAACGTGAATTGCTTTTAGCAGAATGGAGGGTCCGAGTGCGCTCACTCACCCATAAAGGACGTGCAAACCCAAATGCTAAGCGGTCATTGAACTCTTGGCACAACGGTTTTCATCTTCGCCCGCCGCGTGGGAGACCAGGGTTCAACCCCCACCTGGGGCAGAAACACAATGCACAGGGCCAGATTAACATCGGCTACACATGCAAGGAGCTTGAGCTCTGCACAGACGTATTTAGTTGCAGAGAATAGTGATCAACAAAACAACAAGTGCATCGCCTGTAATATGAAATATGATTATTTCCTCTTCTTAACTAGTGTGTGTTGTGTAGTTTTGCCACATCATGGCACACAGACTCAGCAGCCTGTTTCAATAGGGAATAGTCTCAGTTTTGGGAGTGCAGTAGAAAACTGCAGTCACTGCAGTCTTGAACTTGAACTGAATACATAATGACACATAGATAAATCATATGCCTCCACTCCACTGTATGTTTTTCTTCTCTTTCTTTATCATCTCTGGCTGCATCTGCATCCAAGTGTGAGGAAAAGATAGCACATGATGCCAGCTTTCACAACACACAAACAGCTAGCCAGCGATGATGTCACTTGATCAGCTCTAGCTTTGTTATATCTCTGTCCTGTCCTCACTTGTGAGTCCAGCTCTTCCATCAAACACTCCAGCTTGTAAAACATACAGATAGCAAAATGATACTATTAAAGATATTCAAGTTGAATCCCTCAGTGTTACAGCCAAAGTAACGGATATAAAAAACTCACCACTAAACATTTTTCTACGACCAAGACTTAATTTGCATTTTTATATATATTTGCTTTGCTTTGTTTTATTGTCACATGTTTTTTTGTGTGTCACTGTTGCAGGGAATACATAAATCATCATTACTGGACAAAAGGAGAAAGCATAAAGGAGGAATGACAGAGACAGAGAGGACAAAACACTGTGTCCTTTCTACTTCTATGATCTATGAACTGTTGTTGGCCCATGCATTTTAGGAAGAAGAAGAATAATAAATAGAAATAACATGCAGCTGTTGATCTAAATCTAATCTTCTTACAGACAAGCCTTTTGAACATTCCCATGGCTGGGTTTCACAAAATCACAAAAAGAAAAAAAGTCTCATTAGCCAGCTGGCAGGCATTTTCAAAATGCTGATACATTACACGTGAGGTTAGTGTTCTGTCCTTCGCCCTAATATTCTGGGGCTTGACAAAGATAAGATGGCCTAATTGTTTACTGAGCGATGACGGAGCTTCGGCTTTGAAATAACAGGGAGGATCACTGAGCTGCATTCGAATCAGCTGTGGGAACAGAAAGTGAAGGTATTGGTCCAACTCTGCATGTAGAGGCTACATGCCGAAGTCATCTACTAATTATTTTTGATGAAAGATATTCCATCTGCTCTAATTCTTCTCATTTTTTCCCACCATACACATGCAAAAACACCAATACACACATACACTCCTTTTTCTGACCCAATCAGCCTTTAAGTGTCTCCGCTCCAAACAGGAAAAGCTGTGATTATAAACACACAGCAGTCAGTTATGAGGCAACAGCAAAGTTGTTGTACATTGGAAACCAGCCCAGTAATTACATGTACGTCTGATAAAACACAGTCCAGGAATGAATGTGATTAGATGGAGACAGAAACAGTTGAAGAGAAACCAGTGACCATTGGAAGCTGGTGATGGTCCCTTGGCTCTGTCAGATTTAACTAATGTTAATACTACAGTCACACAAAAAGGAACACACACACATAGTTTTAGTTCATGATGTTATTACTAGTCAGTATTTAACCTCAGTGTTTTCCCATCGTCCTTTGTCAGACTGCGTTCATCTCCTCTGTTGCTCCTCTGTATTCCTGCTGTTTCCTTGTGAGCTCCCTTATAAAACATGACAATACTGTTTCACATGAGGACAGTATTCTGAAAATAATATCTAATATAATAATGTACTCACTACTTAGTATGTTTCAATGGCCTTAACAACGTAGGGCTGTAGTTGAATATGAATCTAATATTTAGCCCCATAAACCTGCACTAGATATCTCAGGTGTTTGGGATGCTCCTTTAAAGGGATATTTTAACATTTTGGCAAATTCACCCATTGCCATATTCCTTATCATAGCAGTAGGTTTGTTACCTTTAATTGTCGGTGCAAGCTGTTTTTAGATCAGCAGGGCAGAGGCATGAGCTGCTCAGAGCTACGCTACGGAGGCTCTTGGGATTTCCAGGTTTCCCTCATCAAACTCATCAAATACACAATCCAACAACTCCAAAACGCTCTGGTGGACAAGTTGTGACCTGCACATTCACCACACTATGAGATAATAATGTTTAATTGTGTAACATTACAACACATTAAGCAGAACTACTTGCGCTTTTGAAGTCACTCTGCCGAGCAGCCGTGTCTGGAATGTAGGTCCAGCGGGAGCGTACCTATATGTTCCCCGGGTCCTATGTTCCCCCATAGGGGAATATAGGACCCTCTTTTTAAAAAAGGGTCCTATGTTCCCTGGTCACAATACATACCGGGGAACATAGGACCCTTTTTCAAAGAAAGGGTCCTATGTTCCCCGCTGTTGCTGGTCGATGGACTCTCTCTACTTATCTGGACTCTCTATCTATCTGGCCTGTCTAGCCTCTACTGGTCTTTTTACTAAACTTAACCAACTCCTTTCTTCATTGCCTAAACCCAACCAATGGGACAATTAGCCTACACTTCTCACTCAAAGTCACAACTCAACTTCTCACTCAAAAATTGGCGAAAATCTGCAAAGTCACAACTGCACTTCCAGGTGGGTACAAGAATTGCAGTTCCCCGGGTCCTTTTGGGGAAAAGCGGGGAACATAGGACCCTTTTTCTAAAATAAGGTTTTATGTTCCCTGGTCCGGACACAGCGGGGAACATAAGACCCTTTTTTAGAAAAAGGGTTCTACTGTATGTTCCACGGTCCCATACAAAGTGGGGAACAGGACCCGGGGAACATGAGAGGGGTCTGGCTGCAGACCTCCACTGTCAGGGCGCTTCCTTGCAGACCTCCACTGTGAGGCCACCTCCACTGTGGGGACGGAAGTTGATTCGAAGCTTTTCAAAATAAAAGCGAATAAACCGGAAGCATGTATTTGTGAAGTTTTTTTTAACATGAAGAATAACAAATGCTGGGCTTAATATATGAATAAAATTAAAACTAAATTGGCTATACCGTGTGTGTGTGTGTGTGTGTGTGTGTGTGTGTGTGTAACGGAGGTCCGTGGGTGGTTAGCGGTACTCGAGTTAAACTCACTCACCCTTAAAAGACGTGGTAACCAACGTGCAGAGTGCCGGTTGAGCTTTTGGCGAAATGGTTAGCATCGTCGCCCGCGGTGTTGGGGACCCAGGTTCGAAACCCGTTCAGGGCAGGGCACAGAACAATTGATATATACTTAATTTTTTGGGGCTTTATTTTAATGTAGGTAAATATAATTTAAAAGCGAGTATACCAGGAGGAACCTATATATTTTCTAGTTTCCCATATGACCATACTTTATTTCTTGGGGCTTAATAATGTAAATATGATTTATGTGTTCAATCAACTTCCGTCCCCACAGTGGAGGTGGCCTCACAGTGGAGGTCTGCAAGGAAGCGCCCTGACAGTGGAGGTCTGCAGCCAGACCCTCTTGGGGAACATAGGGATGACCCCGGTGCGGCTACACATTTGCCTCAAAAACAACTCTGTCTCCTAATGTTATTATTTTAGCGTGGTGAATGTGCCGGCCCCCATTTGTCCTCAAGAGCGTTTTAGAGTTGTTGGATTGTGTATTTGATGAGTTTGATGAGGGAAACCCGGAAATAGCATTAGCCTCTGTAGCGTTAGCTGAGCAGCTCGTTTCTCGCCATTCTAAAAATAGCTTGCACAGACAATTAAAGGTAACAAACCTACTGCTATCACTATAGGGATTATGGCAATGGGCCAATTTGCCAAAATGCTGAAATATCCCTTTAAATTAAAAATATTTACTGACTCAATAAATAAACATGATTAACATTAGACATGACTAAGTTTAGCTGAGAGATAGTGGAGGTAGAGAAAGCTCAACGTGGGCTGTGGAAGGAAAGCACTGAGGAGAAGTAAATAGAGAAAGCTGTGGTATGTGACATCAGGCTTGGATGGGTCCAGCTGGCTGGATGCTTCATACGAGACGCTGACGTGGTCCCAGGGGACTTGAGTTAGCAATTTTATTTCAGGCTCTCCATCATCTAACCTCCTCTGCTCCTAATGCTTTGTTTATGCCTTCCAGCCCCCGTCCTTCCCCACACTCCCCTGATGTCCAACTCATCACCGCTCCACAGAGTCTTCATTCTCCTCACCCAGAACCTCAATTATATACCAGAGAGTGTTTGTCTCTTTTCATGTCTCCTTCACTTTCCTCTTCCCTCCCATCAGCCGCCACCGTTCTGCTCGGTGGGGGCGAGAGAAGAACACCTCACCCTAAATCATCGCTTGCTGAGGTCGTATACTCTGACAGACGTCGAGACAGACGAGCAGGCGAGTGGAGCTCCACCCTGAAACCTTTCATGACAGTGCAAAGTGCCAAACGGCTGACCGAGACGCAAAACGACTGCCACATCACCTGCAGCTGCACGGCTGCACCACAACACGTACGGTATCTTTATAAAAACCAAACCCCAACCTGATCTGAGCTGTTAGCCATCACATGTTGATCCTAGAAGAGCCGATCAATTTCTGTTAGGGTGTGACTGCATGTGTGTGTTTGTTGTCCTGTGCCATTTTAACATACCGTGTGACTGAGGCAACAGAAAGTGTTCTCACTTGTTATGGTAGCTGACAGGGCACAGATGCTTTTAAAGGAAGCACAGTGGAAATGTCATCCTTCATTCTGTTTACACAAAAAGAAGATATCAAAAACCTCACAGTGGTCTCAGAGATGTGCACATACACAAACACACACACCGACATAAATAAACACAACTTTGGCATATGTCTAGTTTCTACTTTTGCATCATCCGTGGCCATAAATCATTCTGCGGCATCAAAACAGAGCCGAGCCTGCATTTGCCTCTGCAGTGCACATGAAACTAGTCGTGCGAGTCATCTGTCTCACAGACAAGGAACTGATGAAGTCCGTTGCTAGGGAAATATAATACTGCTGACATAGATCTCAACAATAACAACAAAAGAAAGTACGAAATTAATAACAATTTCTAATCATCAGCATCCATGCCATCTGAGCTGACTCTCACACAGAACAAGTAACTACCAGCAACATTATCTTTAACACTGTAAATCACTACAGGTGCTGGTGTATGACTGCTAACTGAGTCTGTCACATGTGCCTTTATCTGATTAGTGCATATTAACATTCAGCTTTTAATTTTAAGAATCATAATGCACGGCATTAAAGGATAAAATGACCTAATTTGGCTTTTGGATGACACTGTTTACCAAACACAGCTGTACAAATACATGTGTTAGCATTTCAGTGCAGTCTAAAGTGTGGGAAACTGAGAATAGCAGGTCGGAGAAACACAAAGCCTGAGTAACAGAGCGCTGTATAAGCAGTATGAAAAGAGCACCATCTAGTGCTGTCTGGACTGAGCCGGTGAGTCTCTGGTGAGTCCAGTGCAACGTGGGCTGGTTGCAGCGATGCAGCAGATGGCACTGTAGTACCTTCACGCTCTGTCAGTGTGACCTTTGGTGAAACTATTCAGGGGTTTTCCAGTTTCTCCCTGAAAGTGGAAGAATGGTGAAAGTAAATCTACCAAAATGAAGTTTACTGAACCATTTAAAGAAGAGGCAGAAAGCTGATGTCAGTGGCACGAATGGAGGATGTAGACTTACAGGAAATAAAGTATGTTTCTCTAATTTAATGAAGTGGATTTAAACAGTTTTGGCTTGAGATGCTTTACAATAAGTCAATGGCTATTTGTGCTATCTGCATATAAGGTGCAAAAAGACAGATATTATGTTACTGTATAGGGATCACAGATGTGTTGATTAAGCACATTAACTATAGCAACATATACACTAAACTGAAGCAATGCACACAAGTGTTAGCCATGTATAGAAACCAGTTATATTCTAGGATTCCAAAACTATGCATCGCTGTAATGGCATTAAAGCTATTAACAATAGTTAAAAAGTGAAGTGGAAGAAGTATTAAACACTAGATTATAACAGTGCATAGCATTATCATATTTTACTTGAGGCAAATAACTGGACCCCCTGGTGCAGGGTGGAGTTAACACAGTAACAACAGTTTGCTGTTGTTATTCTGACTCAGACTGAATCAACTCTGAACCAGTGGATTTTGCTGTATATTCAAAATAGATTCTGACACAGGGAACAGTTGCAATAAAGCAGGACCCTCCTTACAACTCTTATCCTGCCACTTTATATTGAGCTTACAGACACAAATTTCCCAACATTAATTAAAGTGGAACAAACCGAGAACACGGACCAGCTGGCTATACAGTATGTGGGGCCTTGCTGTTGTAACCAGTTCCACCACTGACAGTTCTTCCACCTCTGTTGTTTGAACAGGAGTTTATTTGTAAAGTAATTCATGAGAGGAAAATACTTTTTTTTCTTTCTTTTTTTTAAAGTTATGTAATTCTGTGTTGCAGAGTTGGTGTTGCTGTTCACCTAAGATCAGTTCAGAGTTATCAGAGTAAATCTCAACCAATAAAACCCTTTAATTTTACTAACATTTGAGAATACGAACACGATTGCACTTTTTTTAGCCATATATATATATATTATTATTATTATATTTTTTGTGTGTGCACGGCATGTGTGAGTGTGTTTGTTTGTATGTACTGCTGCTGTAACTTTGCGAATTTCCCCGTTGTGGGACGAATAAAGGCATACTTTACTTTACTTTAATAAGGAATGAATTTTCAGTGCAGCAAATTCTTGACTTCAGTTTCAGTTTGATTGTATTAACTGTGTGCATCTGCATGTGTCTGTTCAAATAGAACTCTTATCATCACAGAATATCAATGTGGTGTTGACATCTCTGACCACAGCATTAAAGAGGAAGCTGAGTCACAGATAGAGAAATTCACTTCCTTAATCTGTCACAGAAGTTTGCTTCTTCAGTCAGGACTCGTCTATAGTCTGTTCTAATGTGGAAAACACTGACTGACAGATCAGCAGGGGGCTGTATGAATCTCTAGGGCTGCATTAAAAAGACGGCGCTGAGTTCTGTTCCCACGCTGTTCTGTCTGTATCTATGTCTGTGGCTGTGTCTGTGTCTGTTTTTGCTTCAGCAACACACTGTCTGTGGACCCATGGGAATAGTCAAGTGGTAAAACCATCCTGAGCGTTCATTAGGCATAAACCCACATGCAACATCTTGCACAAGTTAAGAGACTGACACTTATTCAATAACTTCTGCTTCAAATTCCAAAGAAGCCTATGGTGTGATAAAGGACTGTTACATTATAATCTCTGTTCTTTCTTCATTTTCCCACAATATTCTTACAGGTTATACAGCTCTATCCATTAACATGCTCTGAGCACCTTCTAGGAGCGCTGCAGCTTGGCTTACAGTGCAGGGCACGTCAGAGAATCTCATTAGAGGCTGTGGAAGAGTTTAGTGGGGGCTTACGCTACTGAGCGCACTCTTCAAGGTTGACTCAGGTCAACAAAGGTCCCGTACTGAGGTCAGGGTTAAAACTGATTGGAGATACTGTTGAGGTTAGTCTTTGCCTGGATGCCGGGAGCTTCATTGGCTGTTACGCACTTCACATGTATTGTACCATGTGTGAAAGGAGCTGTGGGCTGGAGTGTGAATTTCATGCACACTAGCAGCAACAGGAAGGTTGATAATTGCTTGCAGCTGATTCATTACTTTTACTAAAATCACAATTTCAACACTTATTATGACAGCCAGTATGAATCAGCTTAATTATCATTTTCTATGCAACCCTAAAGAACCATGTCTACGGACTGTGACTGAAACACTCTTTCACAAGAAAGTTAAATGGTTTGATGAATTTCTGAGGCACTAAGGAAGCTAAAGGTTGACCAACAGCATCTTCTGGCATAATGGCGTTATAACAGCAAAAAAACTGATCTTACTTACAACCAATGCTTGAAGGTTGATTAGATTTACTCTGAAAGACAAATTGAAGGACATTGATAAAATCTGGCAACCTATGGTCTCTCATCTCGAAAGAGAATCCGATTGGTTGGATGCACTCCTGTTGGGGGTGGGAGTAAGGTGGGGTGGGGGGTAGGATGGGAATGTATGCACTGTTCCTGTGTTTTTCCTTTGGTTTGTTTTTGTCTTTTTTTGTCCTATTTGTTCCATTTTCTTTATTGTTGCTGGTTACTGTTTGTTCATTTGCTATTCGTTTTTGTCATTTGTCATTGTTGTAAGGATGGTGTTAGTGGATGGAACTGTTATTATTTTTCTTATTTTCTATAAAAAAACAAACATAACTGTCAATTGTTAATTCCTCTGTTACGTAATTGGTTTCCCAATAAACACATTTGAAAGAAATACAGGTTGGACTTAAAACTCAGAAACAACCGTTCCTGATAATAAGACACACAAGAATATTTTAGGATTGAGTCATGCAACAAAAATGATATCTAAGTAGTAAGCTTCATGTTTTATCTGAGTCCATTAAAGCAGACATGGGAATATGGTTGAGAGAGGGAAAGGGAGGCTTACCTAGTTCAGGATGGAGGGAGGAGGAGGAGGAGGAGGAGGAGGAGGAGGACAGCTGTTTTAGTTCCTATCATGAATCTTCACATCATTCAGGTTTCAGCCTTTTCTGCAGGTCCATGGTGAGAGGAGAGAAAATACAGATATTCAGTTGTGCTAATGCTAAAACTCTGTGTGCTAACGCCGGGTTAAACCACACACAGTGAAGTGGGCCAAGTCTTCCATCCAACCAGCCAAACAGTTGATGCTAATGGTGCTATCTGGCTACTTGTGGAGATTTTTGTTTAACTTGTAAATTTAACAATAACAACAAATTGTGCATCATTAGGGGACATTGGTGGTATAAAAATAAAAGATAAGTCCTCAGTAAAAATAACAATGATAATAAAATTTAAAAAAAACAAGCACTCTGATGTTTTTTCAAAGAAGTCAACTTTTGGCTGCTACCAACACAAACACAGATTATACTACCATTTATCAATTACAAAAGACTTCTTTTACTCGCCAGTTTACAGCAGTACAAAGTAGTAGTAGTAAAGGAGAGCATGTTGGAACAACCTGGTGTCAAAGACAGATTTTTTCCCTTGTGAAAATCCAAAGAATAAAAATAGTAGAGGGTGTTAGAGTAGTGAGGTGGGAAAAGGAAGGGAGAAGAGCGTGGAGGCACGTTCAGCTAACGGGCTCACTCTAATCTCTTAATGAACTTCCACGTATAGGAATGGTGGAAAAAGGGAACATAAAATAGGATAAGGGAGGGAAAGGGGGAAGAGTAGCATACTGTAGGATGGATGAAGGGAATAAATGATTACTAGAGAGAGGTGCAGAGTGAAGATGGGAAAAAATATGTTAGATGTGGTTAGAAAGCAGCGGGCCCTAAAGGACGCTGTGTCTGTGTCTGATTTTTTGAATGAAGCTTGGCGTAATTGACTGTTTCTGAGCTGTGCACATGATAATGCTCACAAACACATACAGTATGACACATGCAGGACACATATAGACACACACAAATTTGTTTCCAAATGTGGCGTTTGGTTTGGCAGCCTGGCAAAGGGGTCTGTCGGAAATCCCCTCGCCAATCCCCTGATGTCGTCAGACACTAGAAACCAAGCCGGTGTCATCCACTTGACGAGTCAGAGGTCAGGTAAGTAGCTGCTTCATGGTAAGTATCCAGGGCTGTAAGCCTGACATTGAGCCAGTTGGTGAATGGGGAAAGTGACGAGTGAGACTGACCTGCTGTCTTTGAGTGAACCTGTACAGCTGCTCCGTCTGCTATCAGGAAATGCTGATACACTATCTGTAACTCTTTACACTCTAATAATGTTGCCAGTCTGCATTGCTCTGAGATTAAAATGTTCCCATAATGTCTTGTGTTTATTTTTGTGCTTTGTGGCCACTGTTTACCAAAATGCAGACAGATAAGAAGCAAAACCAAGAAGTGAAAAATGCTCCCACACACTTCAAATGAATCCCTTATTTGCTACCGAAATTAGTTACAGTAAACATGAACTGCATGCTTCATGCCACAATGTGAAATGACGCAGTACATTTATAGGAATGCATGTGATATCTGATTATTTAGATTTAGATAAAGTGCTATCAGACCAAATGCAAACATGTACATATCTCAAAACTACATGAGGTTTTTTCCTCTTCTTTTCTCATTGCAAAAATGGCCCTTCAGTTTGGTTTTTCTGCAACTCAGCTCTCCCACCATATTTATGACACATTTGTTTGACTCTTCTCGTTTTGTGTTACATTAAAAAAAAACTTTGCTTGTCACATGCATTACTTTTTACATCTGTGTCCAATGTACTGTGATGTGAGCATGCACCAAGCACACACTTACTGATCCCTCAAAATGGTAAAAGAGATGCATCTTCTACAGAGGTGTGAGTGCATGCACAGATCTCGTTGCACATTCCTTTGTGTGTGTGTGTGTGTGTGTGTGTGTCTATGTGTGTGCACGCGTGTGCTTGTGTGTGTGTGTGTGTGTGTGTGTGTGTGTGTGTGTGTGTGTGTGTGTGTGTGTGTGTGTCACTGCACATACAGGGTAATCTGTGGTAAGCTGGTTTATGGGCTCGTCTGCAGTGACGCAGATATACGCGCCAAGCTCTGCTCTTATAGATTCGCCATGACAACTTGCCTGCAGAGACTCTACGGCCTCTACCCTACTTACTGACAGACTGACAGCTTACTGAGCATCTTACATATCAGGATGGATATCTTTTTAAACTGACGATGAGATATTCTATGCAGGTTATTTTATCTGCTTGCACAAAGGTTCATTAATTGTGCTGCAAGTTTGCAAACTAACCCACATTTAAAGGCCAAATGATGAATGGGAGAAGAAGCTCCTCTAGAGGGCGTTCAGGATGTGTGCTATCCCAAGTCTCACCCGGGAATGATGAGACTGCTGAGAAATTGCAAAATAGGACTGAAATGAGTTTCATTGGGAATATTTGTGATGCTGTTATTAAAAGTGAACTGATGTAGATTTACAATGTGATTGTTTCACCTGGTAATAGCTCTTTCTTCCTCTTTTTGATGTTAGGAAACACTGGGCACCTTCTGTATTGTTGCATCTTTCTAGTATATATTCACTGCAGTGGAGAAGATACAGTGCAGGAAGAATGGACAGTGGCTGAATTTCTGGACTAAATGGAGGGTTGACTCAAGAGGACATTTGGGGAAAAGTTGAGCAAAATAAGTCGAATTTGAGCGAGAGAGGGTTTGGGTTGAGGGTCAGCTTCCAACCTGACTCTCTTTTCTTGTCGTAACGCCCACTCTCCAGGCCCGCCTCACTGTCCAGGACTGCAGCCACTCAAAGGAGCTTATGCAGAGGAAGTGGCAGCATCTATTAGTAAGTGGGGATTGTCAATCAAACCGGCCCGCCCCAACGCCTGTCAGACTGGAAGCGCACAGTGCACAACTTCTCTCGCAGCTGTGGAGTGGGACCTATCTGTGGCATCACGCAGTATCAACGAGCGACAAACGGCCAAAATGTAAAGGATAGGCAGACGTACACCACTTTCTGTAAGTAGGTGTGGAGTTGAGAGGCGCGACAGTGTTAAAACAATCCGTGAAGTCGTTGTTGCGCAGCAAGGACGCGTCAAAATCTGTGCGTAAAAGTGAACCAAGGAGGACGGAAGTGAGAAACAAAAAACCTGCGGTGGATCAAACACTTTTTTTTCCCGGATGCAATGGATGCGTCAGTGAACATTTGGGTCGGAGTGAGAAGCTGACGCTGTGGGGAACAATCACTTCAACATTCGGTATCTTCCTCCCAGAGTTTGGCGACAGAGACGGAGCGCAGCGCGCAGCAGGGCAGCAGATGCCGGACAGTGACTAAGCCTCAGCGGCTGGAAAGCTCGGGAATTGAATTTGTCTGGAGTACAGACTTTATGTAAGAAGTAGGACAAGCATTAGGCTACGCCGCCCAACTAGTTCTTCCTGCCATGCGTACAGATACGTCGTCCAGCATATTGATGTTATGATAGAGTTTAGGTCCAGCGGGTCAGTTCTACACAGAGTTGCAGCTAGCCGATGCCACTGCTCCGAAAGGAGTTAGTGGAAAGTTTAGTCGTTTACTACCTCTGATCACCATGGACGAGAGTGTCGAGTGCGCTGCGAGCGACAGCAGCTGCTCGGACGGGGAGAGCATCAACCTCAGCGTGCTCAACTGGGAGCAAGTGCAGCGGCTGGACAACATCCTCACCGGCTCCATCCCCATCCACGGCCGATGGAGCTTCCCAACTCTGGAGATGAAGCCTCGAGACATCGTCAAGGTGGTCCGGAGCCGCATGGAGGAGAAGCGGATCCATGTCCGGGAGGTGCGCCTGAACGGCTCCGCGGCCAGCTACGTCCTGCACGAGGACAGCGGTCTGGGCTGGAAAGATCTGGACTTGATATTCTGCGCAGAGCTGAAGGGAGAGATGGAGTTCCAGATAGTGAAAGATATAGTTCTGGACTCTCTGCTAGACTTCCTGCCAGAGGGCGTGAATAAAGACAAGATCACACCAGTGACCTTAAAGGTAGTGTATGAAATTATAACTCATGTACAGAATATTGATCATGTGATTTGGACATGTTGTCTCGAACTTTTCAGCCTTTTCAGACTTCTTTTCCCCCTCTGTCTCAGTCTAGTCTGCACTGGATTTCAAATCTCACACTGCTGTAATCATGGCTCATGCTCCTAAATGGAATTCAACAAAAAATATTACAAAACCTAGACTAGAGCTGCAACAATTGATTGATTAATCGAATGACAATCGATTAATAAATTAATCGTCAACTATTTTGATAATGGAATAATACGTGTGAGTACAAATTCTCTGATTTCAGCTTCTTCAATGTGAATATTTCTGGTTTCTTTGGTCCTTTATGACAATGAACTGAGTCTCTCTTTGGTTTGTGGACAAAACAAGACATTTGAGGACGTCATCTTGTGGTTTGGGAAACACTGATTGACATTTTTCAACATTTTCTTACATTTTGTTGACCAAGAACTAATCGATTAATTGTTTAAATAATTGACAGATTAATCGATAAGGAAAATAATGGTTAGTTGCAGCCCTAACCTAGATCAACATTTACCAACCAGCACAGAGATATAAGCCTTCAAATAGTAAAAAGGTTGGTTTCCAATTCAGTCTAGGATTCAGTCTAATCCAATTGGAGTCAGATCCACATTAATCAGTCGGCTCTCAGTTACCTGGATACCAAGGACTAGCCAGGCTACTAATGGC
Organism: Trachurus japonicus; assembly: GCF_045865225.1. Classification (NCBI taxonomy): domain Eukaryota; kingdom Metazoa; phylum Chordata; class Actinopteri; order Carangiformes; family Carangidae; genus Trachurus; species Trachurus japonicus. The sequence goes on from NC_140930.1 coordinate 23,643,660, forward strand.
CCACCAACAGATGTGATCAGCAAAACATCATAACTAACAGACCAAATCCAGATTTTTATCTGCTGCAAATAGGATTAATGTCCGGTCATTGGAGCCTGTTCAAACAAAGACTGTTTTTTAATTTTTTTTTATCCAGACGATCTCTATGCAAGACTCACAGAGCAATCTTTAGTAAACCTAATAATGAAACCGAACAGCTGCCTGATGACAGGTCTACTAAGACTACAACTGCCTTACTTATGTGAGAGGAAGGAGAAAGAAGGAGGACTGAGTGACTTAGAACAAGTTATACAGATATGTTAAATACTACTTGAATTGAAATATTTCTTGTTCAGTTTAGACCTATTATTTGCAGGGCCGTTGCTAAGAATTCTGGGCCCCCTGAAAGAATACCAAAGTGGGCCCCTGACTTTTCCACTTTTTTTCTTAGACTACGTATGTATTATTTTTATTTAGCCTACTTTGTTTTGATGCTAATGCAGCATTACTATGAGTAGCAGGGTCTTATGCAGAATAATTCAGTCATACAAAGATTAGACTACTGGGGTTTTTGTGGGCCCTACTGGGCACTGGGCCCCTAGAATTATCATCACCTTTCTCCCCTATACAACGGCCCTGATTATTTGCTCATATTCTGCTGCTGTGTCTACTGAGTGTTCTGCAAGTAGGATAAGAATTTATTTTCTGGATGTATAATGGATAAAATGCAGTTTACATCTCGTGGTTTGAGGTGTTCTTGTGTGTTATGTGTTTAAGTATGAATATAAAGGGGGGTCTAATGTATCTAGCTGTTAACCCCCTTTGTTCCAGCAGTGTCATTACTTTGTTGACTCATTGATTCATTGACACAAACCCTACAAAAACATGACGTGTGTTCATTGATCACACCCAACTCTCCTCTGATCTGTTTTCCAGGAGGCCTACGTGCAAAAGATGGTGAAGGTGTGCAACGACTCGGACCGCTGGAGCCTCATCTCGCTCTCCAACAATCGCGGTAAAAATGTGGAGCTTAAGTTCGTGGACTCTCTTCGACGGCAGTTTGAGTTCAGCGTCGACTCCTTCCAGATCCGGTTGGACTCGCTCCTCCTCTTCTACGAGTGCTCCGAGCACCCGATGGCCGCCACTTTCCACCCCACCATCCTGGGGGAGAGCGTCTACGGCGACTTCCCCACGGCTCTCGATCACCTTCGCAAGCGTCTCATCTGCACGCGGAGCCCCGAGGAGATCCGCGGCGGGGGTCTGCTGAAGTACTGCCACCTGCTGGTGCGGGGTTTCCGCGCGGCTTCCGACGTGGAGATGAAACTACTGCAGCGCTACATGTGCTCGCGCTTCTTTATAGACTTCCCCGACGTGAGCGAGCAGAGGAGGAAGCTGGAGTCCTACCTGCAGAACCACTTTGTAGACCTCGAGGACAGGAAGTACGACTATCTGGCCACGCTGTACGACGTGGTGCAGGAGAGCACGGTGTGCCTGATGGGCCACGAGAGGCGTCAGACGCTCAACCTCATCTCGTCGCTGGCGCTGCGGGTCCTGGCCGAGCAGAACGCCATTCCCAACGCTGCCAACGTCACCTGCTTCTACCAGCCGGCTCCTTACGTCTCGGACGGAAACTTCAGCAACTATTACATCGCGCAGGTCCAGCCCCTCTACCCGTGTCCCCCGTCACCTCCTCAGCAGTACCTTACTCCCGTCCAACATCCCATGTATGCCACCTGGTTGCCCTGTAACTAAAACCTGGTACTGCCATGCATGCACCTTTGTGTAACTGGTGGAACACATGCCCAACTTGTAAGGGATGAATGGTGATCTTTTTATCTCTTCCGTCTGGTGGAAAATTTGCGGGAAACGAGGAGATCCAGGAGACAAGATCAGACAAAGAGCGAAGAGAAAAGAAGAGAGTGAAGGAAGGAAAGGGAACCGAGGACAAAGAACTCGGATCGAGGCAGTGGGCCAGAGAAAGGCTTTTCCCCGGTGTAGGGTGCCACAGCACGGACGAGCTGAGCACACAGGGAGAGATGCCAATGAAAGAGGCTGACCCATCACTTTTAGGCTTCTTCTCATCAGGGCTGAGATCAATTCTGTGGAGCAAAACCACAAGTTGAGCTCAGCCTCAGAGTCATCAACCTCCTGGATATGATGAGATTTTCCTCCTGTGTTGAGAGTCACGGCTCACAGGAACTCAAGTTTCAGACGGTGAACATGTACGCTATAACATCCACATCCGCTTCACATTACAAACCAGAAGAGACACTCGCATGCAGCACAGCCACGGAGAGGACCGGACTCATGATGCAGAGAGGATATTGATTCATGGTCAATCAACAGCAACCCTCCAACCCTTTACATGTGCTCTGTTTGTGTGTGTGTGTGTGTGTGTGTGAGAGAGTGTGCGTGTATGTGTGTGTGTGTCACAGACAATGCAAAAAGAGGAACTGGATACTGTTTACAAATCCAAAGATCTACTTTGATACTCAAATTTATCCGAACTCTAAAAAAAAAAAAATCCCAAAAAACAAAACAAAACAATGCATGCTTTATTTCTGTACAGGAATAATTGTTCTTTAAGTGCCTAGATAAAGCCTAAAGGGAAGAGATATTTTTGTGATTCTTTATCATAGAGAACTGTTGAGTCGTCTCATTGTGATAATGAATGTACTGAGGATCAGAGAGTTTACCAAAGCTGAGTAAGGTCTCTTACACTGAGGGAGCTGTGGGACCAATATTTGACAATGTTTAGTCGAGGACTCTGCTCTTATCTGCAGTCCCGCTGGACGAATGCACATCCTGATTACCAAAGAGGAAGTCACACCGTAATCTCATAATCTGTAGAAAAAAACTAAACAAGCGCATTCCCAGAGCGCATCTCAATTTTTTAAGAATTTCAAAATACATACATACTGGTCTTTGGTACACGCAAGCTAAATGTACATTAATAAACCCATCTGAAATACACAACTGCAGCTTACTAAAAGGTCTCCTGTGGGGTTTAGTTTAAATTATGTTTATATTCAGGTTTGAACATTTTAAACTCTTAAATGCTTTTCTTCTTAACTGCCAGCATGTGTGCATGTGCATCCATGTGCAGTATGCACACATGACAGAAACAAAACAGATTTCCACCAATAAAAACGTTGCTTTATAACACTACTGTAGATCAGAAACTCTACGGGGAACCTTCAAGCTTCAAATACATACTAAACAGAGTAAATCAGATATGCATTGTGTTCAGAAATCATTATTAAACAGTGATAACCAGTTTCAAAAATTACACTGGACTTTTTTTAAATTCACTCATAATATTTATATCATCCTTTTTTCAAATATATAAAATTTGTTGGGTTTGTCTTAGGTCTTCTGTGTACAAAGGCATTTTGACATTGTGTATGTACTGCAAAAGGAAAATGTTTGCTCTCCATGTGTAAAAACAAAACAAACGGTTCAGGATATGCATCCCTTCTATTGGTGTCTGCAAATATCTGCAGACCTCACAGTGATACAACAGGCTGTGTGTTTGTCAGAGGTGTGGAGGCTGGGTTGTGTATGCAGGGACGGTTCAGCAGTGTACCAGCACAAGCCTGAATCCAGGACAGCCTCAGAGATGATTTAAGCTTAGTGAAGACTGTTCCCAAAATGTTATCTCTTAATGCAGACTATGTCCAATGCAATGAGGAAGTCATGGCAAACAAAGAAAAAACAAAAATGTAGAATACTTGATAAAGACAATCACATGGATATTTGAACGGCAACAAGGCAAATTGGCTCAGAGATTTTTGTAATGATCATCAAAGTAAAAGGTGAAAATTTTCAGCCTATAAGTGCAAGAGACTCAGTATATTCTCTCAAACATGTCAGAGCTCCTATTTTTCTATCAATCTCTATTTTTGTACAGTCTGTGTTTGGCTGGTGTAGCAGGATGATTCGAAGCTGTGTCTTTGAGTCCAAGAGTTTTTTTTCTGTTGTTATTGTTGTTGTTGTTTTGTTCTGGCTGTTGTTTTTTGTGGTGTATGCAAATGTGTGTTTTATCTTGGCCGATGTGCAGCAGTGCAGGTGGACACGGTGGCTACAGTGTTCACTGGGTGTCTGCTCCGAGCTGTATCATATTGATTTCTGTTGCTCCAAAGAGATTGTTTCACTGTTCCATGTGTTTTTAACTGTCGTCCTGATTGGACATGAAAGTCATGATCTGATAATTGTGTTCAAGTTTTATCAACTTGATAATTAAAAACAAAAGGACCGTCTGATCAGAGTTTTTCTCTTCAGTTCTTTTTGTCATCACTCTTGCCGCGCTCGCTACCAGCCACAACTACAACCTCCATGACTCTCAGGCGCTTATCCTCACTGAGTTACTACAGTTAAGCTGAGGTGAGCAGCTCCAGCATTTAGGACCGGTGCCCGGGCTCTGACACAAAAAGGAAACGTCCCCATCAGGTCAACGTCCTGAGGTGCCTGCTACATGATCCCAGCGGGCACGACCGTTGCTGCCAGCAAGTGACAGCTGAACGTGACGGATTTCCCTTCCAGAGACGTCACCGACGAGCGTCAGCAACCGTCACTGACCGTCATCGCGCTGTTTGCCAGACCTCATTTAATTAGCCCGGTGTGCTCTTGCAACAGCAGGTAGATCATGAATATGCACATACCTTACTACCAGCAGAGCCTTGGTCTCCAGGGACACATGGTAACCGACTGAGTACGCTGGCTCCAGGTCTGCATCACTCTAATGCCCGTAGGCCTCAGCCTCCAGATGTCACTTTCCCTGCTGACACTGAGAATAAATATTTTACTTAGTCTCTCTCTCTCTCTCATGATCTCTTTCATCTTTTTCTCTTTCTTCTGTCTCTCTGTCACCCCACTTATTTCTTTCTTTCTCTTTCTCTGCCTTATTTCTCTCACCAAAACAATGCTTTTAAAAGGCTTTTGATGTGGGCAGCTCTTTTAATTGGTGGTCTGTTTACTGACTGTATCATCATCGATTACACAGTTTTACACAGACCTCTGCCTTTTTGGCCTTTATTCATTTCCCTTCATCTCTGCCTAGCTCCTTGATGAATTTAAGCAGAGAGAGAGAGATGAGCTACGGAGACGAGAACAGGGCCAATGTTATCCCTTGTTAAGAGGGAGAGTGGACACTAAATATAGCCCCCCCTCTCAGCCACTGTAAGGACATTAACCCATCTACAGAAAGCTGATTAGCCTTCCTCCATAAGTATGTGCTCAGTGCTCTGGTGTGGTTACTGTGGAGAGATTTACCAGCCATTGTACTGTAACGTATACCCCAGCCCAAGCTCCCTTTTTAGGCCGCTCTCGCTGGAAAGGACAAAAAAAATCAGTTCACTTCCTTATCAGAGACTAAAGGGGAACAGAGAACAGAGGATTGAGGCATTTAGTGTGTTGCACAACAAGGAAAAGAGCTAACCCAATAACACAAGCCATTTAGGTAGAGAGTTACTATGGTGGTAGTTGAGCAACAGGTGGACTGAGCCAAGGTGTGTCACTGTCTTTCAGAAGAGAAAACTAATTTATCTGGGTTCCAATGACATTTCAGTAAAGCTGTGCTCAATAGGACTGAAACACAAACTTGTTTAGGCCTATTATTTTATTTATTTATTTTTTTAAACTGAGTTTCCTACCGTGAAACTGTAGAAGTTCAAAGAAATTGTTTAGCATATAATTGTTGAGAATTAGATGAGATGATTGATAACACATTCATTGCTGCTGTGTGCCAAACATGAAGTTGCAGCCAACAGCTTAGCTCAGCTTAGCTTAGCACAAAGACTGGAGACAGAAAGAAACAGCTTGGCTGCCTGCTGTCTGTGAGAGTATTTTAATAACATGTTAAACTTAGTTTTTATGTGTCACTGTAAGCTTAAGAAGTGCAAGTTGGCAGACTTCATGGCCTTTGGATACACCCAGGCTAGCTGTTTCTTATGCTAATTAACTGCTGGCTAAATTTCCCATAATTTATTTGAGTGCTTTAAGAGGTTGATACACAACTGTGTATCTTTATCAATCCAATATTTGGAGAATGTAGGCTACATGTGAAGCATGGCTAAAACATGGTGAAGCCAACATGTTTAAAATTCTGCCTTGAAAGATGAGGCTTTAGCAAAAAACCACAGTTCTGATTTTAAGAATATCAAAGATATATGAAGAAAAGAAGATTCATTTCATTTCTTATTTCTTATTTATATGTTCAAAGAAGTGGTGACAGATTTATTTACTACAGATTTGGTTGTTTCTTATGGTCCAGAAGAACAGAACATCTACAGCCAAATTGTTTTGGTTTAGCTTTCCACGCACTGGTCCAGGTTGGAGAGACAGATAGATACTAATACAATAATATTGTATAATATTGTGCACAACATTCTGCTCACACACCAGTTTTGTGTTTACGGTGAAAATGTAAGGTAAATGTGACTATAACCCAAAGGATATGATATGATAAATTTGAAAGTGGGACTATGAAGAAGCCCATCCATAATCAAACTCATTGAATTAATGGTGTCTGAGTACTTGAGTAAATGTTGGCCATAAAGAAGCACATTTGATTGAAACCTGAAAAAACTTTTTCATTAAGAATTTTTAGTTTTTAAAAAATCATACACGTGGGGCGTCGCGTGGCGTAGTGGTTAGAGCGGGCGCCCCATGTATAGAGGCACAGTCCTCGCTGCGGTCGGCCCCGGTTCGAGTCCCGCGTCGGGCGCCATTTGCTGCGTGTCATCCCCCCTCTCTCTGCCTCCCCATTTCCTGTCTGTCTCAACTGTGCTATCCATAAAAAAGGCATAAAAAAAAAAAGCCCAAAAAAAAAAAAAAAAATCATACACGTTCATCACGTGTTGAAATGAATTAGTCAGTTCATCCAATATTCCTTCTGTGTTAGTATAGCCTATTTATGTTTTAATGAACAAAAGCCTCGCACCGTCTCAGGCACACGAGTGTGTATTTTCACAGGGCAAGGTCGGATGGAGTCACATCACCGTTGCCATCTTTAATTGATTTGGGCTTCACTTCAACAGGAAATGAATAACACCAAAAGGTCATTTAGCAGCTTGTAAAACACATGGAATTATGGGCGTGGTGCTGACAAGAGGTTTTCATTTGTGTTCACAAAGACTTAATTTAGTTCAGCTCTTATTTAGAAGCAGCAGGGATCTCAGGCCTGAACAGACACAAGCAGAGACCGTAATACAAAAAATATGTCAAAATAAAAGCATGTTTGTTATGATTATACAAAATCAAAACAGCAGAAAGGTATTGCAAATAAAAATGTGTTGTTTGGAACACAGAGTGACATGTAACATGTTTTATGTCTCTCAAATTATCAGTTAGAATTAATTCAATGTTGTTACAATACATGCCAGATTCACATACACCCCACCGCCATCAGGGGAAATTTGAGATTTAGTATCTTGTTCAATGACACTTTGATGGACACACACATGCGTGCGCACACATACACTGAGGTCCAGTGGGGTTATGTTGGAGATGAACCAGTTGGCGCAGCGGCAGGGCCAAGAGTCCAGCCAGGGTCAGAGGTCACAGAGTAAATCAAACAACAGCAAGACGAGACTGTGAGAAACAGCAAAGTGTCTGTGTGTCTCTGTGTGTGAAAGAGAGCAAAAGAGATAAAGTGAGATGAAGAAAAAAAAAAGTGTGTGTGTGGGCATGCTTGTCCACATTTGTGTATTTGTGCTGTCTGTGTATTTGTGTTACAGGAAAACTTGAGTGTGTGTCTAGTTTTCTGTGTGAGACATCTGCAGACCGTGTTGCTCTTAGAGATTATGAATAGCAGCCATAAGCAAAACTCAATCCTCTTGATTATTAGGCAACACAATAATAATAATTCATACTTTTGGAACGAACCAATCACATAGAGAGCTGTGTGTGACATCAGATACCAAACAACTGGCTGGCTGGGGCAATAAATCAGAATCATCCCTAATCTTAAGTGTTTATGCCCGGCAGAGTAAATAGTTTGGCCAGCTGGACCCCGACCAGCGCTGGAATACACCCTGGCTTGATCTAGTGTAGAAACCAGCTACTAACAGAGAGTTAGGGAGAGACTGAATGGTACTTTGACACATAGTTGTGGAAATGATTGGCTTGTTCTCAATAGAAACAGGAGTCTGCAGAGTCTCTCACATATCTGCATGCATGGAGCTTGAAAAAAAATATTACAAATTAATTTAGTGGGTAAGGCTCTTTCTGCAGTTTTGGGGCTGTTTTAGCCACTGCGTGGGAGAAAGTCCTGAAAGTTCCCATAAAAAAGGCTCTGGGAAGTGGCTGCGTTCTTCTCTTTAACTAAGGTGGGGCCGCTAACCAGACATGCATTTGCCAAAACAACCAGTTGTTCGGAACATAAATCTCACCTTTGTATCATGTGTCAAATCTTGTTTTTTGTGCAGATGAGGGCAGATATTTCTCTGGGGGTCCCTAGGGGGCTCTTCAAGTAGCTAAGGCAGCAACAAAGATACAGTCTGGCTCAAAAAATGGCTTCAGTCTCAAGATAATTCCCCTTCATGACAACTGCACAGGCGAATGATCAGACAACTCACCTGTTTAAATATTATAAAGGCTTAAAGGTCAGCAGAAGTGAGGGTGTGCCACTTTAAGTGACAGGTGGGTGAGCGTATGCCTGGCACAAACCGGTATTCACCCAGGGCTCGGCTCTGCACACGCCCCACCTCTTTATCCATTTTTGGATTAGGCAGGAGTTTGGCAGTGAGGCACTGCCGAGGCTGAGCTGACGCCGGCTCAGCAACCGCCGCAGAGGCTACTTCCATCTTTATTTTCATTTTTTGATCTGTGACTCTGGAGGGCAGGACTCCCTCTGACTAATCCTTATGCCGCCCAGGGCCGTTGTATAGGGGAGAAAGGTAATGATAATTAAATAATAATTCTAGGGGCGCAGCTTGCCCAGTGGGGCCCACAAAAAACCCCAGTAGTCTAATCTTTATTCTGCATAAGACCCTGATTAATACTCATAGTAATGCTGCAATAGCATCAAAACAAAGTAGGCTAAATAAAAAATGATAATACATACGTAGTCTAAGAAAAAAACCTGGAAAAGTTAGGGGGTATAGGGGACCACTTTAGTATTCTTTAAGGGGGCCCAGAATTCCTAGCAACGGCCCTGATGCCACCACAATAAGGTGGTCATTGCATCCATAGCAGATTTGGTCGTAATGCGGTGATAAATGTCACTCACTTAGCCATTAATTGAGTTATTTCTTACAGTTACTCTTCATGAAGAGCAACTTCCAAGAAGAGTTACCAGTTTAACAATCAGACGATCCCTGTTCTCTCAGAGATAGCTCCATTTTACCACATCTATGTTGTTACAGTTCTCTTTTTTACAACAAGCCATGAGAGACTCATCTGCTGTCTCCTGCAAAATAACATCTGGTACATTGCTCTCTAACACACACGCACACACACCAGCCCACATAATCCCACTAAATTAGCACTTAGCTAGCACAAAGAGCGAGAAGGGAGGGAAAAGACAGAGCATAATGGAAATAGACGGGACAAGCTCTCAAATTGTCACATTGTGTGTTGAAGCATTCGATGTATTACCATTTAAGTGCATGATGACTTTGAAAACATTACGGTTACAAAGTACACAAAACAAGCTGCTTAAAGTGCAAAAAGTCAGCAATAATACTCACTTAAAACATGCCCGCCAAGCCAATCGGGATTCAAATCGTCGCAATTATCATCATCATTACCACGAATGAGATAAAAACAAACATTTTTGGCGTTATCTCCAGTGCAGTCGGTGCTTATCATGCCATATCATTTGTCTTGGCACCAGGGTCTAGTCATTAAAACATCACTTTAGGACAAATGCTTTCTTTGGAGCTGTTCACTGACTGCAATACACCCAGGTCTTTGAGTGCGTGTGTGCGAACACCCTTAAATTTCAAAAGTTATGAAAAATAAATGTGTTAGCAATCATAGAAAACCAAGGAAAAATACATTTTGTAGATCCTTATTTTTTTTTAAAAAACAGCAAAACCTGGATTTACATGTGAATATGATTAGAATTAGTTTAAAGGGTTAAAGGTGGTGCTGAGTAAGGATGTTAGCATAGCATATCATAATGATTCAAAGATGTGTGAACACACACCAGTTTCTGTTGACAGCACCCAAGAAGGTACTGAAAAGCCTTGATGGATTTGCCCCAGATGGTCAGGCATGAAAAACAAAGAGCAGGCTGGGAAAATATCTGTTTGTTTTCTATAGTTACCTGGATCTTTGTGTGTTTGTGTGGGGGTAAGCTGTAACTAAGTTTAATTTACAAAGACATGTTGATCCATGTCATGTAAACATATATATAAAAAATCCTCCTTCTTTTACACAGATTGCTGATTTTAAATGTCAAATTGTGTTCTGTACTAAAGGTCAGCAAATAAAAAGTGAAATGTTGGTTAGATTACGATGATTTAGGTTATTTATGAGTTCTAAAACGGCATAAACTTTACAAGGTTTTGAAATGTCAGATGAATAGGTTCAGCATTTTATCACAGATGCGCATCATTATATAAGTAATTATAGTGTAAAAACACTAATTTGCACTTTTCTGCTTCAATGAAATGATGGTAATCTGTAATTGGCATTTATTTCCAGCACTGATACCCACTGAGGGGTTCATTTGGAGCTAAATTTAAAACACCAAGGTGCTAATTTGTGTGATTTTCTGTTTGTGTATCTCTCTCTCCCTGTTGTGTATATGTGTAACTCTGTAAATGTGTGTTTATGGCTGTGCATATGGGTGTAGAAATGCCAGTTGCGCACTCACATCCTGGTAAAAGCATTATTGCTTCCCTCTCGTCTCTGTCCCGGCCTCCTGCTAACATGCCTGTTCTTACCTGGGCTGTAATGATAGTCATTATCACATTGTAATAGCAAACACACCTGCCAGCTTGCAGCTCGTGCCAAAAACACACCTGTATGTGGTTAAGTATAGCTCTGCCATAGGGAAACAGAAAGTTATAACCGGCCTCAAGAAATGACTGTGTATTCCATATGTGGGCATGTTTATTATTCCACAGCATCGTATATCATCAGATCTATCACTCTCTATGGCATTGGTGATTTATGTGTTAGCTCTTCCTGAAGGATCTGTGATATTGGCAATGTTTGCCCTTTTTTATAGAGAAAAAAAAACATGTTACAGGGGGGGAAATGTTTTTGAGGCTGTATTCTGGGCTTTTGTGTAATTAATCACAGTCTGTCTTAGTCAAAACAGCTTGTCTCCAAACAGCAACTGGGGCAAATGTTTAGAGGAGTTATGCATTATTAGTGCTGCTGGTCAGAAAAACATGAGCAGACTGTGCTAGGTCTGCAGACTCTGAGTTTGTTGGTTCCAGCTTCACAGCAATGTTCCCAGCTCGTCAAAGGCAAAACAAACTGATCCACAGCTTCACACAGCTGCTCATTTCTCAAGACATTCAGCTGCTGCAGTAACATGGCGTATTAATGATAAACAGAAGCCAGATACATATAGTATAATGGGATAATTCACACTCAACCAATGAACCATTTTAAATATGTTCAACTTTTGTAGCAAAGACCCATACTACTGATCCTAATGTTCTATTCTCTTGCGCAAAAAAACATAAAAACAATGTCAAATGTGGTAAAAACCAACAAAAAAGACAATATAGATGATACCATCAATAATGATTCATGTTATAATCTTGAGATCTACCACCCCTATGGTTTTGGCAGTTGGTTTGGTAAAACTATAATAAAGATCATGGTCATGGTTTAAAGAAACCAGTGATGTGGGGATAGAGATGGGAACTATGTATCTGTGGCAAGGCAAGGCAAGGCAATTTTATTTGTATAGCCCGTTTTTACAAACAGTTTGTCTCAAAGGGCTTTACATGGCATCGTAACAACATCCTCTGTCCTTGGACCCTCACATCGACTGAGGAAAAACTCCATGGAAACCCTTTTAACAGGGAAAAATCGGAGAAACCTCAGGGTGAGCAACAGAGGAGGGATCCCTCACCCAGGACGGACAGACGTGCAATAGATGTTGTTACAGACAAGAAAACAGTTTACAGTTTCTGTGGTCTCTGGCATCAAAGTCAGACACTTCACTGCAATCAACCACAAACCTGAGAGGTTTAGCAGCTTTGTCTGTCTGGTGGGTGGGAAGTCGATCACATTGTTGCAGGCTGAAGTGTCTCAATAAATACTGGATGATTTGTACAAGAGGAAAAAAATGATGAAGACATTCATTGAGGATGAAACCTCCCTTGATCCTTTGACATTACCTGTAGTGGCACCACAAGGCCGACATTTCTGGTTTTAAGTGAAACATCTTGACAGATGTCAGATGGCTTTCAGTCAGGAGAATCAATAATACAGGTGATTCCTTGATTTTTCTCACATCATCATCTTTATCAGGACAAATTTACATTTTAATTGTGTAGCATGCTGGCATGCCACAGTAAGATTTTATAGATATTTCTTTTTATAATAAAACATGACCCTTGTGTATGTTGCTACAACACACTGGTAGATATTGATTGATCATTTTATGTTTGTTCTGATATACCTAATTTGATATTGGTCAAATTTGGTTTGATAGGGCTTATGTCTCCCACCAATGAGCCAATAGCAGGATGATGATTCACTCTCCAGACATGAGCTCATGAAATCAACCAAAAGCTCAGTTCTTAATCAAACTCTTGCTAGTCTACCATTAGTCAAAAGTGCTGGCTAATCTCATCAATAAGAAAGTCAAACAACAAGCCACAAAAAGAGAAGAGAGGAGGTTGTATTTTTCCTCCAGAGAACAGACGTAGAAGTACCTCCCACTTCCTGTTCTTCAGCAAGCACCAGCATACATGGAAAGTGTGCAGCGTGCATGACCATGTCTGTGCATGATTGTGAACTATGTGCTAATGTTGCTGCTGCCGCATGTTTGGGCAGAATATAAAGTGATGAGCTAAAGTTGGGGATGTTGTTCCTATATTCATGAATCAAAAGCGACTGCTTGACTTGACATGCATGCTGCTGATAGGTGAATCTCATGCACATACAGCAGCATCACACAGGTTGTGTCTATTCCTGATTCACTTGTAGGCTAAAGCTGTTTCTTTCTGTTGCCCTTCACTCTCTGGTTGATATCATTCCAACACAATTACTGACTGCTTCACTCAGTCTCTCAGACCATTCATTTGTTACAGAGGCCTCAAGCGCCAATATCAACATGGTCATTCTGAAGTGTCAGACAAGCCAGTGATTCCAATCCAAGCATTGCTGTACCAATCTGCACAAAACTTGCTTCCTTTTCTGACTGTTTAGTCAGACGTTTGCAGTGTTCAGTGCCGATCCTTTGAAAATATTTCTTTGTGCATGTTTGCAGAGCATTTGCAGGAGGAACATCTTTACAAAGAGACAGATAATTGCATAGTAATGTGGATTTTAATTGCAGTCAAGTAACCCATACCCATGGTATGACCGCAATGGTCAGATGATATCCTGTCCACCATGGCCTGCTCACCAAGTTCACTAACATGTTTGTATTTCTACGAGAAAATAGGAAAATTTACCCAAACTGCAAAGTTTCAAGGCCAGACTTTTCCTCTCTCTCCAACTCTTTGCCTCCTTTTTCCACTTTCTGCATTATATTTCACTCTTTTGGTGTTCCTCTTTTTCTCTCGCTCCCTCCCGCCTTCCCGTCGTCATTTAATAGGTGGTAATGGCTAATCATGGGTAGTTTTGGGATCTACCAAGAAGTTATTTTTTTATGCTTGGATTTGTTTTGGTTTGTATATTTTCTAAAACACATATGGCAACAATGCCTCAGGGAGAGACGTGTACGTGTTTGTTGTGCTCATCAAGTGTTCCCTTCTTTAAATTGGCTTGTTAGATGCGCAGACAGGAAAGTATGTTTCGTGGTTCATACTTGTTAGAAGGTAAATGTCAAGAACAATTGGCCTGATGCTGAAATTGCTGCACAGATTTAAGAGGAATTGTTTGTGGGGTTTTTACTGAGAGTCTGTGCCCAAACACAAAGGATATGAAAATTCTCTGTTCAAAACAACACACTGCCGACTCTAACAAGGACTCGTAACTTTTCATTAAATCACTCCAGTGTCTGTCTCTCTGCACTGGCGTCCTAATGTACTGCTCTGAATAAATGAAACTGTAAATTTTACATGTCTTCAATCGTATCTCATTATGGGATAAATGAACCGACTTGACTTTACCTCCAGCTGTATACTGTATGTGTGAGTCAATACCAAGTTCATAGAAAATGGGAATATCAGTTTTTATGAATTCCCACTGAAGGGAGTTTTGGCAACGTTGAAGGAAAGTTTTGTTGAGAAAATTAAGTGCACATTGTCTAACTCATCCTTCATAATTATGCTTTTCATAACAGAAGCTGTCATTTATTTATTCTCTCCTGGAGGACAAGTTCTGGTTCCCACCAACTGATGGATGCGACCCTTCAAAAACCAAAGAGTCGGATGTCAGTGAAGGTGAAGTAAACCCACTGATCTCCTTGTCTTCCTTTACGACAGATTTATGTCCTTCCACCGTGGGCTCTGAAATGACCCCACCAACTGCTCCGAGGTCAAAGGTCAGAGGTGAGGGTAGAACAAAGGGAGACAGAGTGCTGAGAGGAGAGCGTGAAGGAAAAAGCTCCGTGTCAGCAAAAAGCTGTGGATCTAACCACCAAACACTTTATTCTCTCATGTCTGGATCCCTTCTCTCCTGTCCTGATTGATGAAGTGACCAGTTTTTTATTGTCTCCAAGTTAGGTAATCCATGGTGATTGTCAAGACGAGCTGGACTGGATGCTATGGGAAAGTAATCTAGTGCACACACACACACACACACACACACACACACACACACACACACACACACACACACACACACACACACACACACACACACACACACACACACACACACACACATCGAAGGATTCTCTCATCTCACACTATGTTGACTCAAGAGGCCCAGTATCTTTCACATCCTCTGAAACCTGTTCGGCCCATCCGCTCATTGACCCCTTTTTCACCTTTTTTTCCCTCCCTTTCAACCTCTCGTTTCTCCTTATGTGCAACCCAACACACACACACACACACACACACACACACACACACACACACACACACACACACACACACACACACACACACTCACACACTCACACACACTCACACACCACCGACCCCTGTGGTTATGTCACCTTTGAGCCAATCAGAGGGAAACCCCTGCTGAAGGTCTGGTCACAGTTTACTCAAGGTCAGAGGGGGGCTGCCAACACACTGGCCTTCCTGTCACCATGGCAACAACACAGTCTGGATACACACAAATTGCAATTTTAGCAGTAAAATGTGACAACTAAAGTCAACTGACAATCTGCTAAACTCCTCCCATAAACAGTCACAGCCTGGCAACCGTTACTACGCAATCCAGACCTAACTAGAGTTCCACTTTACATCTCTCCACATGTTGCAGTGGTGTCGGGGTGATACAGCATTTAAAACTGCACACATTAGCATGTCTGACCAACTAGATCCAGTAGAAACCTGCTTCACTTCCAAGGTCCAGAAGCGTTTGGTCACATTTCAAAAGCTCTGACCACAACAGTGTGTTGGAGCCTGTTCTGATGCTACTGCCTCAGCCTAGTGTGTCTGTCCATGAACAGCAGCACCTCTGCCTGCAAGCCTCCTGCTGTGTCATCAAAAGGTTACATCTGAAACAGCTTTTGAATGGTCGAAGATTTAATGAAAATACATGGTCGTCCACACATTTCCCATCCAGAAACAGTTACTAATCATATCTAATAGAAAGAAAACACTGATTGAACTTTGTGAAAGTGCATTTGGTCAGGTTTTCACCACAAACTTTCCTCGTTCTCTGGGCCAAAAGCTGCAGTTTAATCACTTTCACATTAGTCACAAAAAAGAGAAAGACACGCTAATCCGATTAGAGCAGAGAAACAGCCAAATTCCTGACCTTCTCTGACCATAACCCATGTTTGTCTGCACTCACTCGTGAGTTAGGGGCATCTGTTTCATATTGATGTGATCATAGACAGTGAAAAGATGTGGGGAAAAAAATGAGAACAGAGAGAAAACTTGAAACCCGGGGACAAAAGTGCTGGATCCCTGCTGTAGCAGGTCACCCTGCGACGCTCTGTGCATACATGTTTGCATGCGCATCTGTGCGGGTGTTTGCGAGTGCACACACTCTATAAAAACCCATCCTGTCTGCTCCGCTCAGCCATCTGAGCGCAGCTGGTGAGCAGACATCTGGGAAGAGAGAGGGAGAGGAGAGAGCAGGACAAAGAGTGTTAGACAGAGGGAGAAATGGAGAGGGGGTGAGAGCCAGGACAAAGGTAATTCTGGGTGAGTCAGACTGAACTTACAGAGAGAAGCAGTATGGATGTGTAGGTTTGAATTCAAGCATGGCTATGACATCTGGAAATGGTTACAGCTGTGTTTGGTTTTCTGTCAAGCTTCCTTGATCACATGCTTATCGCTGAAAGAATGGTATGGTTTTTGCTTATTTTCAGCTCAGCTTTTGGTCTGCAGGGATTGGGAGAGAGTAGATTTTTAGTTTTAATTTTTATCTAGCATTAGAGTTCCTTGGAAAATTGTTTCAATAATTAAAGGTCCCCTCTGTGTTATGTAGAAATGTCCTGATATATTAATATTCATGTATGTGTAACATGGTTTTCCCACATACAAAAAAAAAAAAAAGAATTGAAAAAACAAAACCGTGAAAAGGGGCTGGAAGCACATCTATGCTACTTCCTCAATGAAAATTTCTGGACCAAGTCCCTTGATCCCTGCCCACCGCTGCTGCCTGCCAAGTTTGACGGACCAAAGTCTCTTGGCCACATGTCTGAGCCTCAGTCAGACCCTGACTCAAATGAGGGGTGTGTTGTGCACCATAAGTGGTGACTAGCAGATGAATCAGAGTGGTAAGAAGACGAGTTAGCATCTTTCCTTTGTTTATGTTTGTTAGCTTGTAGCTGGAAGTGTCTGACGCTGCATTGTCAGTTTTGCCATTATAAACTCTCTCACAGGTTTCAGATTTCTTTCTTTTACCCTCAACCTGTTGGTCTCTTCCCCTGACAGTTCTGTTTATGTCTGTTTTATTTTAACTGGAGGATAAAGTAAGAAGGACATAATGCTTTAAACCCCCCCCCCGACACACACACACACACACACACACACATCAGTCATTGAAAAGCTGCGAGCTATAGTGGGTTTGTTATGGCTTCAGTGTGCAGTCACTGCCATGGAAAACTTCAAACTGAGATCCAATCCAAAGTCTCGAAAAAGGCAAAAACAAGAGAGAGGATTCAAAAAGATGGAAAGAGGAGGAAATGAGCTTCTGTCTGTGGAGTTAACTGATTATTGTCCTACAGCGGGAGGAAAGGAGGAAGAAATCAACCAAGGGAGATGAGGAGAATTTACCCTCTCCAGATCTCAGCTTTGTTTATCAGGAAGTAAAGACGACGACTGAAGCAGTAAAAACAAACACTACCTGAAACATGAAGGCACCAAAATCACTGTCAAATCATTTTCCTCTTGCAAAGGCAGAGCATGTTAAAGCTGCATGGACTGCACACTGCACATAATAAAACTTATGAGGCATGACAAAAGCTCTTGTTTACAGTACATTCTGTAGCACAATATAGCTATTTATGCCTTGTTTACAGTCATCGACTTTATGGGACATGACCATTGGAAATCAAATAAAATGGTCCTCAAAATAGAAAGCCCCATTAAGATCAATATAAACACTAACTTACACTGACATCTTTCACTTCAGTACAGCGGCTTATTGGAAACAGCACTACATTTTCTGAAGTATTATGGAAACCAGATTTTTTTTTTAATGCGTTACCCTGAACGGTCATGAAACTCAGCTGCTCATACAACATGCTGCTGTTCCAGGGTTTATGTTTTACAGGTTTAATGCTTACAACATTTCAAGTTACTCAAATGAACGCCACTGCTTTGGAAACAGAACTTCTGTTTCTTAAGTATTTTCTACAATCAAGCAGAAAACAATTCAGTGTGAATAAGAGGGAGACTTCCTTAATCGACTTTCATGTCTGTAATACCTAAAACAAAATCACAGAGGAAGTGAGCAACCAAACTGGACCGACTCTTGACCTAGAGAAGGACAGTGATTGCACCTAATTCCACAAAGCCTGCAGGAGTGCACGAATAAACAATGGAAAGTTAATTAGTGTTAATGTGTTAATGTATAAAACAAATAGTTGAAGAATAAGGATAAGTGATATTCTCTCTTCGTCAAGGTTTCCCATGGAAAGAGTAAAGTTGGCAATATTTTGTGAACTGATCCAATCGACTGAGGTCCTTCGATCAATCGGCGACCCGTGCATTTTGTTATAAAGGGCTGAAAAAAAAATCTGCCCTTTTGTGCTGTGCTGAGAGAGAGAGAGAGAGAGAGAGAGGAATAGAGAAGTCACATGAGAATTGAATTTAAAAGTTAGTTTTTAAATTGAGACATAATGAAAAACATGTGTTTTGACAAAAGATTTCTCAATTCATATTAAATGCAGCTATGGCTAGAATTATATTCTCTATACACACACAATGTTATGGGTATCGGCGATACTGATTTCAGAGATTGGAGATCGACGATGGTCGCCCTCAAAAACTCTGATCGGAGCAGCCTCACCACCAAACAGTGCTGTCTTTATAACCAAAACCCAACTAATCCTACTCCTCTGTTCCAAACACTATTAAAAACAAATAATTGGTTCATGCCTTTGCATCCTCTTCAGGTTCTGCTACATTTAATTTTCAGTCAGCCCCACACCGGCTGACTGCTGCCAGAAAGCAAGTCTCTTGCTTACAAAATTTGCATTCATCCGCATAGTCCCTAATTATTGCGCTGTTTACATTGACTTTGAGTAGATATTGTGCTTAAATCAGTGCGAGGCTATTTTAGAAATCGTCTGAATACTGCTATTTGTCACAGAAGATATTTGTCTTTGATAGGAATAATTGGATTTGGGGAAACGGGCCACACATACAAGGAATGTACTGGGAGATGACCTATTAGATGTTTTTGTCTTCATCTTCTAGTCATTTCCATCGCTCTCTCTCCTATTGTCAGGCTCCTCCAGATGGTGATATACAGTGACCCATCCCATTGCTGCTGGCATGAACACCTCCAATTTTTATTTCACATCCGTGACAAAAATGCCCTGACCCCTCCTATGTACAGTACCCTGCACTGACAGAGCCATAAATAATAGTGAAAGCTGGCGTGAAATGCCATAAAAATATAGCAGTAATTCCTCCCTCACCAAAATTACAGCCTTCACCTTCCCTCAGCACATGGTCACAATCAGTGCTGTTGTCTGTCAGTGCGACGCACATAATTTATAGCCTCGGAGAAGTTTGCCTTTCTTCTTTGCTTTGATGAGGATACTGGGGAATAAGACAGGTGTCCTTCCATATGTGCGAGGATGAAAGACCAAACACACAACGTTTATATTTTTGCAGCTACATCTCTTTGAGTCCTGTATTATCTCATTGGTGGAAGCCAACCTGACTGCTCCAGGTAGTGTATACACTGAGGGCCATCATAGAGCTGTGGGCAATTGCAGAGAGCAAGTTAACCACAAAACATAAGATCGACATGTAATAACAGATTCCGTCTTTTATTCTCTCTGTCTGCTTCATCTGGTTCTCGTTTAGGGATCAGCTAAGTGATGTGGCTCAACATGTGACCCGGTGTTACTGAAGGAGTCTGGACCTCTACTGTATTCCCATGTGTACGAGGCAAGCGTTCAATCTTCCGATGCTAAAATGATTTGGTGCAAACTCATCGAAAGTTATGAGATGGAATATAAGTAAAATTCAAAGGGCTTGGCAACAAGGCTGCTGATTATATTGATCTGAAGTAAATTAAATACAACATGACTGCAAAGCATCTCTCACATTTTTGCTAAATTGTTTCAACAAGTCCAACATTGTCATCTGCCCCCATGCTCCAACAACTGAGCAAACAAACAGACACACATCTCTGGTTAGGATCTTTTGAAAATGCATATTTGATGATAATTCTAAGAATAAATGAGTTTTGGTGATGGCAGAGACGTCATCTTTTATTTCAGTACAGCTCTTCCTGTTAGTGTGTATTGTGGGGGGGGGGGTATTTGTGCACATGCGAGTGAGAGAGACACACAGACATGCTCACACAGGGAGAGAGAGGGAAAGTCTGAGGAAAAACATGTACTGTGTGTCCAGAGTTATTATGAATATTGCATTTTGTGGAGTATGCATGGATGTAATAAAATGTCACGGATTCTTTATGTGCATGTGCATTTTACTACAGTTTTAAAGATAAAATGTGACAAGTTTATCTCCACAACTGGTGTTTATAATGTACATAGTAATCTGGATTTATACTCATCTACTCTTGTACTTTCGCTGCTCCCTGTATGAGATAAATGTCATTTATCAACCTGTCAACATAGATAACTGGATGACCAAAAACATGCAACATAAAGAAAAAATAGGACAGGACTGACAAAGTACACAACAGTTCAGGGCTGCCTTATTCTGTATTGTGACGTACTGTGTAATAAGGAGCTGCTCACAGGTAAACCTACAGTAAGTCTGGCATGGTTCGGTTAGTATGTGAAATTATTCAACTGCTGACACTGCTTGAATCGGGGAGGGTTGGGGCTGAAAACTACATGTTTGAAAATAGAAAAAGAGGAGGTGAGACGAGCAGCCATCTGTAGCCCATCTCTGTGGAGAGGGTCATTCAGGCAAGGACATGGCAGAATACATGTGGTTCTGCTGTGTCAGCTTTGATAAAGTCCAATCCAACAATGTGAAGGGATAAATCACATCATCTTGTATAGATCTTTAAGTAATTGACCGATGAGTCACTTCAAATATTTTTTACTGTCACGTTTAACTTTGTGGTCACAGAAAAAGAAATGTGGGAACGGAGGAAACTTTTTGATGACTAAGCTAAATGCAGCTCCTTAACCCATCAAGTCCCATGTGACTGTGAGAATGGACTGAGCAAAGACAGACACACTGGTCACCATTAACCACATCAGACCCCGGCTGACTCATATCTCAGGGGGGATGTCTGGGTGGTGTGCATGTGCATCTGCATGTGTGGGTATGTGGTTTGTGTGTCTTCCTCTGTGACAGCAATCCCTGTGTATTTGCTGTTTTGCAGCATTTTGTGTTGCTGGATGAAAATCTGAATCTTGGCATTTGTAAAAACCTGGGATGAAAATATTCCCACAGTGTTGACAACCATCTCCGATTTAACAAATAATCTCTTTTGTCTTCCTAATATGTTCTGACATTTTGCTAGATCACTTTTTAGAAAACAACTAAATCCACCAGTTTTGCTTTTTACATTTTGTGAGAAAAACTGTTCCTCAGGATTAAAATGAGAAAATTTATTCAAAACGCGGCCAAGTCTTCAAACTGTCTTCAAACTGTCCATCTGTGCAAGTTTTCCTCTTTTCCTAAGCCCTCACGCAAGAATGTTTGTTTCACAACACCAACCACTGTAATGGCCCACAGTGTCTTCCAGAGGTCTCGAACCCAATCGATAATCCATCAGGAGTGGTATTGGCTGATGTTGTGACAGACTGATTGAGTGCTTGTAACAAAGAATGTGTTGATGACATCAATCGCAGCAAGCTTCCACTTTGACAATAGTTTGTTTATGGATTAACTTCTTAAAGACTTAAGTGTGAAGGTTTCAAGCATGACTGATACTGTTCATATCGTCTTTAACGTGAAACATATCGTACTGTGAAAAACCTATGAAGAAAATGAAACACTGCATAACTGTTCTTACGTCATGGGAAATAACCTGTTATGTGTCATTATGAAACCATCTCAACAGACAAATCAAAATCAGCCCTGTGCCAAAAGAGGGGGGGGGGCACAAATTTTGCTTAGCTTAAAGGGATAGTTCAACTTTTTTGAAGTGGGGTTGTATGAGGTACAAATGGCCAATTAAGTATAATATCTGCAGTGGAAAGGTCTCTGCTCTGCTGTGCGTCACGGAGCCTGCCTGTGTGGAGGAATACTGATTGAGTTGGGTAGTTCCAGAAAAAAACTTATTCCTGACCAGCTGATGCATTGTAAATTTTTACTTTATACCGTACTCTTGAACTGGTGTATTATTTTGAGATGGGACTTCTCGTAGGCGGCAAAAATATGCTGATTATTTCCATTTATTTATTTATTTTATTGTGCAATACAAGTGACAAACATAAAGATACAACACAGCACAAGACAAGAAGGACCTAACACCGCACCATATAAGTTGTTACATAATGCACCAAAGATACACGCACTTTTTTTACTGAAGAAATGTAATAATTTGGTGCATTATGTAACAATTTGCAGCAAGTTTATTACATATGGCGTTCAAGAATTTTATCACAAAATGTGGCAGATCATTACGAAATGCAGCGTTATTACATCATGAGGTGAAAATGTTTTACATTATTACATAATGTGGCGCTACAGACCTTTCTACTGCAGATATTATACTTGAAGCAGAAGTAAGCGGAATGTTTGTGTTAATATAAGTCTTCCCAAGTCTAACCCAAATAGTTCTATCTTCCGACAGCAATCACTTCTATAGAGTGTTTGGTCTGAAACACGGGTCTGTCAGTCACTCTGCTCTGCTGTAAGCCGAGGAGAAAACTTTCCTTGTATCCTACAACCTTTATCCAATGAGGAGAGAGAACGGCATAAAGGGGCGGTCCTCTCTGTGTGTGCAGCCAAGGGATGCGCGTGAATGGGCGGGGACTGCTAACTCCATCTGCTGACAGGAAGTTAGCCAAAACCACCGGATCGCTTACTTCTGCTTTAATGGCCATTTGCATACAACCCCACTTCAAAGAAGCTGAACTATCCCTTTAAATGTTGAACGGGAAATACTCTACCAGCACCTGCACAAATCACATTCTTTTAACTCTGAACAGACAGACAGAATCAGGCTAGCAGTTTTTGTTTTTTATTTTGTTTCCAGTGTTTATACTAGATTATGCTAAGTTGCTGTTGGACGGCTGATACTCAGATGTGGACCATCTCCTTATTTTTCTACAAAATAAACCTCACCAAAAGAATGCTCATCATGTTTTCTCCCAACCACATTCGCACAACCATAACAGAGGTTCTGGTTAAAAAGGCAGGAAAGGATCAATTAACATAAATGTATGGTTACATTTAAATGAGAAATTAATGGTACCTACTCTGTCATTAAATATTACAAGACAGATTTACTGTACATTATGGTAAAGTGGGATTAACCAACCAGCTGGTGGCTGACGAGAAAATATGTAAATTAATTTTTTTTTTTTTAAAACCCATTATATTATACACAACAAATATGCATGAACACGCAAACATGCACACGCTCTCTTTTTATGTCTCACTTTGCCTTTTATTTACAGCTAACATTGTTCAGTGGGATGAAAAATAAGTATTTTAAAATGTCATCATAAATAAAGATATACAGAGGAATAACACAAGAAAAAAGTATAGAACTTTATGAAATAGCAGTGCACAGAGGCACAGTACCTGCTCAAGGCAGAACCAGAAAGGTTGCTGCATGTTGCTAAGTTAGAAAAAAAAGGCTTATCCACCTCTGAATGCAATTAAAGAAATCATTTGTTACCATGCTGTCACACAAGAAACATCTCATGGAAGACCATTTCCAAGACCTTCACAATAACATTGTTATGCTGCATAACAACAGCACAACAGATTTCACAATGCCTAATTGCGCCCACAAGCACCATTGTGGCCCATTATCTGTAAGTGGAAGAAGACATCACCTGGCCATCAACCATGCAGCAAAGCACAGAGAACGTCTTGCAGTATTTCTGACCAAAGAGTCACAGGGTTTGTCAAACTAGTGGCACAAGAGATAAGGACCAATCAGATAGCTTCAGGAGGACCCGGAAGGAGCAGGTGCAGTGGTCACAGAGAAAACAACCAACATGCCATGTCTTCCATGGACACCATGCAGGTGTTTCCCTTAAGAACCTGTTGTTGAAGAAAAAGCGCGATGAAGCTCATTTTCAGTTTACACAGGTCTGGAAAAGCCCTGTGAATTATAGTGGTAAAGTAGTTTGGTTGGAAAAGACAAAAAAACACCAAGTTTGGAGGAGAAGCAGCTCTGGTGGCTCTGCATATGACCCTATACACCACATACCCACAGTCACGTTAGGAGGTGGGTGTATTACTGGCATGGGACTGTTTCTCTTCTCATGGTACTGCCATGTTACATTATTGAAACAAAGATGAATGGTTCCATGCCCTGGGAAATTTATGAGATGAATCTATTGACTAGGATGATGAGATACGGGTGGGCCTCCCAGAGGGACAACAATCGAAAACATACTGCAAGGAAGACTACCAATTGGTTCCAGAGGAAGAAAAGTTTACATTTGAAGTTGAGGATTTAAAATTGGTCGGTTTTTAGAGGAATGTGCCAAACTCCCACCTGAGAGAGCTGCTTCTTCACACAGGAGGTGTTTTCAAGCTGTTGTTCTAAACTAAGGTTTCTCCACCAAGTACTGTACGTATGATGTAAACTTCAGTTATTGTGTTTAATCATTTTTGTGTGTCATTCCAGCAAATAAAACTTTATTTACTTTATTTGTGGACTGTAATATTCAGATTTCTTTATGTGTGTGCATTTCTCTTACATATTAAGTCAATACCACGTCGTGTAAGTTAGAAAACAACACAACAACTCATCCTACAATGTAAATGTGTTTGGGGAACATCCAATCACTCTGGAAATAACTACAAAAACAACATAAAGCTTGGTTAGAGAGTAAACAAATTAAACTTCTTTTTATCCATTCAAAGACAAACCCTAATGATCTCTGTTTAAATGCAAAGCATTTAAATTACATCACAGGCCACAGACTACAAAGACTTCTTTTAAGATGGTATGCTGAAGCAGCAATACAGCCAATGCTGATCCATAACAAGTGAACACCATGGCTTTGTAACAGGCCTCTACTTTTAAAAAGGAAACCCAGTTTGAATGGCCATAAAGCAAGCGTTGACCTTGAAGTCATTCTTTGATGATAAATTATTTCTATATCGAATGAAATAATCTATCAGTGATTCATTTCCATCATATTTTTTGGCTTTACTCATATTTATCTCATATCTAATCTAGATTTTTTTTTTATGAACATTTTAGTGTGCACTTGTGATGTGCATATGGTATCTTATCAGTATGAATGATATGAAAAGTTTTAAATCAGTGCAGGCTGACAGATGGTATGTAGCATTAGATTATATGTAAAGCTGTTCCAGACGTGATCAGATCCTACAGGGGAAAGTTCTGGCTGTGTTCTGTTCTACCCTTGGGAAAACAATTGGGATTCAAACATGGTTTTCTCATGTATCTTTTATTACTTGGATGTCAAAACAGCTGTGTTAGAGCCAAAGCAGTAAAAATATACCACCTCCTCAGCACTATCCCTTCATCCACAAAACCCACTGGTAAATATGTCAAATGTGTAAAATATGTAGAAATGTAATGTATGCACATTTTATTTTACCTTTTACATCAATACAACATAGGCCACCAAATGGCTCATTGAGGCACCAATGATTTGAGCTAAATGCTAATGTCAGTCCAAATGACAGTGTTACCAAATAGTACCAGTCATACCAAGTTTTATGCCAAAGATGATAAAATATTTCATAACATGGTTGTGACTTTAACTGAAAGTTAGGGGTTCACCAAATTCACTTGGCTTCTTCTTCTGGCTTTTGTGGATTTCTGCACTAAAGTTTAATGGACAAACCGACCAACACTGCTGTCCCTAAAACGCCACGGCACGAGAATGGGTGGCACTGAGATAAAAGTATTGAGTTGAAAGCAGGCACAGATGGCCAGCGTGGCCTGTTTTTGAGTAATGTGAGACACACATTTAAGACACAACAAAGTCATGGTAAGATGGTAACATTGTGAACATTAACATTGACTATATTGACTCTGTAACTTTGGGACTTTTATGTCTTAATCAATTCCGAGAACAATACTGAGACTGTCGCTAATTAAAGGAGACAAGTCTTTAAAGTGCTTCCAAATTCAGAGCCATTATCTGAGCAAACAGTGCCAGAGCTCAGTTTCACTGTTGACAAGAACATTCATAAGAAAAGCGAGGCGTAGTAGTTGTAGTTGCAATGTTACGTCATGTTGTAAAGTCTCTGTATTGTTGTCATTGAAGATGCTGTTCTGGGTTCTTATGTGCTCTGTTGAAAAGTAGCTTTAGCTATCTGCTGAGAGCTGTGTCCCTGTCAAAATAAACAAACTAATTAATGAATTAATTAATTACTTAATTAAGATGTGTGCTCTAAAACAAACTTGTACAGATATACAAATACAAACATACTGTACTGGCCCCTCATTTACTCTCACAATGTCAATGAAAGGATGTCAGATGTCAGATGTGCAGCAGCAGGTAAGGTAAGTATCCCAGGTAGATACTGACAGCGTGGTTTGTGATGAGTGAGCAGAGAACACAGGCTGACTGTAAGAAGAGAAGCTGCTGCAGTTTTACATTTATATTTGGCAGCAGGAAAAGAAAATACTGCAGCAGCTGTGATTAAAGGCAGTAAAAAACAGCCTTGGTTATGTTGTAATGACAGTATTGCTTTAGCAAGTTTTTCTGAGTGGTATTTTTCTTTTAATGACATGCAAATCGCAGGAGTAACAAACAGCATTAATGGTGGCTCTGTTCCATTCAGGTGAGCCAGCATACACAGTATCAAAACCCTGGAACTGGCAAACCTAGCTGGAGTAAAGCCATTTTAATGTTATTACACCTGTGTTTGTCAAGTCAGATTGGCAAATGTGTGTTGGCAGTAGTAGAAGCCAAGGGTGAAAAGGACATAAAGGGTCACCCCCATGGTCCTCCAAGGCCAAGCTTTGGATGGAGCACAGATCCCAAAAGTTACAGGTTTTTTTTTTCTTTCATGCAAAATTAATGTGTTTCAAAGTATTTCTACTTCTGATAAACAGAATACATAGACACTTAATGCTCCCTAGGTAAAGGGTGCGGGGGGATGTGGGAGTCTGCCTTCGTGCTTTTCACTCCCGTATTTCTCTCCCGCTGAGACAAGCAGAATGTGTGTTACTATGCAGCTCTGGCATTGTCAAAAACAAACCATTGGTAACCAAAGCTGACAGATTAAAGATGAGTTCAATCTGTTTCTGAGTCACAGTAATAACGCACAGAAGGACTGTTCGTTTAACCTACGATCTCTTCCATGATGACTGGACTGAGACTTAAGACGGGGCTATTTGTACGTTGTCGTTACCGTGGCTTCTTGTCAGGAGCAGGTGGTGGTGATTGTAGTTTGGCAATAGCTTCAACTATCATTGTCTTGCTAATGCAACGGATATGCTTCGTCTTCAGGGAGAAGCTTCAGTGAGTCGCTTAGGGAAAGTGACGAGATGGACTGATAAGGGCCAGAGCTAGCTGGTTTGCATGCTAACTTCAGTAAAAGAAAAAAATATATAGAAATCAGAGTTTACATTGCTGTTGCTTTTCAACCACTAGAGATAGTGAAGTCTGATGCTGAACATTTCTTCTAGACCGGTAACTTAAAGGGATATTTCAACATTTTGGCAAATTCACCTATTGATATAATCCCTATAGTTTTAGGAGTACCATTACCTTTAATTGTCGATGCAAGCTGTTTTGAGATCAGCGGGGCAGAGATGTGAGCTCTGCACAGCACATGGTATTCCCGGGCTTTCCCTCATCGAACTCATCAAATACAACAACAACTCCAAAAACACTCACATGGAAGTGACCTGCACATTCACCACGCTATGAAATAATAATGGAACGTTACGAGAGTTGTTTTCGAGGTAAATGCGTAGGCGGAACTACATCCCAGGCACGGCTGCTTGGCGGAGTAACTGGGCGAAAGTAGTTCAGAGTGTTTGCTTCACATGTCATAATGTTACATAATTATACGTTATTTTCATAGCGTGGTGAATGTGCAGGTCACAACTTGTCCACAAGAGTGTTTTGGAGTTGTTGGATTGTGTATTTGTTTTGACGAGGGAAACGTAGAAATACAGTGTGCCTCCACTGCGTTAGCTGAGCAGCTCGTATCTCTGCCCCGCCGATCTCAAAACATCTTGCACCGACAATTAAAGGTAACGAACCTACTCCTAAAACTATAGGGATTATGGTAATAGGCGAATTTGCCAAAATGCTGAAATATCCCTTTATCACCTGTTTTAGGGTTTATAATGGTTATAGTTTCATTTAAGTAAAAACAAAATATTTAGTAAAAGATATGATGTACTGCATCCCCTTCTACCATGGAGGCAAATCCTGCTTTAAACTTTTACATTTTTGGCCAAGCTCAGGTTGAGGTGTAACTGCTGAGTTTTTTGGTGTAATCGTTAAAATATTTATCGTGCTGTAAGGGATATTTCAGACACATAAAATGCACCTGGTCGTTCATACAAGAACACACTAAAATATTATTCTGTTCTGTAAATCATGAATTGAGATTCGCAAATGGTGTTGTAAGTCGATGAGCACAAGAGCGATGTCTTGTCATTTACCATGCATCAGACCTGTTTTTAGTCAGATACTATGAATAAATATATAGCTTTAATTCTGCTGCACACACTCTACAATGGCCCCATATATTATAAGTTATTCAAAAAAAGCACCATTGTCTGGACATAGATATCCAGTCAGACTTAATGCCAGACATAACTCCCAGGTACAGGACAGTTAACCCTTACATTGAATTAAGGGTTTATACAAGATTAGCTGCTACATACATGCACAAAAAAGGTTAAGGATTGTGGATTATGATGCTCATCCTTAGTCATGACAACACAGCAGCACTGTGGTGAACTGAGGAAAGTACAGTGTGTTCACAGTGTGAACCACATCGTTATTCAATGTAATGTAAAGCTAACAAATACCAACATGCCTTGTTAATCCTGGTCATAAATGGGCTATATTGTACACACACATCATTCTGAATGGCTGTAATTTGTCAAATTAAAGACCCACTCAAACAACTGAATTCCTTCCTGGAGACAACAACTGTTTCAGATTTGCCCCCTCGATGCAGTCATTTAATGGACCGGCTGCTTGTTTGGTACAGAGTGGTAGTGGCTGCATATGTCCTGAATTAAAGCGCTTCCCTCTGTTCTATGTTTTCTTCCTGCCAAGCTGCCCATGAGTTGGCTCATCTAGTGCAGCAGCAGCACACAGAGCAGCGGATGTCTGCTTTCATTCTGAATTGAAAATTTACCTCAGTGGGTCCATTAAAGACGTGTTTTTGCAAGCCAAATTACACTAATACCCCGTGAATACTATATCCTTTCTTTGGAGCAATAAGCAAACAATTAAAACATTCAACCAACTCACTCAGAAACTTGCCAGTCTGAAATGTTATCAGAGGTCATTGGCATTTTAAACCCAGGCTCCTGGAGGTAATTATCACAGGGCAGCACCCTGGCATAGGTTCTCTGAGTGACGTCGGACGCTGACCTCGGATGTGGCAGGGTCGCAGGCAGTGGGTCAGCCCCTTGGCAGTGCATCCAGTTCAGATTAACATTAACAGAACGTGACAGTGCTGAGAAGCTTTGAGCTCTCTGGGCCAAGGGATTAACTAGCGACTGCTATACCTGCGCTGCCTACCTGCAGTACAGTACCGAGAGCCACTGCTGTCCCACTTCCATACTACACATTAATAAGCATGCTCAGGTATATCCGCACACACACACACACACACACACACTACTTTGGCTGCACAGAGAGCGTACTGTTGATTTACTCACAGCTGCAGAGTCCAGGTGGTTCTTGACAGCAGTGATTCAGCTCCAGAAACCACTCTGAAAGACAGAGAAAATAAATACTGAGTGTTTGGAAAAGAGGATCAGTCTGTATTTGTTAAGAAAGGACATCAGTTTTCTATGTTTATATGTCATGACAAATACAACTCAGTCTGGGGAAACACTTGTATAATGTCCCCTGCATCCGCCAATAGGGATGACAACATCAGGGTGATGTTGGTATGGAGTTTGAGAGAGGCAGGGTATCTTTGTAATGTTGATATAATCATTGAGTTTTATTTATCTGTATGAGGGAGAGATTAATTTAGTTTGTTTTAGTTTTACTTGTTTACATTTGCTAAGTGCTGATTAACTCAACAACAGTTTCATCGCTACAATCTTGAATTTCTATCTTGCATCTGATAAAGCTTTAAATTCTTATTTTGCCCTGGGCATGACTGAGAGCTTTACTGGAAGGAAAAATAGGCCAGATAGGACGGCTCAAGTGTATTTAAAACGGTAGTGTAGCCTATCTGCCCATTAACTATGTCCCCATTATGGGCTTATTGGCATAGGCTGTCCTGAACCAGCTGTAAATATAATTAGTGACCACACTGAGCTGGAAGTGCCTCATGTTGACTCCTGCTTTCCAGGCCACAGTTGCAGACCCCCTCTACTGGCTACACTTCAGACTTCTTGTAACACTAAAACTGATCCAATAACTCTTGTTTTGTGTGGCCGTACTTAATTTTTTATGGATTTCCATGCACTGTGGCAAATTTACTCAGCGCTGTCAAAAATAAGTGGCTGAACTGGGTGCCAGTGAGAAAACGTCCGTATGGGAATCAGGTTTCCTGTAGTGATGCCACTTCAGGGAACAAAGAGTACCTGGTTCCAGACAGGAAGGAGGAAAAATGTTTTCCTCCAAAATATTATCATGCTCTTGCAGACACAGACACATCAAGAACGCACATTCATCACATTCTACTGTACGTAAGAGCTCCTAAAGTGGTTAATGAGGATTTTAACAGTGTTTTTTATGGTATGCAAATACACTTTTTATATAATGTTTGTATGCGGCTGAATAATAGGTGGAGTTTGGTCAGAGAGGTTGCTGGAGTCCATTCACTGCTGTGTCTGTGGTGTATTTAAATGTGCTGTGAAATATGTTGACATCATCATAGGGTTACAGAAAATATATTAGAGCTTCATAAACTAAATGGCAACAATCAAATAAACCAAACGGACATTTGAGAGCTATACAGCAGCTACTTTCACATCACTGGCAGACTAAGCGTATCGTCTCGTCGTTGTTTTACAAGCTCCCTTTTCATTAAGTGCGTGAAATGAAACAACAGTTTTTTAGGATCATCACATAGGTTAGAGTAAGGCTGCGGCCAGGACGAAGAATGTCATTCCTTATTAACAGAGACAGCAGCTTAGAGTTGAGACTCAGATTTCATCAGAGGAGAAGGAGTGAGTGAGTGAGCCAAGCAGCCCAGCGCAGTCCAGCCCCCGCCCCCGCCCCCGCCCCCACCCCCACCCACAGAGCCACCACCCTGAGATCTCCTACTATATTACAGTATGTCTGTGGTTTGCACTGAGCAGTGACTGACAGGCTGCACTATAGGTAATGAAAACATTATAGCCATCTGCAGTAATAACTGTACAACCAGATGAAGTTCACTGGAAACAGAGTTCAACTTGCTGTGAGAGAGACAGATATTTCTTGCATTTCTTCTGGATGAGGGATCCCTCCTCTGTTGCTCACCCTGAGGTTTTTGTTAAAAGAGTTTCAGAGAGTTTTTCCTCAGTGGATGTGAGGGTCTAAGGTCAGAGGATGTTGTTGTGATGACATGTAAAGCCCTTTGAGACAAACTGTTTGTAAAAATGAGCCCTATAATAAAATTCCCTTGCCTTGCCTTTACGACAGTGCTTTCATAAAATCTGTGAACACACACATACCCGGATGAAATGTCAACATTGCAGAGCCACATGTCTCTCCCTGTTTTTAATCATGGGATGTGCCAATCTGTGTTTGTGAATGGGTTTAGCAGCCTTTTTGAAATGCATGGGCCTTAGAACACAGAGACATTAAATGAAACACACTACAAAGCGTCAAGTTTATACACTGTCCTTATGATGTGCTCATACCTAAAATGTTGGACTACTACAACACCTGCACTAAGCAACATGACTTTGGTGAAGGGTGACTGGTCCGTTCATCCATCTAGAATTCCTGTGTCATGGAGTAATTATTATATAATGCTTTTAACTTTATTTATTTTACTTTCTATGTGTGAGAACATCCAGATATGAAAACCAAAGGTGTTCCACAGGGATTCATCCTGGGTCCACCCATATATATTTATTGGTGATGATGATGATGATTCACCAATTTCCTATTGGCCATTCAAAGAGTTTGAAGGTTTATAAAATGAATTGGACAACATATAACTGTATTGACATTAAAGCGAAAAGTGATTCTCAGTATTTGAAATGATATGTTTGGTTGACCCTCCTTGCATGTGAGATGTAATAATTACTGGCATATTTTATCTTAAGAGGTCATTATGAGAAAAATCATCATCCTACAGCCCATATTTACCTCACTGAAACTATGATTCACATTTAACTTGCTGCAATAATAAACGGATGTTTGAGGAACCAGAGGTGACAAAGTGAGGATTCTGAGTGATTTCTCTGGAGCTGTTTTTGAAAGACATCCAAAAATGAAAGCATTCAATCCCCACTCATGATGTGGAACGATAACCTCACACCTCAAACTTTTTGAATGTTTCCTTGTTTATTATTAGGTTTTATTGTGTGTGTTCCCTGGATCAAGTGTCATTTTTGGTACAAGTGTGAACAGGGCATTGCTGTGGTGAAAGAAAACTGGCTTACTGGCAGATATAAACTAGTTCACAAGGTAGGAAGGCAGGTAGGTGCAGGCGCAGGTAAGCAAAAAGTTGCAGGAAGGAACACGGTGAAATCCCATGAGAACAAAACTAAACTCAAGAGCTGACAAAGAGCTGGTGACAATGGCTATGTTTAAATAGTGATTTGAGTGATTATGAGACTTGGAACAGGTGTGTGGGAGAACTAGGCCCAGGTGATTGTAAATGAAAAACAGGTGAGCAGATGGACATGGGGACAGGAAGGAAGTGCAGGGACATCTGGTGGGCAGATGAAAGATGGCAGGACTCAGGGAAATGAAGGGCCTGGAAGAAATGAGCAGGGCCTTTAGACAAAGTCTGAGGGTAGCTAGGAAACAGACAGAGAGAGAGAAGCAGACAGTGACAGAGCCAGGCTAACCTGTATAAATAAAAGGTTACAATGTGTAATGTGAATGCGTGCAAATGTAGACTGGGAGTATGGCTGGACATGTGACATGTGGGAGCAAATGAGAGGAAAACGAGAAGAGAAACTGTCTGAGGGAGTTTAGAGAAGGGAAGCATAACAGTGAATGAGTGAAAAGTGAAGGAGGAAGGAAATAAACAAATACGCATGAAAGAAAGAATGACAGAACAAAAGAAAGAAAGAAAGAAAGAAAGAAAGAAAGAAAGAAAGAAAGAAAGAAAGAAAGAAAGAAAGAAAGAAAGAAAGAAAGAAGAGAAGAGAAGAGAAGAGAAGAGAAGTATAACAGTAACGATGTAATAGGGAAATTGTTGCTCCATCATCAGCCTTGTGTTGAGATACTTTCTGCATGTGGGCCTTGGGCACTTCTGGCCACACACTACAACAGGGGAGGGGTTCCCCTTAACGCAGAGGCCAAATGAGGACGAGAGACTGTGTGTGTGTGTGTGTGTGTGTGTGTGTGTGCGCGCACATGTCGAGTACATATATGTGAGCAATTCAAATCCTGTTTTTATGGGAAGCCGTTAAAAAGCCCAGTTATCCTCAAAATGGCCCAAGCTGTGACCTAATGCCACATCTAGTGAGCCACGATAGACAGAGGGATCAGCTACTGAGTGAAGCCTGCAGTTAAGACAGACTGATGCCTTTCAAATGAAAACCATATGAAGACTCTAATTGTACGGACCTCATCCAGATTACACAGAAACTGTGAAAGAAAACGACTCACGGCAATTAGGTGCAGTTGGAGAAACTGTCGTTAGGCCAGTGGCACTAATGAAAGCAGCATGAATTCAGTAGTTTATGGAAAGTTGATGTACTTTTCTGCGGATGAGAACGACACAATCCGGCATGTTTAAGTGGAGACAATAACACTGCCTGCTCTGGGATTGCACATCAGTGTGCAGAGATTTGTCAGTCATCACACACCTACTGTATGAACACAGAGAAACCATTGAGAAATGTAAGCATATACACACACTCTAAGAACCAAATCTCCCTAAGCCTGTAATTTCCTGGCCGCACGTGCTGAAACACAGACTGGCCTTGAGAAATACATCTTGACTGAGTTATTCCTATCTGCGCTACTCCTCTAACACTTCATCACAAGTCTGGTCTCTGCCAGTGGTGATGACAATGATCCGCTGATGTGTCTCGCAGTGTTGTGTGACTTTTTCATGCACATATGAATATGCGAAAATAGATACTTCACGTTTCCAAGATTCCGACCTCCCATCTATCCCAGTTACAGGAGAAGAAATTAGCCTCATAGTACTGCAGGAGAATGTTTTGGAAAAGTGGTATTTCCCAATAGACTGTTTTAAAGCTGTGCGCTGCTCCGGAGGTATGTGGAAAATGGTTCGTCCCAGGTGGTTGGCTGTGAATGTGCCCTACAGAAGGAAATTTCCTTTACTGAGATTTTTTTTGGTGGTTTGTGCACAGTGTGTTCCAGCATAAATCATAAGCTAATTTATCTCTGATGGATGCTTTGGGAGCAAGGGATGGCTACACTCCGGCATTTACTGGGTTGGAAACTGTGAAATGTTTACCCATTTGGAAATGGCAACAGCAGATGTAAAATGAAATATGAAGACCATAAAGAGTGATGAAACCATGTAAGAGCAACTTTATAAGCCGTGAAAGCGCAGTATACAGGCAGAGGGTGAATTTAAAAGGAAGGAAAGGGCAAACTTGACAGGAATGAAAAGAAGAGAAAGAAAGAGGCTTCAAGAAGAAAACAGGAAGTTCACTCACTAACTCATGACACTTCAACTCTACTATAAAGCTTCACACACACACACACACACACACACACACACACACACACACACACACACAGAGAGAGAGAGAAAGAAAGTTGAACAGGCAGATGAAGAAGCAATAGATGACTTTGTTGTAACCAACATTTTATAAGGTCTGTAAATGTTGCCAGTTCTTTCCAAAATGAGAATCAAAACTTTGTGGTAATACAACACACATGCTTCCCTAACAACAATATTGAGAACTGATGCTGCCCTTGTTTACCATCACCAAATTCAAATGGAAATTTTACAAAAAGGTAAATAAATAAATAAGTATAAATCCAGTAAATAGTCTTGGCGCACTTCTCTTTAATGATGACATTTGGCTTTGTTTTGTTGGTGCTGTTCCTTTCGCAGGGTGGATGTGGTACAAATCTGAATGCTTTTCTTTCCACTCTGAAATCTCACACATGTACTCTATGGCGCCTGCGGCCTCTTTATTCTTTTTTTAAAATTTATTTTAAGCGTCTTTTTTCAGCATCAACCTGAATTTCTTCAGAATTAATATTGTATCATTTTATTTTTCAAGACAAGGCGCTGACTGCAGATCACACATCAGTATAATAATTTCTAACCACTGTATGAACTCATGGCTCCATGTCTTTACTTTCCAATAACCAATATTCCAATAACCTGGAACATATTAAGCACATTATTTAATGTCGCAAAGATGAACAACCACAACTAAATGGGAATCACAGATGGAGTCTCTCATGAGCCATACCACTTCTCACAGAAAATTCTGCCATACTGTAATGAAGCCAAGAGTTGTTAGTGCACTATTCAGGGTTGTTCTAACATTAAGTGTATTTATTCAGCCTGCAATCTGCAGCCCTGTCCAGCCCTCCAGGTTACATTCATGTGGTCGGTAGAACTACAGACCAACAGTCATGACGTTTCTTATTATAGGACCGCCGACGTGCCTCCTTCACATTCTGCAAAAGCCACGTTCTCCTGTGCCAAACCAAACTGGTACAAGGACCACACAGATCTGAATGTGTGTGTGTAGGGGAGGTAAGATAGGTAATAGTGTCCAGTCAGGCAGGTGGATGTCGCAGAACTGAATTTGTGCAATTTCTTAATCTAAGTATCGTCCCTGCAAAATAAACATTAAAATAAATAAAATAAAAACTGTCTGTGCTCATGGTGAGGAGGTTGTTAACAATTATACACATGCCGATGGGCACCACTGAAATGATTCCAGCAGCACCTAAAGATAATGTCAATGTTCACGTCTGCAGCCAAAGAGAGTGACAGCTGTTACAGTTTACTCATGTGCAACCGGCTGCAGGTGAGAGCAGAGGCTGCAAGTGGCCCGTAGAAATTGTTGATTTCTCTACAATTAATAATATAATAATAATTTTATTCATAAAGCACCTATCAAAACAATGTTACAAAGTGCTTTACAAGGCAATAAAATAAATAACAAGGTAAGATAAGAACATAAAGATCGTAGCAACCAGATAAAACAGAACAAAGCAAAAATAATCGAAGTACAATGTAATGATGGCAAAACGAAAAGACGAAAAGAAAATAGAGGATAAAATGATTACATCATAGAAGGCCATTCGATAAAAGTGTGTTTTTTTTTTTTGTTTGTTTTTTTTGGGGGGGGGGGGGGTTCATGCCTTTATTAGATAGTACAGTTAAGAGAGACAGCAAATGGGGAGGCAGAGAGAGGGGGAATGACAAGTAGGAAAGGGCCACCCGATTCGGGATTCGAACCGGGGCCGCCTGCAGCAAGGACTTCAGCCACTTAGCGCCCCATAAAAGTGCATTTTTAGCAAAGTCTTAAAAGTAGACACTGATTTAGCAAGTCTGAGCTCCTCGGGTAGACTGCAGGTGTAAAGCAGAAACTCCTGACTTCAGTAGGAACATAAATCAGTGAAATGGATCCCTTCGATTGAGTAATAACACAAGTTATTAAACTACAAACACTGCACCTACGAGACGTATATCCCTCCATACCGACCTGTCCCAAAATCAACACTCTCTTGTTCATCCTCAGGCAAGGATGAGGAGGATGCTTACGAGATGGTCAGTTTTAGAAATGAGAGGTTTTCTGTTGACTGAACAAATAACTACAAGGACCAAAATCACAGTGCAATTGTAGTCATGAAATGAACCATCAAGGAGAAAGTATTTAAACTGTGCTAAAAGAAACAACATTTCTTGTGCATTTTAGTAGCATGCAATTACCATTTAATTTATCTGTCATGATTCATGCTAAATTAAGTGCAGTGTAGCAGGTCTTTATTCTGTTTATATATAAACTGTAAATTCACCATGGTATGCAATCTTATGTCTTCAAGATATCTAACTGTTTCACCACACTGCAGCCAAGAGGAAAGGCACAGGCAGAAAACTGTAAGAAAGCAGTGAGTTGTACAGTATACCAGCAAAGTATGTGACAGCTATTATATAGCTATTATAGAAGTGTGCATTAATGCAATGAACCAGTTATAGTAACTGATTTAAATCTGATTCACATAAACAGAGAGAGAGAGAGGGGGGGGTAGTAGCACCGCCCAGCCGGATCTTTCACTGTAGCTCATGGAAAAAGGAAAGTACCAGAGCAAATCCATAAACGACAGTGAGGAAGGAGAGAGCAATGGAGCTTTACTGCATAACACCAGTGACTCAAAGATGGGACAGCCCTCCCTGCAGTCATGGTACCAGATTAAAAGACACTGGACAGCACATGAGCCACCACCATGTCTTCCTATTGTAAAGTGATTATACTTCAGTCAGCGCATCAGCAGCACGTCTCAAAAAGGGACATTTACTATTTCCTTAGTGTTCAGGACAAGAGACAGAGCAGACAACAGGTGACAGAGATCCAATGGCAGCTCGACAGCGCCATCTGCAGGCACAAGAAGCTAACACCAACTACCTGTAGGATAGAAGTAGTAGTACAGTGTATAAGACAACTGTTTTCTTAAAGATAGGACAAAACTATGTATCTATACTGTCAATATATTTAGCCTTAAAGTTATTTGGTTTGTTAATGATTTCATTAGTTCTATTCATACATACATACAGGCAGTGACACAGAGGATGGACACAAGACACCACAGCAGCCAGCCGACCTGCCCAGGAGCGCCGCGCGCCCGCACAACTTCACACACACACACACACACGCGCGCGCGCGCGCGCACAAGAGAGAGAGAGAAGAGAGCTCGGTCCCGCATGCGCAGTGGCAGCTGGCTGTGTGTGTTCAGGAGGTTGGGAGAAGATGATGCGGCTGAGCATGCACGGACCGGATGCATAACTGGCCTACCTTAGTCATAAATTCCCTTTTGCCTTGTCTAGTTTCTTGCCAAATTGCTGTTTAATGTCGAACTACAGCCGGAGCGACGTGGAAAGTGATTAACGGGAAAGGAAGAAGAGGAAAAGAGGGCGCAGTTGAAGAAGCAGAGGAGCGGAGCAGCAGAGAGGAGCAGGCATCAGATTGCACCGGATGTCATTACACGCGCTTAAACATCGAGGACGTGAGTAGCTGCGCCTTTTCACTGTTTGTTTGTTTTATTTGTTAATGTCCCGATGGGGGGGGGGGGACACTTTAAACCATGTTAGTTATAGTTTGGTAGTTAATCTTATTCTGATCATCATCCGCTCCCACAGTTCAGCCTGCCACCTGTTAGGTCCCGGCATGAAGCCGTGTTTCACTTCAGTCAAACCCCGCATATAAAACTAAATGTCAATGAGTTGTGTGGCCGGAGAACAGCTGGAACACGTTTAAAATAAACTGTGCAACATGTCAGATTTTTTTATTGTTATTTAATAAATGCAAAAAAAAAGAAAAGAAAAAAAAACACACAAAATATGCTGTTAATTTTACAATGTTATGGTTTTGCTTTGACATTTTCTTTATGAACAAGGTTTTTTGTAGCGTGCCATAGCACATGCAGGCAGATAACCATCAAACAGGCTTGTGGGTCGTTGGGCATTTGTACTTACAGGCCTACATCTAAGCTCGTTGATCAATTGAATTTAAGCCTCTTGAGCGGTCCGAGCGAAACCTGCTGACACATGCGCCCCAGTCTTTTTGTGTGCGCTCAACCCGGTTAACCCTCTCTAGCTGATCTCCCTCTGCAGCTGAACTCTGTCTCTGTTAATATATGAAGTCCTGCAAAGCAAAGAAAAAATGTCCACACCCATATGCAATATTGCCCTCGGATTCTTTGCTGTCAGTGGGCACTGGTGGACAGTAGTTACTGTATGATTAGCAATTAAATATTTAAAGGGCAGCTGATCTGACGCATCGGATTAATTATAGATTAATATTGAGACACCTGCTCTCAGGTGGATAAGACAGTGTAGTTATGTAATGATGCTTAATTAGAATCAATGAGCTGCTTAATGCTCTCTCTTAATGTACTATCAACAATTACTAATTTATAGTCACTTTTTCCATATTTGTCCTGATAATTAATAAATTAAAGGAAATTAACAAATTAAAAAGCAAAGTATTATTAAATCTATGTATCCCTGTAAAAGATAGAAGAGTGTCAGGAAAAGAGGATAAGAAATTGCCCTGTATCCTCCATCCTGTTTTCTACAATTGGCCTCTGTCAAACTGTTGAGGCTGGACAGCAATCATGAGAATCAATGAAAAGTGCATTATCATCTAGTGGAGGAGGTTAATGTTACCATACTGCTCCAAATGAGGCAGAGGCCTAATGTTCTCCTTTAGGACGTTTTCAGCTGTGCTGAAAAGAACGTAGTTGAAAAGCTTTGCTTGTGCATTTATTATGAGCCGAGTATGACACAGCATCATGCAAATCCCAAACCAAACGTCTCTAACTGGCTGCTCTATTCTCTGAGAGGAGGAAGTCACTAACATGGTGCTGATCGGTGTTATCATGGTGCTAAGTCCAGACAATATTAGGTTGAGAAGTACGGGCACATTTGCAAGCTTGTTGTGGTTGAGATGTTTTTCAGGAGTTTACAAGCAGAGGTG
Source organism: Trachurus japonicus (assembly GCF_045865225.1). Classification (NCBI taxonomy): domain Eukaryota; kingdom Metazoa; phylum Chordata; class Actinopteri; order Carangiformes; family Carangidae; genus Trachurus; species Trachurus japonicus. The sequence goes on from NC_140930.1 coordinate 23,683,659, forward strand.
GACAGAGTGATGCATACCGAGGACACAAAATGAGTCAAGAATGTAGCTCCTCATGCTATTTGTTACACTGATAGGATACGTATGGCATGTAATTTAATTTGGGTGGTCCTGACTGACTTTGACTCTCCTGCCTCCCTCCCTGTCTCTCTCCGTCTCCTCTCTCTGTCCCTGCTGCAGTATAATCGAGACCAAAGGCAGAGCCATGGAGGTGGTAACACATTTTGTGAATGACACTGTAGAATTTTACAAATGGAGCCTTACTATAGCAGGTAAGACCTTTATATTTACTTGTTTTTAAAACTGTGCCACTTCAGATGCATGATCGTTACAAACATATCTATCCGTCTGCACTGTTCGAATCACGCCCTTAGTTTTCATTCGTGTATATCCACATTGTGGATTCTGATAAGATTTTAGTCACCACATTATTTGGAGAGAAATTGTACATTACATTCTACACAAGTCTGACAGGTCAAGATGAACCAGGAAGCAGACACTGGTAGTTATTATTGTCATTATTAGTATTAACCTCAATGTCTAATTTTACAATTCTGTTCCTTTTCACCTCTAAATAAAGTGTTAGTTTGTAGATACATGGTCAAATTGGACACGGAAAACTGCAAAGTTACTGTGCACTGTGGATGTGGTGGTGCTTTTTGTACACTTACTCTATCTTTGGACCAATTCTAATAAGTAATGTGTTATTGTTACGAATATAAATAATGTCAGCAGAACAAGGGGTAAAGCTTTGGATTCAAATTGTGACATTATCTGCCATTATCTGATTTACACTGTGACAGTTTGTTTTCTATAGCTGTGTGTATGTCAAGTTAATTGTAGAGAGTAAGCTTACTGTGCACATCAGAGGTGTCAGGACTGATTTACACTGATGGTGACAGTTTGTTTTCTATAGCTGTCACACAGCTATAGAAAACAAACTGTCACCATGCATGTCACCAAGCAAGTCCTGACACGTCTGATGTGCACAGTAAGCTTACTCTCTACAATTAACTTGACATACACACAGCTATAGAAAACAAACTGTTACCATCAGTTGTTGTTGTTCTGTGGCTTCAACTCTATTTCTCCTGTTTTTTCCTTCAGACAAGAGGGTGGAGAAGTGGCCGATGATGGCATCTCCCCTCCCCACACTGGCCATCAGCTGCCTGTACCTGCTCTTCCTGTGGGCGGGGCCCAGATACATGCAGGACCGCCAGCCCTTCACAATGAGGAGGACCCTAATAGTCTATAACTTCAGCATGGTGGTCCTCAACTTCTACATCGCCAAAGAGGTCGGTGCCACAGTGGACTGAGCCTGTGGAGTTTACATGTATTAACATTTAGATAAATAGATATATGTAATGTCTTATAACCCTAACCTTAACCCTTAGACAGAGCAGCTACTTAACAAGTGTCAGTTAGTGTCTGACCTAATAGGCTTTAAAGTCTCCAGAAAAGTAGATTTCACCTAAATAACACACACTTGCCAATATAGAGAAGCATCTTTAACTTTAGCCTTTCTGCCACAGTGTACTGACATACCCACAAGTCAGAAGGTCTTCAATATAAATCTGTTTTCTTTTGTATCATGTCATTAATCATGCAGATGTGGCATGTTTTATATACATATATGAAATGACACTATACAGATGATTACACTGGTGGAGGCACCACATTGCACAAACCAAACCATTCACTGTTGTGTGCCAACTGCTTAACACACAGAAAGCAACAACGTCCTCATGGTTTTGGTCATTCTGATTTAATATAGCAGTGGTTGAACCAATTGTTCTTTCATTGTGGAAGCTGTAGCAGAAGATGGAGTCTAATGATCATGTTTTGAATCTGGAGGGTTTTTTATTAAAAACAGGAAAATAGCTGGCAAAACTACGTATGACTTTTTTAGTCTGAGTTGTATGCATCTTTTAGTGTTTTTACCCTTCTTGTTTTAAAAAAGGACACATCAACGGGGATTTGTGTTCACTGCAGCAGTTAATAGCTTTTTCATGTACTGTAGGGGGTTAGAGAAATATCTGCTCTTTTCCTCTCAGCCTTGTTCTGACATTATGTTTTCTCATTAGCTCCTAATAGCCACTAAATCAGCCGGGTACAGCTACCTCTGTCAGCCTGTCAGCTACTCGAATGATGTCAATGAAGTCAGGGTAAGTCGCCCACACACACACACACACACACATCACCAGACAAGGCTGTGCACATGCCACTCAACTGCTCAAATGTGAATAAACATATAGGATTCATATTACAAAGTGTTTTAACTTTGACTTATAACTTATTGAAGCAACAGGGTTTCCAGGTCTGATGCTGTGATGTCACTGTGCACATTAAGAAGACGACTATTTCTGCTCCTCAGTGTATTTACATCTGTCAAGAGCTAAAAGAGGCAAGAAAGGGATGAAGGATTTCGAAGTAAAAGTTTATATCACTAGTGATTTCAGGACAAGGAGGGTGTGGCCCTGCATTCAGAGAGGCGGGAGTAATTGGTCTCGCCACCCTTAAGCTCCACCCCCATCTCAGGCCTTGCTCTTTCATGATGGCATCATTAAGCGATAACAGCTGCCACCGTGCCATGGCTTAGAGATCAAGCTTGTGTACTATGTGCATGTGTGTAGCAGGAGGGAGGAGTACAACTAAGTTAATCAGGAGAACACAGAGACAGTTTGAGACAGGATTCTTTAAGTGGAAAGATCTACAACATGTCTGTTTTCCAGATTTCCTCACGTGTTTGAATTAAAATAAATTGCTGCCTTATCCTATTTCATATATCTTTGCCGTTAGTGTTTCTGTACAATTCAAGTATGGCAGGCAGCAGATTTGCCTCCCTGGTTGTTGCTTTACTCAACTTTCCGCCCTCTGTTCTTTCTGTTTCAGTATCATATTCTTTTCCGTTGGGCCTGGTTTACAGCTCTAAACCTTAAAATAGCTCTCTGCCATGCAGTAATTGTTAGCAGTACTTCACTTTACAGGGCCGGAGTCAGGGACTGAAGAGAGATGAATAGGACCTTTAACTGACTTAACTGCAAGAGTGTCCACAGAAATGTTTGCAAATTGCATCCAGAGACTTGAGCTGTCATCTGTTTAAGATGCTATCAACAGTGGTGTTATTGTCTAAGATCCACCCTCAGTACAGAGCAGTTCTTCATGTTGCTCTGTTTCATATCTCTAGATAGCATCTGCTCTTTGGTGGTACTACATCTCCAAAGGAGTGGAATTCTTGGATACAGTCTTTTTCATCCTGAGGAAGAAGTTCAACCAGGTCAGCTTCCTCCACGTCTACCATCACTGCACCATGTTTATCCTCTGGTGGATCGGTATCAAGTGGGTCCCTGGTGGACAAGGTGAGTTAAAAGATTGTCATTTTTTGATATACAACTGATAGATTTATCAGATTGATCTTGTGTTTGTTCTAAAATCTTCCCGCTTCTGTCTTGAAGTAGTTTTCAGTTGCATGCAAACAGTGTCTGAACAGCATGACCGCCATCACATCTGATACAAATTTAACATTTTTCCGCAGCATTTTTTGGTGCAACCATCAACTCTTCCATCCACGTCCTCATGTACGGTTACTATGGCCTGGCAGCACTGGGACCTCAGATGCAAAAGTACCTCTGGTGGAAGAAATACCTCACCATTATTCAGATGGTGCGTATTATTTTATGGCTGTCTCTCTTCAATCTGTGGGTGTTGTACACTCATGCAATGTGGATTTGTTTGCAGATGTTAAAGATTTGGTGAAATATTAATATTGAATTAAGCAATTAAAACAATTAGAAGCATGCGAAGAAGACAAATGAGTCATATTGATGTCATGGTGTTAAGTATTAAGGGCTTTTGTTTCATTTGGCAGAGAAACAGTTATGATATGTAACAGTTCTTACTTTGTCACTGATCTATGTCTACTCAGTGGTTGTTCCAAACATTTTATGAACAAACATGAGGAAAGTCTTTACAAAAACAACATGGGGGACAAATTAAAGGAAAGATCAACATATCTTTGTAAGGTGTTGGAGCAGCACCAGTTCTTCGAGTCTCTGAACTCTACTAGAGGGATGAAGATCATTCTTCACAAAGATATTGTCTCATTCGGTGTTTTGATGGTGATGATGGTGGAGAGAACTTCCTGTTTCGTCATAGGATGAAGTTGATCACTCAGAACAACTTTAGTTTGCAGTGACTCTCCTCTCTAAGGGCATAAGTGGATCCAGACCATGAACCAGATCCCCTGACTGTAGGGTCCAACATTCAGACCTGTGTTGTCCTCTTGGTGGACGCCTCACATACTCTCAGCTTCCTAATGAAGGACGCCTCATGGGATCATGTGACTTTTCTCCACATCTCCGTGGAGCAGTGCGCTTGGTTTTCGTACCACTGAAGTCTCTGATGTTGGTTCATGGTCCTAATGAAGAGCTTCTGCTCTGCAGCCAGACTATAATATCCCTCTGTCTCTATGTGCTGACAAGCTGCTGTTGCTGACTCAGCCTGGTCACGTCCTGCATTGAGATTCTCAGCCACCTGAAGAAGAGTTGCTCTTCTGTTTTCTTTACAATAACACTAATCCCTGCTAACATCATGGGCATTGACTGAGCTGTGGACCACAATGGCCAACCCTATGTACTGGTGTCACTTCAGTCTATTGAAACATAAGCAAGTTGTGGATCATTGTGACTGAAGCTATTTCCCTTCATCCTCCAACAATGAGGTCTTAGATCTTCTCCTGTTGCCACCTGGATGAAGAATCTTTATCAACTTGGCCTGATCAGTATTTTATACTTGATCACTACAGAGCTACAGAGACTAAACAGGTTTATCCTTTCATTTGTCACCCATCTGCGGGAAGGAAGTTGCTGTAATTAACACATGGTCACTAATGTTTTGTTGTTGGTTTATTCTACAGGTCTACAGTGTCTCAGGCTGATGTCATTTTGCTAACTCTTCTGTGTCTACGTTTTATGTGTTCAGATCCAGTTCCACGTGACCATCGGCCACGCCGGCCACTCCCTCTACACTGGCTGTCCATTCCCCTGCTGGATGCAGTGGGCTCTGATTGGCTACGCCGTCACCTTCATCATCCTCTTCGCTAACTTCTACTACCACGCTTACCGAGGCAAACCGTCCTCCTCGCACAAAGGAGGCAAGCCCGTGGCAAACGGCACCTCCGTGGTCACTAACGGTCATAGCAAAGTGGAGGAAGTGGAGGATAACGGAAAAAGGCAAAAGAAAGGAAGAGCAAAAAGGGAGTAAAGAAGGAAGTGGGGCTTGCTTGGTGATAAACAGAACAGTTGTTTTAAGGGCCAGAGGAGGAGGGAAGGTAGGGAAGGAATAAGCAGAGAGTTCAAACCAGACGACTATGCCCTGCAAATTATGGGATGTGTGACCAACTTGAGAGGGTGAATGGGTAGCAGTGTGTATTTGTGGGTGTGTCTGTATTGAGTTCTGGTTTTTTGAGAAGAAGAGGGGGTGTTGGTTTTCTCCATATCAATTTTTTTAAATCAAGAAAATGCTGACCACTATAGGCTCTGTGCTCTTCTGTCCACCTGTGTTTTGGACCATAATAGGACCAAAATATTAAAGGACCTGCTCAGCATCCACTATCTTACCAACCAAAATTCACCTCCAACTTTTGTACTCTGGATACCTGTATTGTTTTAACTGGAAGCTTAAATAGTCTTTAATATGCTGATTTATTTTCTAGCGCTCTAAAAGAGTTTTAATGGTTTTAACTATTACCAACAAAGGAACATGCAGAGGTTTATACCAAAGGTTTTTTTTTTCTTGGGTTCAGGGGAAATCTTTGTTTACGAATAGTTAGAGTTACGGGAAAAAATAGCAAATAAAAAAAAAAAAATCACATTATAAATCTCTCACATCTGCCATCTGCTGGATTCAATAACTTCTACCAATCCAACACGTCACGGACTTTACATTTCATTGCTGTCTCAACTGATATAACTGTGCTGCATTTACGTAATGACATCGCTATTTTCTTTGTGTTCATTGTGAATAAAAAAAACACGGTTTAATGGGGAGGGGGTGTAGTTTCTTTTAGAATTTATGCAAATGTGTGGGTGTCTTTGTTATAATACATATTTTTTTGTGGGTCCTCATGATTAATTTCTTTTTGCTGTGTGATGTAGCGGAGGTGCAAGAATAAGAAGTTGAAGTTCAGCTCAGTATTATCTCACTGCCACGTAGGACTGAAGGGAAACTCATCCTGATCCTTTTTTTAAAAACAAAAAACAAAATGGTAATTTCATTGTCTCTAAATGAATGGAATCAGCTTCTGGCTGCACATAACTGAAATAAAGACCAGCACCCCATAAACTATGTTTCTGTGTCTTTGTGCTAGTTAGGTGTGAGCATGTGAGCGTAAACTACAAACTTCCAAATCACAGTAAATCAGCTACTTGACTGACAGAAACAATGTATTTTAAACAATTAACCTGAACTCAAACCAAGTTATTAACATGTTCTCTTTATTCTTTCCTTCTTCATGTTTCTTCCATGCTGGGATCTTCAGGATGTATAGTTATTATAGGTGTATGTGAGAGAGAGAGGAAGAGGGGGGTAAGGCTGCGTCTTTGCCCTCTCCAGACAGATCTGCCCTAATCTTTGGGGGTAAATTGGCTTTAGCTCCAAAAGAGCTTATTTCCACGTCACTCCATGAGTTACCCAGGAAAGCAGGTCACTGGAAGAGAAGCCTCTACTAATCTGCCATCAGGTTGCTTCTTCTCTCAAACTGTATGCATTACTTAACATTTGGATTTTGTACAGCGTTGCTATACATTACTATACAATGTGTGCACTACTACTTTTTAGAGTCACCCTCCCTCTTAGCCACATTTTCCACTCTTTCATTGCTCTCTTCATCTCCAACACACGATAGCTCACTGCTCTTTGACCACATTGTGTTTTCACTAATGGTATCTGTTAAATTATTCATCCACTATCGCACTTATTCTGTGACTCTTGATTGATCCGTTTTCGGGAAATCTTTTTAAACTGCAAATTAGTATGTATTATTTATTTATTCATCTTTGTATTACTTTTTTACGTATTTCACTTTTTCTCCTCACACACACTGCACATCTTCTTCACCCCATCCTACTGAAGATGTACTACTTAAGACGCCTCTGTCTTATCCTGGTGCACCACCACCTGTCTCTTTCCATCCATGGCATCACGATGAAGATGGAGGGAGGAGATGTGAATGACTGAGTAGATGAGATGAGTGAGATGAGGTGTATTCGTCCTCCTCAGGGACACAGAGGGATCTAAGCCAGGGACTAAGAGGATTGCAAAAGGCTGAGGCTTTTCTATCAAAGACGTTTGGCACAGGTCACTATAACCTGCATCCCTGCTGCTGCAGGAACAGGTGCACACAAATGTATGCACGCGCAAACTACAGTCTTTGGGTATATATTTGTGTATTTAAAGCAAGTGCACCTTGATAAAGAATTTGAAGTGAATATGTCCACATGCAATCTTCAGTAGTATGTTGTCCAAAACAACTGCTCTTATAGGAATCATTCTCTCCTAATCTTTGATAATGAGGAATGAACTCATTAGTATGAGGCCTGGAGTTTTATCAGCTCACTGACAGTCGACAGACCCTCCGACTCTTCTGAGAGGACCAGCCTGTTGCGGGGTGAAAGGTCAGTTTGCAGGGGTTAAATCTTCACAAACCCGACCCGTCACTCACTCATCTCATTAGCAATTATATGACTAAGGAGCTCATTCTAGCCTAACAGAGTGGAAACAGTCAGCGTTTTACTGGCTCTCCGTCTGTGGGACAGATTGCTCTCAGGGCATGGGCTGAGCCGGTTGGGTATGTGGAGAGCGCCCTCTGCTGCAGGCCTGGGTGTTGTACTGTGTATAGTTAAACCTACTCAGTGAATCTACACAGTGAATCACATACTAATAAAAAAAAGGGGGAGGTGGCACATGATATTATGTCAACAGAAGCTGAGTTAGACATGCTGTATGGTCACATCTGCAGCATAAAATGTTATTGGTAATACAATTGTAAAAATTGTAATATTATCAAATCAACTCTCTGCAGAAAATAAAAGCAGGTCATTTATAAAGTGAATTTGCAAATTTTTTTCTGATATTTTGAATCATTGTCCTCACACTCTGAGCACCTAGCACAAGAAATGAATCTTTTTATTATGTCTATTTATTTATTTGCTTGTGTATAATTTGTGCCTTTTACATGTATGTCTGTGGTGAGTGTGTTGTAGTTCAGGGTGGGTGGGCCTGGGATGGGATGAGTTTGGGAGAATTGGATCTATTAACCTGTTATAGAACTACTGTCTATTATAAGTGCTTGGGTCTTGTTTGTTTTATGCAACAACAAAAAAAATCAAACAATAAAAAAGTTTGGATTAGAAATTAATCTTCGAGTTTAATTAAACCCTAAGATTAATGTCTGACTTTAGACAGAAGTAATAGGCTAATCATAGTATGCAAGTATCCGAGAACGGTTTATAAGGTCTGAAAGTGCTTATTTATTTAATTATAAGGAGAGGGAGGGTGTTGTAGGGGGGAATCGCTTCCTGGTTTGACGTCTAACCCTACGTCATATGGCCTGTGCCCCTGCAGTGCCTGGTGGTGCCCTGTGTCAGCGGCTCCAGAGTGATGCGGTGAGGACCAGCCCCTCCGAGCAGCTCTGTGTCAACAGCCATTTCTTAGTGTAGATTTGTCCACTAGAGAGAAACAGCTCCTCCTTAAAGGCAGCGGACAGACTCTGTAAACCTGCTGCACCTCTGTGTGAAGTGTGAAGTTAGGACACGGGTCAGCCCGAGCAGAGGAGACAGGGTTGGAGAAAAGCGACACCTAGTGGCTCACCTCCTGCACATTAAAGTTTTGGAGCATCATTCAAATCAATCAAGATGCAGAAATAAGGTCGGTACCTTTTTGCATAAATTATTTTTTATCATCATCAGCCTGTGTATTTCCAATCTCTCTCTATGTATATGTTTGGAGTTGTTGTGAATGGAGCAGAGGATGAAGCCTGCCGCCAGCGGCGCTGCAGATCCTCCATCATCGTCAACATCAGCAGCATCAGACAATAACGCAGGGAGGAGGAGGAGGAGGAGGAGGCAGCAGCCCAGAGCCCAGGAAGGGACCAGCAAGCAGCGAGCTCCCAGACCGCCAGCCAGGAGCAGGTCTCCGCTCGTCGCGGGAAGGAGCAGGACCACCGGGGTGAAGGAGAGTCCGAGGCCCGCTGACGGAGGAGAGAGGGAGCCGGAGCACCGCGGCGGAGCAGCTGTTCAGCCGGATGGTGCTGAAGCTGCTGAAGCTGCTGGAGTCAGAGCAAACAGGGCGGATGCTGTCGGGGAACATCCGACAGATTCATCAGCAGCACCGGTCAGCCGCTCTGCTCTACGCTTACCCTGCCTCAGAGGCGACTCCGACCGGCGGCTGCTCCCCGGTACAGCCTCGTCGTCTGCTGCCTCCGCGGTGAAAGCAAAACAGAAGAAAGCCGGAGGAGAGGAGGAGGAGGAGGAGGAGGAGCGCGGATACAGGGAGAGGAGCGGCGTGCCCGTGGGCTGCGGAGCGGGCCTCGGTTTGGGTCTGTGGAGAGGGGGATGCTTACAGGCTGAACTCATCCACTTCCATCTGCAGAAGCGACTCAAGAAGAGAAGCGGTGCGAAGATGCAAACCAAGGCGGCGGACAACATGGACACGGAGGAGGCCGCACTGGGCGAGCTGGAGCCGGCTGCAGAGGCGACAGAGGCGGGGTCCGTGACACAGCAGGACGAGGCCCTTCAGGACGAGATGGAGAGGCTGATGGAGGAAAATGAAGATCTCAAGGTTTGATCCGAATCAGTTCTGACTCCCCGCTGGTGCCCTGTCATCAGTGGAGTAGGCTACAGTAAATACATAGCACCTACATAGACACACAGTGTCACCTCTCCAGAATTAAAGCAGAACAGCCATTAGTTGTGTGTGTCTTGTGTTTATGGAGCCATGAAAGAGACAAATACACACCAGTTGATTTGTCTGTTCATGCTCCACCAAGAATATAGAGCTAAATCCTGAAAACAGGCAGAGAATAGATAGTCAATTGGACTGGAATTGATCTGGTATGATCAATGATATTTAGTGACCAGAAGGGATTTGCATTGCATGGGGTATGTTGGCATTTGCAGGAATTAGGCCTAACCCACATGTGGAATACATCCAGGCAAAGTAGAAACATCTGGAAAACAGTTGCAGTTCAGACGATTGATGAATATGGGTGTAGTTAAATTAGATAGAAGTATAAAAGCAGTAGAGATTGTCCATTGCTTCCCCTTATATAAACGTTTTACATCATATACTAATGTAATCTCTGCTTGTGGTTCTGCTAGTGTGAAATTGAAGAGATGAGGACGGAGATGGACGAGATGAGAGACACTTTCTACGAAGAAGACACTTGTCAGCTGCAGGAGATGAGACGTGAGCTAGAGAGAGCCAATAAAAACTGCCGGATCCTGCAGTACCGTCTGAGGAAGGCTGAGAGGAAGAGGATGCGTTACGCCCAGACGGGAGAGATCGATGAGGAGCTGCTCAGGAGTCTGGAGCAGGACCTGAAGGTGTGGAGGGAGGGGAGGGGAGGGGACGCTGCCTCCACCCTGTTTGTTTGTGTCCTTTTAGAAGCAGTTTACAAAACATCTGAGTTATTCTTTTGTCCCCAAGAATGTGTTACCTAAAATGCATCTAGAGGAAAACCTAGAATGTGTCTATCTTAAAGGGATAGTTCACCCAAAATTCAAATTTCACTCATTATCTACTCACCCTCATGTCGACTAAGAGCTGTGAGAATTTTCAGAGTCCTCCATCCCTTCTCTGAGTTACGGGGGGGTCCGTGCAGCAGTATTTGTCCATATAATGGTTGTCAATGGATACCAACTTTCTTCGTCCAAAAAGACACACCAAAAAACATCCAAATACCTCCATACTGCTCGTCTGTAATGTCCCTCTTGTATTGAAGCCCGACATGAGAAATTGTTCCGAAAAGAATTAAATAAGTCTATATTTTAAGCTTGTTTGTAGCGGAAGCTCCCAGTGTCTCAGTTCACTGCTCTTCCTGTGAGATTTGCACTGACCGGCGGAACAATTTCTTATGTCTGGGCTTCAATACAAGAGGGACATTACAGACGAGCAGTATGGAGGTATTTGGATGTTTCTTGGTGTGTCTTTTTGGGCGAAGAAAGTTGGTATCCATTCACAACCATTATATGAACAAATACTGCTGCACGGACCCCCCAGTAACTCAGAGAAGGAACGGAGGACTCTGAAAATTCTCACAGTTCTTAGTCGTCATGAGGGTGAGTAGATAATGAGTGAAAATTGAAGTTTGGGTGAACTATCCCTTTAACTTTAATGCATTTCATTGTTGCATAAATTGTTTTTGAAAGGTGTAAAAAGGTAAAAGCACATACAACATTTTTAAAAGCGGAAATAAAATATCAATCAAGTAGGGTTTATAGCATGTAAGTAAATCACACTACAATCCGTGCAGGTAGCGAAGGACGTGTCTGTGAGGCTGCACCATGAGCTGGAGAAAGTGGAGGAGAAACGCACAAAGACTGAAGAGGAGAACGAAAAACTGAGACAGAAACTCATCGAGGTAGAAGTGACCAAACAGGCTCTGCAAAATGAACTGGACAAAACCAAAGAGGTAAGTAAACACCGAACCCACATCCGCCCACATCACATCCATTAATGAGAATAAGGTAATTACATTTCTTGCACTGCATTAGCTATAACAGAGAGGGAAAATAATTTGTGATATAGATGTCTGCTTCAAAATGATATCCCTGTTTTGTAGTCTAAAAAGCTCTCAGTCTCTCTCTCCATCTTTCCTGTGTCTCTCTCACTGTAAGTTTAGTAAGGGCATAAAAGCCTCAATAAAGAAGCAGTAACCAATCACAAATCACACGGATTTAAAGAAATATCAGAAATTCAAGCTGTCATTTTTCAACTCTCTGCCTTCCAAAAGTCTCAAAAGAGAAGAGGAAGCAAGGACATCCAGAAGACAGATAAGAAAGCAGCACAGACTCCAACTGAGGTGAGAAGTCGCAACAAGTGAAGAAATCATTTTCTGTCATATTTCTTTTTCTTTTTCTCACACTGAAAAATCACATTGTCCAAAATAATAGGCAGAATAATTGTCTAATTATCTCTCAGTCGTCTTTGTGAAGTCTTGTCATGGATATGTATGAGTAAGACTTATGAAATACAAAGATTCTGCACGTTTAACTCACATCCTTATGTAATGCTCATGAGTCAGTCAGTTTTCTTTTGACCTCCAGTCACTTGAAAGAGAAATAGATGTAGATGAGAGGAGTTTGCAGAGCTCCAGCAGTTCCTTTGAAGACGTCAAACATCCTCTTGGTCCACTGATGGATAACATTTGGCTCAGAGACGCTGCGGTACAAAATCTTCTCTCTAATCTAAAATCCCTACGTCTTTACGTCTAATTGCAAAGAGGAACTCGCTGAACTTTAGGATTAAGTTTTACCCTTTTCTACTTAAATGCACATTACTATTTACTCTCTGTGCTCCAGGAGGACAATGAGGACCTTAAGTGCCAGCTAGCGTTCATCAAAGAGGAAGCTGTTCTTATGAGAAAGAAGACGGCCAAGATCGACAAAGAGAAGGACCGTCTAGAGCAAGAGCTCCAGAAGTACCGCTCTTTCTACGGAGAACTGGACAGCACCCATCCTAAAGGAGAGGCCGGGGGCCCGCCCACCACCCGCGAGTCAGAGCTGAAGCTGCGGCTCCGCCTGGTGGAAGAGGAGGCCAACATCCTGGGGAGGAAGATAGTGGAGTTGGAGGTAAGAGCAGACCTGTGCTACGTCAGCAGGTTTGGAGTAGAAGGGGTGTGGTTTTTGAGCTGGTTCAACTCTTTTTCCCCCCAGGTGGAGAACAGAGGCCTGAGGGCCGAGCTCGATGACCTCCGAGGTGAAGGAGAAGGAGCAGGAAGCTCTGGAGGCGGCGCCATGGGCGGAGCGGGTACGGGGCGAGGCCTGGGAGACGACCTGACCGAACTCCGTCAGCAGCTGCAGTTGGTGGAGGACGAGGCTGAACTTCTGAGGAGGAACCTGGCCGACGCCGAGGATCAGAACAAGAGGGTGACCACCGAGCTGAACAAGTTGCGGTTCAAAGCCGGGACCCACGAGGGAGGCACCAGGCATGGAGGAGGTTCAGGGATCGATGCAGCAAAGGCAGAAGCACTGCAGGAGGAGCTGAAGGCAGCCAGGCTACAGATTAATGACCTAAGTGGAAAGGTATGAATGGCCAATCAATGTTGTTGATACTGATTTAATAATTTACTCCTGATTATGAACTAACAAAATATTCTGCAGTAACCACAGAGGACATCTGAGGCTGATGGGAAAGTCAGTTGTCAATAAACCTAAGTATTGCACAAATTTAAAGGGGACATATTATGGAAATAACATTTGAAGTCTCTTTAACCTTTCAGCCCACAAAATGTGAGAATTGAAAAAAAATCTTTTATTTTCAGGTTTAAATCCATGTGGTTTTATGAGCTGTTCCCTCAGTTACCTGGCAATGATGTAACTAGTTTTTGAATTTGCAAAATGGGGCGGGGCAAGCAGTGGTTCATTTGGATTTAAAGGGACAGGCACTGAAACCAGCTGTTCTGAACAGGGCTGTTTTGAGAGGATGAAAAGAGATGTGATGTTTGATCCTTGGGGTATTTTGACTGAAGCATGTCACAGACATGTTTTTATGACACCTGGGAACTATTTTAATTTGTGGAAATGGGGCAGAATATGTCTCCTTTAAAATTTGACCTGATGACAAAATCAGGGATCATCAAAGTTATTACACTGCAGCCAATGGGAGGTGTTCATTTGTGCATCAGATTTCATGGCAATCCCTTTGATTGTTGTTGAAATGTTTCACTCAAGACAACAAATGTGGACCTCATGGTGGCGCTAGATAAAAAGTCACAGGGTAATCAAAGACACTAAGGATAATCCTCAGGGGAACATGAACACCAGAAAACCTCTTAGATTGGTGAATGGTGGACAGGCACTTAAATATCCATGAACACGTGTCACTAAAGTGGCTAAAATATTTCTTTTTTTTATGAAAGCCAGTTTACAATGTCTTTACCGTACCTCTCTGTGTTTTCTCAGGTGATGCAGCTGCAGTATGAGAACCGCGTGCTCCTGTCTAACATGCAGCGTTACGACCTGGCCTCCCATCTGTCCCTGCGGCCCAGCCCGCGAGACAGCGACGCGGAGAGCGACGCCGGCGGGGCGACGAGCGGCCGCCGGGAGAGCGACGAAGACTCCGCCTCCTCCCGCCTCCTCCCGCCTCACCGCAAACGCGAGGGCCCCGTGGGCGGCGAGAGCGACTCGGACGAGGTCAGAAACAATAACGGCAGCAGCAGCCGTTGCCTGACTCCCACCAGGGGCCTCTACACCCCCACGGGGCCCGAGGGCGCCGCCTCCTCCGCCCTGGCCCGCTTCCTGCCCGGCGGCCGCTGCAGCCTGCGCGACAGGCAGCAGATGATCGACATCCGCGTGGAGGCGGAGAGGCTGGTCCGGACCATCGACCGGCTCATCGCAGACACGGCCACCATCATCTCAGAGGCCAGGGTCTACGTTTCCAACGGCGACCTGATGCTGGGCAGAGGAGGGGAGGACGGTGCGGAGGATGAAGGCGGCAGGATAAGAGAACACGAGTTACTGTATCGCATCAACGCCCAGATGAAGGCTTTCAGAAAAGAGCTGCAGGCCTTTATAGACAAACTGGAAGTGCCCCGGCTGGACGACAGAGAGACAGAGGAGCCGCTGTCGGTGAGACAAAGAGCAGATACACACACGAGTTTCATGGTGGCATATGAAAAGTCTCACTATGCTAACTCTGTTCCTTCCCTTTTCTCACCTAATCCAACCTCTTGTTTCTCATCCGTTCTGGTTCATATTAACCCAGATGTTCCAGCCCATCATTTTGCTCATCCTCATCCTGGTGTTATTCTCATCCCTCTCTTACGCCACCATCTTCAAACTAGTCTTTCTGTTTACTCTTTTCTTTGTTCTGTGATGTACGCCTCCCCCTAAATCACATTATCCCTCGTTTGTTTTTGTTTTTTTTTTTGCTCTGTTGATTTTCTTTCCTCCCTACATAATTTGTTGCCAAGGTAACCCAAAGCACAGAAAAAAACTCAGCACTTGCCACGACTGCACTCGCATTCAACCAGCTGTGGCTCGATTCAACACTGGAGTCTCCAACACCCATAGCACATCACTGTCTGCATTTATCCACTGAGAAGGTGAGAAGAAAAGCTGCTTTACTCTGGCATAGATATAGTATCTGTTAAATCACATGTAGACATGAGATATCTGGGTGATTCCCAGGATCCACAGTCTTGTTAACAATTTGATAAGATTGAAACACTTTTCATATCTGTACAGTAAATATGAAGCTAGAGCAGCGGTGTGTCCTGTAGACTCAAGTCAGGGCAAAGCTATGGAATCAACTTTACAGGTTAGACTATTAAAGGGATAGTTCACCCAAAATTCAAATTTCACTCATTATCTACTCACCCTCATGTCAACTAAGAGCTGTGAGAATTTTCAGAGTCCTCCGTTCCTTCTCTGAGTTATGGGGGGGTCTGCACAGCAGTATTTGTCCATATAATGGTTGTCAATGGATACCAACTTTCTTCGTCCAAAAAGACACACCAAAAAACATCCAAATACCTCCATACTGCTCGTCTGTAATGTCCCTCTTGTATTGAAACCCTGACATGAGAAATTGTTCCGAAAAAAATTAAATAAGTATATGTTTTAAGCTTGTTTGTAGCGGAAGCTCCCAGTGTCTCAGTTCACTGCTCTTCCTGTGTCAGTGCAAATCTCTTGTGATTTGCACTGCCCAGCGGAACAATTTCTCATGTCGGGGCTTCAATACAAAAGGGACATTACAGATGAGCAGTATGGAGGTATTTGGATGTTTTTTTTTTGTCTCTTTTTGGACGAAGAAAGTTGGTATCCATTGACAACCATTATGTGGACAAATACTGCTGCACAGACCCCCCGTAACTCAGAGAAGGCACGGATGACTCTGAAAATTCTCACAGCTCTTAGTCGACATGAGGGTGAGTAGATAATGAGTGATATTTGAATTTTGGGTGAACTATCCCTTTAAAACAGATTTCTATGACACAGGAAGAACTCAACCTGACTGTCATGTTACGCTCCACTCTCCAAACATATAATTTCGGCCAATAACTTTGTTGTCTTTGCTACTTATTTGCACAAATCTTAAACAGAGGGGGGAAATAAAAACAACTAATGGGCCTAAGTCTAATGAAAACCCACCTGGACCCCGGTGAGCAGTAACAACCCATGCAAAAGCAGCATAGCAACATGGATAAAGATAGAAGAGCTGTAACTGTGGTCAATATCGACATCCAACACATTGGTGCCTTGGACAGATTCTCCACATTTCAACTGTTCAGTTCATTTTACAGTCACCATGACAACATGAGCGAAAAAGAAAACAGATTTATCACAATTCAATCAAATACCAGCAAGACGGCAACGAGGCCCAGCTCTGAAGCAGACTGTCTCTTCCTCCATGAAGTCAGTTCCTTTAGTTTGTTAAGGGTCCTTAGAACTAAAGCTTCATCACATCAAAAAGGATTTTCATTAAAGCTCCACTGGCTCCGAACAACAACATCTTAGACAGCATTGTTTTTTGAATAGCCCTATATCTCAAAGGTGTATAAGAAAGGATAAAATATACAAAGTAGCCCCGGGTCTATAGTCACTCTGATGATGTAGCCTATTAAAACTCCTGAAAATAACTCCTGATATTGTTGATCGGTCCTCTGTCTCATTCAAGCATCAGATCAACCTCACACAACGGCTGTTGTTAACATCTAGGGAATGAAAGCTTTGAGTGTATGAATATTCTTTGAAACAAAAAGGATGAAGGCGAGGTAGAGGAAGTGAGAGGGAGAGTCACCTGCAGCAGAGTCAGTGACACTGACTCACCTACAGGCAAAGCAAATAATAAAATAAAAAAGCAAATTAGTAAACTGAACTCTTGAGCTTATGTGTTTACTCTGCCATAATTATATATAGTGTTTCACACTGAAAACAAACACAGGGTTTGAGCTAAGGACACAAGACTGTAGGGAAGGGCACTTAAACCACCTTTCCATGATGTTTTATGTCCTGGTTTAACCTTGCTGCTAAATATATGCTCTCTTGTAACAGGTTATGACAGCAGTCTTGTCCGCTTTGTTGTTCAAAACAACACTTCCTGTGCTGCCCGGCTGTTGTTCGCTCAAGGTAAAGTAAGGATAAAGTTTGTTTATCGCTTTCCTTAAATCCTGAAGGATTTGCCACACATAGGGCAGCACAACAGGTGGAGGAATGATGCTGATGATCCAGGGGCTTCAAACTGGAGGGAATTCAGACCATCGTGTCGAGTGCCAAATGTCAAATGTTGTCTAGGGGCCCCAGAATTCCCAGGAGGACCCCTGATTTGCAGCAGGCATTAGTAATTGATGGTGTGGCAGATGAACAGTAGCAACTGCCCTCGGACGTCACCGATGAGTCAAGAACACAGTCAGGTTTAGGTTACTGCAGGACATTGTATGAGATTTCACACATTTTGCTCTTTTGCACATGTGCAAAATCAGCATGCGAGGACTGTATTGATTGTATAACCTGAGTATCATTTTCCAACATATTATATAAGATGAGACCATATGGATTTTTACCACAAAGTTGAAAAACAATGCCAAACATGCCAGGCATGTACCTGGCAGCCTCTTTTCTTCGTGACTACCTTCAATAAAGATATTATTTTCTGTGACACATAATTACACACTGTGTCACCCACACCCATTTGGCATCCCACGGAAAAATAATTTACAGCACAGCATGGTCACAAGACAAAATCTGCCCAAGCATCCTAAAGCAGAGTAGCAACAGAGAAGCCCATTGGTCGAGAGACTGCAGCAGCTGAAATAGCTATGTAAACACTTTCCCTCTCTCCGTGAGCCCCAGTAATTATAGCCAGGATGCTGGTGACGACAGTTGTCCCATCGAGACTTCAAATGCTGGAACAAATTTGACATTATGATATTTGATCCCGGCTCCAATGGCGCGGCCACGTAAACACTAGGGAGCGGTATAAAGGCTGGGGGCCGTGGCTCGGGGCTGTTTACCCTTTAGCCCGACGCTCCGCACTTAAACGTCGACAACAGAGGCGTGACTAGAAGAAGGGGGTACCTTTAAATCCGGGCGGCGGGGTTTTACGTAACAGAGCTGAGGAAAGCGAGAGGGAAGCACCGGAGAGAGCGGACTTAACGAGCAGTGGGAGAGGAGAGGCCAGAGCGCACAGAGCCAGGGACTAGACCGGCCTAAGGATTTATACTGGACCACTGAGGCAATACATAAGTGTAGAGCAAGGTAAGGAAGGACAGCTCTAATGGGAATAACACAGTCTTTGGTGCCATTATTATTAATTAATTTTAAAATATAGAAAAATTTATATATTTTTTTGTGATCAAATGTTTATATAACAAGAATACAAGTTACAACCAAGAAACATGACTCATTAATTGACAATAAAGAACTAAATCGCAAAATAATAATAGTAATAGTAACCTTGCACTTCAATAAGGTGCAAAAAAAAAAAAAAAAAAATGTGCATAAAAATGATAAATAAAAAATTAAAATTAAATAAATTTAAAAAAGAGAGAGAGAAAAAGAAAAGGAAAAAGAAAATTATAATTATATAAATAATTATAGAGTCATAAACTAGTAATATTAAGACCGCATGAATGGAAATCTCTTAAATTGCCTTAATCAACTGCTTTGGTTTTAATTGACTGCACTTGTGTGTGTTTTCTCTGTCTCTCTGTCCTGACATACATTCACTCCCACTGCCAGTGTCACATGCAGGCAGGCAGTGCAGCCAGGTTACTATGCATAGTTACAAGATTATTAATATCTCCAGTCTTACATCACAGGTGGGAGGTGACTGGGACATTCTGGCACTTTAGAGAAGGATATTTGTCATATTTAGTGATGGCAACATCAACAACAATAACAACAACACGCCTGGATGCCTGAGGTTTACTGGGTAAGAGGTGCAATGATAGTCAGGGAGTGGAGGGGGCAGGTTGAGAAGACCATGGTCTGATGTTGCACCCTGTGTTTAAACAGATGTTGTTAATGGGCAAATAAAGGGGAAAGAAGGTTTATTCTGAAGGCACATAATACAAGCAGGGCTGTTGCTAAGAATTCTGGGCCCCTGAAAGAATACTAAAGTGGGCCCCTGCCCCCTGACTTTTCCATTTTTTTCTTAGACTGTGTATGTATTGTCATTTCTTATTTAGCCTACTTTGTTTTGATGCTAATGCAGCATTACTATGAGTATTAGTCGGGGCTTATGCAGAATAATTCAGTCATACAAAGATTAGACTACTGGGGTTTTTTGTGGGCCCTACTGGGCGCTGGGCCCCTAGAATTATCATCACCATTCTCCCCTATACAAAGCTAAAACACGAGTGTTTCAAATTTTGGTGGTAAACAATGTGCAGCTCCAGAGCCATGCCAACAGCATACTGTACCTATCTGACACCCATGTCTGCACTGCTGGGTTATGTTCTAAGAAAATGGCTACCTCTGTACATGCTTGACTTTTTTTTTTTTTGCCTCCGCATGTCGCAAGGTACACAGAGGCAGGCTGGAGGTCAAAGTGACCAAGAGTCTAAACACTTGATGATG
Source organism: Trachurus japonicus (assembly GCF_045865225.1). Taxonomy (NCBI): domain Eukaryota; kingdom Metazoa; phylum Chordata; class Actinopteri; order Carangiformes; family Carangidae; genus Trachurus; species Trachurus japonicus. The sequence continues at coordinate 23,703,455 of NC_140930.1, forward strand.
CTGTCATGCAACACTCTTGTCCACACGTGCTGCATAGGTAGGCTGACATGCCTGTGAATTTTAGACAAGAATGCGAAAGGAGAGGGCCGTAAATATCTGACCTTTGTGAGGGCAGAAAGTGTCCAACATAACAAGTCATTTAAGCAGATGAGACATGTGGAAATACTCACATTTAACGGGATTGCTTCCTCCAATCATTGCCAGTGGTGATGTAGCTGTACTGCTTAGTTTGAAGAAGATTTGAGGCAGGATTTGTTTTGTACTTCAAAAAAGAAAAAAAAAAAAAAACTCAACCATTTTTATCTCTCGTCCCTGTGTTTGTCTATATAGTGTTTCAAGGTCATCGATCCTTCCGTCCCTCACTCCTAACCCTAGCGACCTCTGACAGGAAAGCGAAAGGGGGAAATTGCCATTTTAAAAAAAAGCCTCTGGGCATCGAGCGGCCTGCGTGATGGCAGCCATTGATCTGGAGCGCGGGCTGGAGCACAGCGGCCGGGGCTGGGGGCAAGAGAGGCCGGAGCTGATGGACAACTTTGACTCAGAGATAGAGGAGTGGGAGGATCAGCTACAGGACATCCAGAGGAAAATCGAAGAGGTAAAGATGGAAACACATTCTCAAGCTGCCATCTGCTCTAAAACCAAAACAACACGCACTATGTTGGAATGATGACACGCTAAACACAGATGCTATGAGCACTGCAGTGGAAACTAACTTTGGGTTAGGGGATGGTTTGGCACAGTGAGGGGGAGCCAGTGTTTTAAAATTGTACCTAATGCACCTGCTATTGATCTCCACTTTACAATACTACACACAACAATCAATGTAATGTGTTCAAAGTTAGTTCAGCTAACACAGATCCTCTAATGTGACCATGTGACACTGGAGTGTCAGCATGCTAATGGTTTTGTTTCCAGGTCATAAAATGCTTCTGCAGTGATTAGAGTGTGTGTTAATTTGTGTAATTAGCATGCATGTGTGTTGCACGTGTGTGTGTGTGTGTGTGTGTGTGTGTTTGCTCCATAATAAACAGCTGGCAGCGCACAGACTGTCTCAACCTTGTGGCCTTGTCGAAGCAATGATACAGACAAATGTTAACAAGCTAATTAAACCGTCATGTACTGACAGACAAACTGAACACACAAGGCTCACACAAACAGACACACACACACAGTTTGAAAGTGGATACTAAAGGAAGTATTAAAGGTTGTTATTGCAAACAGATGCTCGTGCAAAGTGGAACAACATGTGCTGATCATAAATATAGGTTAGGTTGTGCAACAGTTTTGTGATAATTATAAAATGTGTTTGCTGTGTCAACATAGTTCTTCTTGTTGAGCGCTGGTTTGTGTATAATTAGGTAGAATATGCTCATGGAGAACTTCAGCTAATTTGGTGGATTACAGGAAATCAGCAAGAAGTCGCTCATGTTTTCTTTTGTTTTTCATTTCCAGTTGTACAACGAAGTTCAGGCCCGCAGAGGAGCCAACGACATCACCAATGACAACCAGAAAAATGTCGGCGAATTGGAGTGCGGCCTGGGGCACCATGGGAATGGCCTCTTTGCGCCCAGCCATCACAGCAAGAATCACCCCGGAGCTATAAGCATGCCACATCACTATAGTAATGGCTGCAACTATAACCCCAGCGGGTACAGCTACCCCGTGAGTCATCAAAATGGCTACGGCTACTGCCACGCCGACGGCGTCTCGGAGATCGGAGACCTATTGCAGGATTATCTGGGACAAGGGAAGCAAATGAGCCGGAAGAACAACGGAGCTCGCCATGTGGTGAGTAGAGCTGAAGCATTTCTGATGGTTACCCCGTTATTGCCTCATTCTGTTGGCATCTGCACATCTGAGGAAACCGGATAGGTGGACATGATATGAGTGGGAGCTGTGGTTCAGTCAGGAACATATTGATTACAGTAAGCTGGTTCCTTCAAGTCTGCTTACACAGACAGGTTACCAAATAGGAGTTAGTCTCGCATACTTTCACCCAACTCTTGCACCTTCCTAACCGCCCGACAGAGCAGTGGGAGAAGAAAGCCAAGATGTTCAGGTGTTTCCTGCTCCACATGAATCGCCACGTGTCCTGGCAACTTTAAAATACAGTAGATGAGAATAGTTTTTACGAGCTATATCTAGCAATGTTCAAGGGTCAGTTGAGGTTCAGTTTTGGTAAGGTACAGTAAAAGGAACCTTGCTAGCAATCTTGAAGATGCCCACTCGTTAAACATCCAAATATAGTGCACAGTGGTTGATGTGGACCCTTGAAATAAATATTTTTGCCCATCTCTTTTAGCACTTCAGTGACACAATCAAGGTGAGCCAGGATGTCCCTGAGATCAGAGGCAGATCTGGAAACGACAGGTAAGAGGTTTGCTATGTGAGCCACATTCAGGGGTATTATAGAAATTGGCAGGTCAAGCTTATATTGTTATGTTTATGTTTGTCTAGGCTTGGTCAAGGGCAGTTTCTGGGCAGTTTTGAGGAGACTGAGAACTGGAAGAACAGAGTATCCCACATGAAGAGCTCGCCCCGCCGAGAGAGTTCCCCCAACAAAGAAAACACAGGCACCAAGCCTCCTCTTGGACAACAAAGGGATGCTCCAGTTGTGCAGCCACGCTCCCAGCTGACGTCCGCTGAGTCTCCAGCTCTGGACAGGAAGTCCTACAGCGGGGGCGTCCTGGGAGACCGGAAGTGCAGCAGCCCCTCCGTTCTCAGGAAGTTTGGAGCCATGCTGCAGGAAAACGAGGGCAAAATGCTCACAGAATCAGGGGTGGTGACCCCTCAGGGACCGGCCCTGGAGCCAAAGTGCCCCACCCCTAGCTGTCAGCGCAGAGCTCTGGGGGCTGCGGTCTCAAGCAGGGCACCTGTGCGCGCGTCTACCCAGAAAAGCCAAGCGGATTCCGACGTGATGACAGCGGAGATGGAGTCCGGCCAAGACTGGGGGTTGGTAGCAGACTCTCCTAGACAGAACCACAGGGATCACAGAGGAAGCCTCGGTGGTTCCAAAGGGTCTCACGCCAGCCCCCAGCAATCCCAGAGGAGATCACAGGTGGCGGGGAGCCCAAAGGTTAGACCCAGGACCAACAGTGGGGCGGACAGAGACGCAGGAAGGAAGCCGGCACCCCAACACGTGGAGCCCAAAATGGACTACAGGCCGTCAAACGCTTCCTCTGGAGCTCAGAGGATTCATCGGGGCGGCTTTGTTGGACAGGAGTCGGCCGGTTGTGGCCGAGTGAGGGATGAAGGACTTATTGAGCTGCTGGACATGCTGGACATACAACATGAGTACAGCTCCAGTCCGAGAACAGGACACACAGCTTACAGACAGGAGCCACAGCAGGTAGGTTCTTGTTCTGCTTGAGTCCCAAATCAAGTACTGAAAACTGAAAACTGTAGAAAAGCAATAATAACACAACTTATTTGTCTCCAGGTGAACCCTGCTGAGCTGTCGCCAGTAAAACCCGAGAGGAGCTTCTCTCGTCCCGCACGGCCAGCCAACCAGCGGCCTCCGTCCAGGTGGGCCAGCCGCACCCCAACTGCCAGGATCACCGCCCCATCAGGCCCAATGTACCGACCCCCAAGCCCCCTAGCTCGCCCCCCGAGCCCAATGACCAGAACCCCGAGTCCGGCCATGAAGCACCGGCCCATCATCTCTTACTCTCTTCAGCCTGAGACTGTCATTATGTGAAACTTTCCTACTTCATTACAGCTTGATCTCTTCTTAAGGAGGCCCCTCCTGTGGCCCCCACCCAGCCCCCCACCCCCCTCTCTGTGTAAATAGTCAGGACTGATCTGGTAAAGAGAGTCGGCCTCTTCGAGAGAGTTCCTTCATTTCATGTTCAAGATAAAACGTCCACGACATTCTCCAGTGTTGCTGTGGCTTTTTTTGCTTCTTCTGTGCCCGACATTTGCCAACTGCTTTGTTGTTGCCCCTCCCTCTTTATCACTTCCCTTCTTTTTTGTATTGAATTTCAGGTGTCTTCTGTATAAAAAGATTTAGCATGCAGCCCTAGTTTGAGGGTGCATGCTCCTGTGTTTATGCCTCGCGGCGGCCATGTTGAATCAGATTCAACCTGGCCGCCAGTGGGAGTGGATTAAGTTGCTACTGTGCTCGCAGCAGCAACCTGCTAACTGTCAACAACAACAGTGTGTTTTACTGTATCATATTGTCAAAGTAATATATTTAAGATGTTCAAATAACAGCTATGACAAATGACTATGATATGCCTTTAATGTATTTTTTTCTTGTTAATAAATATGATAGTGCTTTGACATACAGACTCTGTCTTTCTCTGCGGCTGCGCTGCATTGTTCTTTTCCATTAATGAAGGCTCATGTTTCCGGGTGTTGATGATTTACTGCATCTCATACCTATGGATATGTGATAGCAGCCGCCCCTGCATGCCAGTGCAATGGCAGCTTAACTGGTGTTAGTTGCGATTGCAAATGAGCTAACTGTCCACCAACTTCAACACATCAGCTGGTGCAAACATACCTGAGGACCTGCAGAATAACACATTACAACCCACAGACTGTCTTCTGGACAAAAGTGTTTTTTGTCTTGCATGTGCGATCCTACTTTAAATGTTTACATTTTAAAAGCAATTGCCACGCTGGATGATGCTGTTAGGTGCATTGTGACTGCACAGGGCTGATCCAGGAGCAGCGTTGTTACCAGGATTTCCATTGTGTAGCACAGAGAAGCGATTGTGCACCATGAGGGATCAGTTTTCACGCTCTGTGTTTCTCGCCTCATAAGATCGCAACTGACAACCTCTGGCTTCCCTGACACCTCTTTCTCTGTGGAGGGTGAGGAAACACACTGACACTCTCAAATTCACACACATACACACAAAACAAGAACCAAATCTCAGTTATAACACACACAGTTTGTAAGTAACTATTTTCTGTACACATGTGCACGCTCTGTTACACACACATTCTCTCCCTCTGTCTCTGTTGGCAGAGGTAGTTAAATTGTGAAATGTCACGTAAAGACTGGGTGGGTGTGCGGAAGTCCCTTGGCCCCATAATGCCTCAGCCCTGTCACCCAACCTCCCAGTGCTATGTTGCACCTCAGACAGAAATAGCAAGCGTGACGTATGTTTTGGTGCCAGAAATCTTAGCCCGCTGTCTTTAGGGGTATAAATAAAGAGTGGGAGAGGTGGGGCATTGGTTCTTCTCTCTGTCTCGCTAGATCTGTTTCTTTTATCTTATAGCTCATGGCTATTTCAGACTCCCAATCAAATATCAAATATGTTATTTCAAATCAAAGGTTTCAAATTTGGAATTTAAATTATTTTTTATTTTTTTATTTTTTTTGCCATCCTATCATTTCTATCTTTGAGTCAGTTTTTTTGCTTTAATTTTTGCTCTCTGGCTCTCATTTGATTCCAATCCTTATTTGTCTCCCAATTTCCTCTATCACTTCTCGCCTCCTTTACTTTCAGTGTGTGTGTGTGTGTAAATATGAGAGCCCATCTTACAGGTTGGCACCTCCTTGGGCTGCATGAGGGTATTTTAACAAGGCATACCGTTGGCTCTGTCCTCATCAGGCCCTCTTGTAACTCTTGGAAAGCTGCACCCTGTATGATCTAACTGTTCCACGTGAGATCCACTCTATAAAATATAAAAAAAGATACTTTCTTTGGTGTGTGTGTATGTGTCCCATGTTTCTCCCCTGCTTCCTTGCTCGATGGACGAAGGACACTCCTATAGCTGACAGACACAGCATGGCAGAGCTTGGCACGGCATGTTCTCCACTGGACGGGCTATTCATGAGAGCAGAGACAGACAGATGACAGAGACAGAAAAGAAAGGGAACACACGAACAGACAGCTGAACTGTAGTCAGGACTCCTCTGACGTCAGCAGGCCACTCCAACCCCAGAGGAGGTGACACCCATCAAAAAATAGTTTTGCATCACAGCACAAAAGCCTTCTAGGAGCGTCTTGACTGAGTTACACAACGTTTATAACGTGCTTTTGTGTGCCTCAGTGCTGATGAACTCTTCTGCACAATTATACACACACCTATACTCATCTTTCCATGAGGATGTACCGCCATCTATAGTGGGTCTGTCTTGGGTCTCAGGATGACAGCACACGATGATGCACATGATATGACACACACACTAAAGTAACACACTCCAGAGGGCAGATCAGCACCATTTCCACGATCAAAGCCATTAGAACAGATGCTGTGCATACCCAGATGTGATAAATGGGGCTACAGCAGTAGGCTACACATTCATGTGTTTCCCATGAAGTCAGCAAAGTCTTCATCCAATAAGACTGATGTTCAACATTTAAATCAAACCAAAAATAATTTATTAATGTTTATTTAGCAAAAAAAACCAAAGTGCAACTTGTACTTGAACTAAGATAACATTAGCTGAGTGCAAATATGGGTATAGGTATAGCTATAGGTATATAAGGTCTAGGTATTGTATAACAATGCAGCAGGCACTGGGGTATCAATGCTATGATTATGCACAGCAGATTTTTTGACACATCAAAGTGAGAAAAGGACTATGTAACTAACTACTTATGCTAATTTCACATGGTCAGCAGAATGGGAGGAAGAAGAAAAAAATATTGAAAACTTGGACACTTAAAGGGATGGTTCAACATTTTGGCAAATTGGCCCATTGCCATAATCCCTATAGTCTTAAGAGTAGGTCAGTTACCTTTAATTGTCGGTGCAAGCTGTTTTTAGAACGGCAGAGCAGAGCCGTTAGCTGCTCAGAGCTACGCTATGGAGGCTAATTGGATTTCTTGGTTTCCCTCATCAAACTCATCAAATACACAATCCAACAACTCCAAAATGCTCTCATGGACAAGTTGTGACCTGCACATTCACCACGCTATGAGATAATAATGGAAGGTTATGAGACATAGTTGTTTTTCGAGGCAAATGCAGAGACTGCTTGCGGAAAAACTCCCAGATGGGAACACGCATCAGCAGTTTTGCATGAATTTACCTCGAAAACTTTATCTTTAAAAATGATCTAAGAGCACAGTGAATGTGCAGGTCACAACTTGTCCACGAGAGTGTTTTGGAGTTGTTGGATTGTGTATTTGATGAGTTTGATGAGGGAAACCAAGAAATCCCATGAGCCTCCATCGCGTAGCTCTGAGCAGCTCGCAGCTCTGCTCCACCGTTCTAAAAATAGCTTGCACCGACAATTAAAGGTAACAGACCTACTCCTAAAACTATAGGGATTATGGCATTGGCCAATTTGCCAAAATGTTTAACTACCCCTTTAACAATGTGCAAAAAATGTATATTTAAATGGTAAATGGTAAATGGTCTGTATTTATATAGCGCTTTACTATACCTGAAACAATACCCAAAGCGCTTTACAGTACATCACATTCACCCATTCACACACACATTCACACACTGATGGCGGAAGCTGCCATGCAAGGCGCGAACCCCGACCTATCAGGAGCAAGGTGGGTAAGGTGTCTTGCCCAAGGACACTACGGCAGCAACCGGGACAGAGCGGGATTCGAACCGCCAACTCTCTGATCATTGGACAACCCGCTCTTAAAAATATATATATATATCACAAAGGTTATTATCACTATGATGAGAAGAATGATGCTGTTGTGAATGATTTAAGTATGTTACGTGGTGTTTTTTGATTAACGCATCAATATTAAATACACCAATGTTTTGTGCAGTAATAGTACTGTGCCAGTGTCAAAAATAACTATTTAAATTCACAAGAAGACTTGGTATACAAATGGTATAGCCCCCCCACAGAGTCCTGAGTCTGGAAATACATGAAGAGACAGAAGACACTGAGACAGCCTCAATCCACACAAGAACTATGGCCAGTTCTCCAAGATGCTTCAACAACCTGCCAGTCAAGAACCTTGAAGAACTGTGAGTGTCTGGAGGACAAAAGACAAAGCCTGGTCATACCAAATTATGACGTGATTTAGGTCTCTACTGTTGACTGAACTTTGTATGAAGTTAAACCATAAATAAAGCCTGCATGGCATTATTTTTGAGCAATTTCACTTTACTTATAATGCCTAAAACCTTTGCACAGTACCGTATGTGGATAAAGGCTTTTTAGTTGATTTTATATAACTGACAACTGAACCCCCACTGATGGAGACAGACTGTCTGCCCTAGTTGCTAGGCAGACTTCACGCTGGATATACTGTATCTTCTATACATGCGTGATTATGAGTTTTACATGTGTCTGAATGAGCCCCTGGTGGCTGACATAATGTCTTCTTGGCTGTCTGAGGCACGTGTGAATCTCACACTCCATCCTGCCTCCTCTCGCCCACACACCTGTCCCCTGTCCTGTGCCCTCTGCCCCCGAGCTGTCTCTCTGGCCTGACAAGTCTCTCATTCATTGGAGCTAGGCTCGGGGGTCCTCACTGAAATCCTCAGCATGTGTCAGTTGCTACTGCGACAGACTCAAAATAGATGGTTTAACAGCCACTTGTATGAGTGTGTATGTGAGCGTGACTTACAAAAATGTGAATGGAAGAGTGACAGGACCACCCTGCTGAAGCGGTTAAACATAAAGAGAACCGGATGACCTGAAACTGAGCTGTTTTACAGGGTTCTCCAGAACTTCTCTTTGCATTATATAGTATGTTTTCTCTTGTTAAAACTTAACAGACCGAAGACATTTGCATGTCTCAAACAACATGCATTTAAGTGCACTTTCAAGTTCTACAGTGTTTGCATTTTTCTTATTCTTTGAAAGGATGTCTCCCTGTTGGCATCCACCTGCAGCAGACATGTGAGCGCGTGGTTTCATAAACAAGCTGAGGAGGTGGACACTTGCTGTTGAATGTTTAGGACACGACTTTGATGCTGACAAAGAACTATCTGAGGCATCTCAGAAACTACAACAATTGAGTACTGTCTTTCTGTATCTCACAGAATTAGGACATCACATAACACCTACGGAATATAAGACAAGAAGTTCCCTCTTGTAAAATTCACATAGTTGTTCAGTAGCTGTTGATCCTGCTTCTCTTAAACACCTGCATCAATAACATGCACAACACGGATAAGTTGTTGCTCATCTCCTGGGAGCGGTGACGGCTTAAATGATGAATTCAGGGGTCAGCCCTGTTAGACTTTAGGTGTAATTTTAAATCCCACCACTCTACACGTCCATTTTTCACCCACTTTATCTACAAAGTACAAAACGTCCAATCAGCTGGACGGGAGGTAATGTCACGATCCAGCTAGCTCTGTCTTCGTCCACCTGTCCGAACTGTCAGTGTGTCTGCATCCGTCCATTGAAGCGGCCATCTCAAATGCCTGATGATGAGTGTTGCAGTACAAGACATGGGACCATCAAGGACAGTCGGGAGGACCCTAAAGCGTTCTTGAGAATTTCTGACCTCTCCATTAAAATAGAAAGGGGCCCAAATATCTCCCTTTGAAAGACAACCCGTGAGGCTCGCCTTTCAAAACAAGAGAGGGGTGCTCTCGTGGGATTAGCTGGTGTTGCCCGGCAGAGGTGACTATAGTGGTCTATTTATCTTGTGACGAATGACCAATTTTAATTTGGATTCAGTGGAGTGGTCAGCTGGGAGCCACTATGTGGCCTACTGTTTGGCCTGGGGCCCATTCACGCAGATCAGAAGAATAAACCGCTTTCAAGACTAAGGGCGTATTCACACCAGGCTTGTTTAGTTCACTTGACACTGACTTATTCCTTGGTGCGGACCTTTTGGGTAGGTGTGAATAGAAACCACCTGACTCTGGTGTGGACCAAACAAGTGAACCGAGAAAATCTCTTCAGTTGGGACTCGGTTCACTTGTTTGGTCCGCACAGGAGTCTGAAACGAACCCTACGATTTGTTTGTAGTGTGAATGCAATCTGAAACTTTTCCGAACCAAACACAAAATCCAAGCACCTTTCTTGGATTCAACAGACTTCCGTTGTTGTGAGAAATTGAGGAAATCACTGTAGCAATGTTGGTCTGCTTGTAAAAAAAATAACTGCACCAGGTAAAAAAAAAAAATTTGGTTCACACCAAAGCAGGTGAACTATGGGACTTTCCTGTTGTGAATACGCCCTTATAAAGAGGCCAGAGCCATGCTAGTACTCTTTGAGGCAATAATGCTAACATCAGCATGCTAACAGGTTCAAAAGGACAATGCAAACAAGCTGGAGTTGAGCAGGTTATCTTGGTTTACTAGCACGCTAACACTAAGTCCAGCTGAAGCCAAACAACAAACCAATTACAACTAAATATAAATTTGACCTGATGAGGAAACGTCAGGTTATTATAATTAATCCTGAGACAGGTTGTCACAACACTGGCAACACTGCTAGTAGCTAACGTGCTGGACATTCACTTGGTACAGAGTTGCCAAGACCATACATACACAGCCACTTACCAAGATTAATGTATTGGACTAAACTTGCATCTTTTATATCTTGTCGGCTTCTTTCTTGTAAAACTGAAGCTAAATGAGTTTCTCTGTGGCAGGCTGCAGGAACAACACAGAGATGTCTCTGAGGGTCTTCACACTAAAGGAAGGACTGAGAGGCTGGAATAAGATCAGAAGAAGGTTTCACCTCTCTGATATGAGCAGGTGATTAATAACTGCTCTGAAACATTTTGTCAATGATGTGGCTGATGGGATTACATTGACCTAAGGTGACAATAAACATGGTAGTGTGGGATACTAAAGAAGTCACATACATTGTATAAAAGATTTAATCACACTAACACTACACTACTCAGTTTATTGCCAGGTAGTTACACTACAATGTAATGAAGTCTAATATAGTCTAATACAACAGCCCTACAAAGAATCAATCTTACCTTGAAGAGGGATACACTTTTGCAACATTATTCTGTCCACATATTTGTTCAAATTAATATTTTTTGCCTTGTGAAGGTTTGTACTTTGTGTTTACTTTCCAGCTTTCTAATGCTGATTGATGTAGGCTTAGTTACCTGCCCTTTCTGGAGAGATCCCATAAAATGAAATTTCCCTCAGTCTAATTTTGTTGTTACTTTTTTTCCTATATCCATTTTATAGCCTCATTCTCTTCTTATCACCAAGCATAAATCCGCCAGTCCATGTTGCCCTCTGTTAACAGTACAGAGTAGACATGCATTTGGATAACTATAAATCATTGCTTAATATTGTAAATGACAAGGCAGCAACATTTATAGTCTGCCTTTCTTCAAATAGATACAGCATGATGAAATGTAACATTTCAATACTGTAATACCAAAATGACACTAACTCAAACGATGACAGATTGTTTAGTGGAAAATGACATTTGCATGTCTGAGCCACTGACAAATCTGGCACAAATAGGTCAGACAGAGCCAAGGTTCCTGCAGAACACGGTAAACGTCTTGTTGAGTAATAGAAGGTCTCTCAGTGCACTCCTCCTTGTCTACATCCTGCGTATCACAATCTTTATGAGCAGAAATGACTAAATTCAAACCAAAAACGAGACAATCACATAGTGCTGTTTTTAGAAATAGAGAGCACCCAGAATATAAACTTTATGATTTTAGGAGTCATCATAGTAATGACGTGATGCATTGCTGTTATAAATGGCTCAGTAGCACCGTGCTCAGAGAGGTGTGTCACTTGATAGGCTCTAATGGTGTTAGGTCGATGATGGTTATAGTAGGAGTGAGGTCATTCCTGGCTCCTGTGCGAGTGAGATACCCTGTCTGTGAATCTCAGCATAATGCTTAGAAAGACTGACGACATACTGCACATAAATGTGCAAACACAACATGCACAGCTTGAGCAAGTGAACCCCAAAAACTCTAAGGCAAGCACATTTTTTTTATTTTCTCTTATACAATTAACCTTTTAAGATTTCAAAATAGCACTTTTATATGATCACATATACTTGACAGACACCACCAGCCAACCTTGCTCAACAAAAACAAGGTCATAAATAATCCACACAAGAACAATGCTCTTCTGTGGGCCTCGGGGTGGCGAGAGATGTGGGTATGACGGGACTATTTGTGGAGGGATTGGAGACAGCATGTATTTTCTGTAGTGTGAAGAGTTAGGCTACAGAAGGCATTTGACCAGGATATGATAGCACATATGAAGGAGTCTAAGTACATACAGTATAGAAGTGCCGTCTCCTGTCTGTCTGTGCCTGCAGGGAGTCTATGTCTGACCGTATCATGTAGTGGATGCTCAGACCACAAGTTGTCATCATGACCTCTTATGATGCCCACACACACACACACACACACAGTTCTTTCCAGTTTTAACTCAGAAACAATGTCATTGTTCCTTTGTCAACATCATCTGCTCTACAGTATCTGTGCACTGTTGTTGTCCTTCACACTGGCACATGTCTCATGTCTCTGTGTCCCCCACCAGATGCTGACATACATGTTCAATCTAAATACAGTCTGTTTCCATGACATATAAATCTGTCTCTTAGGGTCTTATAGCACACCAGCTAAAACCATGACCTATACAATACAGTGCATAATATACAGTATTATGTGGCTGTGCAAGTGCTGCTGAATTACATAGCAGAACACACATATTGTTATGTATAATGTTTAGACTGCTGCGCAGTATTGTCAACAACATGGTGGAGAACCATTTTCAAGAAATTAAATAAATCATTAAAACCTCTGTCTCAAAGATGAATCATGTCATGGTGATTAAATCAACAGCCTCATGTCTGTGTCATGATATCACAATTTTTGCATTCATTTGATTTTCCTTTGTTGGTAGAAAAATTATTTTGGAATTAAATAATACTTTTTTACTCTAGGGACGTCCTGTCAGTCAGTCCAGACTGCAGTGTCTCATAAACTACTGGATGGATACGACATTTTGTACAAACATTAATTGTCCTTTATTCAAGTACTCAGGAGTGCCTCATTATATGGCTCTTCAACACTGAAAGCTGAGAAACATCTCGGCCTTATTGCCAATATGGATGTCACATATAACAGCTTAGTGATGGTCTGATACACAGTATGAGTCAATTTAGGACAACCAGGAGAACCATATAAATGCCCATCAACTCCAAAGGTTCTTTAAATATCTGCCCACGTGTCTCTTAGGGCAGCATGTATTCAGAATATTTATTAGTTTCCTTATGGCTTATACTTGGGTTGAGATCCCAGAAATAATTATCTATTAGACTAAATTAATTACACCTTTTATAACATCTCACTTTTGTTTACACTTTGTAATTAAAGCTAAAAGATAAGATGATTTTAGTTGCTAATTCCTTTTTAGTGCTTCTAAAAAAATACATGTCTGTAGGCTACACTGAAGTTCATTATTTCTTGAGAAATAGAAAACATTACATCATGCATAAATCAATTTGTTCCTATAACCAAGGCTTTGTTTACCAAGCCCAGCCATGATCACAAGACCTGAATTTAAATAAATAGCAGTAATGGTTGTGGCATTGATGGAGGGGGTTAAGAATGTTTTATAGCTGTAAATTATACCCAAAAGATTCAAAAGCAGTCATCGTCGCTGATGTTTTAGTTTCACACAGTTCTGTGGAAGCTCTGAAAAGACACCAAGGCAAATTCTTGGCTCATTAAACCTCGTTTTTAATTCAAGTCACATTCGGATTGAACACAATGAACCTGTGGTTTTCTTCAGCTGGCAAATGCTGCAGCTCAGCTGCATGGGTGGCAGGGGTCTGTTTCTTTTGGCAGGGTCCCACAGTCTTTTACATTGGTATGAGACAAGAGCAAAACCACACAGCAGAAAAAAATTACTAGAGGAAAAAATGCTATTTTTCACATTGTCAAGGAATAAATTAGTTTGGATAAATGATTTCTCTGCAGGGAATTACAAAACCACTAGTTTCTTGAAACCATTTACAAGGCATTGGCCTTCGGCCTTAGTTTCTGAGGTTTCATTTCCAGTACCTGCCCATAATAGTCAGGTGACTTCAGCTCAGAGTCATCAGCTCAACTGTGACTGTGAGCTTATCTTCAGCATGAGAGCTAATGTTCTTCAAATAGCCTAGAGATAAAATATACGTGAAATAACTGAGGAGCATCACATTGGAGAAATTATTTGACACCTTGGGATTAGGGTTAATATTTAACTTTATTCTTTAACTTCAGTTATGTTGTAATGCACATGTGTACACAATGTCAACTCACAACAGCCTGTTTGTTTTGACTTGAGCTCTCAGTATCTGTTTGAGAGGTTTTCACAGCGGCTCAGCCTCTCTGGAGCTACAGCCCTGGACAACAGGTGGAGTAAAGGAGGATTACATTTGTGCAACAGCTCCACCCTGTGGAGTCTTCAGGTACATTGAATTTAGACTGAAGCCTGGACACACATTGCAAACAGGCTCGTGGATCTGTGCCACTTCAGTCCTCCCATAATTCAGTAACATAACCTTCAGTGTATTGTGTGAAAATCAGGCAACATGTGATTTTAAATGATACATAAACACTTTAATAACTTGACAAAAACACCACAGGGGTTACACCACACACAGACAGTTTTCTTTAGATAATTCACACAGTAAGATACTAACCATGAAAAGTTGACAGTTAAATAGCAGCTGGAGCAAAAAGGAGAAAAAACAGCATGAGTAGAGCTTGAGCTCACCCATGTATGTCATTGCCAGTGCTTTGATAGTAGCCCCATCCAGAGTACTATGACAAGAAATAGAAATCTAAATGTCTCCCTACATATATAGCCTCATACTTTCCAGTGGTTCTGCCAGCATCTTTTCAGCACCCAACACCACTCAACAACAAGTCAAACACACATCATTAAAACAAGACTTTCACACCAAAACAAAGAAAACACTCGTAAACTTAAAACATATAAACACGCACGCACACACAACACAAACTTCAGTTTAAATACTTAATAATTAGGTCCTGATTAAAACTTCATTACTTCAAAATAAACCTAATCAGCAAAGCAGAAGCAGTTTTAACCATCTGTAACTGGTACATAAGGTGCTACATTTAAGCTTGATTTTTATATCATCACTCCAAAATAATAATAAAAAAAAAAACTGAACCGTGAGTTGAAGAGATTAGAGAAAAAGGGACTAGTTTCATTTCAGAGACATAAGTCTCTGAAGTTTCATTTCAGAGACTTATGTAAAGGCAGTGACAGATGGTTGTGTTTTGACAGCATTGCTCAGAAGTTGCCACAGTTTGTCACAGCAACTTTTTGCCCTGGAGAAAGGCTGCTGCTGGGAGCCCTGTACCACTACCACTGCCAACACCATGACGAGTCTTCAAGAAGGTCCTTTGAAACGGCTTAAATATTGTAATATTTTTGACAGTTTCAGGCATGAAAATACAGCACATTGCTGTATGACCCAAGGTTATTTTGATAGGTAAATTGCATTTGAAGGATCATATATGGCACACAATCGAGGGCAGGAAGGATTCATCTTATAACAGAAATAAAATAAAATTCGTTTCAAGGGACCTTTAAAAGATGCATACTAGTTTTCACACGTTTTTGCTCAACTGATAATAGTTAAGATCTAGGACAGACCACTGTCCACTAGCAGTCACACTTCTGTCACAGTGCACTGTCCATCGGGACTACGTGAGCGGAGACTGAGTGCAGAGTGGGAGGGCCGACCCCTCGGAGGCATTCTGGTTGGCTGACTCTCTCTTAGTGCTCCTGGTCTATGTCCTCTTGGTGGCACTGACTCTGCTCTCCCTGTATCACTCACATTCTCCTCCTCGCTGTCACTGTTCCCAGATGTGTACTCATATACTTGGAGCTCAGTGTCTCCTTCCACCTCTTCCCCCTCTGGCTGGCTGACCAGAAGCTGGGAGAAAGATTCTTCCAGGGTTGAAGGTGAGGGAGACAAACTACTGGAAGGAAGTACATGGCGTCCCAGCAGTGTTGGGGGCCTAACAGGGGGAAAAGACAAAATCCCAAACGACGAAGACTGTGGTTGGCTTGCAGTGTCCGATCCATCTGCTGAGCTGACACGTTCTGTTGCTGCTGGGATGGCAACTGGTAAAGCAGGGGTAGGTGCGGGTTCAGGGTCCAACCTCAGTCCTGCTACTCCCTTCTTGGGGATATCTACAGCATCCCGCTTAATCTTGCGCCTGCGGCCATGCTCATTCCGGCGATACTGCACCAAGTTCTCCAAGTCGGCCACATAAAGAAATCCTGCAATCAGCATCTCTGTGCTCTTCCTGCCCTTGGCAAAGGCCTCCTCCAGTTCACGGCTGGTTCTCTCATCATACTGCCACCAGCCGTTGCGACCCTCATAGTACCATGCATAGTCTCCGCGGGAACCACCATCCCCTGAGCCTCCGCTTCGGGTCACCCCTGCTGCTGCAGCCTTCAGTTCCTCAACTGAGAGGAGAACCGGCCGCTCGAGGAAGTCCTCCGGGACCTCTTGTCGACAAAGCGCACAACGTTTGCTGTGCCAGGAGGCGCCTTTCACACACAGGTAACAGAAGACGTGGCAACATGGCAGACGTACAGGATGGACACAGGTCTGCAGGCAGATAGCACACTCTGGTGTGGTGGTGGAGGTGGTGGAGGAGCTGGTGGAATCTGTGGCACAAGTATCTCCTACTTCCTCTTTGAGCTTGGAGGGAGCCGGGGCATTCACTGAGCAGTCCACTTCTCCACAGCCCGCCATGCTGCGGAGACACACAGAGCAATGTTTATCAGTTCAGTTTTTATATCCCGAGGGAAATTGGATTTGCAGCAAGCATTACAAACACAAGACAATAAAAACAGCATCCAAGACGCCGACATGTCACTAGCCACAACATAGTGCAGTAATATGTTAAAAAAACAGTACGAATAATAAAAACATAGCCTACTACTAATAAATGACTGTGCTCTGCGCATAGTAAGAATCTGGCTGCAAACATGCATGTGGTGCAATAGTTGTGTACTTGTATTAATCGTAGACTGTAAAAGGTATTCATTCACTGTCTCGCTGGTTGGAACATGGACATGCTTTCGGACCGTACCCTGCTCTGTTGACAGTTTTGGGAACGCCCTCATATAGCTACACTCAGCACAAAGTTATTTTCCTGCTAACGTCACCGAATGCTAATGAAATAAATGAACAAACGTCTGTACTGCATGTCAGGATGGAGTATCTGAAACTAACAGACAGGAGTATACTGTAACAGACAGCTGAACAAAGGCCCACCTCTGTTTGACAGTTACCGTTCACCACGCAACTAGGTTAACGTTAGGTGCTAGGCTAACGTTAGCTAACTCGCTAATTTGCTCGCTGAAATTAGCTGTTATCTTAACAAAGTACGTACATCCCCGTCACGCTAATGTTAGTAGTCGGTCTGTAAAGTAACACTGTAGTCAACGTACTTCACATTAGGGACAAACATTCAGTTGACGTTGGTCCAACAGCTACAGTACTCTAGCATATGTAGCTAGCCTGTTAGCCACCAGGTCGTTTCCTGTGTATTTCCCTCCCGTGTTGAAACACTCACCTGAGTGTAAGGTGCCTCTAGAAGCTTTCTTTGCAGGAGTGCAGATGAAGATGTTTATGTAGCCGCATTTATATTTAGTTACAAAGTTCTTTACGCCAAATAAAGACTGCGTTGCTGGTGTAGCTCGGCTCTGGCCAAGCCCATCCGACTTGAATGCGCTTGGATCTCCTTCACGTCGTTTCCAGTGCCGCTCCACATGTTCTGTAGATCTAACTGTGTTCATGTGTCATGGGAAGAGCTTCAGACAAAGTTTCTTATTATGCTTTCAACAAGGAAAGCCCTTTACACTGAGGCTGAGGTCTCTTTTTCCTTCTAGTAGGCCTATATGGATTTGATTTGTGCTTGTACATTTTTCATTTATTATCATTTCTCAATATGGAAATGCAATTTAATCTACTGTATGTTATTTTTTTCTTAATGGGGTATCTATCTATCTATCTATCTATCTATCTATCTATCTATCTATCTATCTATCTATCTATCTATCTATCTATCTATCTATCTATCTATCTATCTATCAGAATTCAGATATCTATTGCATGTGTGGCTGATAAGAGCATAGTACACAGGTGTTACTAATAACATACCAGTGGCTCTGCTCTTCTGAAGTGTCTCAGTGAGATTTGACAGTGACAGTGAGTCAGTGAACACTGTGCCAGAATCCTGAAACTAAATCAGCTAAATGGAATTCAGCTATAACTAATTTTATTATTTTCACATGTGCTTTTCTTTGCCTGTGAAATTCCAAAAAAGTCTCTCACGAAAAAGACCTATTAGCCTCTATTTGTGTAATTGATGTTTAATGACTGTTCATTATGTCCAGTTTTTTTTTTTTCATAAGCCACTGAGGACCACATCTTTCCTTTGATACATTTTATTGCAAGCAAGAAAACAATGTGCAAGAGTTGTCAAAAGAACAATGAATTACACTTACACCAGTATGTTAAACAAGTTTACCAAAGGTGGATACCATCTATACCGACAGCCAACAAGGCTACTTTATGTTGAACTGCAATTTTCACCTGCATTCTTATAATGAACAATTAGCCTAACTTGTTACAGTTACTTGTTACACACCAATGTGACATGTGCAATAAAAAGGTCCATATCTGACATCTGAGATGTCAGCAAATGTGAACTCACTAAAACCTACTTGGCTTCTGTCTCATTTTCACAACACACCTCCTGAACTCTGACACGTGTGGGCAGGGGTCACCAAAGACACTGGGGGACTGCAGAACTTGTCGGATACGTGTCTCCTCTCCCCTCCTGTGGGCCTGTAGTCTCCTTTTCTGAACACATGGACCCCACTCTGTCCATTCTCCAACCTCACAGTGCACTGCAGGAGGCAGCAGATGATTAATAACACTCTTACTGCTGGGAGAAGATGAAAAACTAGACAGTAGAGAAGCATGCTGGATGTTATATATATATATATCTCACCTTGGGGGATGCACTGCATGAGCTGTACGTCAGGCTCAGAGCCACCTGGGCAGGTAGAGTGGCACTGTCCATGGACGGAGTATAGATCTGCTCTGCACTTCACACACATGTTTCTGGTCACACACACCTCACAGCCTGCAGGACACTCTGAGACAGAAGGACACAGACATTTTACACTGTGCTGTAGCTTCCTGAGGTCATGGTGAAGCGGATACATGCACGCTACAGCACTAAATGAATAACATGCAGTAGTGACAGTGTCCTAGAGCTGCAACAATGACTCGATTAATCGAACAATTATCAATGAACTATTCTGATAATCGAATAATTGGTTTGAGTAGTTTTTAAAGAAAAAAAAGTCCATATTCTAGTTTCTTAAATGTGAATATTTCTGGTTCCTTTGTTACTTTATACATGAGTATCTCTTTGGTTTGTGGACAAGACAAGACATTTGACGACATCACCTTATGGTTTGGGAAACACTGATTGACATTTTTCAACATTTTATTAACCAAAACTAATCGATTAATCGTTTACATAATCAACGGATTAATCAATAATGGAAATAATCGTTAGTTGCAGCCCTACAGTGACCCACCTGTGCATTCTCGCAATGCTGCATTTGGCGTCAGCCCATTTGGACAGCTTTCGTCACATTTTCCTCGTAATAGAAAGTGGCCCTGACGACAGCGAGTGCAGAAATTTTCACCAAAGCAGAAAGCGCAGTCCTCTTTGCATCCTTTGCAAAAACAGAGAACTGTAGTCAGTGCAGAGTGACCACAGCTTCAGGACACCAAGAGATGTTGCTCTTTTATACACCCTTCTTAGCAGAGAGGGTATTTTAAAATCTTTTAGCGTAAACTCAAAGTAGCTTTAAACATAATTCCACTGCTCTAACATGTGTCCATTGCTACCTACTGGTACAGGTGTTGATTTGTGGCGAGCGCATGCCATAGTGACCGTGGGGACAGGAGGACAAGCAGCTGCCCCTCTGCCTCATCCCGTGCAGCTCCAGGTGGAAGAAGAGGCGAGGTTTGCAGGACAGACAGCCATTCAGGGCCGAGCACGATGCACAACCTGCTGGACAGAGTCTGCTCACTGAAGAGCTACCTGTTATGAATAAGAGGAAAGTAAAGATATAAACACAGTAAGACTACACAACACTACAATAAGAGAGAGTAGAGTTTAATCTTTCCATGTTCGTGGAAGTGAAATACTCCATTCTCTATGTAAAGAACTAAATTACACAGACAATTTTAGCTCATAGACAGGCTGTGAGATTGGTAGTGTCAGTGTGCCAATGGGTAAAACTGATAGAAATCTATGACAACATTGTTCTCTGAAAGCTGAAAGAAGAGACTTATTGTCTGCACATGTTGTGTCTACTGTTTAGTATCTTCAACAAGAAAAAATAACAAAAAGTATGAAACATTTCACAACAGCAGCCATGTCAAAGCAGTATTGGAGCAACGGAGAAGATGAGTTATGCTCAAAAACTTACGTCTGTGTCGCAGACTCTTTGTGTTGTCGAGGCCTTTTGGAAGATTCATGAAGTGCAGAATCCAAATTAATATTGGTGTCCGCATTTTCCGTCAGCGTCAGCACAGCATTGGGTCAGCAAAGACACTTGGCATCACATCCCAAATCCCTTGTGGTACGTTTGTTTTACATAAAAAAAAAGATAAATAAACCCGCGAATTTCACCATGAAATTCATTCAGCTGGACCCATGTAGAGACTCCAGTCTGGATGAGACAGCAGTCGAGCGCAGAAATGTTTTCTTGAGGAAAAACCCCATGTGCATTCCATGAGATCACTCAAGCCGGCAGAATGCCATGAAGAATGCAAACAGAGGAGAAACCATCATATGACAGTCGAGACCCAGAGCTGATGTAAAGTTTGGGTTGAGCTGTGCTGCTGTGAACCGTCTTCCTTCAGAGACACACACACACACACACACTCCCACCCTCCTCTCCTGTGTTTCACTTCTCTCTCGACCCTCCTCCTGATCCATTATCACATCCAGTGTCTGTTGCCCAGTACACAGACTGTGACTGATATAATACTGCGTTGTCTGCGTGATAATATGACTCATTTAAAACCATCTCTCTGCTAACTGATCTTCTCAAAACAGTGCTTTGCCTTTTGTTACATCACTGCATCTGGTGAAGGGGGGGGACATTTGTCTGCACTCCCGAAATCTGACTTTAACTTACGAGCAGGATTTAGTGGCATCACAGCTGGAAGGACAATACTGATCCAATCAACGACTTACACAAACATGATGTGGAAACCAGTGGAATTCACTAAAATACTGAAGGAGCAGATGTCTCATATGGAGTGAGAGATATTGTATGCAGCAGAGAAACTTTTAAAATGAAAAACATTCGCATGATCAATACATTTGACACTTGAGATGTGATTTTAAGAACTTTAATATTTAATGGAACTTCCAAAATAATATTAGGCTGAATTTTTTTCAAAGAGACAGCTCTTTTAGATGTGATAATATATAGTCAGACAATAATATTATCTAAATTCTCAAAAAGAAATAGATGGCTATTTGACAAACATCATGATATTTTCATTATTTAAAGTTATTTAAAGCTTGGCTTTAATCTTTTTAAAGGGGAACTATGCAAGTCCGTTCGCTTTTTCACTGTTTTGCTAAACTTTTAATTTAATTTAACCTTTATTTAACCAGGCGAAATCAATTAAGAACATGTTCTTATTTACAATGATGGCCAAACATTAGCACGCAAACCTTGAAGAACAACAGGTGGTTGATACATTGTGCATCTATAGATATGACTGTCGTACATTAACTGCATAAATCCCTCTAATCCTGCTATGTCACATCTTTAAATAATTGGCAGATCCACTGGTACTGTGGGGTGAGTGTGTGACTGTGAAAACAAAATTTTTCATTTGGTTCTATTTAAAATGAAAAAAGTCGTGGCTATGCTTTTGAAGCTTTCATCACAACGTCAACACCAACTTTTTCTCCCGCAGGCTGGTTGAAATGATGAAATAACTCAGAAAGAAAAATTGCAATTCCCATGTACCGAACGTTTTCATATTTAACTCAACTTAGCTATGAATGGGTTCTTCATGTTTTCAATTAAGAAATGAGTGAACAGAGTTCAGGAAATGAATACCAAAAATATAGAGGGAGTTCACTACGTCTGAATGAGAACACAAAACTAAAGAACTGAAGGTGTCAGAAAGGATCGATGATTCCCATAAAACCACCAGGTGCTGAAAGCTTCAGTCCTCCAGAGGATTTGTTGTTTGGCACCCCGGTGTGTATCATCGTCTGTTTTGGGAACGCTGCGATTCTTCTTCCATTTCTTCAGAACCCATTTGAACTCTCCACTGTTTCCTTTTCGTGGAGAAAGCTTTTCCTGGAATTGGTCTTCCTCTACAATCCATGAAACCTGTGGTCTCAAGATCCTGTCAGTTCTATGGCATCAACAATTCCAAAAAAGGCTAACTTTAGTGATATTCTTAAAGATTATTTCTAAATGACATGTCGTTTTGTTTTTAGGCTGATATGATCCTATTTCTGAAGAAGAAAGAAACCGTGGCACGCTCGAAACCCAGGAAACCATGTGCTCCTTATTAAGGCAGGCACAGCAAGTGATCAAAATAACATCTCTGCCAAGATGGACTGCCATGCTTTCTAACTTCTGGACTTCTCTGGAAAAATGTCAAAAAAGGACCCAGCAGGAGTTCTGCAGTGGGCTACTACAGTGGAAGTGATTTATCTGAGAAAGATGAGAGTTAAAAGAGACACAGCCAGATAGAGGAGCTGGACAGGGTTATGCTGGCTGGCTTAAATTGTCAACAGGTGCTCAAACCTGTGCTCTGGACAGGCAAAGCAAGGCTGGGCTACTTCTTTATTTCTTAAATGTAAGTAAGAGGAGTATGTTTCTCAAATCCCTCAAGAAAAGAGCAAACCTACAGAAAGGGACAAGAAAATACCCAAGTGGAGCTCGTGGATGTGTTGCCAGCTGCTACAGAACAATACCATCCATCATTCTACATGCAGTAGATTTATAGATAAGGCTTTGACAGCTGAGTACATATATAACAGGAGAGTGGAAAGAGGTTTAACTCCCTCACCACTGAAAAGGACTGATGGCCATTTGAGATTTGGGAGGAAACAGTCAAACTCTTTGGGATTGAGCGTGAATCTGTGATAACAGAAGAGCTGGACAGGGACTGGTGAAAGAGAGGTGTGTGTGTGCCTGGGGTCAAATGTCAACAGGGAGGGGCTCTACAAACTAGTAACATCCCCTCAACCTGACTTGGAACATAAATATGACATGGCTAACCTCAGTGGGGTGCCAGATCAGATTCTTGAAGAAAATAGCCACGGTAGGCAGAGGAATGTCAGAACCACCAAAAACAGAAAGAAAACAAAAAAATTATTATAGAGGTGAACAGCAAGCAAAGAAGACATCATACTTTGATTGATTTTCAAATTAACGATTTGCTGTTTTAATACGTGTCGAGTCTCAAAAAGGATAAATTCTGAAAGGGTTGTTAAAAATTCCACTGTAATGTGAAACAGAAAGCACCCGCCGCCTAGGTTCTGGTGGAAAAGATGATTCATTGGTAGGTTCATAAAAATGTAACACATACAGTATGATCGAGCAAAAGATGAACAATCTCACTTTGACCTTTTCAGTGCTCAAACACCTACAAAAGGCAAATGATAACACTGTACGACAAGACAAAAAACAACACTGAATAATAAAAATAAAAGGTAACGCATATAGGTAGGGTGTGTGCAAGGATGACAGCCAGATTTCACAAACTGTTGTCAGTTGCAGTTCACACGACTGAACTTGCAAACAGGCTCTTATCAGCGTCTTTTAACAGGTAAGCTGGCTGGTCCCTGTTGAGTAAATCCAGGTCATGCCATGCATCTAGTAGCACGGGTAGCAACGATAAGGAATGAGCAGGACAGCATCAGAGCACACAAATAAGATATACAGCGTGAAAAGATGAGGAATTTGGAAAAAGGGCTGAGCCAACATCCAGCGAAGAAGCTGTGTGGCCTGCAGCTTAAAAAAAACCAAGCATGACGGATGATAAACAGAAGTGAGGAGATCTGAAAGTACAGAATAGGCTGAAACATCCATATCTTAAAGAACTGTGTTTTTGATAAAGGTTGTTCAGTCTGATCTGAAGCACATAAGGTTTTTTTTACATTGACTTGTTGATGTGAAAGTCAAGATAATGGTGGCAGCAGTCATGAATGTGTCTACATGAGAAAGCTGTTGTTTTTTAGCATTGGAGGTTGTGGGTCTGAGATGTGTTAAATATTATTTGTCATAAGCCTTGTTATATGATTAAGAAGAATTTAATCAAGAATAAAAAAAAAGGAATGACAGGAAAATAATAACAGCATTTTATTGCATAATTACAAAAACATAAAGTTAAATTTCACAGCAAAGAAAAACGATATATGATCTAAAAAGAAAAAAAACAATAATGATGGACTTCACTGTCTGTCTTCATCCTCTTGCTTTTTTCAGTATTTTCTATGAAGAAAAAAAAAATTGTAAATCCACTTCCCGTTGAAAATGTTAAAGATTAGTAAGTATATTAGTGAGCAAAAACATCAAAAAGGACTAACTAGTGATAGGAATTAGTTGTATGAAAAGGGGGGGGGGGGGGTACATATTGTCATTGCACGTTATTTTTGTCAGATTTTTAGTGATGACGATGATGATGTGTTTTTTGTTGGGCCTTGCATGAAACGCTTCCTTTTCTTGTAGTCTGGTGCATGTCTATAGCAGCACAGTGTCTATGCTTCAGCAGAACTACGTGGCAGCACCTGTGATTTGAATGCTGCATTTGGCTACAGTGCCATTTAAATTGATCCTGCAATGCTAAAACAAGTATTTTGAACGTGTATGTTTCAGTCTTGTAATGTTACCGTTCATATATGATTGCATCTGAACAAATGTACTATACCGGTATGTATAAAATTGTGTTTTTTACATGAAATGTTTGAGTCTTATTTTAGTTGAAAAGTAGGAAGAGATCCTGATATTCATCAGGCACCTCTAGCAGGCAACATGCAGTTATTGATTAATTAATTAATGATGCAGAGTCTTTGACTCTGCATCATTTTTTAAGAGGATTGTACAGGCTCGATCAATGACCTCGGGTTGATCGGTGGCAGCAATTAAAAGATAATCTCCAACTATTCTAATGACTATTAATTCCTTCGATAATTTTGAGCAGTTACATTAGTTTTAATCTCTCAAATGTAAATGTGCAAATCCTCGATAGCAAACTGGAAATGAGCGAACTAATCAAGCATTTACGGTCAGCACTTATCGTACTTACGTATCAGAAAACAGTGAAGAGCATTTAAATCATAATATGCTTAAATTTTGTAGACCAAACGATTTAAATTGCTAAATATATCCGAGTGATTAATAGTGAATAATAATGTCGACCAGCGGTTCTCGTCGGAGATTTTTCAACGTACAACTATTTTCAAGTGGCTCTGTGGTTCTGAGGCTAACGTTACTGTTGTTAGTCATTCAGCCAGTGGAAACACTAACCTTGGAAACTGCTTTCACATGCTGGGCTCTGATCGTCGCCGATTTTTCTTCAAACGCCTGGGCTTTGGCCTCCTCTGCCAGGCTGTTCAGGAACAACAGCGTCAGCAGCTCAATCTGAGGAAAACAGTTTGTTACTGATGTTATTTTAGCAACATTAGCCGTAAACAAAGCCACTGGTTTGAACTAACACAGACGGTTTCTTACCATCGCCTCCGACGCCGAGCCCATATTTACGTCACCCCTCGCCTTCGCCTTTATGGTGCTTTTCAGTCTTGGTGCCTTGTTGAGCATTTTGACAAAATCTTCGGTGCGAAACAAAACGTTCACACAAATGTTCCTTCTCTTCTGAAGCAAAAGTTTGTTTACGTTTTCCTATTTCCCGCTTCTCTGACTTCCGGTGTTAGTCTTCTTCTTCTGGGCTTTTCGTGCCGCTTACGTCAACGTTCATTGCATTGCTGCCATCTACCGCTTTTGGGCATTTCTACCATTTTAGTAGGGAAACTAAAACGTCATGTCCAGACCGAAGACAAAAAAAAACCCTCAAATGATCCTTTCCGATGTCTACATAAACAGAAGAAAATCTACTGTCCGGGATTTAAGTCAGGTGTCTGTTTTCATCGACTTGTTGCTATGATACCGCCACCCAGCGGCTGTAGACGTTATTACATTAGCGACAAATAGCAATGGCGACCTCCATGGAGACAGCAGCCGGCACGAGCAATATGCTGCAGTTTATGAAACTTATCGGACAACTCAAAGTAAGAATTGTCTCCAAACTCAGGTCATCTTTATGGCGACGTTGTGCTCCTTCAAAAATGAATATTAATAACTCTGACCGTGAGACTGGGCTCAGTTTGTCAGTTCAACGTGTTTTACTGGTGCTGGTGTTAACAGGCTACAGTAAGAGGTTTGCCTCTGGCTTAATGAATGTGCAGCTCAGCATTCACACACTAAACTCACTAAATAAAAAACATTATCTGTAACATTTTTCCTAACCGTGGAAAGGTTCAAGACATTTTTTGCTGTTTTGTCCAGGTGCATAACCTGAAATTACCATTTGATCAAAAACAAATAAGAATTGCACATAAAGTGCAGACTCACTAACATGGTGAAGTGAATCATGAGATATTTATTTCCCTGTGTCTCTGATGTCTTGTGTGTCTGGGTGATGTCACCTGTAGAGGGTCCCACGGACTGGCTGGGTGTACAGGAATGTTAAGAAACCAGAGAGTGTGTCAGACCACATGTACCGCATGGCCATGATGTCTCTGACCATCACTGACCCCACAGTGGACAAGGACAGGTGAGTCATACACACCACCACACTGACCATCTATATCAGTGTGAAGAATAAAGCGTTTGAGAACAGTGACTAATTTAAGTTCTTCACTGCAAAATGAAAAATGAGTTATTATCTACAGTCTGAGTAGAAAATCCACTGAGCAAATGATGAACATCCACAATTAACGGTGTCCACAATGAAGCTGTGACATAAAATGAGTTGTCTGATTGATTACATGTCGGTCCTCAGGTGTATAAAGCTGGCCCTGGTTCACGACATGGCAGAATGCATTGTGGGAGATATCGCTCCGTCAGACAACATCAGTAAAGCAGAGAAGCACAGGAGAGAAGAGGCAAGAAACCATCAGCGCTGTCATTACACCCACACACAACAGAGGTCACTTGAGGTGTTAAATACAACACTCTGTGTTGCTGACGATGTACTAGGTTGTATTCTTTATGTGTCTTGGATTGGTCTGTATGAAGCCGTTGCTGCGACTGTCTTAACGTCTCTCATCTCATAGGAAGCGATGAGACATCTATCAGGTCTTGTGCCAGACGAGCTCAAACAGGAGATTTACGGACTGTGGGAGGTAAGTAATGAAATGAATCTAATAGTCAGCAGAACTGAACTGAGCAGCATAACAAACACTTTGTTGTATCCACAGGAATATGAAAGTCAGAGCAGCCCGGAGGCCAGACTGGTGAAGCAGTTCGACCTCCTGGAGATGATCCTGCAGGCTCATGAGTACGAGGAGTTAGAGGGAGCGCCAGGAAGACTGCAGGAGTTCTTTGACTCCACCAATGGTGAGTCTGAAGTCTGTCGTGCTCTTCGCCTGTGTATCTCACCGCCATCTACTTCTCTGTGTTTCCCACTTTTAGTTTTCTTATTATATATCACATTCATATTATATAATTTTTTTAGAATTGCAACAATTATTTGATTGAGAGACCAATCAATAATCCATAGTTGAACCTAATTCAAATGAGAAACTCTTTGTTTACCATTTCCCATTACTAAAGTTTGATTTAATGGCTGACTTCCAGCCATTTACAGTTTTTTTCAATTGCTAACAAGCATTAGTCAATACTGAAGCGACTTTTTCAAAACTCGTAGCACAGTCTGCATTTCCATCATGCATCTCAGCTGAACTGTTCATCTCACCTCCAAAACTTTCTCACCAACTAAACCTTTCATACATGTCTCAAAGTAAGCTCATTTATCCTCAGTACTGGAAACAAGTCTCACTGGAAACAAACACGGTCACTCTAAGCACACTGAACTACAAAATACTAACAGCAGAGAGCATTAGGCTACATATAATACAGTATATTTTGTCTTTGAGGTTTGAATGTTTTTGTTTATTGTAACAAGAATGAATCAATAACACAGCATTTTGTTTCAATTACAGTATGTATTGTGCATAGTGATTCACAGTGTGTGTAAAATGGTAGATAAAAATGTCTGCCTGTCTTTTTTCTTTTTTTACCTGTTCTCAGGTCGTTTCCACCACCCTGACGTTCTCCGCCTGCTCAGCTCTTTGAATGAAGAAAGAGGGCGCCACATGGCTAAAACAGATGACACAAAGAATTCTGGGAACTCGCAGACCACTGGCGCAGTACCACACACAACTTGACACAAGTCCTGATTGTAACACACACTTACACCTCAGAAATACTGGACTGCAGCACACACGCCTGTGTTATATGATCACACATGAACAGATGTGAAGTTTGATCCACGCTGTCCTGTGAAGTACAGTATCACTGTTAGCATCTATAATAAATACAGGTGCTCTGCCTGGTTCAATGTAAAACCTGCCAGATAATATACATGTACAGTAGTTAAACATTTCTGTAAATGGATATAACTTTCACAGATGATGTGAAGAGAAATTAATTCCAACATTTGGTAAACCAGAGGGATTTATTGCGCATTACAAATCCACTGGCTATGTTATTAAATGTATATTATGTGGCAGCTATTACATAAAAGGTTTATCCATAGAAAAAGACTGCACCATCACACTCTCCTGCAGCAGCATTCATTCACTTCTAATATGGTGGTAATGTGTTTCCACACGGTGCAGAGTGTAGAACATAAATCTGTATTGTTGGGAGTGATAACAACACGCTCAGGAACTCACAGCTTTGTTGACGGAAGAGAAAACGGTTACATTATTTTAAGTCAGTCATTTTTAAAATATTCAATCTTAAAGGTATAGTTCACCCAAAATTGAAATTTCTAAGAGCTGGGAGAAGTTTCAGAGTCCTCCGTGGCTTCTCTGAGTTACAGGGGGTCTCGGCGTAGCAGTGCATGTCCATATAACGGTTGCAAATGGATACCAACTGTCTTCGTAACAAAAAGACACACCGAAAAACATCCAAATACCTCCATGCTCCTCTTCCCAGTTCGTCCAAATTTGACGAACCTGGAAGAGGAGCTTTGAGAAGCTTCCGCTACAAAACAAGCTTGAAATATAGACTTATTTAATTTTTTTCGGGACAATTTCGCATTTCGGGGCTTCAATACAAGACGGACATTACATACGAGCAGCATGGAGGTATTTGGATGTTTTTTGGTGTGTCTTTTTGTTACGAAGATAGTTGGTATCCATTTGCAACCATTATATGGACATGCACTGCTACGCCGATAACTCAGAGAAGCCACGGAGGACTCTGAAACTTCTCCCAGCCCTTAGTCCACATGAGGGTGAGTAGATAATGAGTGAAATTTCAATTTTGGGTGAACTATCCCTTTAAGCTGTTGCATAGACCTAATTGCACATGATTACATTTATTACTGTGTTTGGTTTTTTCAACAGGTTCAGTCACACGTCTTTGTGATCATTGTAAATCCAGTCGTCAGCCATGAGAAACAGTTATTTATAACAATGTGTAAATAATTGTGAGAAAACAAATGAAAATGTTAAACACAGTTATTTTATTTGAATGTCATATTTTATGTCTTTAAGTGTTAGTTTTAGTAAAAGCTTTTGTAAAAAGGTTTTTCAACTTGTACAATTTTGATTTTGAGCCAAGAACAAACCTAAACTATAAACTGTAATACATTTTCCAATGACAGAACATGCGTTACCTCAGTTATTTAGTAACAGGACAGAGCTGAAGAAAGAAGAAGAAAACACAATAAGATTTTTTTTTCTATCTTTTGTGGCACCAACCTTCTGAAAGTGCAGTAACATCATGTGCTGGTTTTCAGGGTCACATTACAGCAAAGGATTGTATTACAGCATCTGTATGCAGCAGTTACAGCGTGGTGTTGTATTAATGTCACGTATTGTATATCTATCCAGTGAGTCAGCAAGTAACGGAAAAACTTTTCAGTCTTCTGGACCATTTCAGGTTGAAATCTCTTCAAATACAGTTGTACTGTCCCATTCTTTGGTTTTTCAAAATAAATGTCCGTGGTCTAGGCTGTCTTGTCAGCAGAGGATTTCTATATCCAGCATCAGATTTCATTTTATAAAGTTATAGTAGGATCATGAGAAAACCAAACCTGTCCATCATCACATTTATACATGAACAGAATATAGTTTTGTCGATCTTTCACTGCACATGGCACAGTGTTTCATTGCTCCATATGGACCAGTTTGTCCTATAGTGTGAATGAACAGCCATTAGTGTGATCCAGCATTCAAACAGGCTGCAGCAGGTGTGAGATTCAGAGAGAGACTGGGTGCATTTGTGATGATGAAATACAAGTTACATCACATTACATACATGCTTCCAAGCTGTATGTTAAAATAATTCTTCATAAGATAATGAATTCAATTCATTTGACCTGAGCAAGCAACAGAAAGGACACATTGACTAACCTATTTAAAATGATCAATTATTTTATCTCTGAGTTGCAACTATTGCATGAATTTAATCGATTAGTTCATTGTAGTATAATGAACTATGTTGATGAACAATTAATTGTTATGTCAAACCTCTTCATTTGAGCATCAAGATGTTAAGATCTTATGGTTTGTTTTTATTGTATATGGTAAACCTTTGGACTAATGGATAGATAAAACAAGAAAAGAAATCATATATCTAAGACTTCTAAGGCCTTTCTCCTGAGGAAACTGAATTCAGTGCCTTTTAAGACTTTTCAAAATATCTTCATGTAAAATCATTTATACTTTTATCATTTTTTTACCCAGGATTTTTGGGTTGAATACATAAAAATACTAAAATGTAACATTAAAATGACAATTCCTCTAATATCAAACACACATATGTCCAATAATAACCTAAACATGTAATCTTATACTTTTTGGTATGAAGTTAAGAGTGGAAAATGTGTTGAACATTTATCGATGTTCCAGGTCTGAGGAGTTTACATAGCAGGAGGAGAAAGAAGGAATCAATATCCTCATGTTTTGCGTTCCAGCTGAGTTTCTTCCACTTGTGATGACAGGTTCATCACTACATGAGCCAAACTATGCAATGTCCAACTTAAGTGACAGAGATACAAACCAGATACACTGGGGTTTGGTTTCTTTCTGCCTCCTGGAGCTGATTTTAAACCTGCTCATCTTCATATGTCATTGTTTTTCAACCAAAGGCTTTGATTTTTCTACTTGAACCTAATCTGATCAACATGTGGTTTGGGGCTACAGGAGGGCAGGTGACATGTGACAAGAGCCCTTCAATAGATCAACTGGCTCTAAACCTGGGTAAAACATCACATGCTGTCAATTTTCTAGCTTTTTAGGGTTGCAGAAATTTCCCTCTGAGTGTTAGTGTTAGAGTCTATACAGGATTGTTTGTGTATTCAAACAAAAGTATTGTGTAATGTTTCAGTCAGAGCTTTGGGTAGATACGTGACAAAGTGCTGTGATAGAGCAGTGATAGAGTTCCGTTTTTTTTTTTTTTTTTTTTCCCCAGTCCTGTCTCATGGTTGTGGATGCAGCTCTAACACGGCCTCTCGGGGTCGTCCGTCAGGTTGTTAGTGGGCGTGTCCTGAGAGCTGGCGTTCGCTGCAGAGGAGAGGACTTCTTCAAAGCTGCCCCCGGTCGACGGCCCTCCAACCTTTGTCTGATATAAGAAAAACAAAACAGATGCAAAAAAACCTCATCAACAAATAGCTCTTCCTCTTGTTCCTCCTCCTCCTCCTTGTCCTTGTTGTGCTGAGAATGGGCTCAAGGTGGCAGAGTTTTACCACACCAACACTACAGTGTTTTTGGAGATATCTGAGCCTAAATGTGAATGTTTCTGCAACAACTTTAGTTTTAAAACCGTTTTTACTGTAGACAGGGTATTAAAAGTGACCATCATAAAATCAGACAGAAGTAAGCAGCAATTCACAATATTGTTTAAACATAGCAGAATCAGGTCTATAAGGACAGTTTTTTCTACACTGTAAGCCCATAAAGTATCACACGCACTGTGAGAATCAATAGCCAATGATTGTCTTTGAAGAGTTTTGGTTACCATATTTAATAATTGAACCACTCAAAACATATGCACACCTCCAGAGGCTGACAGGTGCATCAGAGAGGAAGAGAGGAAGCTACAGCACACTGTCTTGCAAGATGTTTAACGTTGTTCTTTCATTAAACATCATGCTGGAGCTTCATCTGGTTCAGGTTATTTAAAAATACAAATTCCCTCTCACTCAAACACACACACACTGTTTACCTTGATAGTCGTCACTGTAGTCTCAACTTTCTCCTCAAAAGACTTGAAGCTGGGGGAGTTTCTATGACAACAAATAAAAAAAATAATAGTTTACTATAATATACTTACATCTCAGTTACTTTCTGAAATGATAATAATAAAGCACTGACAAGAACACTAATAAGCACTGTCTGTTAGACTTAATATACTGTAAATATGACCAGATATTACTCTGTATATGTATTCTCTGTATTGACATACATGTAAAACCTTAAGGTAATGAAGGCAATTAAAAACAATACAAAGGGGGGAAGAGGGAGGAGGTCAGATATTTTTTCTTTCACAATTTTATCATTCAGCAGCACATTAATGTACATAGGAAATATAAGCAAATAAGTCAACCTTAATTTAAATAAAAACTCAAAAATAGAAAGTGGAAATCCTTGTATAAAAACGGCAAAAAAAACAAAACAAAAAGACAGCAACACACACATAACGGAGCAATCACAGGCTGGTTACCTCATGGTGGGCATGCTCATAGACTGTCTGAGAGAGTAGCTGTCCCCAGAGAGCATGGTGAGAGAGGAGTTAATGATTAGCACAGGCTGCAAATTCCGCCCCCCCTACGTGGGGTTAATAAAGGTCATCTTATCTTACGCACATACACACAACACACAAGCACAAAGCCAGGGTAAAGCTGGCCCACACAGCTAGCTGGAGAAAGCATGGTGTCTACAGTATGGAGGAGATGGAGGAGGAACTAGGAAGATACAGCAGCAAGGTAACAAGTGGTTCTGCAGGGAAACTGAGCGTAGGTAATCACTCACACAGACACAAGGATGAACAATGATTAATGTCATAACTTGTCATAATCAGTCTCAGATGGAAAAAGACAGTCAGCTGTGGTAGCTTAGCTTTAGCACTCTGCTGCAACTTGTGCATGGAAGTTCATGACACTGCTTGTCCACATGATTCATTGAGACAATTCATTTTGGTTTATCAGAATCCTAACTCAATTGGATCTGGTTCCGTGCCGAGACGATCGAGCACCTGACCTGAGATCTGCCGTCCTCCATCCACTCAACAGGACTCAGCTGACTGGCTGCCTGCTCGGCTGTACAGTCCATACTGTACCAACCAGTTAGAGATCTATTGAGTTAAGTCTGCTTTGTTTGGGAACAACTAATGAGGCATAATCAGCTGTGTGACTCTTACCCTATGGAGTTGGACCTTGGGAAGCATGGAGGAAGATTGAAAACATTATGATTTCAAAAGAGCTCATTAGTATTAATGTTATTAGTACAAACTATTTCTCTATAAGAAGTAAACTGCCACTGGTTTTAATGTTGTTTTGATTTCAGTCTTCACCACAGGGAAGCAGCCACATCTGTTAGTGGGAAGTAAACAACAATTCTACGAACCTGTAGGGAACCAGATTGTATTGAACTGTACAAGTTCTACTGAAGTTCAACACCACAAACAAACGCACAAAAACACAACCTTACACACAACCCTGAGCCACTATCTGTTCCCACACATAAACACACTGCAAACACAGTTGTTGCATGAAAATCACACAGAATTTAAAAACCGTTGCACAGAAACACAATGGAAAAGACAAATGTTTGATGTTTGTTGTTGTTTCTGAGAAACACAACAGCAGAAATTATTCCAGAGATGAAAAACATCCTTTCTGTCGATTTATCCAGTGGTTCATTCATTGCATAGGAGGCTCACCTTCCATCCAACTGTGACTTTTAACTTTATATCAGATAAGTTGCTTTTATTTGTATATTAGACATAAACAGTATAAATCTATTAATCAATCACACATACTATTATTATTAGGCTATTGAAAGTGAATTATTCATTAATCCAAGAGAAAACAGTGTCAATGATTAAACAAAATACATGAGAGGATAATGGGATAAATGAACTTATTTCTTTAGGAATTAAAAACATAAGATAGAAAATGATTGATGGGACAAGATCACATGCAAGAACTCACTTCAGGCGTATAGCAGGAATTTCAAACATGCTTACTGTTTACACACACACACACACACACACACTACATACCTCCGTGGAAACAGTAACTCTAGACCAACCATGCTGGAATACACCAAAAACACATTGCGTTTCCCTTCTTTCCAAAATCACATGGAACTGTTTTTACCAGGAATGACTGAAGGCATTCTGTCTTTTAAAACACACCCTTGATCATCATCCAATCAGACGACAGGTCAGTGCCGTGAAAGGCACCGTCACTACAAATGACAGCCTTCAAGTTACTTCAAAAATCACACATCATGACTAACAGAAATAAAATAAAACCTCTTTCTGCTTCGATGAGCAGGCGTTTGCTGTACGGTTACATGTTGCTGTTTCAGTCAGCTTTGTCCGCTGACCTTCAAAAGCTTTCCTTGACAACACAACAGGTCACACGGGCACCCTCTTTGCAGCTTTCTGGTCTCGTCTCACACACGACACATGGATGCTCTTTTTGTTTCATACAGAGCAGAACAGACATATGCATTCGTCTGTGTCTCAGACAGAGCAGCACAGAGCATTAGAGAGACAACCAGAGAAAGAAAGTGGCTGAGGGAGGCAGACTTTACTCTAGTCCTCCGGCTCCCACAGAAAGCAGCTTAAAGTGGTCTTACATAATTTCAGCCTCCTCTGAACTGGACAGAGCTAGAGTCAGAACTCAGAGATGGAAAGCATGAATAAAAACATGTGGAGCTGGGTAACACTGTGGACTAACACTGTGCTGGATTAAACTGGGTTGGTTTGTGCAGATGAGCTGATAATGGGACCATAAAATGCACAGCTAGGACGGCATAATACACATGAGTATGAGGGAGACACAGGAATATTTCAGCATTTTGGTATATTTGCCTATTGCCATAATCCCTATTAGTTTTAGGAGTAGTGCTGCGTTCGAGACACGTCGGAACTCAGACCTTTCCCAGTTGAAAACTCTGAAGCTCCAACTTCACAGCGCACCAGGTCAGAATAACCAAAAACATGGCCGTCCGACCAAGACAACCTTTGCATTCAAAGTGCTTCACAGAAGGCATTTTTTTGGCATTTAAATGCATTTGATTGATGTTTTACCGTTGATGGTGTGGTTCTGCACAGGTGTCGATTGTTGTGTGACGTCAGACAACTGATCCTCGGCGAAGATGGGGTGCATTTTTTTCTCCGACTTCAGGTGGCGTTCAATTGCACGTTTTCAGGTCGGAGGTCGGAAAGATCCGAGTTCTGACTTGTCTTGAACGCAGCATAGGTTCATTACCTTTAATTGTCAGTGCAAGCTGTTTTTAGATCGGCGGGGCAGAGATGTGAGCTGCTCAGATACAAAATGGAGGCGCACAGTATTTCCACGTTTCCCTCATCAAACTAAATACACAATCCAACAACCCCAAAACGCTCTGGTGGACAAGTTGTGACCTGCACCTTCACCACGCTATGAAATAATAATAACGTGCAGCATAATTATGTAACATTTACGACACATGAAGCAAATACTAGGAACTACTTGCGCTATAGGGATTATGGCAATAGGCGAATTTACCAAAATGTTGAAATATCCCTTTAAAAGAGACCGGGATTAAAGCCACAAGAACGACGCAGAGATTTAAAAGGCATTCATGGCATGTGTGTGTGAGAAGGAGAAAAATCCAACTTCTAACTTGATTAGTGTGCCATGCCAACTGAGCTCACTTTACAGTCACCGATTGACTTTTGGTGAAAACCCAGTGTTAGTGTGAGAGACGATCAGTCACACAGACAGACAGACAGACAGACAGACAGACAGACAGACAGACAGACAGACAGACAGACAGACAGACAGACAGACAGACAGACAGACAGACAGACAGACAGACAGACAGCTGATGCTGTTAGAGGTCGGGGACAGGACAGTGTGTTGTACCTCATGTCTCCAAACTTCCTGGTGAGGGCGGTGCCCAGGGTGCTGAAGGCTGCTGAAGTTTTCTGTCCCGCTGTGGACAGCGTCTCAGACGTCTTCTTGTAGCTGGCACACACACACACACACACACAACAACAGGTGCATTACACATACAGTACTTCATTATTTCATACATGTATGCATGTGTGCAAGTTGAGCTCAAATGACTCTT
The DNA here is from genome assembly GCF_045865225.1 of Trachurus japonicus. Taxonomy (NCBI): domain Eukaryota; kingdom Metazoa; phylum Chordata; class Actinopteri; order Carangiformes; family Carangidae; genus Trachurus; species Trachurus japonicus. The sequence goes on from NC_140930.1 coordinate 23,739,997, forward strand.
TTTTACGATCGGTAAGTATGACCCGTTTGTCAATACTTTAACGTACATCACACCTAAAACACACAATTCCCAAAAATGTCATCCTCAAAATCACAGTGTAACTAAACACAGACACACATTTCTAAAATACAATAATACACTAACACAACTCACCAAATCTACAAAAAGACACATGTTGTCTTCCAACAGAAACATGTAGTCAGTCACAGCACAGAGTTTTGTGTTGTAGTTTCCTTTGAACCTCTCTACATTTTGCTTTTGTTGGGTTTAGTAAATGCAGGTATTATGTTTCACTACAAAAAGTGAACAACCTATCTCAGAGAAGCTTTGCAGAATGAACACATCACAAAAAAGAGGTTAAACAGTTTACGTGCGGCTTTAAACATGAGGTTTTCTGTTTTGACAAACAGTGTGAAAGCAATTGAAAACGTGCCAGTTAACATCTACTGTTTTGGTCTTAGTTGAGCTTGTGTGTAAAGGAAATTAAATTTTTTTTTTAAATGTGTTAAATGTATGTATGTGTCAAGAAATGTGTTAATTGTACAGCCCACACAGGCTGATGTTGTGCTAGTGTGATGAGTTTTGAAAAAGCGTTAAAAGTATGGAACAACGGGTCATAGCGATGGTAAAAAAATTAAAAAAACTGTACTACTGTACTCAGACACACACAGATGTGTAAACAGATCATTGTAAACAACACACATACACAAACTTACAAACTGGTCAAATCAGTGTAAGTTTGTTCATCAGAGGGACTAGTTTCATAACACCATCAGCTGTCATCATGATCTCACACTGTATTACATCTGACGCTTTCATTTTCAGTGTGTAAACAGCCGTTCAACCTTTTACCATTTCTCTTCAGGAAATCACAACTTCTCTCTTACAGTGCTGTACAAACGTGCGCACACACCGAGCTCTTGTGTGTGGTTCCTCACCACCGCCACAGTACTGCCCTTCAGAGAGCCATAGGCTGTGAATAAAGATGAACGTAGCCTCTGTGAAATCACCCACAGGTTTCCAAAGAGCAGTTCTGAACCTCAGAGATCTCTCTACCGCTAATGGAAAAATTAGCAAAGAGGAGGGGTGTGTGTGTGTGTGTGTGTGTGTGTGTGTGTGTGTGTGGAGGCCAGACTTTGCTCATCCACCTATCACTCAAAGCGCCATGCCCTCAATTATATGCAACTTTAAATCTTTAAAATACAGAAATGGTTGAGTTAAATAAAACTTCACCACCTGTGAAGTCGTTATGAAGGAGGAAAGTAGCCATGGAGACCAAAACATGTTGATTTCTGACTGGTTGATTTAACCTGAGAGTCGATGTTGGCTTAAAGAGCTGCAGTGTTTGGTCCTCCTGTCAGGGCCGTTGTATAGGGGAGAAAGGTGATGATAACTCTAGGGGCCCAGTGCCCAGTAGGGCCCACAAAAAACCCCAGTAGTCTAATCTTTGTATGACTAATTTATTCTGCATAAGACCCTGACTAGTACTCATAGTAATGCTGCATTAGCATCAAAACAAAGTAGGCTAAATAAAAAATGATAATACATACGTAGTCTTAGAAAAAAAGGGGAAAAGTCAGGGGCCCACTTTAGTATTCTTTCAGGGGGCCCAGAATTCTTAGCAACAGCCCTGACTCCTGTGTAGGTTTCATTTCTCAGCCACTTGCTCTTCAGTTCCCTCATCTGTCTTTTTTTAAAATCCATAAACTCTTGTCTTTTTACTTTCGTGGCATCAGGCCTCTGTGTCTCTCCTGCTTCTTCCTCCTGCGGTCACACTGCTGCTTCATTATAGATGAGGATGGAGGCTGCGTGTGTAAAGTGATCTTCAGGCTCAAGTGTAACTGGAGAAGAAGGGAGGTGTGTAAATTCCATCCTGCTGCTCTTCTCTGGATCCACACCTCAGCACTGAGTGCCTGATCAGGAAATTAGATCATTTCTCTTCACAATAAAGTACTAAAACACGTGAACTCTTCTGAAATGAGCCTCTGTGATAAACATTTCTGTCTAATCTAACATTAAAAGGTGAAGCTGTTTACTAGATTGTGGTTCTGTTTGGGTTGGGAAATGAACACGCGGAGCGCAGACCGGAGAGGGCACGTGAAGCCAACTGGTGGAAGGTCAGCGGTGGCCCTCGGCGCCGTTTGATGTGTTTTAAATCAGATTCATGCTGTCTGTTACGGTGAACGCAGCTGATAACAAGTCACTCACATGCTGTGCTGCTCATGTCTTTTTAATTAGGTTTTCTGATCGCTCTGTTTCTAAATGAGCCTCAGTTAGGAGGATGTTATAGCCGGATGAATACCTGCTCTTAATGTGTCTGTTTACTCTCTTTGTGTTGGTCCTGTAAAGGCCGACAGTGTTGACAGCAAACAAAGAAGCCAGTCTGTTAGGTGTTGTTTTTACCCTCGATGTGACACTCAAAGACACACTTTCTCCCTTCAATTAAACCTACAAACTCTTCATCTACCTTGTATCACGAGATTCACGCTTTCGCACACACACACACACACACATTAAACTTACGCTACGGAGCTCTGCATGTCATGCCAGCCTCTGCTGAAGTTGTTTTTAAGCTCGCTCAGAGGAGTGATGCCCAGTTTCTGTTTGAGGTCTGCGTGCTGCTTCTCTTTGGACGACAGAACCTGCTTCAACGTGTTGATCTCCTCCTCCAGCTGCACACACAAACACAAACACAAACACAAACACAAACACAAACACAAACACAAACACAAACACAAACACAAAGAGCTATTAACCAGCGCTCATTCTTTTACTGTCTCTGTACCATCAAATAGTGTGTGTGTGTGTGTGTGTTCATACTTTAGCCAGTTCTTGCTGGATCTCCTCTCTCTCCTCCTCTGTCATGATGGAGTTGTTCAGGTTGACCTCTGACGCCATATCCTCATCAGCCTCTCTCAGCGGGTCTGAGTCCAGAAAACCTGCATCAATTATTCACACACATGGTGACGTGTTCATGGATGCACCTGAAGGTGACACATGTTAGCTCCATTCAAAGAAAAAGATACATTAAGTACATGAAAATAACAATATGACTTCAAAAAAAAGTTAGTCTCTGTCTTTTGAAGTTTGGAGTTATAGTACTTTGCAAAGGTTTTAGGCAGGTGTGGAAAAAGCTGAATGCTTTCAAAGATGGAAGTGTTCTTTTTTTTTCATCAATTAACAAAATGCAGTGAATAAAGAGACGAGAATCCTAAATCAAATCAATATTTGGTGTGACAACCCTTTGCCTTCAAAACAGCACACGGTTTTTGAAGGACCTGGGCCGGTGGTTTTTCCAAATATCTTGGAGCTCCTCAGATCCTTCTGTCTCTACTAGAGATGTCACGATTATTCGTTTTCACAATTAATTGTGGTACAGTATTAAACACCACAATTAATCATAAAGATTCCTAAATACCGTTACTTTCCCAAAAAGATGATGTTGGAACCTTATCGGCAGATGTGCGCAAAAATAAAGGTAAATGCACAGATACTGGTCCATTTAACTAATGTAACATTGAATTGGTAGGAATTTAAATGTTAGCGTGTCATTTTTAATAAAATAAAACAAAACAAAACAAAACAAAACAAAGGGTTAGGCCACACCATCACTTCCAGGACTTGTTGTTCCTCTTTATGCTGATGATAGTTCTAAATGACACTGGCTGAATGTTTGGGGTTGTTGTGAATACATTTGGGTCCAATCAGACGCCTCACTGATGGTGCATGATGGATATTAAACATTCTGACTAACAGCATTTTTTCACGCCTGCCTAAAACTTTTGCACAGTACTGTATGCAGTCAGTCAAGTCACTTTAAGCACCGGTTCATTATTCCAGTGAGGAAATTAAAACAATGTATTCTTCCTCTCTCCTGCAGCAAATCATAGAGCTGAAACAAACAGCCAAACTAACAGGATTGTTTTGCTTCAATATACTAATTGATCTATTGTCTATTCAATTTTTTGTAACACTATCATTTGAAACAAGAAACTATTGACCCCTTCCCTCCACCCCAGCAAATGTCAACATCAAAGTAGTGCCATGTCGGGGCAGCGTTTAGCTCACATAGTAGAGCTGCTGCCCCATGTTGAGGCTGCGGGCGGCCCCCGTTCGAATCCCGCGTTGGGCGGCCCTTTCCTGCATGTCATTCCCCCTCTCTGCCTCCCCATTTCCTGTCTCTCTCTCCACTGCACTATCAATTAAAGGCAATAAAAAGCCCCCAAATATACTTTAAAAAGTAGTGCCATATATTTGTGTATTTCTGTTTTCATTCAACCACTTTATCTCCCTGTATTCCTGCTGTGTGTGTCTTTCTGTTCTTTCCTCTGGTTTTGTATTTGTGTGAATCTGTCTGTCTGTGTGTCTCTGTCTGACAGTTATGTAATCTGCGGCTGCGGCCTGCAGAGCTCTAATCTGGATTAACTGATGTGGATTATCTTGCTTTAACTCCACTGACTGACACTACAGACCGCTGCACACATACACACACCAAAGAACACACACACATAAAATGAAAACACACACACACACACAGATAAAGAAGCTGCTTTCAGATGTCAGGCAGCAGACTGCATTGCATTTTCACAGTAATTGATTTTAGTGGTTTACTGAGTAACAGAGAATCTGAAGTAAAATGAACTAAAATGAGAGAGATGATGATGTAAAACCAAAAGTTCCTCGGAGCCGGAGGATTTAAGAAGTCACAGTCAGAGATCAAATCTAATCTTTCCAAACAAGATAAAAACAAATAAAACAAATGTTGTGAGCGGCAGAAATTCTGCAGCAGAGTTTCATGAACAAAATGTTTTCATTCAAAGATTTAGAAAACAGTGTTTAGGGAGAAATTGCCTGTGAAACATCTAATTATACGACTCGCACACTATACTTATATCTCCTGAGCGCAACTCTGTGTCTCATGCACACAATTACACCCACAAACAGTAACACCAGCACGCACTTCCAGATAATGATCCTGTGCTAAAATAATTAAAGCAGAAGTAAGTGGTCCGGTCGTTTTCGCTAATGCTGCGTTCCAGGCAGGCTTTTGAAATCGTAAATTACAGCTTCAAGTCACAACTTACGACTTTGTAGCGTTCCAGGCAACCCACTCATGTTTTTCCGACCTGTTTTACCGGTGAAAGTCACTATAACGGCCACTCGTAACTTCCGACCCGTGAACTCGTACCAGATCGAACTGGTACCACTTCACGGTCGGAAAAATACGAGTTTCCTTGAACGCACCATAACAGTCCTCGTCCCTACGTCGCCACATTCACGGCGTCCCTTGGCTGCACACACAGCCCTGCATGCCGTTCTCTCTCCTCATTGGATAAAAACTGTAGGATACGATAAATGTTTTCTCCTGGGCTCAGAGCAGAGCAGAGTGACTGACAGACCCGTGTTTCAGTCCAAACACTCTATGTAAGTGATTGCTGTCGGAAGATAGAACTATTTAAGACTTATATTAACACAAATATATCACTTACTTCTGCTTTAAAAGAGAAAGAAATAACTTCAAGTGTCAGCTATCACCGACTCATGTATGATGCAGCAGAGGCAGAGTCACTGAAACATGGACTGACACTTTACCTTCCAGATACTGATCCTGCAACAGCCATCACAAGACAACAGGAGCTCTACACACTCTGACTGCATCTTCCTGATTAGCCTGCACAGCAAAAACTCAAAATCTTTCGAAGAATATTTGTCTTATTTCTAGTCAAAATGTCATTTTTAGTCAAAACAAATCTCTTTATATTTAAAATAAGACTCATCAGATCAAAAAATAGCTTGTTCTTAGACACTTTTTACTTCTTTCAAGCTTTTTTTCAATTGAAATAAGTAGAAAAATCTGCCAGTGAAAGCAAGTTTTTTGTGCTTGTAATAAGAAAGAAAAACTTGCTCCACTATCAGATTTTTCTACTTATTTCCATTGAAAATAAGCTTGAAAGAAGTAAAAAGTGTCTAAACACAAGCTATTTTTTAATGTGACAATCTTATTTTAAGTATAAAGAGATTTGTTTTGACTAAAAATGATATTTTGACTAGAAATAAGACAAATATTCTTGGTAAGATTTGGGGTTTTTGCAGTGTGGTATTGTTACAGGCTCATCCTGACCAGACAGGTACCACACACACACAAACATGTAGGTCACAGTGTCACAGCATTTGGAGTTGACCTGGTTTTGCATGTAAACTAAAAATTAAAAAAAGAAAAGAAAAGAAAAAGAAAAGCCAACACCATTTTTGACAGAATGGAGATGAAGCGTTAACCGTACCTGCTGTGAGGTGTCCTCTCTCTGGATGTGGTCGCATTATAAGACAGGAGAGGACAGAGTGAGGTTAGTAGAGACAGTTCTGTTGATACCAAAACAGCCACCGCTTTAAAGATGAGGCTCAGCAGCAGCAGCAGCAGCACATGCAGCAAACACACAGTTCACACGACTGCAGCTAAACAGCACTAAACTCACATGCACCAGGACAAGTGGGACCTTTCTATAGCAAGGCAGCTATTTCTGCCTACGTTGCACAGAAGCAGGACAATCAGATTTTTAAACCCCCATGGCTCAGATAGAAGCTTTTCATGTCTTAAGTGCACTGAGAAATCTGATTATTTGTCCCGGCTCACACAGCCATGAGAAGAGTTCAGAGATTCCACGAAGAGCCAACGATTTCAAGATTTTCTACCAGTCTAAGTTCCAAGTTTTCACTCCCGGTTGAATGTATGCATGTTCGTGCAGAGTCACATGTGTGTTCCAGTTTGTCATTCACAGAGACAAACAGGGCAGTGTGTGAGCGGACTTTTCGTCATGGACAATTTAAAAATAAAATCAGTGAAAAAATCTGATGATCCGTTTGAAGATAAGGTCCCTGTCATTTGCACTCGGCTGTGACAGACAAATTCTCTGCTAGGAGAGGAATTAGAGGAATGCTGGCACTTGTAAGTTAACATATGTTTCACTGTGCAAAAACTGGTTAGATAAACCATCAAAGCAGGATTCAGAGTAAACTTGGGTCCTGAAAAAACTTGTTATGACAGTGTAGCCATCTACATCAAGATACATGCAAACAGCTCTCTACTAAATTGAAGCAACAGGGTCAAACAGAGTTTCATTTTAAAACACTGTGGACAAATGTAATCATTTTTTAATGATACTTTTGTCCCTTTACACTTGAGTATTTGGACATTGACATATTTTTGTTCTAATTTCCATTCAATTTGACATAGAATAATATATAATAAGGTTTTAGCTTTAATTCGAGGCAGTTTACATTAGTAAATATATGAATTATATGGGGCATATGGTGCTTTTAACCGATAATGCTGAAAGTTTAGTTTTCGTGAGCTCCACAGTTGTGTGTTGTTTCAACATTCACACAACTTGAAGTTGACGGAGAGAGTTGTCATTCTGTGGTCTGTTGGTATGAGGAGAGGAGACGTTGGGTTCACGCTGAAAAAACAGCTGCAAACTAGAAAATGACCAAACAGCTGGTAGACCGAGGAGCACAAGTCTTGTGAATAGGCAGAAAATGGCTTACATGGTGGCTCTGCTAATACTTGAATGCTTGTCCATTCCATTAATACTGATGGTGTGAACTGTACATTGCTGTGAAAGTTGCTCAGGCGTGTCACCAGTGGACACCTGCAGTTGCAGCTAATCATGTCCTAGGGGACAGTGAGGGTCAAAACTGTGGTTGAACATTTAACGTTGTCCTGTAGGGATAAATTAATGTTGTCTGACCCACAAACTGTCCCCATCACAACCTATAACATTGCAATTGGTTCCCCTCCATTAATAATTACTGGGGCATGATAGTTTCAGTTTCACATCTTGAACTGGTTTCCAGTATGGACCACAGACTGTTTGAACTTTGCTAGAACAGATATTTGTTAGACTTTTAACATATTGACTCATTAACATGAACAAAGTCACAATAAAATGTGTAATTTCAACCTTGTGTGACGGTTATTTACCAGAACTGTCCATTGAAACCTGATAAACCCACTTGTAATACACATGGATTACAATTTGGATACATCATTCTTCTGTTTAAAATTTTAAATTTTGCTCAGTAGAGTGCAGACCTCAGCCAAGGCCAGTCTGAGTGTCAAACAACATGCACCACACTTCGGAGGAAAAATTTCAAATTCATAGTCAATGATATCGATTGGCCCCAAAATGTGATGGATCCTCCACCAGGTTTAGTGTAAATTGGTTCAGCACTTTTAGCATAATCCTGCTGACACAAGTCAATCACACAAGCCATGACCTCTGCAGCTGAGGTCACCTATAGCCCCCAAAGATGAGATAATTAGATATATTACAACTACGCTGTCTGCATCTCAGAACGTTTCAACTACATACCAGAAATTAAGTCTCTAAACCGTTCTCATTGTTTCCGTTTCTCAACTTTTGATCATTTAGTTGACAATTTAATCATATTATCTTGTTGTTGTTGTTTTATTTAGGCCCAATGTGATCCATCCGCCCTGCCAAGACTAAAATACTGGTGGAGAAATAGTCGCTCCTTTTACTGATTGACTATTTTAAAGCAGACCCACCAAATTAAAAACATCAAGTCAAACATTATCCTCATCTGCCTATAACATACCCACAATGTGTTTGTTGTTTCTTGAGTTCCAGTGTTTGCTTCCTCTAGATTAGACTTGTCCTCAGTGACTCTAGTGTGACGTTACCATCCCAGTCAGTCACGATGACGAGTAAATGTTCAACCACAGTGAAGGACTAGTGTCTACTCTACGGGGTCTAATCTACGTCCCTCTTCACCTGTGCTGTCCAGTTGCATATCCCAAGTAGTGGACATGACCCAGTTGTCAGAGTGGGACATTGACGTCTGTCCCCACTGATCCTCCCCTCCTGCAGGTGAAGTTTTACCCCATTCTGTGGGTTTCTGGAGCTCAGGAGGAGTCGACTCTTCCTCATGTGAGTTCTGCTCCCCGGAGCGGAAAAACCTACCCTGACTCAAACCTGAGCAAAGTAACAGTTAAATACATTTTCATTCTCAGTTTCACACTAAACTGAAATTGCTTGACTCATCATATTTCACAAGCAAGAGTTCTCATGTGATGATGTTTTAGCTTAATTGACAAAAAAAATGCAAAGTTCTGAGTCGTGTTAAAGGGGTTTTAAGATGACATCAAACAGGAAGTTTCCGTTAAGAGCACAGAGTGAAATCTGGTTAACATGTTTAAAAAAGAGAGAGGTATCCGCCCCTGGAAAATCGGATCAATTAACACATTTTGTACAAAGAAAATCCTATAAACCTCCACTGCTGCATTCTAATGATGAATCCACATCATCATTACACAGCCTGCTCTCCTTTATATCGTGGTTCCCAACCTTTTTTGGCTCGTGACCCTATTTTGACATCACAAATTTCTGGCGACCCTGCGATCATGTGACTGCACGTCAATCAAGATGCACCAGCTCAGATATTTTTATATGCTGCATTTTATCTGAATTCGATTTATATTCGACAAAGTTAAAGTATAGAATACAGTTGTTTAAGATTATGTGTGGTGTTTTTAATTAGAATTTAATTTCAGCAAATTTGTTTTTATCAATTACTAGACATTTCAGGCGACCTCATTTTAATTCCAGGCGACCCCACGTGGGGTCCCGACCCCAAGGTTGTAAAACACTGACTTAGAAGCTGCACTAAGTGATTTTTGTGGCAGTAAACATGCTGTAAAAATGACACTAAACACAACACACAACACTGCACTACCACCTTACAGAGCTGATGTGGTGAACATGCAGCAAACACACACAGACACACACACCCTCCAACAACAGTGGTCTCTAAATGGTTTACTGTTCACTAGCTACTTTGTCTGTCCCGTGTGGTTAATCTATTGACCCTGGGGCAATAGCCACACTGGGTGCTGGGTGCTGGGTGCTGGGTGCTGGGTGCTGGGTGCTGGGTGCTGGGTGCTGGGTGCTGGGTGCTGGGTGCTGGGCAGGTGGAAACTTTTGACGGTCACTCAGAATAAATGTCATTTAACGTATCAAATATCATTCCTACAAAAAAGGTCACACTGAATGAATAAATAAAGGACAGTTCCTGGTTAATTTGAAACTTGCTGTCATCAGTTTACCCACTCAGACCACACTCACCCACTCTGCTCCTGACTATTAGTGCTTCAATCAACACTCAATCACATGAAACAAGAGGATGCCGATGCTGCACTGGTTTTTCTGAATTAAAACTTCCAAACATGTTGTTGCACTGTGTAACACACACCTGCTAATGTTTTCAATGTGCACTGCAGCAGAGCTTTTCTGCTTCATGTGATTCACTGTGGATTTGATGTTTTCATCTGGGAGAGTCGAGTCTTACCCTGCTCTCCCTCGGTTGTGGCTGAGTTAACCCATTCCTCTCCAGGACCCATGCTGCCCCAGTCCACCACTGCTTCACTCAAAACACTAGAGTACAGCTCTGCAGCAGAGCAAGGCAGCAGAGGCGAGAGGAGACAAGAACACTGGTTACAATAAACACAGACACAGGGATCTGGCTGCAGGAAGCTTGTCTGAGTTTGCATTTGCACAGGAAAAGGAAATCTGATGTTTGACCATTGGTGGCACACATCTGAACTTCTCTGAGTTGGAATTCAATCGAGGAAAAAAGCACAGTAGCAAATCTGTGTCCCGCCGAGTTAACAGTGTGATCTGTTGGACATTTAAAGCAACTAAGCAAGAATATCCAAGGTTATTGAGCAATCTACATACTTTGGAAACTGATGACACCTCATTACACCACACTGCAGCACTATAGGAGGAAGCAGACCAGCATAAGGCCAGTGTTGTTCCAATAATAGTCATTTCCCTCTAGCTCCACAGCTTAACTTGCAGGATTCAGTGTAAAACCTGACTCCATAGCAGCCACACACTTTCAGGCTCATTTCAGGGAAACACACATTAGGCCACGCTTGTGTGTTTCATAATTCAGGTTTGCCTTTTAATCAGTTGAAGATTATTTAACAAATATTCTGTCGAGTTGTTCGAGTACATCCCATGTTGCCATGTTCAACTCCCAACTGAGACGATCTTTACTGCATGTCATTCCCCTGTCTTCTCTTCCTAACTAATAAAGGCATGAAATGCTCCCAAAATAACTTATAGTATGTGTATATTGTGCACTCTAACACTTCCCCCTCTTTTTGCTCTCCTCTCTGGGTCTTCCCCCCTTCTTTTTGACCGGGGTGAAATACCTTCGGTCACAAGATTCCCATTTGGCCCAGTGGTCATGTGGCTATGCTAAATCAGAGGCCTGGGGATGGTCATATGGCTACAAAATCAATTGAAGCTAAACCAGCAGCCAAGTTGCTGGCAGCACGGCCCAACAGCAACAACATTGTAAATGCTATACAGTGTAGAAATCAGTTTAGTCCAGGACTGAACTTTGGGTTACATCTAAGATGCATTTGCATGGAAGAGTTATAAAGGGGAGCTTTGATCACACCAAATAGATGAATTTCAATGTTTCCCATAATAAATGAAAACCATCCTGATGTTGCACAATACGTGCACTTCTCCATCTGTGGCCCTAAAGCCTCCCTGCCCCCCTGCTGCTGTAACAGGTACCCATTCAGACTTGGAACGCAAAGGAAAGCAATTAACTACCTGCACAAACAAACACTTATCCCACCGGCTGCAAAGCTGTAGAGCTATTTAAATCATTGGTAGATAATTATTCTTGGATGAACCAAACTGACGAGGTCTAAAGAAGAATGCAGGCTTATTACCTATACTATTTACATTCAACACAAAGCATAACACAATCTTTAGTTCCAGGTACGTAGGTGTTAAGAGGAAATTAATACAGGGTGTTCTGGTTCAGATTAATATCATTTAAACTGTAGAATTCATACTATTGCATCTTTAAGCTGTTTAATTTCACGCAAACTCTCACAAACCAGTATTTTATTATGAAAACTAACATCTAGGAAAACCACAGCAGTGAACTGGGTTTAACAGTCTAACGGGCTACTTGTTGGTTAGTTTTATAATGGCTCAAGGGGAGTGGAGAAGCTGGAGATCATGTGTGGATAACAGGGCGCTATAACTGATTTCAGAGTGGTGGGAAAATGTGGGGGAAAACTGTCCCTTTGCTGAATTTCTACAAATACCAGGAATACCAGAAAGCTCATGCATTAAACCACCAGACAGCCTCTACAGCAGGGAACAGCTCCCAACACAGGGCGCTGGTGTGGAGTTTCCTTGTTGTCTTGGATAAACAGTAACACAAGCCAACTGCACACTGGCCCCACTGTGTGTGTCTGTGTGTGTGTGTGTGTGTGTGTTTTGAAGCTTTATGTGTGCTTATTTGCTTCTTTAACCAGAGCCAATGGACGAGAAATCTCTTCAGCTCAATGAATGAATCACTCTTAGATTTAACAGTCGTGAAATTTGAGGGAACGTGAAGCAAAAGCAAAAATATTATTAGAGTTATTTCTCCACATCTGAATTTTTCAGTCTCTCTATAGGCTATTTTCAGTTTTATACCAGTTTGTCTCCACGCTCCTCTAACCTCCGTACAGTGACGTGTGCAGCCTACATTCAACTTCAGCTCATTATCAGATCAACAGCAAACAAACAGAGCGCAGCACCGACGGACAGTAGCGTGTGTCCGCCAGGTAACACGTCGTCTGTCACACACACACACACACACACACACACTCACACACACTCACACACCCTGACAGACTCACCTTGTCTGGTCTCCATCTGCAGCGGCCAGGTGAGCTTCACTGACGGAGCTCGTGGGACGCACCGGGTGTCGGGGCTCTGTCCGGATCGTATTTACTCGGGTTTCCTCGGATGTCACGCGCCTGTTCATCTCCGAGGCGGAGCTTAGAGCGCGAGCCAATGAGCTCGAGCTATTGTAATTCACTCAATTAAGTTACCGCACTTTAATTGAACTGAATATACTTGTGTGGTTAAAACACTGATACCGTCGGCTACTCATGTAAATACTCCAAACGCATTCAGGTATTCGTGTCATGTAGCCTAGGCCTACTACTTGAGTGCTTTAAGTAGACGTTAATATAACGGTTATTAACAAAAAAAAAACTGAAAGCAGAAGCATTCATCTAAATATATTCAAAGTATCACAAATAAAGGAAGTTTAACATGGGTAGGTTCCTTAGGAAATTTTTGTATTCTAAGTTTTGTATTGAAAAATGTTTGTATTGTTTTTTTGTATTTTTTTGTATTGTAAAATCCTTACCATGAATTACCTACTACCACTAGGCCTTCTACTACTACTACTAATCACAATCATTACTGTTATTATGTGACATTAAGACAATAAAAATAACAATTATCTACTTCAAAAATTAAAGTAAGGATAAAGGAGTTCAACTTGTATTTTTTTCATTGCTGATTTATTATTCTTTTTTCTTTTTCTCTTTTACATTAAGTACTCCTTGATAACATTTTAAATAATGCAGTCATATAATATGTTTTACAGTGACTGTAAAATGTTGTATTTGCATTATAGATGCATAAATGAAGCTTATGGCGATGGGCTCCTGTGGCCCTCTTATGACCCCTGCTGACATCAAGCTGTACTCACAACTGTGGCTGCAGATGAGGACACACCAACAGACGATGTCACAGAGTCAGTACTTCAAAAAGCTTTAGGTAAATCAGAGAGGAAAGGTGTCGACACAAATGTGAGCTAATGGTCTGGGGGTGTGATCCATTAATATCAAATAATTAAAACATTAAATCAAATGGAAAACATGATTCATGAATAATGATAACTTGTCACAGTTCATGTATTGATATTTATATTCCTGGTTTTTAATTTATTGTTGGTGTATCTTCTGTGTATGTGTGTATGGGATGATGACAGACTGGGGTGTGTGTAGGTATAATACACATCTGTCAATAAAACTGTTGGAAATATTTGTGAAATTAAATGAAAGTAAAAAGAAGTCAACCAATATCGTTTTGGCTTTTGACCCAGTTGAATTTATTCTCCGTCAGATCCTCAGGTGAAAACAGTGTTTGTGGCTAAGTGAGCCATGATAATATCAGCAGACATTTTGAACAGTGGCAGCAGGTGGAAGAGTGTGTTGTTGGTGCAAACAAGGAGCACTCTGATCAGGCGGAGATTTCTTTAAACAGATATACTATTGAAAACAAAGTGGTGTGTACATAGACATAATGCTGCTGTCTTTAAAGCAAGTGCATGACTAGATAAGGAAAAGCCATTCCGATGTTCCTGATAATAGATAGTGTGTCACAGACCTCCTGAGTAGAAATGTATTATCCCTAACTATAAATGATACATCTTTTTGGTATAGTCACTTTCCTTGTAATGTTGGAAACAGGGCTCACTGTGTTACCACTTCCTCCTTTACATCTATGAGTCGAAAGAGTGGGGTTGGTATGAGCCAGAATAAATGTGGCTGACACACTGAATGTGGTCGCTGTAATTTTTAGATGTTTGGTTTAATCTTTTAATCTCCATTAAAAACAAAACACTGGACACTGCTCTGTGCACTTGGGTAACAGACCCAAAGCTACATCCAGCAGTGGCTCAGTATACATTTATCTTACATTAGGACTCTGCCTTATGATATATTATGCTTTGCTTTAGCTCTTCTGAGATGTATGTACCCTGGCGAGGCTGTGATAGATTTTTTTTTATCCCCATTTGTAATCTTTGGAGTCACACAGGGGTCTCCAACCACATGCTGGCAAACCCTGATCTATAGAGGCTGTGAAGGCACCGTTGCATATTTATGCCAGTTTCACTGGGACTGTAACACAAACTAAAAGGGCCAGGGGCATCAGCCAGCTAATACACCACAGCAAAGGAAAATCACTGTCTTAAATAACTGACTGGATTAAATATAGAACTTTCTTTCAAGCTTTAACAAAACAGTTGTTTGGGGTTTAGGTGAATATCAGTGTTCATACAACCATAAAACACAGCAGTGATGACATTTTGACATGGGGACTTTACATTGCATCACATGGATAAAAGTTGAAGGAATCAGACGTGGGTGGAAAACTGTGACAAACAAAACCGTGTTAGAAAAGCATTCTCATTTGCATTTATCCCGTAGCTAAACAGATGGAACCAATTCATATTTGCAATAACTGTCTGACAGCCAAATAAATCTGACTATAAACTCCTGCTCCTAAGAAGCTCTTTGCCTCATCTGACCAAATATTATATTACAGTATGTTATATATATTATATATAATGTGAATATTTAATCAGACATCAAAGATAACACATTATCTTTTTGGCAATAATCAATAAACCAGTCGTTTCAGCAGTGGTAGAGTATACACTTTTTTGGTTACTGTGGAAACCTATAAATACATGTTTATCTCATGGAGAAAAACAGCCCCTCTTAAATAAACTTTGAATTCACTCTGCTGATACGTTTCTCTGTGCTGGAGACACAAATGTCCATCACACTCTTGTCAGTCAGTCTCATGTCAATCAAACAAAACAGAAATTCAACATGTCAGTGTACAACTAGCTGAGCATTTAGATAAAACATGTAAAAACATTGCAAGTCAACAATGAGTTCAGTATTTCTGTTTGGCGCAAAACTAACACATTCAGCTTCCCAGTGCTGACTCACCTTTGTTTTGTTCCCCAGCCTCAACCCCTCATCTCATCTCCAGAGGCTTCACAATACAGTTGAGCGGGGCTGGGAAACACACACACGGTGTTCGCAACACTGGGATATTTGGATTCTCTTTTTGACACTCGAGTGTCCTTTATTTCCTGGGATTAAATATGGTTGCTAAGCAGCTCTGGGCGAACGTATCAGGAAGCATTTTTGAATCTGCGGCGCTGTTCAGCGGTTTGTGTGGCACAGCTCGTGTAGGTGAAGAGCTCTGGGTACGGTGAACAGAAAACAGACTCCCTGAGAGTGCATCCACACCCAGACTCAAGAGCTCCCCTGGCTGCTGAAATCAGTGTGTTACTATCTATTCTCTGTGTCCTTTAGGAACTCTGTCTGCACAGTCTGACTGCACTGGACAGCTGATTTTTTTTTAATTAACTCCCAGATGTAGAAAATATTTTCAGATCCCTGGGATAAAGCCAAGCTAATGGCGTTGCTCTGTAAAACGTCCCACATGCTGCTTTTCCTTCATGCCTTCAATCCTGGATTTAGTGAAGATTCAGTGATGAAACGTGCTGTAACACTCAGGATATAGTCCACTGGTGCCCACTGCGAACTCATAAATACAAACTACAGCTTCCCCTCCTTCAACCTTTCATTATTCTATCATTTCACATCTTTTCCTCCTCTCTGTGCTGTTGCGTCCCTTATGTGCAGGCGTGTTGTGCTTTTCCTCCTCGCCTCGTTTCGCCTTCACATAACACTCATGAAAGAGCAACATGACAAAAAAAAAAAAAAGGTAGCCTGATCCATGAAGTGGTGGGATAAAACCGCACATAAAAAAAACCTGTGACTGATGTACTTGACCGCAGCTTGCACCGCTGGTATCTCTGAGTTATTTTCACATATCAGAGGCTCAGAACAGAAGCATCAGTTTGGTCGGTGTTTAGTGGCTGAGCAGCAGCCACAGCCCCGGTGGACCAACATCACCTATTTTCACAACTGAGCCTTTTTCTGTACTGTAACTGTGGGCCTCTCCGCCTCCACTCACGGCTGAGGTCAGAGGGATGTAAATCCACTTACACCTTTAAGAGGACAGGAGGGACACAAAGGATGTTAGCAAAGTGACAGATCACAGGGGGAAGACAAAGAGGCAGTAAAAACAGAAATTGAGGGACGACAGCGGGGAGGAGAGGATAGAGGGATAAGAGAAGGACAGCGAGCCGGCTGCTGCCAGGTGACGACCTTTAAAGCTCTTGAAAATCTCCTGTTTCCTGGCAGCACCCCGTGTGTGTGTGCTTTCGTACGAGCCAGTGTGGATGAGTCAAGAGGATATGAATGTGTGTGTGTGTGTGTGTGTGTGTGTGAGACTTCAATATCACTATACAAACCCTCAAGCAGACAGAAGTCCTCCTTTCACCACAAAAACCAAACATATTCATGTTAATCCTTGTAAAGCTTGAAAACCTGATCACCTTATAATTTACATCCAAACTTAAAGGGATAGTTCATTTTTTTTGAAGTGGGGTTGTATGAGCTACAAATGCCCATTAAGTACTAGATACAGTAGAAAGGTATCTTCCCCCCCCCCCCCACTGTTACCACAGGCAGTACACTGTTGTCAATGAGAGATGATTAATCAGTGAATTTTCACCGCCTATGAGAAGTCCTGTCACTAAATAATACACCAGTTCAAGAGTACCAAAAAAACAACAACTAAAAACTAAAAACTAAAAATTTACAATGCATCAGCTGATATCTGGAACTAACCAACTCACTCAGTATTCCCCGGTACCCCTCCACACAGGCAGGCTCTGTGGCACGCTGTATCACTCCGCCTATCAGCTGTTTGGATGTGTGGTGTGTGGGAGAGGCAGAGAAACTGAACTGGTGTGTTATTTTGAGACGGGACTTCTCGCTGATTAATCGTCCCCCATTGACAACAGTGTACTGTTGTCTTGTGCCTGTGTCTCGGTGCAGCGTGGTGTGCCGGTGTTTCTCGGTAGAGAAGAGGGAGAGAAGAGGCAGAGACCTTTCTACTGCATCTAGTATAGTTAATGGACTTTTTAAGCTCATACAACCCCACTTCAAAAAAGCTGAACTATCCCTTTAATCTACCACATATTGAGTGCACAGCAATATTCTCAACCTTTAAAAATCTAGCTCTCTGTTTACCTTCATGGCAAACCACCACCCACACTACAACAATGGAAAAAGCAAAGTTAAACCTTCTGTTTATCTGCAAGTGCAACACTTTGTTCAGTCATCTAAAGTCTTTGCATTTACATAAGCGCTCCTGAATGGGTTCCAACCATTTTTATGCATAATAATGCCGACAGCCTGTGTGGCCTGGTGCAGACTCCACAACACACTGACAGCACCACCACCTGAAACTCTGCAAACGTCAAGCCCTAAAAAACAATAACTAAAAAAAAGAAAAGAAAGACTAACAAAGGCACAGGGCCAACTGTCTGTCCTGCCACGTTCAGCGTTTTGTTTTGGCACCATTACCGTTCGTACAGCAGACTTTTTCTTTTTTGATGATGCAGATACTGGCATACAGTGTGGGCACAGCAGACAGGAGCTGCCAGGCAGGAGTGTGTGTCTGTGTGTGTGTGTGTGCAACCATCCAGCCAGGCAGTGAGGGAGGGATGGAAGGAGAGAGAGAGGACGACAGAGACGGATAGAAGAAGGGAGGAGATGATGTAAAACCATCAGTGAAATCAATGGAGGCTTTACTAAAATTCTACTGGTGTCTTTCAATATTCCATTCAGAGGTCAGAGTGCTGAGTGTGCGTTTGGCGAAACCGTTCCTTTAGACACACAATCCAACTTGCCTTCTAGCAAGAACTTTAGATCAGGCAGTGTCAGTATTGTTCGGGGTAGCCAAGAATAGCAGTGTCTGAGTAGCATCATCCTTCAAGTTTAGTGCTTTTATCTTCCACAGTGGGCGCTTGTCAAAGACACAAATTGCAATGGAAATGTTCAATATCCAATAAAAACGGCATTTCCAACAGAGGAAGATGAACAAGGTCCGTGTCCACTCTCCATCATGGCTTGTTCCAAATACAGCTACCGTCGGACACTTTCTCCCTGCTACCTGCAGCACAAGCGACTTTTTTGCAACTAAGTTCCTCGCCATTCTGTGTTGTTCACCTTTGGATTCCTCCAGTGAGCGTTGTTGTAACATTTTTTCTGCTGTCCAACACAGCCAAAGCCTCTCGCCTGTGAAATGCAAACATTGTAACATCTAAGCAACGGGCTCCCAGCTTCTCCTCATGAGTGTGGGTGTAAACAAAACTACCTCCGTCTGCAAAATGTGCTCCGCAGAAACTCTCTGTAATGTGTCTGGGACGAGGGTGGATCAGCAGGAGAGTCCTAACAGCCGTGAAATTTCATTGTGAGAGATTCTAACACTTAACTATCCAGCATGTGAGAGCAGCGCTGTGTGAAACAGCAGAATTCAACTGGGATTCTACGTCCTCTTCAGCAGCTTGAATATCCAAGTCATGTTCGTTTTTTTTCTGATGTTCCTCTCGCGCTCCTTTTTCACGATGACTCAGGCTGGCATGTCTGTCCCTGAGGAAAATGTGGGCGTTGACGATCTAAGCTTGTGCGAGCGCGGTCTTGATGGAGAGCAGGGCAGGCATCAGATCCACCGTCCAGAGCCCTGAGTGCGCTGCTTCTTCCTCCTCTTACACACATAGTAGACCGGGAAAACCACCAAACCTGCAGACAGGGTAGGTGTTTGTGGAGATAAAGACACAAAAAAGGAGAATGATAAATAAAAGCATAATGTTTTTTTCCTGATGCAACTGATCATATTAAAGGGATAGTTCAACATTTTGGCAAATTGGCCTATTGCCATAATCGCTATAGTCATAGCAGTAGGTTAATTGTCAGTGTAGCTATTTTTAGAAATCAGAGCTCAGAGCTAAGCTACGGAGGCTAATGGAATTTATTGGTTTCCCTCATCAAACTCATCAAATACACAATCCAACAACTCAAAAACGCTTTCGTGGACAAGTTGTGACCTGCACATTCACTGTGCTATTAGATCATTTTTAAAGATAAAGTTTTCGAGGTAAATTCATGCAAAACTGCTGATGCGTGTTCCCATCTGGGAGTTTTTCCGCAAGCAGTCTCTGCATTTGCCTCGAAAAACAACTATGTCTCATAACCTTCCATTATTATCTCATAGCGTGGTGAATGTGCAGGTCACAGCTTGTCCATGAGAGCATTTTGGAGTTGTTGGATTGTGTATTTGATGGGTTTGATGAGGGAAACCAAGAAATCGTAGCTCTGAGCAGCTAACGGCTCTGCTCTGCCGTTCTAAAAACAGCTTGCACCGACAATTAAAGGTAACTGACCTACTCTTAAGACTATAGGGATTATGGCAATGAGCCAATTTGCCAAAATGTTGAACCATCCCTTTAAGTGTCCAAGTTTTCAATATTTTTTTCTTCTTCCTCCCATTCTGCTGACCATGTGAAATTAGCATAAGTAGTTAGTTTTAGAGAGCCGTTTTAGAGGTAAATACAGAGTCTGCTTGCTGAAAAACTGTCCCTGAAGGCAACGCGCATCAGCGGTTTTGCATGAATTTACCTCTAAAACAACTCTGTCTGGTAACGTTCTGTTATTATCCCATAGCGTGGTGAATGTGCAAGTCACAACTGGTCCACGACAGCGTTTTGGAGTTGTTGGATTGTGTATGTGATGAGTTTGATGAGGGAAACCAAGAAATTCCATTAGCCTCCGTAGTAAAAACAGCTTGCACCGACAAATAAAGGTAACAAACCTACTGCTATGACTATAGCGATTATGGCAATGGGCCAATTTGCCAAAATGTTGAACTATCCCTTTAAATCTCCACATGGATTTAATCTAATTATCCTATTTTATAGTACACTGTAAGGAGAACTGACATGTGTGAAGTTCATTGAGGTAAATAAAAGAGGGTCGGAAGCTCTGATGCTATTTATGATGAAAATAAATATGAATCTGCCATCACAGCATGTTAGCCTGCAGCGGATCATCTGTCAGACATACAGACACGGGAAAGAGATTAACTCTAATTACAGTTCAGCTGAGGCATCAATAGTTCACAATACTGTCTGACAGGCGGCTCAGAGAGTCTGCAGTCGGATGATGATATGAGGAAATGTAGTTCCAGGAAGTAAGAGTCAATGAAAATCTGCATCTACAGCTTTGCTTTTTTCTTTTTGTTTTAAAACAGGGACAGTTTGCGTCTCTTTCACATGGAAATCACAGATGCGCCACTGTGTTACTGACAGTTGGGCTGTTTTGCTGTGTGGAGGGAAATATCTGTAATAGAGCCAAACCATTTAGCCGTTATCTGTTTACTGCTCTCCTCTGGAGCGTCACCCTGATTAATGCGCATGTGTGTGTTCATGTGTGTAATTATGTTACCTATCACCAGTGCGAGAGCTCCAAGCACCACGACCAGCAGAATGACCACAGGAGCTATCAGCACCTTAGTGGCTACAGAGAGAGACAGAGACAGAGGAGAATCAGAATCATCCATAATGAATAACTGCTTTTTCAGCCGAGATGGAAATTACACGGTTCACATTAAATGGTTTGTTTTGTTCCAATGTAAATAAAGTTTTAATAATGCATCCCTGCAGAAATACAAAGTTGTCTGGACACAAAGTCAATGCAAGTCACTTAATGCAGGACAGATTCTGGTAAAAAAAAAACGATCAGCTCTGTCTACAGTTAAATGTTTCACATGAAACGCAAAATCTGCAGCGCTAACAGTCCATTGCATGAGAGCAGTGATGAGAGCTGTAATGAGTAAATGGTTCTTGTTAAGGGACAAATTAACTCCCAGTCCGACAGGCTCCCCGCTGATATAACGAGCTGTAGCTGTCATGGAGAGCAGAGTCAAACACATCTATCAGAGGGGGCTTGACTTCCTGGAGGCTTACTAGAGCACAAGTGTGAATGGATGATTTGGGCTAACATAATCTGATACGCGATGCTTTCACACTTCATTAAAGCTTCTTCTCGGTGGCATCTACAAGTTCAGTCAGATATAAACGCTGTGATAAGACACAACATGCTGCATTCTGACGAGAGCTTTTTCCAGTCTTCCTCGAGGTGTGGCTCTCTGTCAGTCTGTTGCACCACTTCATCCTGAGGGTATCGATGACTAAATAGCTACATACCAAACCTCATTTTCTTCTTTCTTTTCCACTAATTAGCAGATGTTAGCATGCTAACCTGCTGAACTCAGATGGTGAACGTCTAGTCAGATCTACTGACAGTGTCGGTGTGTGACGATAACCTTTAGCTGGAGGGGCTGCTTTAGACTCACAGAGCTGCTGGCAGCATCTGCAGACTAACAACTAACACATGAAAAGAGAAGAAAACTACTCCATTGCATTTTATATCATTGTTACTCACTCTTGTTCTAATTCACAAATATAATCCCTGGCTGAGTGCAAAGTGGTCTCACAGGATCATTTTGAGTCAACAGAGTGCAGTATTACAGTGGCGGTTTAAGAGGAGCTGCATACGCTGGAAAGAAAACCTTTTCATCACCCAAAGCAGTTTACTGCCACATCTACTACACTGAATCTGTAGCTTCATTAAAACCATAAACTTCTCCAGTAAAACAACAGAAGAAACAGAAGCTGTATTAGAGTTATTCTGTTTTTTCCAGATGTCATTTTGAGAAAAAAAAGTCTCTAACAAAAGATCATCAGGTGCAGATTCAGGATCCTCTTTCCACCTGCTACAGTACATATTCACGTTTCATACACATCAACATACCACAGACAGACCCTCTAATTAGCCGCCTCAGATGAGGTTTGTCAGGCAGATAGCGATACTTGCAGCCAAACACGCTGAGGTTGGATGTGTGGTCCCCAAAAAATCTGCCAAAAAACACGGTGAAAGACGAAATCAGAAATGCAGAAAGAAAAAAGAATCAAAGCTGCACAAACAAAAAAAAAAAGAGATGCTTACCTTAGGTGTCGATAGCGCTCGCCGCAGCGGTAACAGAAGTTAGTGTTACACTGTGTGCACGTCATATGGTCGCATCCTTCTGTACGCTGGATGTGGATCTAAAGGGATAAAGAGGTAAAAACGTGATGAGATGAAACACAGAGATGTTAAACAGTCACTGCACCCACAAACAGTTGCGTGTGTTATCTGAAAAGTCAGTCATCCAATGTGAACACATCCTTATAACAACCAAGTCAAGTCAGCTCAATTTATTATAAGAGAAGTACAATTCCCCAATGTTACTCCCATTTAAATGCAATGCTGGCAAAGGTGTCTTATTTTCACACTAAAATCTAGAAGAATTTGGTTCAGCATCCTTCCAATAGCACAGCAATGTGCGTGCAGCAGTGCAGTTAATGGATCCTCACTACTTGGCTGCAGCGGCAGAGAGTCTTCCTATAAACTAGGCGTTAAGTTCAGCTGCTCTCAGCCTCTTTTCCGGCTAAACGCAGCATGACACCAATTTGTTGGCTTCACAGTCAAATGCGATCCTCTCACCCTGCTCTCAGAGCAGAAACTCAGAGACACAGAGCTGCAGTGTGACAAACACAGATGGTAAGCATTTGCTGCTGTGAGCAAACATTTCCCATATACCGGTAATTATCTTAATTTATGTCTTCCTTTAGTCATCCTCTGACGGTCAAATTAGATCCTGCGGAGACTAACTTGGTCGCAATGAGCCTGAGAGACCAGACGAGTCCAGCAGATATGATGCTGTGCAGCAGAGACATCATTATGTTTTTCCAATATGTTAACCTGTGCGTCTCTGATCTGTTGTAAGGCGCTTTAAATCTGTGCGTCCATCTAGTTCTCTATAACAGCCCATCCATCATCCGTCCCTGCTTTAATGCTTCTTTGCTTTCATTGATTTATTCATCCACATTGATCCCACGCTCCATCAGTCAACTCCCTTTCCATTTACCCACACCCGCCTCACGCCGTGGCCACAGCACAACGGCATAACAACACTCCTCACAACACTCGTACTCCTACCTTGCACTGTGGACATTTCTGGGCGTTTCTCTGTCCGTGTTCGATGACACTCGCCCATGTTCGTAGCAGCTTATCTCCTCTCCTGTAGTCGCGGCATTTGAGGCCGTTGTGCCAGGGAGCATGACATTTAAAGCACCACACAAACTGGCAATTGCTACACTGGATCTAGAAAAGAGACAGGAGACAGACCTGTGATTTTTGTGAAAGTTAATGTCATATATATCTTTATCTTTATTATATTTGTATTCTCTTTATATAAATCCTAAATTGTACATAGTATGCATATTTTTTGCACTATAATTTATTCTATTTTACTGTATTTGATTTAAATTTTTATTTGTATCCCTACCTTTAAAGGGATACGCCAACATTTTTTTTCATGTCTTGCCTCACTCCCGAGTCCATGACCAGCAGATAGACACCATCCTTTTTACTGTGCGTGCAGTAACAAGGGAGATAGAGCCGTATCGCCCATAATTAGCTTAGCTCAAACACTGGAAGTGCATAGGTAGTGTTAGCCTGCCTCTTACCCGAGCAGAAATCAGCAGTCAGAAGCTGATTTCATTTTAGCTCTAAACTCTGTAAATATATCACTTTATCGACATTTCAAACATTTTTAGGCGAGAGAGTAGCCATTTAGATCAGCAGTGTGTTGTTAATTTGTCTAAATACCAGCTGTTTACAATTTTGTTCAGACGAATTCGGCGCTACTCAAGCTAGCTGTTGTGACCAACGCACTTCCGGTTACTTTCACAAAATAAAACACCCGTTGCCCTTTACATGCAGAAAACCATGACGATAGAATTTGTGCTTTTACATTGAAATAGGGGGCGCATGACGTCTGTCCGACTACCCATTTCTCCGACTCCGACCATACATTTCTTTATTTTTGCGTCCATCAGTCCGACCTCCCACTTCTCCGACTTAAGTAGCCCTAACCCTTAACCTTACCCTAAACCTAACCTCAACACTGTAGAATGGGTAGTCGGAGAAATGAGCCGTCGGACTTGTGGGCAGTCGGACTGACGTATGCTCCCCTGAAATAGGAAGCTAACCTACCCTCGATGTAGCTAGTTTGAACCAAAATAAACCGTCTTTGCTTGAACCCTCCGTTATGACCGATCTCGTCCCGTTAGCGGCATTTGACCGCTCAAGATGCCTTACCGAAGAGTTTTGTCAGCTCTGAGATGAAGATCGGCCCGCCGGTTTCCGTTTAGAGTTGCTGAAGAGTTTCTCTGATGACTTTAGGTGGAGGCAGGCTAACACTACCGATACACTTCCAGTGTTTGAGCTAAGCTTATTACGGGCGATACGGGCTCTCCCTTGTTACTGCACGCACAGTCGAAAGGATGGTGTCTATCTGCTTGTCATGGACTCGGGTGTGAGGCAAGACAGGAAGGATTTTTTTTTTTGGTGTATCCCTTTAACTATTTTTGGTAACATTATGTTTGCACTTGACACCATGACAAGTTCCTTGTGCTGTAACTGACCTTCACTGCTCTTGAAAAACATTTCTGATTCTTATGTATTTCACTGAATATTACTCTAAAATGTTTTGTATTTGTCTGATGTTATGTGTATTCTTACTGTCATCTCACCTTGTACTTGTGCTCAGAGTGGTTGGGGTTGTGCTTCTTCAGAGAGGTGAAGTGACTGCACTGTGGGCAGGGCTTAGTGCTGGAATCCAGCTGATTCAACTCCAAAAAGTACCGATATTTTGCCACGTCCTCATTGGCCAAATGGGAAATCACCACTCCCTCCTCCAGGTTGCCACTGCACTCCGGGATCGGACAGCTGATGTAAGGTTTGGCCACTCGCACCTGGGGAAACATAACAGACAGGTGATTGATAGCATCGTGCAAGACCAGCGGGAAAAACACTTTACAGTTTGAACATGAACTATTTGTAAATGTCACATTTTTCAATCTTGGAGCTTCAAGCAGCACTGATGGTATGATCGTTTTTGCTGTGGGTTTTTTATGATACAGAGATGGACTGCCAGTTTCCAGAATATATTTTGGAATACAGGTAAACATTAAACTATTTACAGCACTGATGGGAAATGGTTAATAATTTACTGCAGAAGTAGGAGGCTGAAGGAAGCAGTGGAGAGAGTGGAAGTGAATATGTATCACACACACACACACACACACACACACACACACACACACACACTAGCAAGTGGACCTCATCCACATATTAATTACAGTCTGGTCATTCAGTTAAACACTAAATTTAACATCACAGGCTCTGACAGAGAAACAGGAGAAAACACACTTCTTAAAGATAAAGATTCAATTTTTGAAGGTTTTCACTTTGCACACTTGAATTCTGGCTTATTATGGTGTGTGAGGCAGATGTAAACATTCCAACTACCCAGAAATAACCGTGACAAAAATGTCCTTGTACTTATCTAAAATGTGTGGGCCATTCTAACACCTGCAGAGCAGACTTGATGCTCTCACTTTGGTGTGTGCACACTATTTCATGATCTATAAATACAACATTATGATACTCAAGTGTGTGTTTAATCGAGGCACGTGAAAGAGATCACAAACCTGCTGTCCTTTAAAGGGACACTGTATAACTTCTCCTGTTATCTATTCACAAAAATCGATTATTTGGTTCAAAAGTCTGTTTTTCATTAATCAGTAATCCCCCCCATCAACAAAGTGAAGTGTTCCTTTCAGCTCTGAATTTGCCGTTCATATCATTCATATCTCCATGGAGCGGGTAAGCTCGGTGCTGGCTGCCATGTGGTGTCTCCAAGGTTTTACCTTCAGTGGCAGCGTGACGATTGGTAACCACGGAAACTCAGCGGAGACACCGGAGCTGTCGGCTCAGGTCGAGGTGACGTCTGTGAAAAGTCACCACGGTAACGCAGTGAGGAGGAATGGAGCGTTACACTGATGCGGCATTCACATGCAGTCGGCAGACGGCTGTAAAACATGGGTCAGGTAAACAATACGACATCGCCATGACAACATATTGTCACGTCATGTGTATTGTTTTGCCTGGTGCTGACGGACCACTGGTTTACGCTTGTTTATGCCGTTACGTGCAGCGGCTGTCGTCCGTCTGCCGTCTGCCCAATTTCACGTGAATGCAGCATGAGAAATACGATTGAGTTGCTTGCGACATACAACCGCAACGCGAGATGGAAGTAATTCCTACACAATGTACCTTTAAGTCATACATGGGTTCAGCTAAACACCATAAAGTGTGTGTTTAGCTCTCACCTGTTTTTACCTGTGGTCTATCAACTATCAAAGGTAAGATTAGAGAGACACTGTGAACGTCACCTCCCATTCTCTCGTTTCCTTTTCACCCTCTAGCTCTCTGATTTTGTCTCTTTTTTTCCTCCCAGGAAATGTCTTCTTCTTTTGTTCCCTCTCTTTCTCTTCCTCGTTTCACATTATCTCTCTGTCTTATCCTCTCTCCCTCCACACTTTTAGTTCATCAAAGCCCAGCGAGACCTGTTGCACATGACACATGATAAGATGTCAGTGTGTGTGAGTCTGTGAGAGTGTGTGAAATGACAGCATACAGAAGGGAAAGAACAATAGCATAGGCCTGTGACAGTGTTACGCCTATATCTCCAATACCACATGCACACACACACACACATCCACAAGCACCCACCCACACACACGTACTCAAAAAACCTATTAGATGATTATGAAAATGTATCCTCTGCAGGCATGAGAGCTGATGTGTTAGGATTGTTGCCACAACACCAACACTGCTATGACCCCTGCCAGACCGGTCGGGCAGGTTTGGACTGCTGCCACTTTATGTCTCACACACACACAAACACACACACGTGTCAGATTGTATTTGAAATGTAGGTTACTACTTACTTCTGCATTTTCACTGTCATTGGGTAAAATATAATCCATCATAAATCCACACATGTTAAACAGTAACAATAAAGCTTATAGCATGCACAGGGCTGTCCAGTCACTTAGCATGCAGCCACGTCCCATGTTTGTGTGCGTTGTGGTGTTGTAAACTTTGCAGCTGTGAAACTGTGATTAGATCCAACAATATGTCTCTATATTTGGGATAAGGTCAAAAATAGCAGCCAGGGGGCGTCTTGTGGAGCAGTGGGTTGAGCAGATGCCCCATATGCAGAGGCTAGCTGCAGTTGGCCCCGGTTCGAATCCCGCATCAGGTGGCCATTTACTGCATGTCGTTCCCCCTCCCTCTGCCTCCCCATTTCCTGTCTCTCTCAAGTATACTAGCAAAAAAATAACCTAAAAAAAAAAAAAAAAAGCAACCAAATGTAATAACAAACTGGTGCAAAGCAGATGTTTATCATATAATTGGTAAGTTACATTTAAGAGTGTTTTAAAACTGGTTAAGCAGTAGAGATGCATGGATAGGCAATTATTTCATCCGCAACCGCATCACAAAAGTCGTCATCCACCCGCCATCCACCCGAACCAACATTTTTTCAAAACCACCCCCGCCCGCCATCCGCCCATTGTTTATCTAATATGGACGATGTTACTATATATTTTTCCTAATTGGTTCAACCGCCACCCACCCAAATCTAATTAAAATATATTTTTTCGTCACGTCATCCGCCCGACCCGCGGTTTATCCACGGACTCCAAAACACTATACTGTTAAAATATTTAAGCATTTGCATGACAATGTGACACATTTAAAGGGACTACGAGGAGTTTTGGAAAGTGAAGTGTTTTCAAAAATAAATAATAACTTTAAAGACTAAATAATATATTGATCAAAAAAGGACCCCAAGTGTGGGTAACGTAGATTCATCCACATTAATATGAGACTCATTTATAACCAAAAGCAAACTCCTTGGGGTCTCTTTAACCTATACCAAAAAGATTGCAGCTCTGCCAATAGATATTAATCAGCAATTGAATAGCCTAAGTTGTCTATGGGTTGGATAGAAAGGTTGGAGTTAGATAAAAGTAATGGATATGCAGAACAGGCAGCATAAACACTAATGACTAAATCATAGCCTATATTTTTTTAAATTATGGAGACAATATCCACTTCTACAGTGTAACCACGTCAATGGCAACTGATAACCCTAATAATCTTGTATGTCTGAGACATCAAATGTAATAAACATTACATGTAAAAAGGAAAATTACCTACGTTATCACCACCTACTTCTTATACATTTAATAATAGCTCCACCAGTGTTGCCCTCATTTAAAGAGGCAAGTAAGTTCCTGGTTCCTGGTTTAATCCCGGGCGCATGATTAGAACCAGACCAGTGTAAACCAGCCTCCCATTGCTACATCCAGACTGACTGCCAACATGCCATGAAGAAATGAGCTGAGACTCCTCCAAGCTTCCTCTCTAAGATCACACACTGCCATCCCAGGGACTCAGAGCTCACTATACCTACTGAGGGTTAACACTGAGCATGTGCTCTTCACTGAGAGCGCTGAGTGTTAGCAGGAAAAATTCCACCCACACAGGATAGTTTACATGACCCTTATCTTCTGCTCAGTGAGATTATCAAACAGTCAGCTTGTGTCTGTGTTTATGGTTATTCATGCGGAGTTATCAAAGACAGATAATTACAGATACAAAGTAGTCTATATGACTGATAAAAACTGTTTTTATCAAAACAGATAAAAGCAGAGCAGTGCTCCTGTGTAACAGCTTCAAACTGTTACATGTCCACAACTTGTGAAGTATCAGTATCAGAAGCTTACAAAGTTAATCAAAGCTGGAGTTCTATTCTGAAGGTCGCTGACTGGCACCAGCTCACAAACAAAGCACTTAGAGAGACAAAAAAAAAAGAAATCCATCATGAGACTCTTTAGCTTTGGTAGGAGGGAGACCCAATTTGGAAGTACACATTTATCCATCAATTATTCATTCTCTTGATGAATCAGAGTAAATCACCTTCAGGATCAATGACTAAGACTCTTTATTTTGCATCAAATTCAAAGGTCATACAAGGAGAGCTCCTTTGTACAGGAGGCTGCTAAGTGCCTCCACGAGACCTGCTGTGTCCTCATTGTGACTGACTGACCTCAACTGCTTCTTTGCTGAGGCGCTGCTCTCTCCATGCACACCTTAAATGCATCGTGCTCAGGGCTGTTTGTCAGCATCAAGAGAAGACATAGAGGGGAGCAAAGAAGACAATGCAGTAGAAGGAGAGCCACAATGATGGAACTAATGACGCACAGCTGAGTACAACGACTGTGTACAGTATGAGGATGGAATCTGACTTTAAGAGGTAAGTGATAGAGGAGGAAGCTCTGCAGGAACAGCCCAACAACGCACAAAGTCTGCCATTGTGAAAAGCATTCCTGTGTCAGTGACCCACATTCACAGAAAAATAGTTATCACAAGATGTGGAGGAGACCTGCAGATGTTGAGCGGTGACACTTTGAGAATAATTACATAAAACTTGATCCTAAGTAACAATAGCCAGAGCCCGTTTAGATCCCTAATCCATCTGAACTGTTTGAAACTTGTGATGGGGTCAGGTCACCGAGGGAGGGGGGGTGTTTATGGACTGGCAGTGGGGAAATGTGTGAGCTGCCATTACACAAGAAGTGATAAGTGGTTTGTAAGTGTGTGTGTGTGTATGTGTGTGTGATTGGTGCTGCAGTACACTTAATCCAGCTGCTGACTGACCCTGCATTACCCCCCCTCCCACCAACCTGAGAGCTGACGTAGAGCTTCAGACACTCGTCACACACGGCCTTCCTGCAGCAGGGCAGAGGTGCGATGGTTTTGTCTTCCAGGCACACCCGGCAACTCTGCACCGCACCCTCCGCGCCGGCGGCCTGCCCCTGCCGGTACAGCTGGTGGGAGATATCCCCGAACGGGTCCACCAGGTCGTCCAGAGTGTACAGAGCCGGCTCGGGACTCGAACGCACCGCGTCTCGCGCCGACTCCAGGTCCATTTCTGATGCGTCAGCCGCCGCGAGCGCTCCATGGCCGTCTGTCCGCTGCTGGCTGTCGCTGGCTATGCAGTACACGGTGCAGTAGACGTGCTCTTTGACGCCGAACGACTCGTCCAAACTCACCGTGTTGCTGTCACTGTCACACACATGATGACACCGAGCCGCGCGAGCGTCCGAGGTCGTTAACTCGCTCGAGGTTGGCTCGTTTTCCGCCTCCGCTTCGCCCGTGTATCGCTCCGACTTGTTTCCACAGTCGCCGCTCTCGCTCCCATGACCGTTACTGACGTCGCCGTTACCGCTACCGTCCCCCGGGTGGTGGTGGTGGTGGTGGTGGTCCTCCTCCTGCTGCTCGGAGCCGCGCCGCATCCGCCCGCCGGGGTGTGAACGGAGGGACGGAGACTTGGACACCCCCAGATTCCTCCTCAGGATCTCCACAGCGCTCGCCCTCCTCCTCCTCCTCTCTCCCCCGCCGTTGCAGTTGTTGTTATTGTTGCCCTCCGCATCCCTCTCCTCCCCGCCGCTCCTCTCCTCCGACTCCCCCTCTCCTCCGTCCAGCGAGAACCGGGAGTTGGATCTGGTGACACGTCCGTTTAAATCTCCGACCGACCGCTCAACTTTACCGTCCGTCAGAGAAGTTTCCGTCGGCAGGTTGCGGGACACTTTCACCCTCCCCTCCTCGAAACTGCTGATAAAACTGGGCATTTTACAGGCGTCAGCTATCGGTTCGTCATCTTCCATCCCCGGGTTAGCTCTCCCCATCTGGCGAGCCGCTCTCTCCGGGACGGACCTCCGCCTGTCTCTCGCTTACACAACTCGCAACTACCAAAACAAAACAATGCAGGAGGCAGCTTCAATGCTTCCGGGTCTACGTCGTCAGCATGCGGGAGAGCAACGATAGGCCGAGGGGAAGCCTAGTGGTGGCAGCCATGCCTAACCTGACAGGTCCATGATGGGTCCAGTACACTGTGTAGCCCAGGCTGGAGCAGACCACTAGAACCGGGAACCTGCAGGGAACCTGCAGGGCCGTTGCTAGGAATTCTGGCCCCCCTTAAAGATTACTTAAGTGGGCCCCTACCCCCTGACTTTTCCTTTTTTTTTTTTAGACTACGTTATATTTTTTTATTTAGCATACTTTGTTTTGATGCTACTGCAGCATTACTATTAGCCAGGGTCATAATGCAGAATAAATCAGTCATAATACAAAGATTAGATAGGCTACTGGGGTTTTTTGTGGGCCCTACTGGGCACTGGGCCCCTAGAATTATCATCACCTTTCTCCCCTATAACGGCCCTGGGTAACTGACCCGGGTCATTCATAAAGGCAAGGCGATTTTTGTATGTATTTGTATAGCCCTTTTTTTTCCTTCTTTTTTTAAAAAAAAAAACAATTTGTTTCATGGCAACATCCTCTGCCCTTAGACCCTCACATCCACTGAGGAAAAACTCCCAAGAAAAACAGGCAAAACCTCAGGGTGAAAGACAGAGGAGGATCCCTCACCCAGGACGGGCAGACGGGACATAGATGTTGTACAGCCAAGGAAACAGTTAATAATATTATTGAATAGTGAATCTGAAAGTGGATCCAGCATTACCCAATCCGAAGACCTAGTTTTGACTACAGCACCAGTCTGTGACAAATGTCAAGTCAAGCAGTGTCAGTTGTTGTGTCATAAATGGTTCGGGTTAAACTGTGACACAGTGCCTTTGGGACTAAGTGAAAACCTCTTCACACTGCACCACTGCAATTAGGGACTAACAGAGGTCTGCAGCCCCGTTCAGTCCTAAAGCGCCTGTGGGTCAATCCGGTGGCAAATGGATTATTGTTGGTGTCTCTGGCAGCTCTCTCACATAAAATACATAGATCTGTTATAAATAATTCAAACCATCTGTTATGATGGAGGAGATAGGGTCAAGGGAGTACAGTGCAGTAGGCACTATCTGTTAAACAACATAAAAACAACATATTATATTATTATTAATTACAGGCCCATGTGTGCATTCATGTAGAACCACAACTGTGGTTTTGTGGGCTAGAGGACACACAATGAGGGTAATGTGTGGCTCTGCTAGTCCCAACATTAAACAGAAAAAATGCACCACAACTGTTACCAGAACTTTCAAACCCATCTAATTGTCTTCATCTGTGGACGTTATTTTCTCATTTGCTCAGATGTTGAGGTCTCATTTATCATTCCATCACCAAATATAAGCAGAGTCTAGTCATATCTATGACAGCTGGACAAAGTGTCTACTGATAAAGAGCACTTACTTGTAACTTCTAGAAAGTGCTAAGAGGACCTATAGTATCGCTTTCACTCTTTTCCAAGGTCAGCAATGAAAAGCTACAGTACACCTCAAGATATGAAATTGGAAACTACAGTTATTATTCTTTTTTCTTGGTGGTGCAGGTTGAACTGGAACTGCA
The DNA here is from genome assembly GCF_045865225.1 of Trachurus japonicus. Taxonomy (NCBI): domain Eukaryota; kingdom Metazoa; phylum Chordata; class Actinopteri; order Carangiformes; family Carangidae; genus Trachurus; species Trachurus japonicus. The sequence continues at coordinate 23,772,983 of NC_140930.1, forward strand.
GGTTCATAACTGAACTTCTGCATTTTTGGTGAAACTATATGCGTCTGATTATGACAGCATCACATCAATGAAACCACACTTTTTTGTGTGCACAGACAGGACACTGTTTATGAGGGAAGGGGCAAAACCTTTCAGCCAGATGTTGCTACTTCAAGCTCACATAAGCACATCTGGCCAGCTGTTGACCTTGAGCAAAACACTGAAAGCATGTGTTCATCTATCATCATTACCTGTCCTGATAGTCCTGGTTAGTTCCAGGCTAATTTGAGAGGTTGGAAACTCATTACTGTTCCTTGCATCACACACACAGTTCTCATCTCCATGAAGTTCCCTACAACCAGAACTCAATTCATTCTGACACCCTGAAGAATGAGTGTAATTTGGACAGGCACCTTTTTAGTTCAGCATTCGGCACAACTTTCAAATAAACCTAAGTGGGGCGCCTGTAAAATGGGTTGTTAGCTCTGTTACAATTCCTCATTAATGTCGCAGGGTGCAAGCCACATGGTAATTAGTTTGCTTGTCCTGGCTTTGCCCAATTGGTTTTAGGGGAGAATGCCAACAACATTAAAAAAGCTTTTACAAGTGCCAGTCTCAGTTTATTACATAACGCCAGAGAGCCAATCAGAGGTTTTTCAGGAGGTGTGCAGCTCCACACTATGCAGATCCTAAAGTGAGCACGGTGTGCAGTCTACAAATAATTATTTAAACTACATCCAAGAAACTCAGCTGAATGCATCTGTGGAGAGGGGTTTTTCTAACACGCTCTAGAGGTTTTCAGTCTTAATAATGGGTGTTTGTTCAATGTTTTACTTAAGCACAACCATTCTCAAAGACTTACATTTAATTTCCCTTAAAACACACTGGTACTTCCACAACAGAAGAAGAATAGTGCTTTCTCAGGGTGTGTGTGTGTGTGTGTGTGTGTGGGGGGGGGGGTTAGTAAAGGACACTAATGTGCTCTGATTGATCAGGGTCTGGATTTTAGGCACTTATTTCAGTGGTGAGCAGGTCTGGCTTTATTTTAGGTATTGGGCTGGACAGGAAAGACCCCTTCAACCAAAAGAATAAATAAACACCTTGTCATTTGCAAGTATAATTGGTCACATACATAAAAGGAAACAAAAACACTATCTGAAAGGTGTTAGAGAACAGAGGACAAACTACAGACTTTCTTCACTGTCTACTTTTATTCCCAACTGTCTAGTTTATGTACAGTCAGTCTCCTGTGGGAAAACCATCAGAAAAAGAGAAGGAGTTAAACCAACATAGATGGTTCTAGTCAGTGGTGAACATTAACAAACCAACCCAGAGCCACACAGAAAGATTGGAGTTTATTTTCCACCTGGAGTTAGAGGAATATTTCTGCACTGAAGAACTGACAGTGTGGTGGTGTCTGTATATGATTATGTATTATTGCACTGTCTGATCTCCCTTAAATTAATTTCAGATTAAAATGAAGGCAAAGGCGGTTTCAGACAGATGTGTTTTCACTGTCTACAACAAACAGTGGTCTATCACTTAAAGCAGCTAAGCTCCACTTTTTGCTTGCTTGATACTTTCACTTGAACATGCACTGGAGTTATTAACATAATACTTTAGAGCTGTGTTCCCATATTTAATTGTACAAGCACCAATGAGAATTCTGAAAGACACCAAAGCCTTTAGATTCCTCTTTTCTGGGGTCTGAAACAGAGTTCAAACTGTTTTTGTTGTTTCCACTGTAGGATTTGTCCACATATGTTTTGGTCTGTGCTGTTCTCACTAGTTTGAGGCGGACAAGACTCAGGTGGCAGCAGGTGATGTCATGTATGTCTGAGCCGGGAGCCCTAATCCCACTTATGCAATATTAGAATCAAACCACACCCACATATAATTTTTGTTAAAAGTTTACAAATGAAGAGTTATTTAACTTTAATTTAGATTGTTGCTAATTTTGTCATACACATTTTAGAAAATAGAGAATTCCTTAGTACATAAATTTTTTCGAGGCTTTAAACTGTGGACACTGTAATACTTTTTCTATAAAGATGACATTGCTGAATTTGTCTTATCAGATGCAAATGTTCTAACCCTTACCCTCACTGGCCAAATACAGTCTTTTCTTTTCCACATTAGTTTGACATTTATTACTGTGCTATAACCTTAAACTCCTGCCACAAATGTAAGGAATGGAGCAGTTAGATGTTAAGATAGATTATGTAATTTTACAATGGCTTGAGTAAATGTTTATTGACACCTTTCAGCTACAATAATGGCTTTGCTCCAGCTCCTTCTGCACATTTGTAATTCTCTTTGCACAGAAGTACATGATTAGGTCTGCAGACAAAAGCTCTATTGACTGTTCCAAAGTCTAGATGAGATCAAGCAGCTCTGAAGATACATGGACTGTGCAGATTGTGTCTTCATTATTATCATTATTACTTTAAAATATATTATTACTGTTGTTATTGCTGTTCATTCATCTTTAATGAGTTCTTCCTTTAGTTGGGAATTGGTGTTGAGTTCAGAGGAGTTTGTGGTTTTGCAGGTTCTGGGTTAAGAGCCGTTCAGTTCACCATGACACAGAAAACAACATACTGCAGCACAGAGTCTCCCTCTCTCACACACACACACACACACACACACACACAGATACACACATGCACACGCACAAACACACACATATTTGGGTCACATTATATATCTGGAATTTTCTCTGTCTCTGTGTATATTTGCTTCAGCCTCTTAAATCTGGTGTTTTGGCAGCTAATGAACTCACTTTCATTTCAAATGGTGTCATATCTTAGTGACACAGCCAATTAATGATCTTTTTCAATGAAGCGCCTACATAACAGATATGTGACCTTTTTAATGGTTCTTCATTTGATAATTCCAAACAGACACTTTTATCTTAAGTGCATTTACCGATCAAAAATCAATTTAATATGTACTGTTGTACTTGTTTGACAATCTAAATATAAATTAATAAGGTAAAGTTAATTATGTGCTGAAGTGAAAGTGAATTTCCAGTCTTTACATTATGTTTAATGAAAGAATTATAGACTATAGTGCAACTAATTCTCTTTCCTCCCATCCTCCTCTTATTCTCTCATTTCAAATACACTGTACAATTAGAAGAAATAAAACATAGTAGTCCCACTTGTACACAACATCATACATTAGTAGTCAACTAGAAAAAACAGTAAACACGGCCACGTGATTAAAAAACGTCTAGAAGTTCAAAGTTACATTTCATCGTTTTACATTGTAGTAGCTATTTTTCTCCTTTACTTGGCAGACATTTGAGACTGTGTTATTTATAGAAAAATCACAAAGTTCACATTTAGGACTCTTTGAAGAGAGTTGAGGAGCATTCAACAAACCAAACAGTTCCCATTTTAAGTAGCTAGTTAGTCACACGCAGCATGAGATTAAATACGCAATAGTTTGGAAACACCTCATGCAAACACACAAAATGTTGTTTCTGTCCTCCAGAGTGACGGTCAGTGGAGCCACGTGGGGCCGCGACTCAACCCAGAGTTTGGTTAGGAAAAAAAAAGAAGATAACTGGCCGAGGGGCATGGGGGGAAGGGGGGGTTGAGGGGTGAACTTTGAGATCAGTTTATAGAGTGAAACGGTTTGTTAGTCCATCCTCGTGTTGAGAGAAGCTGCTGCACCCCCCTCCTCCTAAAAAAAGAATTCCTTGGTACTATACAGAGAAGGCCTCAAACATTTGGTCCACAGATTTGCAACACAAATGCAACAGGTTTAGTCACGTTTCCAGAGGGAATCAGCAGGTTTTCTGAGCATAAAAAAACAAAACAAAACCAACAAACACAAAGAAAACCTGCTGACCATCTGGAATGCCATTTTTTAAAAATTATTTATGATATCCTTGCTATTTTTCTTACATGGGAACCAAAGAGAAGTGAACCTGAAATCCTTTACTTTTGGTCCTGGTCGATGGCAAGCAGAAACCAGGCTTTACAGATGTCCAGGTGGTGATTCAGTTGGCACTTTCAATGTTAAAATTGGAGTAGTGAGGTGAGGCGGGAGGGGACGGGGACGGGGGGCTGCTAAGTCTCTAGCATTCTGGTCAGCCTATCACTTTTCTCCACAGGGAAGATGGATGCTTACAGTGTCAGCCTCTGTCTTCTTTTTCTGTCTTTCACCGTGCTTTGCTATTCAGTAGCGGTTCGAGCTGCAGCACATTAACAACAATAAGAAAAAAACTAATCATATAATTGTGGATGACACCGTCCCTCAGTTTTTCATCCCTTCTTTTTCCATGATACAAAAATGCCAATCCGCGACTAGATTCAGGCCACTTTGACTGTGATTGTCATTTCTGTAAAGGGTGTGTCTTTTCTTTCTCTGTAAGCATTTGCCTGTGGAAGAGTTTGACTGCTTTTGAACTATTTCTGCTATTAAAAAGAGCTGGATGCTGCAGACGATAAGGCTGATTGGGCACTTTATCTGGCTTCCAGCATTTTTTCCCCTAAATATATATATATATTAAGAAGAAAAAAAGGGTAAAGCTTGCCTGCTGAGGGAGAAGGGTGTGGATACTGTTGCCTGACCTCAATCACTCCTCTGTGGTTGTTTTCTCTGTCATGTTCTGTCTCTATCTCTCTTTACCTGTCTGTCTTGGATGGAAGACAAAATATTTAGACAGCAAGAGACCAATGAAACACATCTGGAACAACTGTCCTGACTATGTTAATATGGAAGAAGACATCCCATGGTCTTTGGGATGCTGCAGCTATAAAGTGTCTCTCTTTGAGTCTCCTGTCTGTCTCCCAGTCTGCCCGTCTATCTCCCTGTTGCCCCTGTCAGTCAAGAGTTCAGTCTTTCTGTCTGACAGACAGAATTCCTGTTGTAAACATTGTTAAGATTCACATTAGTAGTAAAAAAAGTTAAGTGGTTCTAGGTCATAAGCGTGTGTGTATGTGAGTGTGTGTGTGTGCAAGCATGTGTGTATTCACATATGCATTTCTTAATGCCTGTCTGTGTGTATGTGACTGTGTCTGCTTCCTGTACACATGTACATATGAGATGATAATATGTAAATCTACACATCACACTGTTATTCAACATTCAGAGTTTTTTTTATGAAACAACAGGGTTAAATGTGTAGCATGTACTTGGGCTCCAGTCCGGTCTCTCTACCTCTATCAAGCCTCCGTCTTTGCACTCGCTCTTACCCAAATGCACCAGAAAGAAAACTTAGAAAAATGAAGTCTGACATTCCTTGATCGGTAGTCTTGTTGGGAGATGCTTGGTCAGTTTGGTTAAAGTCCGGTGTCTAATCTGTGAGGCACAATGAGCAAAGGAGTTCCAGAGACGGCTGAACAGGCTCTATTGTGTACACACTGATGTGTCTCTCTAAAACTCTTTGGTCAGGCATATCTGCACTTGAGATCTAGATACCACAACGCTTGAGAAAGCAACTGATTTCTGCAGTAGCATGAAGGAACAGGGCTCCACGTTAACAGGAATCTATGAGCTCTCCCTGGAAGAAACTACAACACCAATGAATTGTTCCCTCTTTCCATACATTTGGTTTCCTTCACAACGTAGTAGATGCCCAACAGCACGAGAGGAGGCGAGTCACTGAGCTCCGGAGTGTGTCCCTTCAGAGTCAGACAAAAAGCATATGTCCTGCAGTTACCACCTTCAACCACATGAGGCCAGTGTTTCACCAGGAACACACTGAGCTGCATTAAAAACAACAGACATGCAGATCAGGGAAGCCTTGGAACCGAGTACTGGGGGCATTGGGAGCTTGAATCGCAGAAAATTTGAGTGTCTTCTGTATCCCATCTTCTTGTCTGAGTTTCTGTTGTTTATAAAAAGGGAGTTGGAGTAGTAAGAGCAGGATGTTAAGCAGTGGTGGTTGGTAAGGCAGCACTCCTGGAGTATATCCTGGGTTTACTTTGACCTGGGGAGGAGAAGAGTGGAGAGGGTTATACGAAATAGTGAGAGAATCTTTTTTTATTACTCAAGTATATAAATATATTTATATTTCTGGGGATAGGACATTTGAGTGAGACATGACATTGGGAGGCAGAGAGAGGGGGAATAAGATGCAGCAAAGGCCACCGGGGGAATCAAACCGGGGCCTCTTCATATGGGGCTATATGGTGCCTCTCCTATATTTTAAGGTAAATGATGTCTTAATTTAAAGGCATGTTGCAGTCAGTTTATAAAACATACAGGATATGAACTCTGCCACACTGTAAGAAAACACTTGATGTAACTTTAAAGCTATTTAGAAAGTTTGAGATAGAAGGTGAAGAGGTTTATGATGAAATATGAAGTGCTGCACTCGCTCAGTATTGCCCTTGATAAAGTAATTCAGCGAAATACATAATGTTGCTTGATGAGAACATCAGAAGCACTTGTCCATTCTACTTTATGAAAGATAATAACACTCAAGAGGCAGATTAACACTCTCATGGGTATTCAGGCTCTCTGATAGGCTACACTCGCCCCAAAATATTAAACATACACCAGAAGAAAGAAAACCAGCTCTGTATTTGGTTGCACAAAACAATCAAAATCACAGTGTTGACGCAGGGTAAGAGGCAGAGCCTGAAAGTGAGACCAGGGAATAGTATTCTCCAAGATAGATTCATACATGATTAAAGCTCTGTGGCTCCGTTCAAAACATTCAACATTTTTTCCATTAAAACCACTCAAACTGATGTGTTTGGTGGCTAATCTTAGCTAACATTAGCTAGCATCACAAGTAGAGTAATTCTATCCACAAGTTTCTGAACGTCATCTATATATGGTCAGAACCGGAGGCCGGTTTTACATTTCCGGTGGAATTGTACATTTACGTTTCCATGGTTTTCAGTCGTTGTCATAGTTGTGGTAAATGCATGGATCTACAGTATTAAAGGATAATTCCGGGCAAATTTAACTCCGGGGTGTATTTTACTAACATTTTAGGTCTAAAAGATGCAATCTGAAGATTTTCAGTTTAATTGCTCCTGTTTTGCGGTAGTTGCGTCTGTCCCCGCATCGCCACGGCAGCAATGAATGGGAGCGGATGTAAGTTCCGCTGTTTAGGCTGTTTACATCCCTCAAAGCCGCAATTTTTTTCCACAGACAGCGTCAGATGGCTACTCAAACATGCACCGAGAAGTTTATTTACTTCAAGCAAGCCGACATGTTTGTAAAATTAGATCTAATTCAAAGTCTCCCGGAGTCTCGCGCGAGACCCAAGTAGTTGCTGTGCTCGGTGTGTTCACGTGCAGTCGGAAAGCTACTGTTTGTGTCATAAACACAGGAATATCAACTCTTAACTGTATGACCCATCACAAAAGTTATGAAAATATTATATGAAGGTTGAAAAGTTCCTTAGTGTTGGTTTAAGTTACTGTAACAAGCAAACATTTGAGCAAAACTGAGGATACCCTCAGTAGGCTAATGGTTCTTCTGTTAGCATCTTTTGTTTTAGCTGAACTATTACCACAGTGTTAACACAGTTTCATTAACTTTTCTTAGATGAAACGTCCTGCTACAGCACACCACTCATACAAATCTGCTGTGTTTCTCAGAGTCCTGGGTTCCTGGAAAATTTCCTGTATTTATGTTATAAAGCTTTTGATTTTGTGAATAAACAATGACCTGAAGGAAGTGTTTCACAATCAGTTAAAAGTTGTAACAAAGGCTTCAGAAAAAAAAAATCATCAATTACAGGAAATGTATTACAACAATATGGTGTTTCATCTCCACATCATACATCATCACGAGAGCTTTTATTTTTAGTATTAGTCGAGTAGTAGCCTATATAGGCTATTTCTACAGGTTATGATGGTTGTGAAATTAAGCTTAACTCTCATTACAATGTGCAGAATTAATTTGACTGTATATAGCCTACGATATAAGTGTGTGTGTGTGTGGGGCCGATGGAGGTGGGGCAGGAGCGTTCCTATGGGATGGTGCAGCTGATGCAGTTTTATTGGTCCCTCTGGCCAGAGCCAATAAACACCACCAAAGTGAAGGGACAAACAGCTGGGGAACAATGATAGCATATTGATGATGTTTGTGTTCGTGTGTGCGCACATATACATCCCTGCGTACATTAATGTGTGTGTGTGTGTGTGTGTGTGTGTGTGTGTGTGTGTGTAAGCACAAGCCGCCCATCAGGACATTCACTGCGTGTGCTTACATGTTTGTGAGACCAGCACAAAGAGTTTGTGTGTTTGTGTCTGTGGGCAGATATGTGTAGTCATGGTCCAGATTGTGTGTGTGTGTGTGTGTGTGTGTTTGTGTTTGCAGCCATTATCTTGGGGGTTGATGATTTATGATCTGTGTTATGGCTTCCACAGGGGACATATAAAACTACAGAATGGCCCTTTATTGCCTTGCTTCTTTGTTTAGTCCTGTGTTTCATCCATCACTGTGTTTCTCATCTTCCCGTCTCTCTCTCTCTCTCTCTCTCTGTCTCCTCTGCTCTCTCGCTCATCTTGATCTCAGTTTCTCTTTGTCCATCTCTCCCTCCGCCCGTCTGCATCTCTCTCTAATTCGCTCCAGCTCTTCTCTTTAATAAAAACAGTTATTGATAACCTGTCGGCTGCACATCAGTGGAATCACCATTATTCTGCCTTGTTGTTTGTTAAAGTGGTGTAGCTTTTGTTGTATTGCTTGGTGGTTTCTACAGAACAAAGTGAGAGGCCATGAGATTGATGCAGAGCTGCTCTGTTATTCTATTGGCTCTTCGGCCTAAGAATAGCTTAAGATCTTCTTGTTGGTGGAATCCACGGTCTCGGGGAAGATAATACTCGGTCTCAGGAAATCACCATAGGGATGTGAAATAAAAGCTACAAGAATCCATTTCACAATACAACAACAATACCCCGGTGGATAGCATTTTGCTACACTGTAGGTAAAATAGTTGACAGGTAATTATGAAGACTAGCTTCAGCATGAGTGACATCAAGGACACGACACTTCTCATCACATTGCACCTTTATTGGCAGCGTGTGGAGGGAGTGATAAAAGCACAACAGTGACAAGTGATGAGACCTTGTGCTAATAAATGATAAGATCTTATGCTGATGCAGCGAGAATGTGCTTATATCATCCCGCGCAGACCTGAAGATATCAAACACCGATGAAAATGACTCCCTGAACAGAGTTTGTTGTTGACAGTAAGGTTGGATTTATGAGGGTGAGACCTGTCAGCCTCCAACTTGCAAATCTAAAACTTATTTCCTTGATTTTAGGAAGGTTCAAGACAGCAAGGAACACTATGTACTTTCTGAGAACATCCAGCACAATAACTGTCATTTTATCCCCATATTTGTTATTAATGACTGTTGTATGTTCAACACGGCTTTATAGACAGATACTATACTTACATGTACATGGGCTGTAGTTGAAGGTGGGAGGTCTTCTGAGGCCCTTGGTAACCGTACGAGTCGAAGCCTCCTATAAAATCAACTGCACAAAAAACAAACAAACACAAGAAACACCAATTACTGAAGTGTTCATCCAACTGGCAACTTTCCACCATAGATGATTCACTGTATTAAGCGTCCTACACCTACAGATTCCTAGACAGTATATTTTGTACAGACGCCGCTGCTCATTGCTCTTAGTGCTCATCAGAGTTGTAGGCATAAAACTGCTCTGAATGAGAATTTGGCCTGAAAATCCAGTGATGCAAATCTAAAACTATTTATGGGTAGAAGACTAAGACTTATGCAGGGATATATTTATGCTTTGAGAATACTGCTAATGCCTAAATTATCCAGGATGGCTCCTCGGTTTCCCGGGCTGAGGATCTGCCAGCAGGTGGTTGCTTTCCTCTGACTGAGGCAGAGAGCCTGGACTTTTGAAGAGGAAGCCATGATATTTTCTTACTTTGATGTTGTAGAGCTCATAAAAGGGTCCTTCTTGCCTTGATCAGCCGCATACTTCCTTATTTATTCAGAGAGATTTCCTAACATTACGTACAATGTGGAATCTGGCTGTCACTGCAGACATGAAAGTAGCAAGAAGTTCCCCTTAAAGCTAGTGTGTAACTTTGACACGTCTGTTAAATGTTTGTTGCACCCAAGCCATCACTAGATGAGATGACACAACACGGATTGAGCTGATCAGATTCTTAAATCTCTCTTTTGTATAATGTAACGTTGAACACTGTTTGCAGCGGCTTCTCTCAGTGAAAATTCAGTGTTTTTTTGTGTTGTTGGAACGACTGGTATGACTGAAAAGTGTGTGAACGTGCCACAACCGACACATACTGTGTTAGACATCTGGAGCAACGCTTCCTGTCATGACAAACACCTGTGAAGTGTGCTGGGTGAGCTCTGGTATCTACACTGATCAGAGATGGACAGAGTACTCCACCCCAGTACTTGAGTAAGAGTACAAATACTACTGGTCAAAATTTACTCCGTTACAAGTAAAAGTAGCTCAGTCGACATGTTACTCAAGTAAGAGTAAAAAAGTACTTGCTTTTAAAGGTACTTAAGTATCCAAAAGTACATGCTTTTAAATGTACTTTAAGTAAAAGTAAGAGTAAGAGTACATTTCTTATTTTTCACATCAATGAATTACTATAATTTTTTCTAAATGAATTTAAGGAGCTTTTAACTCTTGTTTCTGAGAATGAACTCTTTGAAAGCAGCTGCACTGATGTGCTGCTTTTAGGGGTTAGGGTTTCCTTCTTTGACAAACACAGCTTGTGTCCAATAGGATTTTAGAAAAGGAAAAAAAAAAGAGCAGATCTGAAAGTAACGAGTACTTTTCAGCCTTGCGAGAAATTGACTCGAGTAAAAGTAAAAATATTTGTCTTGGAAATGTATTCAAGTAAGAGTAATAAGTACCAGAGAAATCTAATACTCAAGTAAAATACAAATCCTCTGGATATGTACTTAAGTACAGTACTCAAGTAAATGTACTCCGTTACTGTCCACCACTGACACTGATCCACACATGCTAACTGCCTACACTCATGGTACAGTACTATATGTTCGCCCTCTCACCAACAACTAATAGGCCTCAAAGCTTCAAGCTTCAACTTTTTCTGTCGTAATCAACATCAAAATCAGTATTTGAATGATGCTTTTTTCTTTTATTATTTTGCATCATCAAATTATTAATTGTACATCAATATTACTCAATATAACTGCTCATTGTTTGATGTGTTCCAGCTCAGCTCTCGTCTACTTTACCCATTTCCAACACTGGCACGTGATCATGTGATAGGCTGGGACAAGCTGCAGCAAGGTTGGCATAATCAAAAAAACAAAACAAAGAACAATCCAAATTTGTGAAGATGATCTCCAAAAGTTGGTTGCCAGATGTGTCAAAGGAAACAAGCATGCTTGGCAGATCACTTGTAAATGTAAGAGCTTGTCCATTTAGCTGTGTCTCTCTACATTGATTTTACAGGGTACTCCAATTTCCACTTTATTTTTGACTGAAAACATCAATCAAGTACCAGTGCAGCTGCTAAATGTTTTGGTTTTTTCATGTCAGTGTCATATTCAGATTCAGCCCACACATAGACAACTATGGTGGACTCTATCCGTTCTCCTTTATGTTACTAGTCTGTGTCAATCATTTCTACTGGGACATGAGTGTGGAGAGGCGAGAGACGGGTTTCTGGATCAAAGTGTGATTCACAGGTCAAATGTACATCACACAGGCAGCAGTTTGCTCCAATCTGTTAACATGTACAACAAAATGAGACTCATCACTTCCCCCAGCCACCACGCTCACATCACATCCAGCTTGGCCTTGGCTTCATCAGTAAAAAAAAATCTAATTAACACAACTGCTTAAATACTGAACAATTCTTTTAATAAAAAACTGCAGTCATTCAGCTGAAGAGACATTTTTAAAGGTGTAGAAATTTTGATTTACTTTCTTTTTGTTGTCGCATTAAGGTTTTCAAGGTGTATTTAAGTCTATCTGTAAAGCTATGTGTCCTCACATACCTTTGTCATTCTTTCAATTCTGCCGGATTTTGTAAAACAATCTTCTACAAGTCACCACATCTTTTTCTCACTTCTCCCTTAATCCCCTTAATGTATGCATGTGAAATTTTGATTATACTACGCAACGGGACAACAGATGATCTTCTTTGTCTATCAGCAGTTTTCCAGGACTGCTGCAATATGGTGATATTTTATGATCATTCAGCTCATTATTGTCGTTCAGACAGACAATGCGGAGCCATTGCCTATGTGTTTGATGCGCTCCTTCTTTGTGTTGATCCTTTTGTGGAAGAATGGCCTGGTGTGAACGGTGAGGTTTTTCCTGCTGATTCATGCTGCAGTCAAATATTCTGAGCAGAGTTTTCACCATGCACGACCCTTTGAACACGGGAGGAAATGGAACCCCTCACCCTGCCAGCGTGCTGCCTATCACGCTGTAGTGGCCCAATTTAAAAATTCAGATACGTTATTCAAAAGGCCCAGGACTGACCAATGAGCACGTAAAAACATGAACAAGCCTCTTGTGAAGCTGTTAAGGGTTCACTGGACACAAGCTGCAAATCGTAAAGGTGAGATTTCCTACATTTTTACAGTGCAATTATTTTACATTATTGGGGTCATAAGTTGTTTTTTTTTACTTAAAAATGTTTGTTATTGACGAAAGATCTAAATAACATCATACAAAGAGACTATTTCCGTAATCTTAAAGGGCTATTTCAACATTTTGTCAAATTGGTCCATTGCCATAATCCCTGTATAGTTGTTTTAGAGGTAAATGCAGAGACTGCTTGATGAAAAACTGTCCCTGAAGGCAACGCGCATCAGCGGTTTTGCATGAATTTTCCTCTAAAACAACTCTGTCTGGTAACGTTCGTTATTATCTCATAGCGTGGTGAATGTGCAGCTCACAACTTGTCCACCAGAGCGTTGTGGAGTTGTTGGATTGTGTATTTGATGAGTTTGATGAGGGAAACCAAGAAATCCCATGAGCCTCCGTAGCGTAGCTCTGAGCAGCTCACGGCTCTGCTCCGCCGATATAAAAATAGCTTGCACCGACAATTAAAGGTAACGAACCTACTGCTATGACTATAGGGGTTATGGCAATGGGCCAATTTGACATAATGTTGAACTATCCCTTTAAGGTGTGTGTGTGTGTGTGTGTGTGTGTGTGTGTGTGTGTTTGTGTGCTATTCCTATGTTTACGAGTGTGTTTGATAAGAATCTGTCTGACACATCTGAGTAGCTGCGAGACAGATAACTCGAGACAGACACACACACACACACACGCACACACACACACAACCACACACACACATACTCACACATGCACAGAATAATTATCAGAGTAATTAGCTTTCTCAGCAACTCAAAATCTTCATTGGTCCTCTGTGAGTATTAGCGTCTTCACCCAAGGCGCTTTTCCCTACTAAGCTCCCTGATTATAGTTTAGTCTCCCAGACTGCATTATTGCGCAGCGCTTTCCACAGTCACATCCAGGACTTAAGGCTCGGCAACATAATTATTACAATGGATCCCAGAATTATTATGGAGAAAATGATCTTTTTCCCTATGTGAAAATGTAGCATGTGACACGACGGCGCCATCGTGTACATATTCATTAAGCCTTATTAGTGGCCCGAAACCTCAATCTGAGCTCTGATTCCTTCTGATAACATTTGTCCCAGGAGAAGCAGTGTGAAAATGACTCATGTAGCTTATTATCGCTCATCTGTGTGGAGTGTGGATGTCTTCCCTGTGTCTGTGTGGGTTCCCTCCGTCTGTTCTTTTTTTTCCTCCCACAGACAGCTCACAGACACGGTTTAAGTGGATGGAATCTCTGAGCTGCCTTCATCTTGATGTGAGTTCAATGTGTTGGTCAGTGTGTTCCTCCCATGATGGACTGGCGACCTGTCCAGGCTGAACTCTGCAGCCCCACACTCCACATTCAATAAAAACTGGATGATCAGATGGTCAGCTGATGGTGTATGGAGCTGGAATTAGCCTGAGAACTTGGTTTCATATTGTTGGTTTTCTTAAAAATATTAAACATTCAAGTTCTCAGTTATTATTCATTAACAGTTTGACAGAGCGGGCAACACAACCGCCATTAGGTTCTGGTTCAAATGCTGCTACACTGCATGGTGCATGGAAATAGGGCAAATGGTGTTATCACCTTTTTCCAAATAAACTCCATCCACTTTATATTTGAGGGAAAACACAATAGTGAAACAACCAAAAGACAGCAGTTAAGCAGAAAGCCAAATAACTGTTAGACATCAATTATTCAGACACGGAACAAGTGGCATTTTAGGTTTCCTGTCATCAAAGCTCATTATAAATCGCAGTGTTAAAAATTCAAATCTCAAAATAACCCCTGAAACTTAATTATCCTCCATAAAAATGGGACTCTGAACTGCTCTTTGATTCTAACAGTCAGATGATTCAATATTTAACTGTGACCTCGTTGAACACAGAGGTTGTTTATCACATGAAGAGTCTGTAGAAACAGTAGCAGGTCTGGCATCAAGTGTTCACCTTCAGTCTCATAACAGCTACTGTTACAGTTTTTCTCAGTCGCTTTGGTGCTATTCTCAGATCAGAATGAAAGTTCTCATAACTATTAGTTCAACCTCCACAACATGTAGTCATTTGTCCACATCATAGTAGCAGTTTCTCCTTCCTCTGAACAAATTGCAAATGCTTTTGGACATGTATCAGTTGCTCTCATACAATTCTCTGCTGTTTTACAACATTATCGTTTGTTTATGTCATGTCAGTCAAAATGAACTACACTTTTGAACGCTGAATAGTCTTTCCCTATAAAACTAATAGTCCTCATTTCATTGCTTGAGTCATTACATACAAAATTCTTGAACTAGTTTTCAAAATCTGTCAAACTAGTTTTAAATTTTGGGAGAAGCACTGTGAATTCAATTATTCAAACATTTACAGTAAGGAACAATAGGTATGTATGGTATTGGACAGTAATTCAGCACTAAACAATCTGCACTGCTGTCATTGTGTCAGGCATTACTGTAAGATACAGTGGGACAAGAACTTTTTTACATTTACATTTAGACTTACAGCTTCACTAGAGAACAGATTTACTGTGTTGTAATGTATTACAGCAACCACAGTAAAGATTTCCCATCTTTACAGTACGGTACTGTACTACAGCATTTTACAAGTAGGAAGCACTTTTACAGTATTGTACACTACAGTAATAATGGTTGATGCAGTAGCCTACATGTACTGTACATTACTGTAATTTTACTCTGCATCACATAGGATTACAAGACAACCTCACAGAGGTGGAAGAGACTGAGCCCATTACAAACAATGGCATAAGGTTGAAAGAGATACAATGTAAGGATGACATTACTGTATCTTTGGGAAGATTGAATCTGTTTCAATCGCTACAATTGACAGAGTGATGTAGATGAAAATGTGACTGGAACGTCTGGATGTGCAGGAATGATTTACAGTACTCTATAGGTTCAGTTACTATATGTTTGTTGTAGATGACTGTAGTGTATTTTTCCTTTGAACAATGCTGTGAACAAATCAGAATTGCAAAGAGCATATGCAGTAGAAATGTGAAACATACATATTCAGTATCTCCACTAAATACAGTAATGTGTAACTTTACTGTAGTTTTCACATGGCTACAAGTAGTGTATAGTGCTGTCTTGAGCATTTTCAGGTAGTATCATCACTTTTTGCATTGGAAAACACTTAGAGAATAAAGTGTCCTAATGAAAACATGACAAAGCCATTTGACTATCTTGTTCATAAACGATGGTGTCAGGACTTCTCATTTTGACGACACTGACAGTTTCATTGACATGAGTACTTGCTTTTGAGGGATGGACAATCCATTTTGAGCAAGTGACGCGCTTTTGCAGGTCATCCACTAGGTTTTGCAGTTTGTGATAATTGTTCTGAGAAATGCACTAACTGTTGTGCAAATGTTAAGAGTGATGTGAGAAAAGCACCAAAGCGACTGAGAAAAACTGTAAAAAAAAAAGACATTACCCTGCCAATCTCAATCCCCAGTCTGCTTAATGCAGAGGGGAAGCAGGACGACTTGTCTACACTCAGCACTTCAAACCATTTCCACTGATCCAGCCTGAATTTATTACCTATCAATATTTATGTGTTAGCAAACAGCATCCTCAATCCAGTGTTGAATAAGACATGCTTAGGTATTGATCCTTGTGTGGAACAGCTGCATCTGCTTTAATGGAATAACTAAAGCGATGGGCTCAGGTAAATGGGCTCATTCGAGTTAATGCTCACAGGGATGCGCTGCATTTAAAACACAACAATCACACAATTAACATACTGATTTGCCTCATTTTCCTCGCGCTTACTGGTATTACTCTTCAAATGCAATTCATTTACACTGTCAAAATGCTTACTCAATGATAGTTAATGTTGCCTTTTAAACTACAAATTACAAACTTCCTAATCAACATGGTTGTAGTGATGAGCTCAAAGGACTGAATAAAGATAAATGATGCGTGAATGGATGTGTGAGTGTCTTTGCTTGCTCTTTGAGTCTCCATTCTTTGTTTTTTTGTCTTGTTGCTTAATAGTGGTTCAGTTTGTCTCTCAATAAGCCACTCTTTCATTCTCATGTCTTACTGTGAATGAGTGCAGCTGTGACTAGAAGCTTCAAGTTTCACACTGGCTTTCTGTCCAAGCAGCAGTAAAAGCCCTCGGTTCATTCAAACCTGTTGTTTTATTCTGAACTCGGAAGCACCAGTCACATGAACTTAAACCTCTAAGACCTAGGCTACATATAAATTCCAACTTCATTCACTAAACCTCACCAAAGAGGGATTTCCCAGTCATAGCTTAGCAGCCACAACTGAGTAATGCAAGTCTGAGCTTTGGATTTCTCCACATGTTGAAGTGGTGTGCATGGAGCAACAATAAGAGCATCACTGGTCATTTTATGTCTCGATGGTGGTGTTTTTTTGTTCTGTTTTTTAATTTCAAAATCCACACACCAAGGACAAATGTCTACAGAATGGATTAAACAGTATATTTAGACATTATCTGCAACTGTTAGCTTGCTGTTATACAGTAATAATGAAGGCCAAGGTGCAAACTATTTAATGTATTATTAAAAGTACCATAGTTTGTAGTGTGACAGGTTTCGTTACTGTAAAAAAGCACTATACTCAAGAAGCACACCATTGTTTGTTTACAAGCTCCTGGATATAATGTGTGTTTGTAACGTTAGCTGTCAGCCCTGTGTTCAAACTCCAGAAAACAACAGTTTGTATAAATAGGACGACTTTTCCCAAAGACATTTGTTGTTCCTCAGCCCTAATGCCTTTGGTCCTGTAACAGTAAAAGTGAAAACACGCTGTTTGAAGATAACAAAAAGTAAAAGAGATAATCAGCCAGACAGTGTCATGTTACGTAATATGAAATTTAATCTCTGTGCCTTTATACAACAAAACATGACTGTGTCTGTTCTAACACAGATGAAAGACCTTTTATGTATCTTGTTGTAAAAAAAAAAAAAAATCCACTGGAACTAAAAAGTCATTCAACACATGGTGCTTTACATTAGCTTATAGCTAGCTAGAGCTAATAAAGTCTGCCAACAGCTATCCAGTGATTTGGGCTAGAAATGAGACTTTTGTCTTTTTTCTACCTCAGGCTGAAATCAAGGACCCATTGTTTCAAAAAACGACTACTAGACGTGTCGGTGGAACAGAAAGCCTGACAGACACAGAAACGGTGGTGCAGCTTAGCAAACAGTCATTTCATGTCAGAAGGTTTTACAACAGGGTATATAAACATATTATTCTTAGTAGTAATTATCATTATAATTTGGGTGATTTGAAAAATGTGTGTATATGTTCCTGTACAGTATGTAAGTGTTTGTGTTTGACTGGGTACTTACAGCTATCCTCTTCTTCAGAAATGAGCTTGACCACGTAGCAGGCGTAGATAAACCCCACCAACTAGAGAGAGAAAAAAACATACATTTAGAACGATAGATAGAACGATAGATAGATAGAACGATAGATAGAACGGTAGATAGATAGATAGAACGATAAAACGATAGATAGATAGAACGATAGATAGATAGAACGATAGATAGAACGATAGATGGAACGATAGATAGATAGAACGATAGAGAGAACGATAGATAGAACGATAGAACGATAGATAGAACGATAGAACGATAGATAGATAGATAGATAGATGATAGATAGATAGATGATAGATAGATAGATAGATAGATAGATAGATAGATAGATAGATAGATAGATAGATAGATAGATAGATAGATAGATAGATAGATAGATAGATAGATAGATAGATAGATAGATAGATAGATAGATAGCACAGCAGAGAAAACAGTTTTTTGATGTAAGTGGAGCAGAGCAGCATAGTGTCTACTCCAAAATATAGAGCACTTGAATCAGTGGCTTCACACACACACACACACACACACACACAAACGCAAACAAAGTTTCACTATACCCATGTGGACGCTTATTTCCCTAGTTTCTTTCCTAACATTAACCATGACAATTAAAAACCTAACCCACATCTAAACCCAAAGACCAAACCTTTACCCTCTAAAAGCCTCTATCTCTCCATGAGGACCTCTATTTTTGTTTCCACAGTGACACACATCCGGGTTAGTGAGTCATGCAGGTTTAAATCCCCACAAGGAAATCAAAACAAGCCCATGCACACTGAGTGTCTAGCGTTTTCACTGACAGCCACATGGTTATGTTTTCAGAGCTGGACATTGTTGTAATGTACAGGATACATACATAGAAAAGTTACATAAGTTGAGACTGTGATCGCTGAAATTGAATTCTTCACCTCCTTCAATCACAGCTCTTTGGTTCCCACGGTGACAGGACAGATCGTTCTGTATTTGTCACCATCATCAAAATGAAACCCAGTGCGACCCACGGTGACAGTGTGTTGTTGTCTGAGCCTGTACGCAATATAGATGTGTACCTCAAATTGTTCGATCCCTTCTGTTTGAGGCCATTCATAATAAACCTGAAAACAATGACAGCTGCACAAAAAGAGCAATGAATGTGTGTGTATTTGGGCATAGTGTTTAGACAGGGGTACAGCAGACCACATTAGCAAGACACCTTTGCTCTCTGATCTCTCTCACTGGCTGACTGTTTCCAAGGCAACTGATGGGCGGTAGCTCGTTGGAGCAAAGCTGCGAGAGGGTGCGGTCAACTTAGGGTCAGCATTTTAGTGACCTTATTACCGTGCAGTGATAAGAGAGGAAGAGAAAGAAAAGAAATGAAGAGAAGAAGCTACGGGCAGACGGAGGCGGAGGTACTGTAAAGCTACATGTGTTTTTTCTCAACAAATAAGCAGCATTATTGTTCAAATAAGGTTTTAAGTGTAGCAAAAATGACATTGACCTGGTTGGTATTCTATTGACTACACTAACACACACACACGGGCACGTAAACACACAGCAAGCTGCAAATGTGAGCAGCTACATTTGAAATTCAGCGTATATCTCAAGGTCTTGACCTCATTTAGTCTAAATAATGTTCAGCTCCCAGAGCTCCTCTCTCCTTCATCCTTTTCTCATACACCCTCCCCTTACTCGCTGTTTCCTTCCAGCTTCCTGCTCCCTCTCTCCCCCCCACACCCCCGTTTCCTTCCTCCACCTTCTCTTTATTTCTCTCCGTCTCTCTCCTCTCCTGTCTCTGACAAGTAAATGAGTCATACAAATATAGTGTTTTGCTCAGTGGGGGATGAATTTACTTTAAGCTGAGCCAACGCTGCTGGAGTAGACAATGCTGCCAGTATCAGCGTCGGGATCAACGGTGATGAGAAAATCAATTTGGATAACATAGGAGGCTTTATGTAGCAGAAACGCCTTGAAAAATTACCACAGCTCCGAGACGTAACCGGCCGCAAAGTCTCGGTTGTCACCATCACTGCCAGGAGTTAAGTAGAATACCTTTATTTTGAAAGATTAACACGACCTCGCTCGAGCCACTGACTGCCTCCCCCTGTCTGCTGCCACTCCGGCTACAATGATTTATTATTAGCGTTCATTTTAAAGGAGACTTTAGATGTCACAAAGTCAAAATGTTGTTTAAAAGACTTTCAAGAGCGGAGGACTTTTCTGTCACATGGAGTGAAAGCTGATCCGGAGCGCGCTCTGTCGTCTCCGGCCTCATTGCCTCTGAAAATGACTTCTGGGTGCAGTTTTGTTAGCACCACTGAACAGAGTGCAGAGAGCCGTGCCCATGCTGCAATAGAGAACATTTGATCAGTTGTGACAGAGTGCGTTTCTCTGCACATCAATATCCTGTTAATATTCTGGATACTCAAGTACTGTGTTTTGGTGTTGCTGTATAAGCATAATATCCTGTTTACAATAACCCTGATTATATCTTCTCTGGATAACCAGGGTGCACCACTATGACGTGTTTGCTCCTTTGTCATATTCATTACTGAAGTTCTGGGTCTGAGTCAGGTTTGTTTGTGGAGTTATATTTGGACCATATTGTTCATGACCGCTGAATTTTAGTATTTGGATAAAAATCATATTTTATATCTATAGTAAAAAATAAAACCTCTAGGAACAGGTTATTCTAAACATCCATCCACATCTCGTGCTGTACTCAAATGACATTCTCTTTGAAGCTCCATGTTTTCTTCTCTATTCTATTTTACTAACAATGACTGAAGGTCGCAGCATTCTGTTTATTCCATCACTGCAAAGTGACGTGAGGAAAGAATATGCCGTTTAAGGCCGTTGAGGTTTGTTTGGTAAAAAATGAACTGAACAGCTCACCTGCTTTCAACTTGACATGGATCTCAACTGACTTGAAAACAACTGTATCAGCTTTGTGTGTTCAAACACTGCGGGCATCTTACAAACAAACCAATGGCAATTCAAACATCTTGGCAGAATGACTATGATTTTATCTCTTCTGAAATAGCATGTGTGTGGATACAGTAATATCACTCATGCTTCAAAAATTCATAATCACCAAACCATACATCTAAAAATGGTTCAGAGCTTATTTTACTCCTCCAGAAGTTGGAATCATTGTACGTGTACCCAATGCTGCTTACTGTAGGTACCTTTACGTATATGTTTTGGGAATGTCTAGCCTAGAGTACAGCTGTTAAGGCGTCAAATCCTTCTCTAAAATTCTTAATAAGGAGCTTCCATGTTGCTATGTACTTTGCTGAATGATAAATTAATTCTCATACATGAAAAAAGAATTTGGCTTTCCAACTTCACTGCTACTAAGACAATGTTGGCAGTACAGTGGAAACCACCACATACTTTATTATTACATCATTGGTGGCACCTCCTGATAGATATGTGAACCCTACAGCTGCTCTTAAAATCTTGGTCAGAGGCCATCACAGCTGTGAGGAATCTTGCCTATAAAACGGGGGGTGCAGATCACTCACCGGGAAGGGAAGGGTTCATGTACTATGTGGTGAATTGCTGACAATGGGATGTGTGTGTGAGGGGGTTTGTGTGACAACTGTCTGAGTGGGGTTGGTGGTAAAATACAGACATAAATATCTGCATGTCTCTATTTTTCTAAAATGAGGATTTTTTTTTTGTTTCTATAGGACATTATGCACCATTTGCATGTACAGTACAGTATGCCCAAATGTATAGAGACATTCAGACACATGTACTGTCGGTACTGTTGGTATAACATTAATAAAAATAGTTTACAAAAAAAAGTAGCTAAACTTTTTTTCCCCATTATTTTAATTATTTCAAATCATTCAACTGCAAATTTGAATTTTTGAGGAGTTAATGAGCGGTTAATAGCTACACAGTGGTAACAATAAGACTGACAGTTTGTGTGTGGAGGGATAAAATGAAAAAGTATTTGTTATACAAAATATTTCTTCCCTGGCTTCTTCTGTCTGCATCCAGATAAATGAATTCAACAGCTCTCCAGTTCTTCAGACTGACACTGGTCCCTTATTTCATTTTGTCTGTGCAAAACCTGAAGGATGTACAGTGTGATGGGTGAAAATGAAAACAAGCGCCACTTCAGCATGGACTTCCTGACCTGATCGGCCTAACAAGCAATAACTTGTACAACTTCACCACTTCACCTCGCAGAGGCTTGTGCCTCCTTCAGAGCAGACACCGTTTCTATGGGCTTTAGTGTGCGCGGTGTCACACACTGTTCCAGGAGGCGAGGCTTTATTCTGTTTCACACTGTTCAGCTGGGTCTTGTTGCCATGGTAAACACAGCAAATGTAGATAATTATGCAACAGCAAGTCAGCAAAACCAAGTGACATTATCTTAGAGGAAGTGGAGAGTAATGGTTTGGGTAATAAACTGTCAAACGTCCATGTTCTCTCCTCTCCTCTCCTCCATTGTCGACTGTAACATCCTTCTCCTTCAGAGCTTGAACAGAATGTTCTGAATAAGTGTTGCAATGATGATAACTGAGAAGCAGCTTATTATTGCACTGCAGATACACACTCAGGTTTCCCACTTTTTTTTCCAATGTATACCCAGGGACAGTGCCTGGGTTTGAATGTTTAACTCTGAAGTTCATAGGTTCTTGGGAAGTGAGATTGTGGCTCCCATTTCTCCCTGTTATAACCTCTGATAACATGAATGAAGTCTACTAAGAGGGTGAAATGGAAATGAAATAGTGTGTTTCACTCACCTACAGTAACTGTCATGTGCATAGGTGTAATTGTAAGTGTTAACTAGAAAATTTCCTCTCGGGAAATTTTGAATGGGCCACGGGAGCTACTGCGGGTTGTGCCATCTCTGTCAACATGGGAATCAAACCCACGATCTTAAGCGCAAGACAGAGCTGATCAGACAGACACATGATCATCTTTCTATAAGCACTGATATGGAGGAGCTGTAACCACATTAGGTTAACTGTGTGTGTGTGTGTGTGTGTGTGTGTGTGTGTGTGTGTGTGTGTGTGTGTGTGTGTGTGTGTGTGTGTGTGTGTGTGAGACACCAACAAGGTTTAACTTTAAAACCAGATTAAATCATGGTTTAAGTTTAAATTCTGTTGCACGTTAACTGTGTTTTAATCACATGAAGGTGTGTGTGTGTGTGTGTGTGTGTGTGTTAGGGATGGGTATTGATAAGAATTTAGCGATTCCGATTCCATTATCGATATTGCTTATCGATTCGATTCCTTATCGATTCTCTTATCGATTCTCATTGGGTGAGGGAATAAAAGAGAAATGGGTTTGTTTGCATTAATGCAGTGGTTCCCAACCTTTTGACATCACAAATTTCTGGTGACCCTCATTCAAGATGAGCAAGCTCAGATATTTGTATATGCTGCATTTTATTTTATCTTGATTTATTCAAAAAAGTGAATATATCAAGAATATAGTTGTTTAAGATTGTGAAAAATAATTAGTTTATTTATTTATTTTTAATCAATTACTAGACATTTAAGGCGATCCCATTTGAATTCCAGGCGTCCCCACATGGGGTCCCAACCCCAAGGTTGAAAACACTGCATAAATGGCTCTGACATTAAAAAAGTTGACAGGACCGACCTGCCTGGACAGGTTAACACTAGACCACTGTGGCTGTGGGACAGCTGTGCTCACAGGAGGAATTTAACAATGTTTCCATTACATGGTTTTTATGCATCTGTAGGTTATTGTTTTCATAACGTTCGTTTTTATGCGGAGTGAGCGAGCGAAAGAGAGAGAGCGCGCCAGAGAAAAGACACAGGGCGCAGCTACCGTTTCACGTGGCTACGAGCAAAACCTGAAAGGAAGTGATTAGAATGAAGAGAGAAAAACAGAAAGAATAGACATGTAGCCTGTTCAGGAGACGTTGACCTGTCCTCACGACGTGAGGGAGGGAGGACCGGAGGGTGGCTCTGGCTCACAGGTTAGTGATGAGGAAACGTCACTGTCAGCTGCATCTGTCAGCAGCTCCGCTCCACGCAGACACGCCACTAACTTTATTTTGTGAGAACAAACGGTGACGTGTGGATATAAACACTAAGCACCCTCATTTATAATGAAGATTGATTTTAACGGAACGTTACGTAACGTCATTAATCAATTAATGCGCGAGTTTCTGAACCAAACGGAATCGATAAGGGAATCGTTAAAGCAGACACGCACACGATTCCAAGAATTGATCCAAGTTGGAACCGGTTCCGAAGAGGAACCGGTTTTCGATTCCCATCCCTAGTGTGTGTGTGTGTGTGTGTGTGTGTGTGTGACTGTAATCACATGAAGCTGGCTCTAGAGTCTGTGTGTGTGTGTGTGTGACTGACTTGTCACATAGTTAGTTAGTAGCTGCATCCTGTGTCAGTCTGATTTAGCTGTGTCTGTGTTTATAACATTTAAACGAGCGCCAGGTGATTGTTTATGAAGTTATCGAGCTCTGGCCTGAGGATCAAAGAGGTTACCACGGCGATAGGGGCCCCCGCAGGCTGAGACAGACAGAAACGTGGAGAAAAACAGCCATTTTCTGCCTCTAAACCGGTCTCACAATTAGGCTTAGCATGACAAAACGGTAACTCCTATCAGAACAAAACACAGATCAACGTTGCTCTAAGGACTTAATGAAAATTTCGGTACGATTTGGTGTTTCTACAGTAAATATTTTGGCGACGCTGGCAGTTTTAAAACATCAGGCCGTTCTGCTCCTCTCAGAAAATATTTGTATTGGACTCAATGAGGAGCAGAGACAGACGTGGCCGCACTCAGAGGCTGATTCTGTCAATTCTGTAAGTCTCTCTGATATTTTGAGCACATGACATGAGAGATAACAAGTTTGTCTTACAAATTCTGAAAAAATTATGTCTGTAGAGTGTAAATTGTGGCCGTGCTGACAGTTTATCCAGAAAAAATACAGAATGTTTCTTCACTCTCTCCCACTCTAACCGATGATGTCACGCACTCTGACACGAACATTCCATGCAATACACACCCATTATAAACTCATAATTTCTCCAAAAAATGATCATGGTCATTGATCAGGGATTGATCAAAAACTATATGACCTATCAAAACGTGGAGTAATACGACAATACACAAGACTTGTGTCTACTGTTTAAAGTTTAAATGGAGTCTCTAGGTGAAAGTATGCTCTGAGCAGTAGACGTTTGTTAAACTCCAATGATTGGTCTTTTTCGCTCTTTTTTTTCCGCCCGTCCCATTGACTTACATGCAAAATTTTTTGCGCAGTTTTTTCGTGACTACGTCGCGAAAAATTCGTAAACTGTTGAGAAAAAGTAATAGCACAGCGATCCCGATCAAGACGCACGTTTTGATATATATTATGTCCTGCAACTCTTCGAGTTGCAGGACTAGTAGCGGAATCGAAATCTGGCCGGAAGTGGAAAAATAACTAGATAAAGTATCCATTTCCTGATGGAAATATGCGTGTGACTGCTGAAAGCAGCTGAACGCTGTTGCAGAATTAGCAAATAGTGCAAGCAGTTGATCACCATACAAATGGTTGCCCAAGGTAGGTATCGAACCCACAACCTCATGATCAGCAGAACTTTCACTCTGCCTCTAGGCCCACCGTGTATACACAGTTGCAGAGACTGTTGTCTGTTGATGAACTGCACTCTGTCTCACTCTGAAGTTAACTAGCCCAAAGCTGTAGTTCCAGTGCAAATCAATCTTAGTGCAGTGGTATAAACAAGAAAAATGTTAACATAAACCAAGATTGAAAGAGGTAAAGAGAATAGGTGGGGGCGCATATGCATTATCAAGTTTGATCTTG
Organism: Trachurus japonicus; assembly: GCF_045865225.1. Taxonomy (NCBI): domain Eukaryota; kingdom Metazoa; phylum Chordata; class Actinopteri; order Carangiformes; family Carangidae; genus Trachurus; species Trachurus japonicus. Next base: position 23,798,685 of record NC_140930.1, read on the forward strand.
TGACCAGACCAAGTGGTATTGTTAAAGGTCAAAGTGGCTGACACTAACAAGACTGCTCAGGTGGGTTTTGAACCTGTGACCTTGTGATTGGTTGGCAGGAACCTTATCCACTAGGCCATTCCAACACTTCCAATGAAGTAGAGGTTGAGACTTTGATGAATGTGAGATTTTTCAATGATGCTTAAAGTCTCACTCCCCGACCCTTTTCGGCCATTTTAAAAACAGGCTCATTAGCCATGCACATTAGCAATTCACCTCTGGGGGGTGGGCGGAGACTGCACTGTTTTGCACCCGCCCAGCCACCTCCTCGCACCCCACCCCCCGGTTGCTGACGCTGGACATTGTATAAATTACAGATTCAGCGCATTTAGTGTAAAAACTCTCCACTGGGATTTTGATCCCAGACTGGAGCATAGTCCTTGCTCACAGTGCAAGCTGCTCTACCAGGTGAGCTATACTATTATACCTTGACAGCTACACCGAGCTGCCAAGCCTTTCAACTCTGAGCCATATGAAGAACTTTTGTGACAGACTGTATATTGTAAAATAGCCAATCTGTTAAAAAAAAATGGAAGACCAGAAAAATTTCTGCATCTGTTCCTGCACCACATGATTACACGCACCCGGTCCCTTGTCATAGAGGCACCACTCAAGGAGCCTGGGAAAGTAGATAATCTCACAATTCAGATGATGTTTACAGCTCGTCTCTATCATAAACAGTTCAGATGTTATAATGTCTTGTTGATGTTTTGCAAAACAAGTAATCATATCATGGTCACACAATGAATACTTGAAGTTTCTATTCAGCATAAACACAATTCTGAGTTGAGGACACCCTAGGACACAAACAATATAGACTATTAGGCTACATTGTATCATGAAATACTCATAACATCTAAGACATGACAGGTGTGGCATGATAAGCTGGGGGCCAATTTTGGCCAGCTGTAGTCACTATAGAATAGAAAAATACTTTATATTAACCTATATTATTTAAATTTCGCATTTTTTGCATGTACGGTATGTATTATTTCCAAACTAGTTTTTATTTTCATTTAACATTCATTTATATGCCAATCAAGAGTGGGTGAGTGAAGGAGTGCAAGAGAAGCACCTGCCCACCTCTCATGTCCAAGAGACTTTGTCCTGTCCTCACAACATGAACGAGGAAGGATAGGATGATAGCCCAGGTTTAATTATTATTATAACCTTTATTTAAATTTGGAAATATATTGAAGAGCAACCTCATTTACTATAATAATGAGGATTAATGATGAGGAAAACTGGTCCATCTGTCACATCTGTGCAACACCACATCTAGGCCTGCAAGCCTGCCCGTCTTGTGAGTTCGGGCTGGGCTCAGCTCACTGAACTCAAGTTACATTAGCTTGTAAATGTGCAGAGAACCTGAGTTACAATGAGCTTTATACTATCAGGAATCAAAGACTTGTCCAATGACAGCTGAATAATCGGAATCAAAAGTCAAGCAATGATGTAAAATGACTGAGGTAGGAATCGAACCCATGACCTTATGATCATTAAGCCTTTACTCTGCCACTCAGCTACAGAGAGCACACTGCTTTCAAGACTGTTGTCATTCATTGTAATGTGATGATGTGCTGCAAACTGGTATGAGTAATCAAGGAGATAACAAACACCTGTAACCAATTGAAGGCGGTGGAGGAGATTCAACATAACAGACAACTTACTTGAATCGAACCAGTCTTTTGGATAAAAACAGTACCACCTTGGGGTTGGCAAACGCCACCTACCCTACACTACAGTGATGATGTGGGTGAAGAGATGATTGAGACTTTGATGAATGTGAGATTTTTTCAATGATGTTTAAAATAAAGAGTAATAGTATAAATTAGCCACACCAAGTAAGAAGAGGACTTTTTTGTGACCTGTGACTATTTTTTGGTGAATTAAAATGAATTAAAAAGCACCTAACAGCAAGTTACAAAGTTGAGCTCCTTCTCCTGCTGCTGTGAAAAAAATACATTGAGCTGAATGAGAGCAAGAGCTCCCCTGGCTGCATTAAAAAATATTTTAAATATATTATCTAAGTCTCTTTGCATTTTGACCAGAATTTTAGCCAGAAGACAAGTGGTGTGTACAAAACTGGAGAAAATAATTTGTCTAGAGTTTAAATTTGTGGCCGTGCTGACAGTTTAGCCAAAGAAACTCTAGAATGTTTTTTTGCCTCTCTCCACTCTGACACCACTCTGGCTCTGCTCGTTAGACGCAATACACACACATTATAAAGCTGAAAAAATCAGAAAAAGTTAAATATTTTAAAAAGTATAAAAAAAAGTTAAATGCCGAAAAGAAATGTAGCCGATAAAGTTCAAAAAAAGCTGCACGTTTTGATATATGAATTGTTGAAATAGCACAAAGTATGAAGGACTAGAAGAAGACCGTAAAAAGGCGGAAGAAAATGGCCAAACAGAAGAACAATAGTGTGACTGCTTCAGCAGTCACACTAACTAGAAAAAGCATTTCCAAGAATGGAAATGGTGTGACTGCTGATAGCAACTGAACGCTGTTGCAGAATTAGCAAATAGTGCAAGCAGTGATCACCATACAAATGTTTGACCAAGGTCGGAATTGAACCCACAACCTCATGGTCATTAGACTTCCACTCTGCCTCTAGGCCACGGTGCACACACAGTTGCAGAGACTGTTGTCTGTTAATGATCTGCACACTGTCAACATCAAGAAAGCTTGAGAGTCAAGCTTGAATGACTTCTGATGATTTCTGTGAATTTCAGGCTGAGAGCAGCAGTTTCAACATGAAGCAAGTTATCAGAAGTCAACAGAGGACAACTGGGAAAATAATTCACTGTAATTGTTGTTGAGGCAAGAATTGAACCAGCAACCTTCAGGTCTCCAGACCAGCAAGCTAACCACTAGGCTACAGACAGAGACAGTATGTGAGGGGTAAAGAAAACCTTTGATAAGAGGATCACTGGCTTCTGCTTAAAAAAAAAAGTAAGGAATCGAACCCATGACCTCATGATCAATAAACCTTTACTCTGCCACTTCGCCACAGAGAGCACAGACATAAGCATGTTTCAGACAGAGTTGTGGAGAATTCTCAGCATTGGGCTGAATGAGAGCAGAGAGCTCCCTGGCTGCATTTAAAAAAATATTTAAAAATTATTATCTAAGTCTCTTTGCATTTTTGACCAGAATTTTAGCCAGAAGACAAGTGTGGCTACAAAACTGGAGAAAATAATTGTCTAGAGTTTAATTTGCAGAAAAAGTTAAATATTTGAAAAAGTATAAATAGTTAAAAAGAGAGAAAAGTAACGCCGATAAAGTTAAAAAAAAAGCTGCACGTTTTGATATATGAATTGTTGAAATAGCACAACACCTAACACACTAACCATATGGCCACAGAGAACCTGAGTTACAATGAGCTTTATACTATGAGGAATCAAAGACTGTCCAATGACAGCTGAATAATTGGAATCAATAGTCAAGCAATGATGTGAAATGACTGAGGCAGGAATCGAACCCGTGACCATATGATCACTAATCCTTTACTCTGCCACTCGGCTACAGAGAGCACACTGCTTTCAAGACTGTTGTCATTCATTGTAATGTGATGATGTGCTGCAAAACTGGTACGAGTAATCAAGGAGATAACAAACACCTGTAACCAATTGAAGGCGGGGAGAGGAGAGCAGAATTCAACATAACATAACAGAATTCTTCCCTTGGATTCGAAACCAGTGACCTTAGGGTTAGCAGGCAGTTACCCTAACCCCTACACTACAGAGGAGTTGTCAAGAAGAGAGGTTGAGACTTTGATGAATGTGAGATTTTTCAATGATGCTTAAAACAAAAATAAATTAATATAAATTAGCCACACCAAGTAAGAAGAGGACTTTTTTGTAACCTGTGACTATTTTTTGGTGAATTCAAATGAATTAAAAAGCACTTAACAGCAAGTTACAAAGTTGAGCTCCTTCTCCTGCTGATGTGAAAAAAATGCATTGAGCTTAATGAGAGCAGAGAGCTCCCTGGCTGCATTTAAAAAATATTTAAAACTAGAAAAAGCATTTCCAAGAATGGAAATGGTGTGACTGCTGATAGCAACTGAACGCTGTTGCAGAATTAGCAAATAGTGCAAGCAGTGATCACCATACAAATGTTTGACCAAGGCCGGAATCGAACCCACAACCTCATGGTCATTAGACTTCCACTCTGCCTCTAGGCCACGGTGCGCACACAGTTGTAGAGACTGTTGTCTGTTAATGATCTTCACACTGTCAACATCAAGAAAGCTTGAGAGTCAAGCTTGAATGACTTAGAATGAAAATTTCTGTGAATTTCAGGCTGAGAGCAGCAGTTTCAACATGAAGCAAGTTATCAGAAGTCAACAGAGGACAAACTGGGGAAAATCATTCACTATAATTGTTGTTGAGGCAAGATTTGAACCAGCAACCTTCAGGTCTCTAGACCAGCCAGCTAACCACTAGGCTACAGACAGAGACAGTATGTGAGGGTAAAGAAAACCTTTGATAAGAGGATCACTGGCTTCTGCTTAAAAAAAAAAGTAAGGAATCGAACCCAAGACCTCATGATCAAATAAACCTTTACTCTGCCACTTCGCCACAGAGAGCACAGACATAAGCATGTTTCAGACAGAGTTGTGGAGAATTCTCAGCATTGGGCTGAATGAGAGCAGAGAGCTCCCTGGCTGCATTTAAAAAATATTTAAAATTATTATCTAAGTCTCTTTGCATTTTTGACCAGAATTTTAGCCAGAAGACAAGTGTGGCTACAAAACTGGAGAAAATAATTTGTCTAGAGTTTAATTTGCAGAAAAAGTTAAATATTTGAAAAAGTATAAATAGTTAAAAAGAGAAAAGTAATGCCGATAAAGTTCAAAAAAAAAGCTGCACGTTTTGATATATGAATTGTTGAAATAGCACAACACCTAACACACTAACCATATGGCCACAGAGAACCTGAGTTACAATGAGCTTTATACTATGAGGAATCAAAGACTGTCCAATGACAGCTGAATAATTGGAATCAAAAGTCAAGCAATGAAGTGAAAAGACTAAGGCAGGAATCGAACCCATGACCATATGATCACTAAACCTTTACTCTGCCACTCGGCTACAGAGAGCACACTGCTTTCAAGACTGTTGTCAAGACTGTTGTCATTCATTGTAATGTGATGATGTGCTGCAAACTGGTACAAGTAATCAAGGAGATAACAAACACCTGTAACCAATTGAAGGCGGTGGAGGAGAGCAGAATTCAACATAACATAACAAGAGTTCCTCCCTTGGAATCGAACCAGTGACCTTGGGGTTGGCAAACATCCACCCTAACCCCTACACTACAGTGGAGTTGTAGAGAGGGGAGGTTGAGACTTTGATGAATGTGAGATTTTTCAATGTTGCTTAAAATAAAAAGAAATGAGTATATATTAGCCACACCAAGTAAGAAGAGGACTTTTTTGTGACCTGTGACTATTTTTGGTGAATTAAAATGATTTAAAAAGCACTTAACAGCAAGTTACAAAGTTGAGCTCCTTCTCCTGCTGATGTGAAAAAAATGCATTAGCTGAATGGGAGCAGAGAGCTCCCTGGTGCATTTAAAAAATATTTTAAATTATTATCTAAGTCTCTTTGCATTTTTGACCAGAATTTTAGCCAGAAGACAAGTGTGGCTACAAAACTGGAGAAAATAATTTGTCTAGAGTTTAATTTGTGGCCGTGCTGACAGTTTAGCCAGAAAAACTCTAGAAATGTTTTTTTTGCCTCTCTCCACTCTGACACCACTCTGGCTCTGCTCGTTAGACGCAATACACACCCATTATAAAGCTGAAAAAAATCAGAAAAAGTTAAATATTTGAAAAAGTATAAATAGTTAAAAAGAGAAAAGTAATGCCGATAAAGTTCAAAAAAAGCTGCACGTTTTGATATATGAATTGTTGAAATAGCACAAAGTATGAAGGACTAGAAGAAGACCGTAAAAAAGGCGGAAGAAAATGGCCAACAGAAGAACAATAGTGTGACTGCTTCAGCAGTCACACTAATTATTATCTAAGTCTCTTTGCATTTTTGACCAGAATTTTAGCCAGAAGACAAGTGTGGCTACAAAACTGGAGAAAATAGTTTGTCTAGAGTTTAATTTGTGGCCATGCTGACAGTTTAGCCAGAAAAACTCTAGAATGTTTTTTTGCCTCTCTCCACTCTGACACCACTCTGGCTCTGCTCGTTAGACGCAATACACACACATTATAAAGCTGAAAAAAATCTGAAAAAGTTAAATATTTGAAAAAGTATAAATAGTTAAAAAGAGAAAAGTAATGCCGATAAAGTTCAAAAGAAGCTGCACGTTTTGATATATGAATTGTTGAAATAGCACAAAGTATGAAGGACTAGAAGAAGACCGTAAAAAGGCGGAAGAAAATGGCCAAACAGAAGAACAATAGTGTGACTGCTTCAGCAGTCACACTAATAACTAGGAAAAAATCCACACAATAACAGTAGTGCCCGGGCTTCGCCCGGGCACTGGTCCCTGCAGCTATTTCATAGCTGTTGGGACCAGTGCCCGGGGCGATTGCCCGCGGCCCTAATGATTGTGTTTTTGTCACCTATATAATGGACTGCTAGCATGGCTACAAATGAACAATTAAAAAAACAGCACTATGACAGAGGTTACTGCAAATAAATGAGAGATAATTAAATGAAGTAAATACAGTACAATTTTTAGCCTGAAGTGTTGTTATACTTATCCATTAGCAGGTTTATTAGTAGATTTTACTGTCATAATGCAGATAAAAACTCTCCTAAAAACCTTACAGATAACACTGGGCCCACAATGATCAAGAGGCCCATAAAAGTGTAGGACTATATTACCCAAGCGCAAAAGTAATGTCATTAAAGTAGAAAAAGATAACTGAATCATCATTCTCCCCTACAATAATCAAGACCTAAACGCTCCCTTAGCAGAGATTCTGAGAACACCTGGAAGTTTTGAAAGGAGCTCGGGGAGAAATTAGCTGAATGTCAAACAGCTGGTGTTCGATAAGGAAGGGAAAACCTGCGCTGTTCTGCATAGCCTCAGACCAAAAAATTCAGGAAAAGCATCATGGGAGGAGACCTTTGAAAAAGAGCAAGGACAGACGCCGGAGGAAGTCGGCTATAGGTCAGTCACCAAGTGACGCAGACCGCCCTCCACCAAGGAGGAAGGGGAGGTTGCATTTTGCCAAAACAATCAAAGTAGAAAGTGCTGACGCCACGGAAACGTCTCCCTCAAGGTCTGTGAAACTTGTAGACCTGAATCAGCTCACACAGGTTGATACACGGCCAACATCTCAGCAGATGATGATGTTATGATGACTCCTGTCCCACTGTCTTCTTCTTGAGCCCCTCAACCGTCCTCGTTAAAGGGATAGTTCACCCAAAATTCAAATTTCACTCATTATCTACTCACCCTCATGTCAACTAAGAGCTGTGAGAATTTTCAGAGTCCTCCGTCCCTTCTCTGAGTTACTGGGGGGTCCACGCAGCAGTATTTGTCCATATAATGGTTGTCAATGGATACCAACTTTCTTCGTCCAAAAAGACACACCAAAAAACATCCAAATACCTCCATACTGCTCGTCTGTAATGTCCCTCTTGTATTGAAGCCCCGACATGAGAAATTGGTCAAAAAAAAATTAAATAAGTCTATATTTTAAGCTTGTTTGTAGTGGAAGCTCCCAGTGTCTCAGTTCACTGCTCTTCCTGTGTCAGTGCAAATCTCTCGTGATTTGCACTGACCGGCGGAACAATTTCGCCTTTCGGGGCTTCAATACAAGAGGGACATTACAGACGAGCTGCATGGAGGTATTTGGATGTTTTTTGGTGTGTCTTTTTGGACAAAGAAAGTTGGTATCCATTGACAACCATTATATGGACAAATAACTACTGCTGCGCGGACCCCCCGTAACTCAGAGAAGGGACGGAGGACTCTGAAACAGCTCTTAGTCGACATGAGGGTGAGTAGATAGAGAAATTTGAATTTTGGGTGAACTATCCCTTTAATGAAGACTCTGTGATGAAAACATGCTCATCTCAGATGAAAGAATCCATTTTTTTGCATCATGGCCCTCTGCAGATAAATTGTGCTGTGATGAAGGTGTCACATCCACTGGATTAAATCTGTTGTTGCTGCTTACAGTCAAATGTTTTGCACCGGTGTCTTCCCCCTGTGCTCTCCGTGAATCATTTTTGATGAGAATGTTTTGTCAGTGAAACAGAGCTGCACTGAAAAATCGCTGTTAATCATTTTCATCTACATTTGTTTGTGCCATTTGATACTAGTATAAAACTCCATGCATATTACAGCAGCAATAAATGAATCACAAATGAGGTAAAAATGTACCAATGTATCAACCTCGCTCACCCGCTACGGATGACTTTTTTTCATCTGATGTCACAGCTCTCATACATAACAATTTTACATCTACTGTCGCTTGTTGCACACTTTTGTTTAATAGATTTAAGAATTTCAGTGTTATTTGTCTTAATCTGAAAAAACAAAACAAAAAAGACAATCAAAGAGGAGCGGTTTTACTTATTCATCAAATATGGGATTAGCGCTGTAGAGCACAGCGGTTGCCTTGGTTGACTGACATTAAATCCTCATGCCATTGTTCTTTCTCTTTCCTTTCCCTTCTCTGATCTTTGAATAACAACAGCTATGAAAACCTATCTGTTCCCAGCGCTGCTTCCATGAATACAATTTGACCCTGACATCACTGTCTGGTGTCAACGACAACAATGTCACATTCAATTCAGTCAATAAAAACGAAAATAAAAACAACACTTCATATGCTAATGACTCAATTTCCTGCTTTGCACACGATGAATGAGGAGGAACCCCAGAAACAGTTTCACTCACTTTTGCTAAGAATTATTTAGAAAATGACCATTATATAAACATGTATACGTGGATTTCATATGAAATCACAGACTGAGTCACACAAATCCAGAGTGTTTCCTTTTGTTTGTGACCATCGAAAACCACTGCCATCTTTGTAATCATTGTTTTTTTCCCTTAAAAATATTCAACATATTATTTCCTTTGCTGTATTTCTATGACAGAAACGACAACACTAAATCAATATAATTATGTCAACATTTTAGTGACCCCAATAACTGAGACTAAATAGAATTGATACTGGCAGATGGCTACGGGTTATTTTTATAGAACCATCTCAACATTTTAGATTTTATACCAGAAATATGTCAAGGGCACGAGGCAATTAGGCGCACAATATATTTGACTATGGGTGTTGGTAGAGTTGGGTATTTATTTAAAAGTGGTGGCAATTAGAGCACATTGTCGCCGTCAGCTTGCTCAGTGTTGATAAAAGGTGTAGCATGAAAACAAGCAGGCATAGCTAATGATCATTTTCTTCATGTGAACCCATAACACGTCATAGTCAAGGTTATTTGACTGTGTGCATTGGAAGGCTTGGAGGAGTGTGTGCAGGTTTTCTCTCCTATCAAAGACAACAGTAGGAGATTTTGCTGATTAGTTCCTCTACTCAGGCTCAAGTTGTGTTAATCACTTAATTTACTTGCTGGCATGAACTCTAGACCACTGAGCCAGCAGGAACCCTCGTCTTAGATTTTGCTTTAGTGATATGTCATTTATAATTATGGCAATCTTTGTTAATAGCAAAAAATAAAATATGATTGCTACAATAATTTTTTTCAAAAACATTGTGTAATTTGTTGTAACAGTCAGGCAGTAAAACAAGTCAGTTCATCAGCGAATAAATTCAACATGTAACCATGACTGCTGCCTGAAGGAGCTGGGTGTGAAAGCTCATTTTCTTTTTACAGTACATAAATGCTCCTATAGCCCTATTCGCACGGGATTAGTTTTACCTGGGGACCTCTGGTAATTTGTAACAATTGTGGAGGACGTCTGTGATCTTAATCCCGTGCGAATGCGCCATGTCAGTAATTTGTAAAGTAAAAATTCCCCCGCAAATTACCTACTATATTTCACCAAAGACCGACATCCCATGGTAAAACTAGTCCCGTGTGAATCTCCATCTTAGTAATTGAGGGGCATTTTTTGTTTTTGTTGTTTTTATTGCGCGCCTTTTCTACTTCTTCCCCGGTTGAAACCATAGCTACTGTACGGGTTGAAACATGGAGGCTGCGGTGGAAATTATGAGCGGCATTTTTCGAAGGTGTTTTAGGTGCAAACACAGGCTCGTATCGGTGCTGGAGACCCATTTGAAGAAACAGCTCAGATCCATAAAAAGAGCAAAATTTAGGAGGATATTGAGACGGATGACGGCGGCTTTCAACAGGCTTAATACAAATGCCATGACGGCCCGTTATTGTGACAACAACTGCACTGTTGCAAAGTCACGTTGCTGCTTTGACATTTTATTTACATTTGCTTCGCACATGGATGTGACAGCAGCGGATGTTACGACGTGCACAGCTCTGACGTCATCGGAGCCTTAATGTCAGTAAATTCGAGTAAAAATACAGACTTCACTTATCCCGTGCGAATGCACCGCAAGAAACACAGACGTGGGGGGGTCATTTACAAATTACCAGACGTCCCCAGGTAGCCTAATACTAATCCCGTGCGATTAGGGCTTTAGTCATGCAGGAAAAATAAAATACCTACAAGAAGTTCAGATCCTACTGTATGGTGCACCACCAGATCTGAACTTGTTCAAAATATGAGTCTGCTACTCAGTATGCTGTAAAGACAATTCAGCTCACAGTCACTGAGCCAGTTGGGCCAGTCCATCACGACTGACCACCCAGCCAAACAACAACATTTTCCACAGTCCTTGACGATGTGCCTCAGTGGCCGTTTTGACTTCCATACAATACTAAAAAGTGCCTTGATTTCTGGAAAACAACTGGCCAACCAGTCCCAACTCTTCCACTGCAGGACATCTGTTAACCAGCCAGACACCCAGAAAATTATGCACACCACCACAGTCACTTTCTGGCCTAACCCAAGTACCCAACCATACCCTAACCCCTCACTTAGTTAGCCAGTCGACTGGTTGAATGTATGTTATTAAGCACCCTGACAGTGTTTCCACCAATTACAGTAAACCAGCCAGCCAGTCAGCCAGTGGACCAGTTAGACTGTTGAGTGTGTGCTCATGAAGCATGACAGTTTTCCACACACCAATTACAGCGAGACAGTGGTACAGCTGTGTGGTGGCTTGGCACTCAGCCACACTATAAGTACCACTATCGATTGACAGAGAGATAGAGAGAGTGCATGTGGAGAGTGGGTGAGAGAGACAGTCATGCTAAGTGAGGGAGGAAGATGCAGAATGAAAAATAAAAGAGGAAGGCAGACTGAAACTCCCGATCTCTGCCTCTCTGTCTGTAATGGTGTAATGATGCATGCAGCCACATTCAAGTGGTTTGTTTATTGCGTATGCGTCTATATTCATATGTATGTGTACACCCAGAAAAAAGCAGAGCAGCAGTACAGAGAAGTCGGATGAGAAGTGACAGGCCTCCTTCATTCCCACTCTTTATTCCTCTCTCTGCTGTCTCTTCTGATCCTGCTAATTATCACAGTTTGACAGTGCAGCAGAGGAAGAAATACAGAGGGCGAAGGTAACAGACAAGCAGAGGAAAACACAAAGAACAAAATCGTTTTTCGCAGCAGTGGAATAAGAGAAAAAGCAAGACGCAAAAATACTGAGCTAGAGTCTCTCATGCAGCTATTCTATGTAAATGAGGGTACGACATTATCCACTTAATGGAGCCTCAATGCTTTGCTTAACTCGACAACACATGCTACAAAGTTCCCCGCTATCCACTGACCAGTTGCAACAGATTAAGAGGTTGGCATAGCTGTAATACACTTTAAAACCCATTAAACCCAATGAGTGTAACTGTATAAAATATTGACTGAATGATAAAATTCACTTCAAAGCACACAAATAACACAATTTAACTGTGTATTACTACTCTCCACACAAAAACATTCATGCTAACTTCATGGCTTTTTAGCAGACTGCTCTAGCGTTTCAACCAAGCGGCTGTTTGGCAGTATTTAGCCTAGTTGGTAGAGCCGAAAGAGCGTGTGGACTTTAGAGGTTTGTTTTGTTGAAAGAGTGTTGACTCTAAATGAGCTGTATAAAAACAGTCAATGGTTTGCTAACTTACTTCCACTAAATGACCAAAAACAGAACCAGTAGATTTTATCAGTTATATCTAGCTGGCTAAATGTTGTCCTTCGGTGGACATATAATCTGTTTCTCTCAGTAGGCTAATGCTCCTCCCCTGTGCTTATCAATTATCATTGGAAAGCTAAGCTAGCTGTTTCCACTGCCTCTTTTTTTATGCTAGCTGGGCTAGCTCCTGACTAGCCTGGGTATACCCATGCTGCATTGCACGCAATTTTATTCGCTCTGCAAGTGAGCCTGGAAACCATGGACCCAATTTTTCTCTCAACAAGGGAGCCAATCACAACGGGGGAGGGGGCAGCAAGACAAGGATGACACACCAAAGCAGTGTTGCCAACTTGGCGACTTTCTCGCTAAACCTGGCAACTTTTCAAACCCTCTTGGTGACTTTTTTTGTCAAAAGCGACTAGCGACAAATCTTGCGACTTTTTCTGGTGTTGTTACAAATGTTTCTGGTTTGGAGACTCGAACCTGAAAGCACGTTATCATGGCTCTTTTCAATGTGCAGCGGGCGCTGTGAGCCGGCCGCCCCCGTCCCAAAGCACTCACCGGCGGTACTGACGTCATTTAGGGACTTCTAGTGACTTTTACGACAGCCAATAGGGACTTTCCTTACTGAGGAGTTGGCAACACTGCACCGAAGCGACTTTGTTGATAGCTTGTTGATCCAACATGGCAGCAGGCGCTTTCCCTATCGATGCAGCGAAAGTAATTTAGGCTGCAGGTTTATTTTGTTTATTTTTGGGTATGATTGATAGGCTATTGTTTATGTAAATGTACGCCTACGTTTTATATGTCATAATAACTACAGATTTAAAGCAGAAGTAAGTGATCCGGTCGTTTTGGCTAACTTCTTGTCAGCTGATGGAGTTAGGTCACAGTTAGGCTGTTTGAGGCTGAACTGTGGGTCAGAAGCTTGACCATAGAAACATAAACAGGAAGTCTTGGTGCAAGGACAGAGCTATTTACACTGTGTTCAAGAGGCACACACTGTAGTTGTGCTTTTGTTGAATGGATGGATGGATAAAAAGCAAAAAAGTTCTTTCTGTTTTTGTAATTCTTTCACAACAAATATGTGTTTTAGACCTGTTTCATATCTACAGTAGCAGCAACAGGTATTAATATTAGTCAGAAGGACATTTAAAGCCATAAACCCAGAGCAGCATATCTACTACACTCAGGTGCTCCAGTTTGAAATTACAGTGCATACTAGACAGTACTTATTTAGCTCAAGTACTTACAGCCAGGAGTATCTGCAGCGAGGAGTGAGCCACCTCTATGAACTGAAAATCCATCAGACAGCCAGATATAGATATATATCGGTGGTCCTCGGGTGCCCAGGAAGGGGGAGGGGTGATGGGTGTCACCCTGCACCCCGGGCCATTCTCCATCCACCAGGAGCGATGCATGGACAGGTTGAAAGTCAGCACAAGGTCAGAGTCCTGGCAAAGCAGAGAGAGAGACAGACAGACAGAAAGTGAGTTGAATTACATCCTCTGACAGAAGACAGATCAAGAACAAGGCAGAGGCAGGCTGAATGTCAGGGCAGGCTCTAACAAAGTTTTAATTAGAGCCCAACTGTTTGTCTGATAGATAGATAGATAGATAGATAGATAGATAGATAGATAGATAGATAGATAGATAGATAGATAGATAGATAGATAGATAGATAGATAGATAGATAGATAGATAGATAGATAGATAGATAGATAGATAGATAGATAGATAGATAGATAGATAGATAGATAGATAGATAGATAGATAGATAGATAGAGGGGTGAGGGTTTGGCTAGGGCTAAAAATAAATCCCAGATGTCTCATTCTGATGATCTGGGATCTCTCAGATTAGATCAGAACCGTACACACGCAGGGTAATGATGAGGACAATAACAGAGAGGGAGAAGAACTTTGGGCGGTGGCTAGAGAGAGAAAGACAGAGTGCAACAAAAAAAAAGAAGAGGAGCTCGAGGGAGGCTTCGTTTTGACTTGGTGTTTCTTAATGCAGCAAAAACTGTGGTATGATGCCTCGAGCCTGAGAGATGGAGGGCTTTGTATTGTGGTGTCAAGGCAGGGTCAGTAAATAAAAAGTTATTGTTACTTGAGGTTGTTTAAGGCAACACAGTTATGATTTGTTCTCCTGATTTATTTCTCCTTGAACAGGGCAACCTCAGAACAGAGAGACCTTAAAACCAAGAGGCAACATTGTTAAAGGGTTCACAACCACGCTGGCAAGTCTGTTAGCGTATACCTCTTTGGATATTGAGGTTGAAATATCTCGGCGAATACTGAGCGGATTCCCTTTGAAATTCTGTCAAATAAGTCACCGTTCCCAGAGGACGAATCTTATTCTTTGTTAACCCACTGACTTTCTCTAATGCTGACAAATGGCTAATATGTCCAGCTCATGGTGTAACAATTCTCCACTAACTAGGCTACTGGATGGATTGATATGAAATTCAGTTTAGAAATTGATGATGGTAATAACGCTGGTGATCCGCTGATTCATACTCAGCTCTCCATAGACTCCAGCTCTTCTCTTGAATTGCTCTGGTTGTCCACCACAGCAAAAACCAGCCCCATTGCTCTCAGGGACAAATTAATATTACAGCTTAAGAATAGCACAACTGACAACCAGTAAATAAATAAACATGCTCTGCTCCCCACTGTTTCAGTTCTGCTTCACAGCAGCACAGAGACCACATACAGCAGCAGTGGCCCCTGCAGTCACAATGCAGAGTGTCTGCTGTGGTTCCTCTTCGATCCCCTTCCTTCTAAGAGCCTGAAAGATGCACGATAAATCAGTTGCCATAGTCGTCTCGGTTTAAATAATGCACATATTAACGACTCCACTTAGCGAGGAGCGACGTAGATCATTCATCAGAGGGCCACGCAAACCGCCCTGACACACACAGACACAAATGCAAACACACACATGTTGGCACTTGCTGCTTGCGCCATTAGTCAAATGAAAAGCTCTTTAAAAGCAGGCTGAATGCAAAATAACTTTCACCTCATTTGCTAATTTTCTCAGAGGTGATATATCTTTTTCCAAAGATACCACAACAGATGTAAAAGCCTTTGATTTTGTTGTTTTTGTTCAAATTATATTCGTTTTTTTTTCTTAGAAAGCCATATGGTAATTTCACTCAAATGGCAGTCAAACTGTAAATGTTAAAGAAAGTATATTTTCAAAGGGACTGTGGCCTTTAACAGCTACAGTTTGCTGGAACAGATAGGCAAATAACCCCAATAAGGGTAGGGAAGCTCATTTATTTCCAACAGGAAGCACACCGTCAGTATTTAAAGTAACTTATTGTGGCGAAGAACCCAAATAGAGCTTTAAGCCGAGCTTTAAATAGACTCTGCTCTTCCATCAACACCTGATTCCAAATGTTTCTACACTATTCCACTTTATCTGCCCCACTTATTCTCCCCCAACATCCGCACTCGACTCTGTCAACTGTCTCCAAACTGCTCATGTTCCTCTCTCTGTTCATTCATATTGAGGTCTCTCTTACCACTCTCTCTACCCCCTCCCCTTTTTCTCCCCTCTTTTTCTTCCTTGGCCCCTCTCTATTTCAGTGTAATGAGTAAATGCCTCATTAGCGCAGAGCTCTGATTAATGCCATCTCTCCTTGTTGTGCTCCTCTTTTTAATGAGTAAAATCTCTCTAAATTTCTCTCTTGCCCCCTCTCAACCATCACTCTCCCTCCGTTTGTCTCTTACTGTCACTGCCTTACTCCAAATCGTTCTCCCTCTCCCTCTTCTGCTCTCTTTCCTTCACCTCTCTTCTTGCTTTTGTTTCTCTGTCTTCCACTCCCCTCACTCTTATTTCTCACTGTTGGGATAGTGAAAGAGAGAGAGAAATGGGGTTGGGTTGGCATGATAATTATTTCAGTACAGTCTGTATCAGTACTTTACTAATGAGCCTCTCAAGCACACACACACATAAACACAAAAGTAATTATCAGTGAAAAGCTGAATTTGGCAAAATGTCATCCAAGACCAAGCAGGATGTAATGCGACTAATGCTGCTACTAATATTCTCACGCTTTCTGAACACCACAAAAGGGACAGAACACCAAGAGGAATGTGTCTGATCTCCGCCCAGCTACTAGTTACTGCTAGACAAAGCATTGACTACTTTTAGATTGTGGGAACAACAGAAGCTGCAACTTAACTCAACTTGAGAAAAATATCAAGCAGCACTAATGAATATATAAAGGGCTTAGTTTGGAACAATTTAAAGCAACACTATGTAGTTTTTGGACCTTAAAATAATGTTTCTAAACTCATTTAAGTGGTAGAAAATCGGTAAATAGGATGAATCGTGCTGCCACTGCCGCCTGAGCGAGGTCACGCCGTCTGCAACTGCACTCAGTAACACAGCGCCACGCTGGTCCTGGTACACCGCAGTTCCACTAGAGACCGAGCTCAAACCTGGTCTCCCTTCTCCTCTCACTAACACACACATGAGCGCCCTGTACTGGGCCGCATGGCCAGCCAGCCTCCCCTCCCCTCCCAGAGCTCACTGGAGCTTTTCTCAGCACCGGTACTGGCAACAGTACCGATGGAGACGGCATGGCAACAACATGGCACCGACACAGTCAATGACGATGGCGACGGCATCAATGGTGATGGTACAGCCGGTACCAGCAACGGCAGCGGTAATGTTGGCGGCACTATGTCCCGAGCAACAAATTCACGTAGGCTGCTGTGGGGACACGGTAGCAGACAGTCACTCTTCTCACCCAGAGTACCAGTACCACAAATCCTGCATAATGAGGCTTCAAAGAGTTTGACAACAAAATATGTGCAATTTTTTCAGAGAAAAGTTCTAGAAAGTAGAAAAAGTGAGCGTTGTCTCTGCTAAAAGATGTTTAACACTTGCTAATTTTGCTAGTCAGACTCAATAAGCCTGCTTTGAAGAAATAGTTTGACTTATTAGAAAGAAAGAGTAAGATGAGAGGCTGGAGCCCAATCTCAAATCTTTATGATTAATATGAAGCTATTAGCCAAGAGGCTGTTAGCATAAATGACGTTAGCTGTTGTCCGAAGTTAACAAAATCTGCCTGCTAGCACCTCTTAAACTCAGTAACACTGTTGCCTGTTTAAATTGTCCAAAGTGTAACATTTTGTGTATTATAATTAGTGAGCTTTCTAGTTTAGGTTTTAAAAAAAACAAACTAGGTTGGACACATCCAAGCTAGCTGATTTTCAGTCTGTATGCTAATCTCAGATAATTGTCTCCCCTAACTCCATTGTACCTGCACTGAAGCATCATCAATGTGAATGTCAATGTCATATTGTCTTTGTGGTTACACTTTTCAACATCAATATAAAAACCACCCAATCTAACAACAAAGGAGACTGAGAACAGCAAGGTGGACCTTTATGTTTTCCTATTCCATTACATAGTGTCTGAAGATCCTGCGCCAGTGCACGAGTTTATTGAGGTTACAGGGTCTGTAAAATAGACTGGTAATAAAAAGAAAACTTTCATCTTCTTTCTATTCATCCGGCTGCAGTGAACCACCACAACAAACCTTCTCCTGCACAGATGGAGAAAATGTGATATTAAAAAAAACATATTAGAAATTAAGCCCATTATTCTGAAAAAATATAGCAGAAGTGTTTGAGAGATAATGCTTTTATAATAACAAATAATCCAAAACATCCTGCACAAAGGATTTGAAAGCAAACTCAAATTACTCCATACACACCACTGGAATACAAAACAATTAAATTGCAGTCGTGTCTATTGATGTATCGATTTTTAATGATGGAATTTGTCTACAATCACAGCAACTAATCCACCAGCATGATGAATCCGTGGCTTCAAAACTATTTTGATAAATATAGATTGTCATTGAGATATTAATCTGCCTGGTGATTACTGGTCTGTTTGGCTTGAGACCTAATAACTTGTTTCTCTAATTTTTGACTATTTCTCAAGTCTCCAAATTTCTCCACCCCTTTCATTGCATCTCTAACCTCTCTTGTAATACCTCTCTCTGTCTCTCTCTATCAGACACACACAGAGTCCACATTTCCAGAGTGCTAGTTGAGGATCATGCACTCACGCTCTCAGGTCTTTGTCTCTGACTGTGGGCTAGTGCCGCTTCAGTGAACCACATCTGTTTTTCCTCTGCCTTTCTCTATATCCCTCCCTCTCATTCTGCCTCCGCCTTCTTCTCTCTCTCTCTCTCTCTCTCTCTCGATTTCCCCTCAATTTCCCACCTCTATATTTTCCTTTGTCTTCAACTCCCATGAGATGTAGAAGGATGGAGAGGGAAAAGACCACTCAGAAACAGCCTTTCCTCTGAAGGTCTGGTCAAGAGGGGAACAATGCCACTTTGATGCTACCTGGTACTAGATTCGACACTAATGTGATGGTTTAAACAATGCACAGACAGTCTGAGAAGAAAACACCTACAAAACTAAACTCTGAAGCCTTGCAAGTTAAGAAAAATGGGCGTCTAAATCTGATTAGAGCAGATATGACATTTATAAAACTCGTTTTTTTCCAAGTCAATTTTGACAGACTGAAATCGATGGGTGGATAGATGGATGTTGGCATAAGGAAGGGAGTGCTGGTTTTTCCCCATGACTGCTTCAGCATCTGCTCTGTGGACACGCACACACGCACATACACAGAAACCAACAATCTAACACTTTTAAAAAATTGATTAAACATATAATTCAAGCTCCATCAGTCATTTAATGACACATACACACACACACAGACAGCATATAAAACACTGAGTGACATGCTGACAGGCCCTAACCCTAACTCTACATTTAACATCAGCCAGACATTCAGACGTCCAGTGGGCAGCCACAAATTCAGCAGATCATCAAACTAAATGGCAGAAAATCAGGGAAGACAATATTAGCTCTATTCTCTCTAAAGTCAATTTTTCACTCTATTTAACTAAACCTCCATCTCTATCTGTGGCTTCATCTCCTTTTCTATTATTTTACCTCTCTGTGCTCTCTCTCTCACTATGTCACTCTGCCTGTGTTATTTCACACCAATATCATCAGTCACGGTGCATCTCCCTACATTGTTTTGCTGTGATTTCCCATGGGTGTTAGATGAGGCCTTAACCCATAATGCCTAAAGCATTTTTAGGGAATTGTTTGTATGTATGTGTGTGTGTATGTGCTATGGGATGGGTGGTGCATAGAGATGAAGTCCAGATCCTAACCCTGACCTTAACTCTATAACAAACCCATTACCAATTCTAAGCAAATGCCTCAACATAACCATTTTAACCCCTTCAATCTTTCACACTGAGGAGGGCAATTAAAGTGCCTCCTCCAGATGGGATCCACAATTGCACAAAGAAGAGGAGGGGGTTTTTAATTCAAGCTTTCAATGGGGTTAATTGGCTTTTTGTAAACCCTGTGGCCACACCTTACCCAATAAATCAGGACTCGGAAATCCGAGCTGGTTTGCATGAACAATTAATGGAAAATAAAAGAATATCTGCACACAAATAACGCCAGTGGGAGTTTTTCCATCTCCACTGTGACCGAGTCTTTGTTCGTTGTAGGCCCTGCTGGGTTTCTCTGAGGACGTCCTACAAGGCAAGAACCGTGTGCTGTCAGAGATCATAGAGATTTTAATAAAATCCAAAACCAGACAAGGAAAAATAACAAAGATAGAATAAGTAAATAATACAAACAGTAAAATCATCTTTTGTAAAAATCCACTGCATGTTCTTGTGAGTCTTGCACCTGACTGGACTGAGATAGTGAGGCCATTATCCTCTGAAAAAAAAATCAATTATTTCATTGAGTACCACCTCATCATGACCAACACCAATGATTACAAAATAAGACCCCAGACATAATAATCCAGAATTATCCTTTCATGTTTCAATCAAAGCAGACTTCTTTAAACCCTTTTCTTCCTCAGCTCATTAGACAAAAACTTCAGTGCAAATAAAACAGGTTTTAAAAGCAGTTTTCTTGTTTCCTCTAGCATGTATACTGTACTGATATCACAGTCAGGCTAAATCCATTACAATCAAGGTTTGAAATTAATACCCGGCCGCCACCATCCAACCCTGGAGCAAGTTTGACTTTGACCGTCGTGTCAATCAAATCTGCTGCCGCATAAAGCCGCTCTCTGTTCAGTCAGCTCGTTCTATTTGAACGAGTCAAAACTAACTCTTGTCACCGCACCGTGAAAACTATAGAGCAACAATGAATAATCAAAACGAATCACCAGTAATAATAGCTCAGGGCTCAAATGATAAAATTGGATGGTGAGATTATCCCACTAGAGACATGCTGATGAAAAAAAAGCCAATTTCATGCCATGATTTCTACAAATGCATCCATTGATCAAACACAGTCAGAGTTGATGCATTAACTCAGAGAAACGGGCGTGGAGGTTTTAACTAGAATGTCTATGATTAAAAGTGAGGGATCCTCTCATTCATCACCTCAATCGGTGGTGAACGAATACTGAGGGAAGTAAAATTAAGTGACTATTAGTATTCAAACTGGCCTAGGCAATCTGTTTTTCTTACTTTCTTCGGGGATGAATTTGCTGGTTTGCAGTTTGATTTACTGTCACTTTTGTTCAACAATTTATCCTGCAGTAAAAAGCTTGCCTTGCACTGACAACAGCGTCTATTGATGTTGATTTGAAATGTAGACAAAAGGGACATGCTTTCTCTCCCTCTCTCTCTCTTACATAAGTGATCCAGGCGTCTTCTGAGCTTCTGTTCCTCTAACTTTCTCTTTTTCCACTTCTTCTTTCCCCCCGTGTCCCCTCTCTTCTGTCTTTCCTCTCTTGAAAGCCACACTGATCCACATGTGGCTTCATCTCATCGCACGTCATCTTCTGTAGCTCCTGTCGTGCCGTCGCCTGTCGAAACCTCTCAGTCGCTCTGTCCGCCTCTGATGCCTCTCTTTTCTACATCCAATCTTTCGGTATTCGTTTGTTTCTCCCCCCTTTTCTCCTCTCTATCTTTTTCATTCCACCGCTTCCCCTGCGGTCGCTCCTTTCGCCCTCTGTCATGGCTCCATTGTGTGTTTGCGGACAGAGAATAGATGCCCTGACAGATGGGATTCTAAATGGCACTGTTTTGAGTGTCTGTCTGTCTAGATTCAGCATGCACATACTGTATGCACGCGTATGTCCCCAATGTTTTCTTGTGACTGAAATAATGAATGACAGCTTCTCCAAACTACGAGCAGAGCAAACACACACGCAAACTCGCACACTGCCAGACACACACTTTCACACATACTATATGCAAAAATGCATGCGGGATATCCCTCCCACACACACCACCCCGCCTCCTCCGTCGATGAGTGACAGCTGAGTGCAGCGTATGTGTGCATCCGGTGTGTCTGTATCTGTGTGTCATCTGAGGCCCAGAGGGTGGCTGCATCTTTTATATGACACAGTGGACTACTGACAGTTAGCTGTCTTCAGACTGTGTGCGAGAGAGTAGATGCAAACATGCAAGAAAGAAGTGCACGCGTGTGTGTTTGCAACGTGGTGACAGTTCTCTCTCCACAGGCTCTCCTCCAAATCTGTCAGGGGTTGCCACATCAGAAATCTTTTTAAAGATTAATTTTGTGGCATTGCTGCTATATTAGATAGTGTAGCAGCGAGTGACAGGAAGGATGGAAGTGTGACAGACTGATATATGGTATGAATCTTGAGCTTAAACTCAAATTACTGTCAAGACGGGACGTACACCTTATCTTGCCTCTAGGGCTCTACAGGGGCCTCATGGGAGGCAAAGATACACATTTGATAGAAAGTTCAATCAAACACAAACGGTTGAAAAGGCATGTCACAAGAGTTGTATTTTTCAGGTGCAGTTTCAATATTCTTCACTCTTTAATTCAATCTTACATATGCAACTCAGTGCTAAGTTAAAATACATAACATTTTTTAGTTGAAGACCTTTTTCTTTATATCATAATAAAATATAAATGGCCAAATCAAATCAGCAATTCTAATGTGCAGTCAGAGCGTGGCTGCTTTGAATGGCTACACACAAAGGCACGGTGAAATCTTCCTCACTCAAATGAGGATTTTGCTTTTGGTCTCTTCTGAACATTCGGTTGTTCAAAAAGAAAATGTCAGTAAATAAAAAGAGAGAGGCTCGAAACCTGCCTACTTTCACACCTCCATACACCTGGACCATCTCTGCCTGAGGTGGGTGTGTTTGTTTGGATTGTTAGAAAGTTTCAAAGACTTTCAGACACAGCCGGTCCAATTTAAACGCAGAGAGGGAAGGCTGGTTTCTCACATGCTGTTCGACCATCTGACGAGCATTTCTGTACAATTCATTCCCGCACTGCCACAGTGTGTACATTTAAAAGTACAGAGTATGGGATTATGGGCCACTGAAGGCATAATTCTGGTCTATTTAACATGTAATTTGTCAGCGTTTGTGGCATTTTGCACACAGATAATTTGCTGTTGTTCCCTTTGGTCTGCAATTTTCTGCTAAACTTACGATGCAATAAATCTTATGAATGTGAGAATTACATTTGTGCCACCGATGAGGGAAAATCATGATGATTTTTAAACGATTGCTGTCATGGAAAAGTTTAATGTGTTTGTTTTTGTAGCCGTTCTTCTTGTAATGGAAATCATGCGTGTGCTCTCATGTAACCTCATTTAACCCCTTTAAAAAGCTCATTAAAGTGGTGAGTGAGTTATCTGCCTTCCTACCCCACATATCTGCTTTTACTCCTGAACATTTACAACCCTCAGTATCTTCTTTTACTCCTGAGGCTTTACAACTACCTGCCAGTGCAGCCTGAAATCACCCATTGTCAGCTGGGGTGGGCACTACCTCTTGTTTCCTCTAGTATAAACTAAGAGACTGGATTGCTCTCATTTGGGGGCTCTTACCTGGCAGGGACCACTGATATCTGTAATTGTGAGTGCATTTGATGTTATATTTGAATTAAACCCACAAAGACATGCTTGATAGCCTTGATTCTTAGTTATTTTGTAGTCATTGGCTTAAAAGGATACGGCAAAAAAAAAATTCCGAGTCTTGCCTCACTCCCGAGTACATGACCAGCAGATAGACACCATCCTTTCGACTGTGCGTGCAGTAACAAGGGAGATAGAGCAGTATCGCCCGTAATTAGCTTAGCTCAAACGCTGGAAGTGCATAGGTAGTGTTAGCCTGCCTCCTACCCGAGCAGAAATCAGCAGTCAGATGATTTTATTTTAGCTCTAAACTCTGAAAATTTATCACTTAATCAACATTTCAAACATTTTTAGGTGAGAAAGTAGCCGTTTAGATCAGCAGGGTGTCATTAATTTGTCGAAATACCAGCTGTTTACAATTTTGTTCGGACGAATTCGGCGCTACTCAAGCTAGCTGTTGTGACCAACGCACTTCCAGTTACTTTCACAAAATAAAACACCTGTTTCCCTTTACATACAGAAAACCATGACGATTTGTGCTTTTACTTTGAAATAGGAAGCTAACCTACCCTCGATGTAGCTAGCTTGAACCAAAATAAACCGTCTTTGCTTGAACCCTCCGTTTTGACCGATCTCGTCCCGTTACCGGCATTTAGAGTTGCTGAAGAGTTTCTCTGATGACTTTAGGTGGAGGCAGGCTAACATTACCTATACACTTCCAGCGTTTGAGCTAAGCTAATTACGGGCGATACGGGCTCTTCCTTGTTACTGCACGCACAGTCGAAAGGATGGTGTCTATCTGCTTGTCATGGACTCGGGAGTGAGGCAAGACACGGGGAAAAAAATGTTGGCGTATCCCTTTAAATTTCTTTTTAGTCTACTGCTCTGACTATCAGGTGTCTATGATGAAAGGCGGAGTGAATGAGTAAGCAGACACTCATGTCTATGAGTAAATGCAATCTGTTGAGTTGAACCATGTGATGTGGTAGAAGACTGTTGCCTCTTCTCTCAAATAATACAATGTCATGCTCAGAAAAAAGAGATTCATCCAAACTTTGAGTTACAGTCCTACTGTATGCGTAGGACAATGTCAGTGACTCACCACTGACATGCAACATGCTCCTCACAGCGTCCTGTTGAGCAGCGAGATGATGTCTCATCGAACCCACTTTATCATTACCTCGGCTGTGTGTTCCTGCAGCGTCTGTCCAATCTGCCCACCTGACTTCTGGACTTCAACCTGCGCTGACAAACGCTGATGCATTTCCCCTCCTCGCTGTCTTTCTCACCTTTCTACTCGCTGCCTCGTTGTTTGCTTTCCTTATCAAGAAGAAATGTCATATGTGTTTGGCAAACTTCAACGGCCCAAACCTCCCCTCCCTCCTACTTTCCTCCTGCTTGTGCTCCAAGACAGCAGGGATATTTGCAGCTCTCCTGTTGAACATCTGTGAAGGATGGTCTGCACAGGACCGTTGCTAGGAATTCTGGGCCCCCTGAAAGAATACCAAAGTGGGCCACTGCCCCCTGACTTTTCTACTTTTTTTCTTAGACTACGTATGTATTATCATTTTTTATTTAGCCTACTTTGTTTTGATGCTAATGCAGCATTACTATGAGTACTAGTCAGGGTCTTATGCAGAATAATTCAGTCATACAAAGATTAGACTACTGGGTTTTTTTCTGGGCCCTACTGGGCACTGGGCCCCTGGAATTATCATCATCTTTCTCCCCTATACAACGGCCCTGTTCTGCACACTGACATAGAGCGACGCGACAGCGAGCGAGCGAAGAAAAGTGATTAGAATGTGTACTTTTCAATCAGCCTGTCCTGACATGCCGCAAGTGATAATGCTCCCTCCAGCGATGTTGCTCAACCCTGAAAAAATTGCTCGCTCTGTCTCTATCTGGACGACATTTCGCGGCGGTGTCCCGCCCCTAAACAATTCTTGTTGGTTGATAAGTACACGCTGCTTTCTGTTGACAGGCAAGTTATCAGAGCGAGGAGAATATGAGAGGAATACAACTAAAAAAACACTCCAAGAAGTGAAAAATGTCAACCAGTAAATGCCAGGAATCTCAAAATAGCGCCAGAAGTTTGTTTACGTCCCTCGATAATTTGATTGGTTTGGATTCTGAACCAATGAAATACACTCGTGACAAAATCGTCACGCTGCATATCAGGACGAACGAGATTTCGTCGCCGTTTTGCTCGCTTGATGTATGTCAGGATGCGGAGTTAAGATGATGCATGGCAACAAGCCACAAACATGTCTGTCAAAATGCATCCAACTGAATTTGTCGTCTCTACCTGCGAAATTTCCAGCTCTTCAATACGACGGTGACGTTATGACATTAATTTACAGTGTGAGGCCGGGCCTGTGTATCCATTCGCCTCCCGACAGTCTGATCATTCTTCTAATAAACCTACACTTCTGGCACTAAAGGAGGCGCCATCTGGATATTAGGTCTATTCATGGATAAAACAGGGTGTTAGCACTGTAAAATTACATCAAAGCTGCAGTACAGAGTCACTGATAACATGGCAGGAATCAAAGCCGGGGAGATTCTCTGTCGCTTTCATACACAGAAAGATGTCACATTTTCATAATGAAGAAAAATGGAGTCTGTCGCAATCACTCTTGTCCTGTGACCCCAAAGTAATGGTCTGAGCAGAGTTGCACGATACCCACGGTAGCCACGGTGCCCCGCGGTGCCAAAACGTAACGGTTCCTACTATACTAGAAATTCTACACGACGGTACTACCGTGGATTACTACTACGGCGCCAGTTTCCGCTACATAGCAGCCGCCTCTCCTCTCCTCCCGGCTTCTCACTGCACGCACTCCCTTGTAAACAAAACCCACATGCATCCACTGCAACCTAACTACACAGCTGCTGAATGATTGGCTGTTTCCCTGTTACTGGTGATGTCCGGGGATATGATAGGCTGTTTCCGCACGCTGGGTCCGCCTGTCTGTTATCTGATTGGCTGTTCATGGTTCATGCCGACAAGAACGGACTCCATGAAGACAGCTGAGACAGCTCCGGCCGCTTCGATAGAAACTCGCTTCAAAACAAACAACGAGCTAAAGTTGTGTCTCGCCCAGACGCGCGCACGGCTTCACAAACACGAGACAACACACTGACCACGGCAGAAGCACCGGGCGCGAGCGGCGAGTCTGCCGCGGTGTCGTCGTCAGTGGCACTTAATTAATTTAGCTCTGTTTATTTTCTCATTGGCTAATATCAGGCTATATGCTCCGTGTACAGGCTGAGGAATAAAGAGTTAAAGGATGTCCAAAAGCACCTAGAAATTGCATAAAAATATAGTTTTCACAGGGAATCAGTTCCTGTTCATTGTATTTTGTCCTCTATGATTTATTATGTTGGAGAAGAAGTATTAGGCTATTGTCAAATAGTTTTTTTTTTTTTAACGACAGTGGATTTGTTTTGTTTTTTTTGTTTTATTTGTTAAACATAAATTAATGTGCAAGAGACTGAATGGTTATTTATTTTCAACCATATAAACTTCATTTATTTGTTTTTTATTGCTTATTTAAAAATATTAGTTTCAGTCTAATTCCTACTTCACCAGTATTATGTTTATCATGCACCAAACAACATTATAAGTAGCCTAATTAATAAGTATTTATAACTTGTACAAATACATTGCAGTTCATAAAAATAATAATAATAAAAAAAGGTTGCAGTATCGTGATATTACCCGGAACCGTGATACTTTGTCTGGTATAGTACCGTGGTTACTCATTTTGGTATCGTGACAACTCTAGGTCTGAGTGTATCAAGTAATGTATTAAATTAGCACAGTGCTGGCTGATACACAAAGGCCTGCACTATGAATTCATACTGACCATAAATAGCGGTGCCTTCTTGACATGAGCACATTTCCTCAAGTCTTGCATTGGAGGTAGACAGGAAAAGAGTGAATGAAAAGGAGGCGAGAAGGTGAAGAAGACAAGAACGGAAGAGGAGCAGGGGACAGATTCGCGTGGCACTCACGCAAAACAACATGAAAAAGACTTGATTATAGGGCGAGCAGAGGGAGAGGAGGGATGAATTACATGGAGATGAAGCAAGCGAGGCACAGGAGGGAGGGAGGGAGGGAGGGAGGGAGAGGGACCAAAGGAGGAGGGAAGCGGCTTCAGAAAGCAATAGAGGCAGATTCAGAGATTTTCCTTTCTATCGCAGCACTCCTATCTTCTTCTATCACAGAGCACACCATCATTACCCTGACCAAATACCAACAAGTTATTCTGATCCAGTGTGTGGGTTACACAAAAAGAGGTGAGGCTAAGCAGGGAAACATGTCACCATGCTGTATACTCTCTGATATCTCGGCAAAACATGGATTTCTGATCCTCTGTGACCCAAATCTTAACACATAGACTCTATTGGGCTGTTATGACATTCGACTTTGAGCTTATTTGGTTCTCTGTGATGTTAGTGTGAGTACTGGTACTATTCATGTATTTTTTTTTTTTTTAATGTTTGTGTCTGTGTGTAAGGCTTGTCATCATCCTAGAGTTGTACAGTTACTGTAGCATCGAGATACAAGGTCTTGTGTATTGCATGGTTTCATATCGATTAAAATACTAAAGGTTTAACTTGAGACAAATAGCTGGCACTTTGGACAAGATCAAACTACATTGTATTCCTTTGGCAAATGATTTTAAAAAATGAAGGCCTACATTAATTCAGTGCCACTGATATTGACAGTCAACACATAACTGAACCAGCTAGCTAGCTGACCTCCATGATCTATGTTACCTTAACTGCTTCAAAAACAGATAGAAGCTTGATGTTTTTGTGATTTGTTCCTGTTGTCTTTTAAGGACTGTGGATACATTTAAGTCTTCACCATTTTTCCTTTCAAGTACCAGTTATTGGAACTCATGCTTAAGAGATATTTGTTGTTAGCACAAAGGTTTTTTTAATTAACCCTGGAAATGATTATCCAACTTCCTTTGTTTCTGGACTTGGAAATGTATAAAATCTACTGGTTTATATTCAGATGTTCATTTTGATTTTCTTTTCCTATGAGAAAAAAATATGTCAATTCAGACTTTACAGCAGTTTATACTGATAAAATGACTGCTGTAATAGTAAAGTGATGTCCTTGCTTGTGCTAGAGTAAATGAATTGGTATGCTAACAATGGCTTTTTTTATTTTATTTGACAGTGTAAATCTAGATTTTATCATATTTTGGGGAGTTGTTATGTTTTGGAATCGAGTGGAAAACCATACATGTGTTACAGGTGGTCCAGTGTAATAATAGCCCTCAGGTCAGTAAACAAGCCATGGAACGGCAGGTGATGAATCCGTATCTCATACGACAGCTGGTGAATCCAGAGGGGGGGGGGGGGGGGCGGCGTCTGTGGCTCCCCACTCCCTCAGTAACTGGGTCAAGGTTGATTTGCCCTTGAGCGCGGCACACACAAACCGGTCTGGTCATAAAAACAGGCTGTTTGGCATCTGGTTGGAGCGTGCCTCTCCCTGATTGGTCAGCAGGTAATTGATAAAGGTGTCGCTAATTAAGTGGCTGGTTCGACCTCGTTAGAAACCAGATGTGTTGATTCTGCTCAGGGAAGCTGAGGCCGTTTAAAGAAAAGACTCATATAGTTTTATAATAAACTCTGGATGTGCTGATATAATTCATGTGATCCTATTTATAAACCTTTAACCAATTTAGAAGCTGCTTTTCCAGATGTTCCTGACTTGGTCTATCGCCCTCCGAAATGGTGGAAAGGCTTGTATTTGCAGTGTGATAACGACAAAACCCAAACAGTTCTTTCCACCTATAGCAACTGTTAAAACTGTGCCTCAGGGGAAGAGAGAAGGTGTAAATATCATTAGAATCACAGATCGATAAAGGTGCAGGTGTCTCGACAGATTGTGGAGGGATTTTATACAACTGTTGACTCACAGGAAACTTGTGGCCATAATTTGAATGGTAACAAAACTTAACAAGGCTCATGGTGTGTGTGTGTGTGTGTGTGTGTGTGTGTGTGTGTGTGTGTGTGTGTGTGTAAAGAGCAGACAGTGGATGACTGTGTGGAACGGAGACGGTGAGGATGAAGATGTGCCAGTCATGCTGCTGTACAAACTAGCTCTAATTAAGGCTGTGAAAACTGGCAATGCCAATAAAATGAGAATATGTGGGCCTATAGCTGAAAGTTAATGTGATTCATCAAATGCAGAGGTGTTATATAAGGGCCCAGTGGAACAAGTAATTTACAGCAAATGGTGGAGGGAAAACTACAATGTTTTTACCACCAAACCACAGAGTATAATCAGCCACAATCAGCACACCCATCAACTGATTTCTTATGTTTATGGAGGCACTGATTGGCTCTAATTAATTTTAATCTGTGCTTAAAATCAGCCAATTTTACAGCAGAGAAGCTAAACTTTTGTAGAGACTTTAACAATCTCAACTTTTATGAACCAACAGAGAGACCTGACATGCTCTCTTATATCAGATATCAGATCCTGAGTGTTCACACTTAACCATTTTGTGTGTGATTTGAGTGTATTTCAAGGTTGTTGTACTGTATGAATGTTAGTGATAAGGACAGCGATCCAATTTTTCAATTAACGGAGCAATTTGTTTTCACATGTAAGCCGGATGTTAAAACGTGTAAAGGAACCCATCCTTCCAAGCTGCGTGTGGAGTCTTTACTCCTCTTGAGTGTAACTACATCAGTAAGTGGTCTGTGGATGTTGCTGCTGACAGGGTCATGCCGTCGTGATTACAGGAGCTGAAGTTAGACTAAAATTACACAGGAATAAAGTGACCCTCCCTGTCAGAAGGGACGAGGGGAAAGTCCTTCAAGAGAGTTCAGTGCTACAGTAGCAGTTGAAGTGTGGACATACAGAAAGTTGTTATGGTGGCCAATGTAAACACACCTTGCTCTTATACTGTAGTGGTGGAGTGATGCGAAGAGTAGCAAAATTGACATTTAGATTCAGAAGATTAAGATTTAGATTAAATTATTTTTTTTACCTTTTTAAAAGGTATAACGTGTAGGAATTCCCCCCATCTAGCGGTGCGGTTGCATATCTGAACGTATTCTTGATGTTGCATTCACGTGAAATGGGGCAGACGTCAGACAGACAACAGACGCTGCATGTAAGGATAAACAAGCCTCTATGTAAACAAGTGGTCTGCCAGCACGAGGCAA
Source organism: Trachurus japonicus (assembly GCF_045865225.1). Classification (NCBI taxonomy): domain Eukaryota; kingdom Metazoa; phylum Chordata; class Actinopteri; order Carangiformes; family Carangidae; genus Trachurus; species Trachurus japonicus. The sequence continues at coordinate 23,829,026 of NC_140930.1, forward strand.
AACAATACAGGCGTGACAATATGTTGTCATGGTGATGTGGTATTGTTTACCTGACCCACGTTTTACCGTCTTTCTCTGGTGGAGTAAAATGACATCCGGTTGGTTTGCCGACGGCCGTCTGCCTGACTGCACCTGAATGCAACACCAGTGCCTCCGTCCTTCCTCACACTACACAGTGGTGACAGTTTTAACAGGCCGAGCCGACAGCTCCGCTGAGTTTCCGTGGTTACCTACGGTCACACTGCCACTCAACGTAAAAAATGGCGATGCAACATGGCCGCCTCGGTTCGGTGCGTCGCCCACTTATGTATTTGTAACGACTTGTAACAACTCATTCTAAGGTACAAGAAAGCTTTCATTTGTATGCGGGTGTGATTCCACTTCAGTGAAATACGTACCGTAGATGACCAAATAGTCGCCCGCGCGCAAATACGCGCCTGTGCTCTAATAGCCGCCGGGGTCCGAGCTCATTTGGCATAATAAACGCCGGTTCAATTAAACGCCCGGGCGATTAAGTGTTTACCATAGTCTTGCACAGAAAAAAAAAGTTTTTTTTAACAGCGACTTCTACCTCTGTCAGTCAGCTGCTCCTCCCGCTCTCTCTCTCGCATGCAGGCGGACACACACACACAGAAACACAGGTGCGCTAGCGGGACAGGTCGCGCTGGACTACTAATAGACAAAGACAAATAGATAAATGCGCTAATGTACAGTGTTGAAATGACCGCGATCGACCGCCCCCCACCCACCCCCACACTTCTCCCCCCTTCCACATCCCGCTATCGTTCATAACACTGATCTGATTGGCTGCTCTGATCAGCTCCCCGTAACACAGACAAACTGTCTTTGTATTTATTGTCTGATGTCAATAAAGATATAGGTAGGTCGGGAAAAAAGTAGTTTTGTTCAAGTGGTCCTACGGTGACCTCCTTGTTCTTTGCATGATGGTCTGGTGCTGCTCATTGCAAAAATAAATTGTAGCCTGTTGCAAATACGCGCCTGGTTCTTATAAACGCCTGGGCTCCAAGTCGATTTAGCATATTAAACGCCCGGGCTAATAAATGGTCATCTACGGTATTTATGAAAGCAGTATTTGATTTTTGCTAATAAAAAACCAAATAAGCTACACACTGGGGCTTTAACAAACATATTTCAGCTGCAGAATGATACACTGAGGTCACACTACTCGTAATTCACACATCAGAAATGTAATTCTCACATCTCTTAGTGCTTAGTTCCACTCAGCATAACACAAAATCACTCGTGCAAAAAGAAGGAAATAATTAAAACCTTGCTGACAAGGATCAAAACCTGCAAAGTCAGTTAAATATTGCATAAAATATACAAAACAACTAGGGTGTAATGATTCATTCACTGCATCAGTGCATTGATATGAAAAGTGTAACGTGACCCTCCAACAGTGCTCGTATCCATGTAAAATCGACGTGCAATATAAATAACATGTATCATGACACGCATTGTATCACTACTACCCCAAACAACAACTGTAATAAAAAGTTCAGATACAAAACTGCACAGTTACAGTAACAACTTGGAAAAATAACTAGATTCTATTTGAACACTGCAGTGGTGTTAACAGTAAGTATGTAACCTCTAAGCAGATCAAACTGCCACTTTTACAACAGTTTGTGGAAATGAAAGACAGGGAATTATTACTAGATTGTGAGCATGGTTTATCCAAAAATAATACATCATTTTTTAGATGTTTTTATGATAGTTTCAGTGCAATCTGTGCAATTTGTGTGTAGTTTTGAAATAATGAGCCCTAGTTCAAGCTTTTGTAGAAAACTGTATAATCCACAGGATAGAGTTGCTAAAATTGACGGATTGCACGATGATAAACATGCACTATGCATTCCAGAAAATACACAAACAAATGAATATATATACAACACTCACAAATAATTAGGGATATTTCACTTTTGGATGAAATTTATGGAAAATATAAAAAGCTCATGCTCTTCCAGTCTCTGTGTCTCTGTTCAACCTGCTGATGACACTCTGTGACACTCAAGCTGGACATGACCAGGTAGTGTTGGTGGATTGGTAGACGTCGTCTTGGTCTCATGGTGTCAGAATGTGAGCAGCAGGATGAAGAGGACTGTTTCAGTACAAACTGTCACTGAAGCAGAACATTTAGTGGTGGATTCATGGATCATGATGTTTTGTTGTTTTGTCTTGCTGGAGAACACCACGTTATATTCTACTGTAAGTACTGAAATACTGAATAGTTGGACATGTGCATTCAAACGTTTAGAGGAGGTCAAATTAAGTTCATCTGTAAAGGTTAAAGTGCATGTTATTGTAGGTGCATTCTGAAATTTCATCCAAAAGCTGAATATATCAAACTTTTAGTGAGTAGTGTATATACACACATATAAGTGATTTGATTGAAAACACTGATGCATTGCCAGACTGCATCAAAGTGAGTGAGAGGTCTATCATTTCATCTGACAAACTGTTTTCATGAGTTGTGAGAGTCAGATGAGAAATACATCAACACAATGAGAAAGCATCTTTTGTGGTCAAGTATGTGTAGATTCAGTTGTGGCTGGCACAAACACAAGGAGAAATGCTAATGTGTGCGGGGAAATGATGAACTGTTTTGAGAAGTGCATTAGGAGTTGTGAGAATGACGTTTCTGATGTGTGAGTTGCATCAAAGTGATTGGGAAAAACTGTAATAGCTGCAGGACGGAAATGTGAGATTGACTCAAAATAGACTACAGGTCCTATATATATGGTAATGAGGGAACAAGTCACTCAGTGCAACTGTGTGGCTTATTGAAGTGCTTTTAAGAGTTTTGGGACAACAATGGTGGTCAAAGAAACAGAGGAGTAAGCTATATTAGACTTTAGCTACGCATACATTTGTCTATTCATGGGCGTGTGGACTGTAAGGCCAATCTAGAATCTGGACTTTGAGATGTGACAGTGAGGATGCATGTGGACATTCAGGGCCTTATGGATCCACATTAGCTCCAAGTATCCAGTTTCTAAATCCAGCCAGTGATTGCTACTCTGGGCATGTACAGTTGAGATTTAACAAGGATGCAGAAATAGTACAAGAAAATGTGTTCTTACTCTGGACAGATCCCCAACCTCCAGGTAAAAACAGATGATGAAAACATTCCAGGTCATCCACACCACGAGCCAGGCTGCGTACTGCAGACAGAGGGAGAGAGGGAGGGTGGGGGGGCAGTGAGAGGCAGACAAGATTTGACAGGCCTATGCTGGAGAATTAAAAAAAGCATGTTCACGCCTTCCTATCAGAGTGAGCGAGATGGAGAGAAACGACAGAGGGAAACTTCACTTTTGATGTTGTTGAGATGTAGAGAAACAAAAAGGAACAACAGCACAGAGAGCAACCAATCACCTGAATCAAAGCAGGCAAGGAGAGAAAATAGAGAGCAGGAGAACAAGTGTGTGTGTGTGTGTGGGCAGGAAAGAATGAATGGAGGTAGGAGGGCAGGATTCATAAGCTCAGATCAAACTTTCATTTTCTGAATCTTCACACTAAATATTCTTCATGAAGGTCTCTGCCCTGCAGACACTATGGCAACCTGTGAAAGTTTTCTGAAATATAAATTATTTTATTGACATCTGCTGAGAAACAGACAACTGGAACACATCATTTCACTTGGCGAGATCCTTTTCCTCCCACGCCATACCACTGTTCTAACCTTTTATTTACTATATACATAATATATTCAAATTGGCGTTTTCTTCCTTCCTACTTGGATCCAGCTGTAGAAAATAATTCAATAATTAAAGAAGAGCAGGTCATATTTCTTGTTATATAAGAACAGTTTGCTGTGGTTATGAATGCATTGTTCAGTATTAGCTCAGATGTTACACTATCTGACATTGTCAGCAGGATGAAATCTAAGAATGGGACTAAACGTCAGTCACGCTGACAAGAGGCTGTTGCTGAGAGACTATATAAAAAGGTATTTGCATAGAGTGAGTGAATATGTGTGTTAGTGTGTTTAACTCACCCCCGTAACATATCTCGGCCTGAACTGAATGGTGCCAAACAGGCCCAGGATGACGACGATGATGTGGAGGAAGTTGGTCAGGATGGGAGCCCACTGGTAGCCCAGGAAATCTATCACCTGACGCTCCAGCACACTGACCTGAGAGGAGGAGGAGGAGGAGGAGGAGGAGGAGAAAGAGGAGGAGGAGGAGAAAGAGGAGGAGGAAAGTTAAAGTACATTTTCAGGAAAAAATGCCAAACATGTAAAGGCTTCACCAGTTAAGACTGATGATTTGCTGGAATCGTTTTCAAGTTTAAAGTCACAAAAAAGACAAAAACCCATCTGTTCATTATACACACAAAAAAAAACAAAGAAAAATGTGTCTTTTCAGATTAACCCCCTCACACACACACACACACACAAACACACATTTTGCATCTCAAATTAATTGAATTCTTAGTTTCAAACTCTGAGCCTTTTCCTGATACTGTTGTACTATATGACATTTACCTGAACATGTTGTATACATAAAAACAGGCACTTTGAAGACATCACCTGAAGTTAACCATTTCCATGTTTTTCCATGTGTTATTAACTGTTTCCTTCCCAACCTTTTTTGGCTCATGACCCCATTTTGACATCACAAATTTCTGATGATCAAGATGCCAGATTTTATATGTTGCATTTTATTTGAACTCGATTTATATTCGAGAAAGTGAAAGTATAGAATACATTTGTTTGAGATTGTCTGTGGCGTTTTTAATCATAATTTAAAAAAATAATAATAATTAGTTAAAAAAATATATTTTTCAGTCTTTTTTTTTTTAATCAATTACTAGACATTTCAGGCGACCCCATTTGAATTCCAGGCGACCCCACATGGGGTCCCGACCCCAAGGTTGAAAAACACTGGTCTAAGGGCAGAGGATGATGCTGTTTAAAGCCTTTTGAGGAAAAAACTGTTTGTAAAAATGGGCTATACAAATAAAATAGCCTTGCCTTGCCTTTTAAAAACATTAGTACTAAAGAGAAATGAAATATGTATTCTTAATCAACTAATTAGTGAATGGCATACATGAGATTGTTAGAATTTCTCTCACTGTTCACAAATTCCATCTTGCAGTGGGATCACACCGTCAACATGTTGACATGCTGACTCACGATTAATCATCAGTAAATATTACTACATTATTACATAAGTGCTCAGTGCTGCTGCTGGGGTTGGACCACAGCTACTGTATCTTAGAACCCACAACTCATTTTGATAAAATAAACTACAGACCTGTAGTTTTGTGACAATATCTTGCAGGTTGTGACACTTTCATATTGAAAACCCACCCACAGGCAGACTAACATCAACACCTGCCACAGCACTCCAAACCGCCGTTCCTGTGATCACTTTTTGCCTGATGACACTCAAACACACACACATGCACAAACACACACAGACTTCCACAGTGAAAACAACACCATTCACAGCGAGCCACTGTCACGACTTGCATTTATCACATACAGTATCACCTCAGATTGAAGCTATGTGACAAACTGTTAATCAGAACTGACATGCCGGTCAAGTCTTCTCCATAACAACAGGATGTATTTACAATTAGCGCCTTAATCATAATGAAGTAAACCCTCAGTTATCTGTGTGTTTGTGTTTGCTTCCCAAGGCTGAGAGAGAGGGTTTATTATCATCACTCAGCCGCTGGAGCTTCATGCTGAGAAACTGGTTAATGGAGTCAGCACAGCGTATGATATGGCTCTGCTAAATATAACACACACACACACACACACACACACACACACACACACACACACACACACACACACACACACACACACACACACACACAGAGAGGTAAAAAATAAAAAAAAATAGGTTGACAGACAGACAGACAGACAGACAGACAGACAGACAGACAGACAGACAGACAGACAGACAGACAGACAGACAGATAGATAGATAGATAGATAGATAGATAGATAGATAGATAGATAGATAGATAGATAGATAGATAGATAGATAGATAGATAGATAGATAGATCTCCAATCAAGGGCTTTATGTTCTGTATTCTGTTCTTCTCATTTTTACACACACAGACTGACCACACACACAAACAAACTTCTGGATGGCTGAGTTCAGCGTGCCCTAATGTGAGACCATATGGCAACACTACAGCCTTTCACAGCCAGATAGCAGGTACACGCATACACAGAGACACACACATAAATACACAAATACACACACTATACAAACACAAACTGCAACTTGTATAAATTGCATCATTCCATTGTTAGTTTTAAATAGGAGGATGTTTATTGGGTGTGAGATTCACATGAGGAGGAAGCTGTACAAAAGAGTGTGTATGTGTGCCGACATATGTGCATCCAACCATGTGTGTGTCTGTGTGTGTGTGTCCATGTCAGGGCAGGTCTGCTGTGCTTGCACTTGACAGCACCTGCTGTTATTGGACACACTGGGCTCAGCTGGCACCACAATGTGTGAGAGTGTGCGCATATGTGTGTGTGTGTGTGTGTGTGTGTGTGTGTGAGAGTGAGAGAGACATTGTTTCTTTGTCTTTGACAGACACCATATCTGTATGTGTCTTTGTGCATTGGCTTTGTTTTATTATGTTAAAGTGTGTCCTCCCATTGACAATTATATAGTGCTGCAGTTGTGCCTCTCACACAAATACACACGTACACACACATACACATGCAGGCTATTATAAGAAGTCAGAGGCCTCCCGGCCCATTACCGAGGCCCCTGGAGGCCCCTCTTTCATCACCAATAATATAAACAGTCTTCAGTCCAGCTGGGACACACGCAGTCCCCAAAAAGACACACGATCAATCACACAAACAGAGGAGAGAGAATTTGATAGGAAGGATGAAGAATTTGTTTGTACACTATAGGTAACGACCATATTGATTTGTCCTGGTTATTACAACACACGTCCTTTACGGTCAGTGAGCAAAACCTCATGTTTTTTTTATGGGTCTTGTTCTGACCTGAGTTAATATGGAAGCCAATGAAGAGCAATATTCAAAACCAGACCATCTGCTCCATCACACCACACCCAGCTTTTCATGTCAACTTCTCATTACATGGCTCAGCTGCTAAACAACTAACTTCTCCTGACATACGAAAGACAAAGCACACATAACCCCACCCCCACCCCCTCTGCTGCCGAAATCCCAGCATCCTTTGCATACGTGTGTCAAATGACAGAAGCTTCGGATGAGGTGTGAAATTACCAGGCCTCTATGACTCCAGGGAGATGGAGATGGAGAGATGTGCACAGAGCGTAGTCAGTAGCAGCACCTATGTTAGCAGATATGGCAGTTTTGTGATATGTGCAGCTGATGAAAGCTTCAGCGTTGTACAGGTGGAGCTTCAAGCTGGCTAGCCGGGTCCTTTGGGATCTCCTGCGACAGGCTTTGATGCTGCTGACAGAGATGTTTATTTCAGTTCCTCTGCTCAAAGCACAAGGGCAGAGGCATGGTATATACTGCACCATGCATCCACCTGTGGATACAGCTTATTAGTTATATAACTTCTATTTCGCGGGATGTTTTTGTCCATACATAAAGCTGAAAATTTAAAATTTAAAATCATTTTTAGAGCTACACAAATACTTAAGTTTGCAGTGAATGCATCTATGAATGCCTGGATTGTACAAAATATATCTGTGTGTGTGTATGCTTCATAAAATATAGAAAACAACTTGGAATGCAGCCTTGTGTCAATCTGTGTAGTAGCAGCACTGAATCCCTCAGGGACCAAGACTGTTTATTCCTCCTACTGTTTTGTTAGCATACACTGATGCTCGTGTGCTTTTTAGTATGAGTTTCCCAAATGCAACAGTCGGCTGAACCACTGACTAAAGCTCCACAGTGGATCCATTACTGTCCGGTCCTACTGTCCTGCAGTAGTGGCTGAGACATAAAAGCAGCCATTGAAGAAAAGTCTGTGCTTCAGGTAAAGACAGAATAAACTGGGTGTTCCTTGGTGAACTAATAAACTTGTTACCGATGAGTTTTTCGAATCCAAAGTGGTGCCACTTGAGATAATTAACAGTGTCTTAACAAGCTAAATAAAGATTTCGGCAGCAGCTGCAATAGCAGTGACATTAGCCATACCCAGCTGTTGTTAATTAACACTGATACTATATGTGACTCATTAACATGCTCTATGAGTGCTGCTGTTATGTTCGACAAAAAAAAAAGGCAGTGGACTGGTGCTTTCTGCTAGCAGAAAAACAGCTAGCTAGCTAGCTAGCATGGAGCTCAGTCTGAATGTCTGTGACAGCTTCAGGGCTCTCAAGTTTTGAAGTGAGTTCAGAGTGAGATTTTACCAGGGCAGCGGGGATTTGGTTGAAGTGGGGATTAAAACAAAAATATTTATGATTTATGACTGGAATAAGTTAACCAGGGGCGTCATGCAACCCAAAAAATGGAGGGGGGCACAGTGAATGTGAATGTGCTATCCAAAATTTTTTGGAGGATGCCCTCAAATCACTTATTTTGGGCATACAGGACTCTACACTAGTATTTGTTAGTTTATAAATTTTTAGAGCACAGCACAATGAAAAATGTTTAAGTAACACGTTATTTAACCTTTAAGTAATGTTAAGGGTCCAATGTGACCCATTTTTACATTTAGGAACAAAAACACCCTAAACATTCTCCTCTGTTGAACTTGTTCTTGACCAACATAATATTTGATACAGATTAAATGGTATTTCCTGCCACTACACTATGATGATTACTGTATTTAACTACTTAAATCACAGTAGCTAAACTGATTTGTTGAACTCAGCCTGATGTAAACATTAATAAAACTCAGTAACCAATCATGCTCCATGTTGTCTCTGTGTGATGTTCAGGGACAGGTCAGGACAGGACAGAGAGCTCTGAGGTTGAAGTCTATCATAATGAGATGAGATGAGAGACACCTGTGACAGTGACAGGTCTGTTTTACGTCTTGACCACATGTCAGCTGATCAGCTGCAGCAGATGAAACTCCGCTGTTCTCAGCTCCACCGCGACGAGCGCTTTTTTTTTTTTTAAATTAAGCACCGGTAGCAACACGGCTAAAATACGGGATGATACTGTAAACTGGCGCGGATCCGGTGTGTTTATCAAAGCTTGGTCGCCGTGCTGAGGCACCAGCTTGGTTTGAGCTGCGTTCATGAAGTTAAGAGGCTACTTTCAAACTCTTCAGGCAGTGATCAGTGTCGGCGGCTTTTTGACTCGTTACTCACTGGTCGCCGATGGTACAGGCTGAGGCCAGTAGGCTACAACAGGTAACAGTGTTGTTGTCTCTTTTCACCTCTCTCCTGTGATCAGTGCGCCCTCAAATCTGTTCCACTGTTAAAGCGGTGCAACTTGGTGGACGTCACCGTGGTAATTTAAATGCGTGAGAAATACAATGTGTGGCGTGTGAGCGTGTGAACGGGTGGGAATGCGTGTGTCACACGCCAAATGCGTGAGACTTGAGAGCCCTGCAGCTTGCTCATTTTATTTATATCATATTGTTTTAAGCTCATCACCTTTAAAGTTGTAAGTGCTCCAGAATTTAAAGCAGAAGTAAGCGGAATATTTGTGTTAATATAAGTCTTAAATAGTTCTATCTTCCAACAGCAATCACTTATATAGAGTGTTTGGTCTGAAACACGGGTCTGTCAGTCACTCTGCTCTGCTGTAAGAGGAGAAAACTTTCCTTGTATCCTACAACCTTTATCCAATGAGGAGAGAGAGCGGCATAAAGGGGCGGTCCTCTCTGTGTGTGCAGCCAAGGGATGCGCGTGAATGTGGTGACGTAGGAACGAGGACCAATAGATCCATGACGAGGGAGGGGGCTGCTAACTCCATCGGCTGACAAGAAGTCAGCCAAAACCACCGGATCTCTTACTTCTGCTTTAAGTCTAAAAAGCAGTAAGCTAATGTTAGCTTAAAGAGCTACAGTGAAAAACTTTAACTGGACAACAACAGTTGTCAAAATCATATTTAAATGATTCTGACTGAGTAATGTCATGTAATGCCACTGCTCTGATAGGCCACTACTGCAGCAGGCTATCTCAGTAAATGTAAATGGGTTTAGGTTTTTTCACAGACCTTGATCTTCCGCTGAATGGTTTCAACCTTGGAGTCCTTCCAAGGTTCAGAAACAAAACAACTGTACCATGTTAAATTATGGATGTAGAGAAATGGCTTTGACTACATGGCATTATTCACTAGGAGGATTTAAAATATCTAAAATAAATAAATAAAATGTGTTATTTTCCCCCTGATCATCAACTAAGTGTTTCTGTTGTTATTTCCAAATGTTGGTTGAAAGTTTCAAGGCTCTAAGCACACCCCGACTGTAAAGACTGCACCCGTATCCTCACATGACAGCGATGCACTGACGTGCCCTGGAGAACATGTCTTCACTGTATTAAGGCGAGAAAGTGAAGCACAGAAACTCAACAAAATAAATACATAAAACTAAGTAATACCTGTGCATGTGTGTCATACGCCATAGAGGCACACAAATGCATAGACAAGGAGCTGAAGTGATAAAGAAAGACACTCACACTCAAACACTTAGGGGAATAGATTGGCAGCAGAAAGATGGGGGTGATGAAAGGGACAGTAGCTAGTGAGTAGCAGAGGAGAAAATCGTCAGTGAGTTTGGGAAAGATTTTGGTCTATTTGATAATGAAAGATAGAATGATATCAAAGAATTATTATTGCTCCAGACAGGGAGACAGCTGCACTCTGTGACCATTATGAGACTGCAGAGCGATAAAAGTGTCTTTTATCTTAACAGAAGAAGAGGACAGAGGAGAGGAGAGAGAATAAGACGATGAGGGACAGACAGAGACAGACCCAGAGATCTGATGAGGGAGCCTGAAGGGACGGAGAGGTGATTAAGATCTGACGGCTGCTCAGGAAAGACGAGAAAATGACAGAGAGACAGTGGGTGAGAGAAGTTCAAATGTCTCATCTTCTGCCCCTGTCACTCCTTCCCTGCCTCCTTACCTTCCTCCCTCTCCCGCCCACTCTTTCCTAACTCTACTAATCTCCTCTCGTTTTCTCATTTCCTCTCTACCTCTTTCTTCTTTCCTCTTCTCGTTGTCACCCACTGCTCTCAATCCTCTTCTCCCTCTCCTACATATTTAATATGCATTCATCTGTTCCCAGATCTGTTGTCATAAAACAGCAAATTACCTCATCTGCCTCCTCCCTCTTATCTTCCATGTCTTTCCTCCATCACTGAACTACCTTTCCCCTTGTTGCCTCTCTCTCCCTTTGTTTCTTCTGCGCCTCCATCGCCTCCATCTCCACCTTCTGTCCACTCTCCATGTGGCATTTCCGTCTCTAGCTCTCCTTCCCCTCCTCTCCCTCTCCCTCGGCTCTGCCCGGCCGGTTATCTCTCTCTCTCGCCTCCTCCTCCCTCCCTCAATCTCGTCCTTCCTTCCCTCCCTCGCTCGCTCCCTCGGCGCTTTGGCTGAGAGTTTTCGCTTGGTTCCGTGACCTTTAAAAAACTGCTGATCAAATTCTGCTGCTCATCCCATTATAGACGACAGGGAGGGAGGGAAAAGGAGGGAGAGGGGCGAGGGGGAAGGAGCTGAGGTCAGACAGGCTAGGGTGAGACAGATAGCGAGGAGAAGCCGGAGAAGGAGCTGGTGGAGAGGGGGGGGCACGGAGAGCTGCGAGGATGGAGAGGAGTGAGAAACAGACAGGGGAAGCGAGAAGACATCCAACAAACACTTTGTGAGTCAGACACGGAGCGTCACGACTTGAGTAGCAACATCCAAGCAAATCAGACACACTGAGGTAAATATATGCCCTTGTTTGTCCCTGCTTGGCTTCCATTCCAAAACCATAACTTTTTTCTCTCTCTGTAATCATCATAAACTTTATTCTCCTAATAAAACTCTGAAGCAATCGTGGTTTACTGTTAACTTAATTAAGGCCGCCTGCCTGCGCAGTATCCCACTGTGTACAGCAAAAGCAATCTCCTATCGATTCAGTTCACACAACGATCAATTCATCTCCATTGGAGGCTATTAGGGACCATTTGTGGCTACTTAGGGCTCAGAGAGAGAGGAAAGACGGCAGGGAAGACCGGGGTGAGGGAGGGAGGTAAATGGGTGTAGGGAAAAGAAGGGAGGGAGAAAGAATGGAGGAGATGGGAAATGGCTGAGAGGGAGAGAGGGAGATACGAGAAGGACGGAGATGGAAAGAGACAATGATGATCAAAGGTGAAAATATCCCCATTAAATATCCAATTTCCTCCATTCAGGCCCACTCATTGTCATCACAACCATTCAGTTACATCTGTAATAGCCATAATGCCCCAGTCACTCAGCTATAGATAGACTGTACACAACACCAACTGAAATTAACAATACAGGAAGGTCATTAGGCTGTTCAAGCTTGTGGTCACAAATGTCGGTGCAGTGTTTTCACAGGAACAGCCACTGCTAAAATACTGTGACACACAGCTGATGTGTTGCTTTTTTTTTTTTGTGCAAGTTGGTTGAACTTTTCCAGCGAATTGTGTTAAAGCAGATAACAGCGGCACGGCCGTTTCGGCTAATGCTGTGTTCAAGGCAGGCTTTTGAAACCGTAAGTTACAGCTTCAAGTCACAACTACGACTTGGTAGCGTTCCAGGTAACCCGTAGCTCGTGTTTTTACTGTCCTGTTGTCTGTGAAAGTTCCCTATAACGGCCACTCGTAACTTCCGACCCGTGAACTCGTACCAGATCGAACTGGTATGACTTCACAGGAAGGAAAAACACAAAGTACGAGTTTCCTTGAACGCACCATGAGTTAGCAGCCCCCGCCCTTGTCAGGCATCAATTGGTCCTCGTGCTACGTCACCACATTCACGCGCATCCCTTGGCTGCACACACAGCCCTTCATGCCGTTCTCTCCCCTCATTGGATAACACTTGTATCCCACAAGGAAAATTTTCTCCTCGGGTTACAGCAGAGCAGAGTGACGGAGAGACTCGTGTTTAGGCTGAAATACTTCATGTAAGTGATTGCTGACGGAAAATAGGACTATTTAGGACTTATATTAACAAAAACATTCCACTGATATCTGCTTTAAGATCCCTCTCTGCCCCGAACTGCACCTTTCAAATTTTCCTGATCTTAAAGGCTTTCTTGCTGGTGAAGGAGATTTTCAAGATACGGCTTAATATTTTGTTCCGTGCTAGCGTTTCATCACATGGCTCTGCAACTTGACATGCCGAGGTGAGCCTAGAAAAACACCCACACTAATAAAAGGTTTTGAAACCGTACTCTGGGAAAGTCCCAGTTGTCTTAAAGACATGTCTGTGACATGCTTTGGTCAAAATACCACAAGGATCAAACATCACAGCTCTTTTCATCTTCTCAAAACAGCCCTGTTCAGAACGGCTGGTTTCAGTGTCTGTCCCTTTAAATGCAAATGAACCACTGCTTGCCCCGCCCCTTCTACCGGTACCAGGTAGGGGTGGGATTATGCAAATTTGAATCCTAGTTCAGCACTGGAAGACAACTGAGGGAACAGCTCATAAAATCACATGGATTTTTAACCTAAGGAGCCTGAAAATTACAGATTTTTTTGTCAATTCTCATATACCCAAATATATGTTAAAGAGCCTTCAAAAAGTTTCCATAATACGTCCCCTTTAAAGGAGTCTCCATTAGTTTTGGGCATGGAGGAGCAACCAGAACGCAATGATTAGTGAGATGTAGAGATCTGATGCTATAAAGTTGAAGGACATCTCTAATAGTGGACAGACATCTACCAAATGTCAAATGTAAAAACATCAAGATGGGTGGGAGTTAAATAAATAAATAAAATAATGTTTGTGGTTACCCACCAGAAAAAGTGTTTCAGTCATTCCAAATAAGCGCGCTGGAAGAGGGGGTGAAAAGGTAAGCTTCCATCCACATGGAGTGGAGACAGCAAAAATGAAAAATAATAAATCTCAACATATTGTTGCAAAGACGAAGTGAATAAATAAACATGTACATGAAGCACATAAATGCTCAATGACTGACACAAACATCGGATCTGTGTGAAGTGAGACTGTAACACTGGATAAATCATAAATGAGTACATCAAACAAATATTTGATGATACGTTTGAGAAGAGATGATTGTTTTTATGTGGATAATGATGCACATTTTCAGACAGGGTTTCCCCTTCACGGTGTTGCACCAAGGTATACACACACATAAGTGACAAGTAGGGCTGACACAACATCAGATTTTCACTTCAAGATTACTGTGGGCAAAAAATGTCACAATAATCATCAACAAAAACGTACTTAGTAATACAATCAATCCAATTCCTCTTTAACTTTATTTTTGGTGTGTTTTGTCTCTTTTTGGCAGATGTATTACACTCAAAATGTGTGTGATACATGTGTAAGGAGGTGTAGAGTCAATCTGAAAACAGCAGAGATAAGACCTGACTGGAGCATTCACTTTCCCTATTCATGCAACTCATGCAGTTCTCTGCTGTGGCAAACATCAGAGTGCTGTAGGTGAAGGTGGGAACAGTCTGTGGTGCTCCCCCCTTTGGCAGATACCTTCACTTTTCCTTTCCCCTCAGGCTTTAATTCTTTCATTTTGACAGGACAGCTGGAGACAGAGGGGGAATGACACGCGGCAAAGGGCTGCCAGGCCGGGTGGACTCGAACCCGGGGTCACTGCAGGCAAAGACTATAGCCTCCGTTTGTGGGGCGCCTGCTAGCGGGGGCATCCAACTCCCCCTCCTGGCCCACATTATGGAACCCGAAAAACTCCCACACAGGCCAGTTAACTCTTTCAGGGCCGGGATAGAGTGTCTCAGACACCTCCAACATGTTTGCAGTGGTAACCATGGGAGCTACTAGTGTTGTAGTCAAGACCACCTAACCCGAGACCAAGACAAGGCTGAGACCAGAGTATACCGAGACCAAGACAAGACCAAGACTTTGAGGGGCCGAGACCAAGACAAGACCAAGACCATGGAGGGGCGAGACCAAGTCCAAGACCGAGACCAAACAGAAGAATTATGGTCTATTTGTCATATTGAAAAATAAATGTATTTCAAACTGTTGGTAAAGCCAACCAGCCTGCAGAAGTAGCTACTTAACCCTTTTTACATGGTGCTTTCAAAAGCAGCAATGATGCTGTTACAACCAATGTATAAAGAACAACACTTGAAAGGTGATTCACAAAAAATACTGTAGCCTACATGATTTTTTTGTTGTTGTCATTTTTCCCAAAATGATTCAAGTCCCCCTCTCTCTCTCTCTCTCTCTCTCTCTCTCTCTCTCTCTCTGTTCTTACACACATGACTTTTGATTGAAACGGTCAGGATCGTCTGGGCCGACCGTCATAAATATTGAACATGTTTAATATTTACAATAGCATATAAAAGCCATAAAATATTCGGCTGATTTTTTGTTCTTGGTCGGAAGGAGGAAAATTGGGCCAAAATCAGACAGCTTATTGTGTGTGTAGCTACAGCTTAAATTAACTCACCTGCTGGAACGAAAACATAGATAAATGTGGGCTGAATAAGAAAATTGAATGATTGATGACTTTGACGGTGTCTCTGCCACAGCTGGTACCTTCCTTTCTCCCTCTTGTTCTCCTCTCTGACACGTAGGTGGCAGCATAAACACTTTCAAAATAAAATACCGTATTGTTACATTTTAATTCGGGAAGTTCTTGCGGTTTAAAAAAAAAAAATCACAGCAGCTGTGGTCTCGGCTGGTCTTGACAAAAAATCCTGAGACCAGCTCGACCGAGACGAGACCAAGACCTTGAAAACGCGGTCTTGAGACCAAGACCATTCTCGAGTACTACAACACTAGGAGCTACTACTACTACTGTGTCCTGGTGTAGGTCTCATTCAGAAAACATTAGTAAATCTGTGTAGATTTTCACATAAAAGTCCATGCTACTTAAAGCCTACTTTGGATTCATGAACGGAGCGGGAATCTCAGATTTGATCGTAACACGACGTGTGTAAGATCATGAATGCCCACCCATTGTAAACTGACAGCGTGTCCCCGGTGATCAGAAATTAGCATACAGTAGATCCTCACCCATGAATAACCATATAAGGAGACCATGACCACCATATAAGGAGTATAGGCGCAAATAAGGAAAGAGGGAGAGAGAGGAAAAAAGAGAGATTGGGGATCGAAGTTTTTTGTGGTGAAGTGGAGTCCAGAAAAAATATTTAATTCTCTTCTGTTAGTAGTGGTGTGACTGGGACAGGTAAATCAAAGGCCTGGAGGGAGGTAGCAGAATATAATGTCCTCGGTTTAAAGAACCGTTGAAGAAGTAAAGCAAAAATAGTTTGATTTGAAATATGAAAAAACTAAATGAAAAAACACATAAACACTCATAAGAACTCCAGCAGCCACAGGAGGAGCAGGCTCTTCACAGCCTCAGCTGTCTGCTGCAGAGGAGCACGGCTGCATCAACACATCAAGTTGTACGGGCAGGTTATATTGTTACAGATGAACCATCCGTCTCTCACAGCTCCATCCAAACCGGTGCCAGCTGCGTTATTGCTCAGGATGAAGTGTGCGTCCAGCAAGCCTGTAGCAACAAGTTTTTCCGGTTGATATCATATATCAGGTTATTGTCATCATTAGATAGAGCCTTGATGCGTACGTGCGTGTCCAATGCCTAAAACCTGCCCCTCTACAAATATTTCTAAACATCTGTCATGTTTAAATTACGTGTTTCAAATGCATCAGTGTATTGTGAACATAACAGAGAGCAATACGAATTAAAATTAACTAATTTGTCTGTGTCTGTCTACTAATTTCCAACAGTGACAAGCAGTTCATGTGTATTCCTACATTTAGACAAGCACTACACGCAGTCAGCAGCAGGTGTAGATAGTGTGAGTAGTTACGAAAAGATCAGCGCTACTAAAATATTGATGAATGCGGAAATCTACATAAATTTCTGACTGCACAGTTAAAGCAGAAGTAAGTGATCCGGTGGTTTTGGCTAACTTCCTGTCAGCAGATGGAGTTAGCAGTCCCCGCCCTCGTCCCTACGTCACCACATTCACGTGCATCCCTTGGCTGCACACACAGAGAGGACCGCCCCTTTATGCTGTTCTCTCTCCTCATTGGATAAAGGTTGTAGGATATAAGGAAAGTTTTCTCCTCGGCTTACAGCAGAGCAGAGTGACTGACAGACCCGTGTTTCAGACCAAACACTCTATATATATAAGTGATTGCTGTCGGAAGATAGAACTATTTAAGACTTATATTAACGCAAACATTCCACTTACTTCTGCTTTAACACACGAATTCGTGCTGCTCACGTTTAATGAATGAAACCCAGGGTGTTCAAGTGGTACAGGATCATTTAGACAACATTATCAGGCACATTTTTAACACAATATTAAAATGATATTTTTTAATACCAGGATTCTCGTCGATACTGGTATATTGCGACAGCCCTAGTGACAAGTTAGTTCAAAGAACCAAGAAGTTCAAAGCCTGATTCCTGTCTCTCTCTTCCACTCAGACGGTCAGTCAGTGGGGGAAGTGGGTGTGAACGTCATGGTTGTTGCTTTTTGGAGAGTTACAGAAATCGTTGAATGTGTTTCTAAACCTGTTTATCAAAATACTAATGCCATGTAGGCTACTGGCCCATGGCACTTTACACACAACACTGTTTTCTATATCAATTCACACACTGATGATACACTGTGGGCAATTTAGGGGGGTCAGTTGTCTGAGGAGCCTGGAATTGAACCACAGACCCTCTGATTTCTGGATGAGCTGCTCTTCCTGAGCCGCAGCCTCTGATCGAATGCTTTGCAACAGCAGTTTTGGTTCACTAGTACACAGACTGCCCCAGAGGTAAGAAGGGATTTACAGTTGTCTAGACATGACACAATGAGCTTAAGTATTCAATATTCCTCTGCTGAAAAAAAAAGGCAGGAATGACTCAACTGGTGGTTGGTTATGGCACTCACAGCCTTTGCACCTTTTCTGTTCACTGTTCACACCACCAAATGACCAAATGAATTGGTTTTAGACCAGTCTGGTCACTAACATCAGAGGAAGACAATTGGAGCTGAAAGCAGAGTAAGACAGGACATTAAAGGTCCAGTGTGTAAAATGGGGGAACACTCATTTGCTTGCTCGCACTCACCCCTCCCATCGGCAAAGTGACGGTGGCCTCCAAGGACAAAAAAACTTGTTTACCACGACTGGGATGACTGGAAATATTTCAGGAGCGATGAGGTGAAGATCTAAACCATTTACGATATGTCTGCTGTTTCCTCCTCCTTCTTCTTTCCTCCTCCTTTCCTTTGCTTTATTTATGAACTCGAAAGGTGCTCTTTGGTTGGCTGGATTTTCCATTCAGGCTGCCGTACAAACATGGCGGCGCAAGATGGCGACGCTCTCTAAAAGCAAGACCCTTGCTACATGTATATAAAAAGGATAATTATAAGGCTACGAAAACCAAACAAATTTTATTTTATAGCGATTATACACTTCAACAAATATATTCATTTGCCACTAAACCTTGCCAAACATTACACACTGGACCTTTAAGCTGTGAACTACACGGTGATTGATGTAGGACATGGTAACAGTGAATCATGCTCGCTCACTAATTCTCACACAAAAAAAAAAAACTTCTGGTTAGCTCAAGAGGGAAAATGTTGCGTGCCATGTTCACAATAACATTTTAAAAAGCACAGTTCTGTCTTGATGTGCAGAAGAAGGTTGCAGCCACAACCATCTGGGATCAGTGGGAGAGATCAGCAACTCCGGGCTGCTTCTGCACCACAGTTCAAATGGCACTGATCTGGTCTGACCAAGCAAACTAATGTAGTACTGTACTGTACACGCTCCAGGGTTCAAGTAACTTGAAGCCCAGTGTTAATGTACTCAGATCACGTAGAGGAAATTTAAACTTAACGGATTATTTACACAAGACAGCCCCTTATGGCTGCTGCATACAGCTACCCATCCATCATCTCATTATTGCCTTATAACGACTACAATGTGCTGTAATACAGAGGACTGCTGCAGTGTCTATAAACTCCAAATCAGTCACACCCAACACTTGTCACTTTCATAGGTCCCTGTCCAGATTCTACACGTTGGGTTCATCTGTTTTGCACTGCCATTGGCCCAGCAAGTCAGGTTTTATATATCTGGCTGCCACGGCGTTTTAGCAGATGGAAAGAGAGGATGGAGGCAGTGTTAGCCAGCTAGCGACACCCTGTAAGTACCCTAATGTGTCATGTGGAACAACTGAGATGGATCAAGATGGCAGTGTGTTAATGAAAGCTGTGCTGTGGAGATGATGAGCAACCGCTGGCCCACAGGCAAAATCCAGTTTCTGGCCTCATTTGGAATAATAAGCCCCAGCACCTGGACAAGTTGTAACTACAACACAGGTCCCACTGACGTCTGACGTACTTAAATGTAATATCACAGGGCAGACAGACAGACAGACAGACAGACAGACAGACAGACAGACAGACAGACAGACAGACAGACAGACAGACAGACAGACAGACAGACAGACAGACAGACAGGCAGACAGGCAGGCAGGCAGGCAGGCAGACAGACAGACAGACAGACAGACAGACAGACAGACAGACAGGCAGGCAGACAGGCAGGCAGGCAGGCAGGCAGGCAGGCAGACAGACAGACAGACAGACAGACAGACAGACAGACAGGCAGACAGGCAGGCAGGCAGACAGGCAGACAGGCAGACAGGCAGGCAGGCAGGCAGACAGGCAGGCAGACAGACAGACAGGCAGGCAGACAGACAGACAGACAGACAGGCAGACAGGCAGGCAGGCAGGCAGGCAGGCAGGCAGGCAGGCAGGCAGGCAGGCAGACAGACAGACAGACAGATAGACAGACAGACCTTACGTAAGGCTCCTTTCTACTATGGAGGGAAATCCCTTCCTCAGCTCCTGCGCCTGCTTTTCTTCTCTTTGTCCCTTTGTCGTGTTTTTGTTCTCAGCTTGAAGCTGGGATGGCACTGACAAAGTGCTGCAGTGCTGGGATACGCTCAGTTCTTTCCTCACCTCTAATAAGTATGAGAGCCTTCCAGAAAGATCATTGGCAAACTATATAGAGATATAGCTGAATTAAGAGGTCATTCAACAAACTATATTAAAGGGATAGTTCACCCAAAATTCAAATTTCACTCATTATCTACTCACCCTCATGTCGACTAAGAGCTGTGAGAATTTTCAGAGTCCTCCGTGCCTTCTCTGAGTTACGGGGGGGTCCACACAGCAGTATTTGTCCATATAATGGTTGTGAATGGATACCAACTTTCTTCGTCCAAAAAGACACACCAAAAAACATCCAAATACCTCCATGCTGCTCGTCTGTAATGTCCCTCTTGTATTGAAGCCCCGACATGAACTCAGAGAAGGAACGGAGGACTCTGAAAATTCTCACAGCTCTTAGTTGACATGAGGGTGAGTAGATAATGAGTGAAATTTGAATTTTGGGTGAACTATCCCTTTAAGGCGAAATGGGAAAAACGTGAAAAATAAAGTTAAAAAAAACAAACAAGTATGAGAGCCTGATGGTGCCACATGTTGAGAAGGTTTTTTTTCTCTCCCCCCTGAGATGAAGATGTTTCAAGGTAGACAGCATGATTTCACCTATTAACTAAATGGACTGTGTTTGTGTTCGGACCATTGACTTAAAAGATGAAGCCGTTTCCAGAGGTTTCATTTTACACTGAAATAACCATACTGTACTGTACTGTACTGTATGCTGCTGAAACATTTTCATTGCCACAACTTTACGCTACTTTGGATAAAATCCATTAAACAAATGGTATTTCTTTCTGTACTGCTGCTCCCATCATGGTTTGTTGAAAACCAGTGGGTTTTGACGCTCGTCATCATACCTACATCTTTGCGCGAGGTGACTCGTAGCAGAATAATAATAACTCAGCGATGCAAACATAGTTGTAGTTCCCATTTTTGTGACGTTCTTATTAATAGCAGTAATAAAGCATATCATTCTGCCTGTGCTCCCTCTGTATTTGTCCTTCACTGCCTCATCCCTCTGTCCCTCTGTCCCTGCCAGGAGCACCATGGATCCATTTCACATCTCCTTGTGAATTAACTACAGTGATTAATATTCCTAGGAAACATTTCTTTATGTAAACGTGGCATTTAAATGTCAGAAACACCGACTAATCAGTTTGGTATTTCAACAGATCTTCCCTCTCTGCCTGTGTCTGTCCACCCCTCTGTCTCTATCTATTTCTGCCAAGGCTCTTTTGTTTTCTGTCAGCTGGATTCTGCTGCCTCCGCCTGGAAACAACATTAAAAAACAAAAGTCTGACTGGAGTGTGTTTTTGTAAATGTAAATCCTGGTACTGTCATTGAGTTTCTTTGTTTCTTTCTTTATTTTTCTGTCTTTTGTTTTTCCTGCTGCAATGAGTTGCTTTTGATCGACACTGGTCAAGTCAAATAAAAACAAAACAGGACTAAAATGCAGTACAGAGAAAAGTGAATATCTGTAACACTTTACTTGACACCTATCTCTATAACACATTATAACCATATTTATAATGAGTTATAATGCAGTTATAGCCCTGTATAACTATATTTATAAACACTCATTAATGATCATAATGCTTTATAACAATAGGCATAACACACTGTATAAAGCATTTTATCATGACTTATAAGGTCAGGTATTATAATAGGTTATAATTGTTAGTAACTCACTGACAACATCGATAATGCATTATTAATAAAGTTATAATGTGTTAGAATTGGCTTAAAAACGTGTATAACTATCATTATAAACACTCATTAATTATCATAAGGCTTTATAACAAGAAGCATAAGACATCTTAGAGCATTTTATAATTCTCTATAATGTGTTATGTGATTTATGAGTGTTTATAATGACAGTTATACATGTTTATAAGCCAATTGAAACACATTATAACTATATTTATAATGCACAATAAATGTGGGTATTGTCAGTGAGTTACTAACAATTACAACCTATTATAATACCTGACCTTATAAGTCAAGATAAAATGCTTTATAGTGTGTTATGCTTATTGTTATAAAGCATTATGATCATTTATGAGCATTTATAACTATAGTCATACAGTGTTATAACTGCATTATACCTCATTATAAGTATGGTTATAATGTGTTATAGAGATAGGCGTCAAGTAAAGTGTTACCCAAAAAACTATTTTATATGGGTTTAAAAGTGAGGTAAATAATCATAACTGAGGCAACTAGTGAGATGATCTGAGGGGTCTGGATGTAGAATATAAACTGAGGAAACTGGAGGTTGTTGCTACACCACACAGAGATATACTGCATAACACAAAACCTAAAATCAATTCTCTGTTTGACTGGTGATCGGTGGAGGGAGACCAAGACAGGACAGATACGGTTTCTCTGCTTGGAACCAAAGAGGAGTCTGAAGCACCTGCAGGTCAGACAGGGAGGGCTCACACTCCCACAGAGGGAGTTGCAGTAATACGTGTGGTAATAAAATCATGTAAATACAAAGAAAATGTATTGCTATCATCATCATGAAGACAAACTGCTGGTGAAGCGATTGGTTGTAAGATAACTAGGTGAAGTAGGCATGTCACGATTATTGTCAGAGAAATAATTGTGGTGTTACGATTCTTTTTGCATTAATTAATTTCACAACACTATGAATATGTAAAATCAAATATAGTCAAAATATAATTACATTTATTTACACAAAATATTTCAAGTACAGGTATCTATTAATATGAGACAAATTATGAATCCACCAGGGGAAGTGTTTGAAATATTTAAGTTATTAATTGTCATCTAGTTTATTCTAATCATTTTCATCATTTTTTAATTACAAATTTAAATTCCTACCAATTGCACTGTGCATTTACCTTTATTTTGGCACACATCTGCCAATATGGTTCCGACATAATCTTTTTTTGGAAAGTGACGGTATGTAGGAATCATGATGATTAATTAAGTGTGCCAATACTGCGATTAATTGTCAAAACAAGTAATCGTGACATCTCTGAGAAGTTAGATGTGAGGAGAATTAGTAAAGGAAATTGTCACAATCATAATAAAAACTTCTGCAATTCAGCTGAAGGAAACTTTTGGCCATCCAGAATTCAATATCCTCACCACTGAGTATCACTCAGTTTCAATAAGAGCTACAGCTGCATATCATCATTATAGCAGTGGCAAGGAATATTGAATTTCCCTAAGACACAACTCAGTAGAAGACTATAACACACCAGTGGTAGGTGACAAAGGATGAGCATAAAGGCAAACATATAGGTACTGTAGATGTATATGTATAGTATATATATATATATATAGACTGTTCTGCTGGTATGGTAAAGGGAGAAAGGATCATTCATCCAATCAAATTATCTGCATCTTGTCAAAGAAGATCTGAGCATAACCTCAAACTGCGAAGCACAATTAATGACATGTCCCCATTTCAAAACACAGACAGAGGGAGGGGGGGTTATTTATAGCAGTGGCATCTGAATGGTGCACTCACAATAGTACACCCACATGCATTCACGTCTACACAAATCCAAATACACACGGCGAAGCAGGCACACAAAACAAAGCCAGACAACATGCGTATAGAGAGAGATGTGCACACACACACACACATAGAGCTGGAGGACATTCTCTCTCTGCAGACTATCAATCAGATAGTGTGTGTATGGCACTGTGCGTATGTGTGTGTGTGTGTGCTGATACTGAGCTGAATGTGTCATTAGTAATAATTGCGTGCTGCACTAGAAGCTCTTTAGAGTTATTTAGCATGATTGACCAACTGATTAAGATTAATATCACACACATCATCCAAAGATATGCACCTGTCTTCTTCCCACTGCTGCGTTTCCACCTCTTCCCCTCCTTTCTTCCTCTTCTTTTGTTTCTCATGTCCGCCCCGCCTGCTCACCCTCTTTCTGATGCTCTGTTTCTGCCTTGTTAATCAAACTATGTAGCAGCAAATTTAATGTCTTTGAGGGTAAGCTTGTCTATCTGCCTGTCTGCCTTTGAAATTTTCCTCTATCTGTCTTTTAGATTGTCTTCTTCTTCTTCTTTTTTTTTTTTGATCCGGTCTGACCAAAGAATCGCTGACATTATCAGAGGGAAGCAGAAAAAGTGGAATGCTCAGCTTTGTCTCAATATGTTTTATTTGCTCAGCCGCTTTGATCTAAACTGGACCGACGCTGGCAGAGGCACATAAGAGATGAGAAGACAACAGAGAGCAACAAAACAGGTGGAGGCTATTGTCCGGGCGGGGGTTCTTTAGATTTCATATTTCTAGTGCATGAATCAAAAGCTCCTGATAAGATTTTTCAGCTGTTGGGGCTAAAATCCTGTTATGCCCCGTGGCCGCATTTGTAGTAAAGCCACGATGATTTCAAACAGATATTACAAGTTATGCAATTTGTGCAAACGGATTTGTTCTTTTGCTCTCCCTCTCCTGGCTCAGACTCCCTGTGCTTGTTGCCTTTTCCCTCTTCCTTTATCTTTCAGCTCTCCCAGCGGCATTCCCCCTCTCTCCCCTCACTCTTTCCTTTATCACAAACCTCTCCCTTCTATCTCACCTTGCTCTTGTCATTCATTTTCACTCCCTTCTTTCATTTTAGCCTTTTCTCCATCCCTCCTCCTCCTCCTCTTCCTCCTCTATTGCAATCAGCCTTTCTCTCTCTCTCTCCCTTTTGCCTCCACTTCCATTATCTTTCCTTCCTCGTCTCTCCTCCTCTCACCCCGCACCTCCGTCATTCCCTCCCTCACTTAATCGGTTTCTGTGTTACTATGAAACACACACACACACACACACACACACACACACACACACACGTACACACAATCATCCCTCCTCAGTCAGTCTGTAAATGAATTATCAGCCCACCAATGGTTTTCTGTTCGTACACTCTTATATCTTAATGGCCGATCTATGCAGGCAGTGCTTTTATGTGAATGTAAAATGTGTGTGTGTGTGTGTTAAAGAGTGAAAGAGAGAGAGCCAGAGTGTGTGTCCTGGTTAGAAAGAGGGGGGTTCAACTGCTGCATGATAAATAGTTAGTATTAGGAGGCACCTCTATTGTACCCAGGGGCTGTTGGCCTGCATGCACACATCAGTGTGTGAGCGCTCGTGTCTATGGGCGGGGCGTGTGTTCATTTACGTGTGCGCAAGGTAATGGTACTGCGTGTGATGTGTGTTTAGTTTAGTTAGTTTTTTTAAAGTCTCACTGTGTGTTTGTGTGTGTGTAGTGGGATATGTAGAGTGGAAATGACACCAGACAAACCCACAGATGGACGCCCAGCGGGCTAAGAAACATTAAGACAGCACAAAACACATTAACACACATTAATACACACACACACACACACACACACACACACACACACACACACACACACACACCGAATGGTAAGTTGATATTGGCCTCTCCCTCTC
Source organism: Trachurus japonicus (assembly GCF_045865225.1). Taxonomy (NCBI): domain Eukaryota; kingdom Metazoa; phylum Chordata; class Actinopteri; order Carangiformes; family Carangidae; genus Trachurus; species Trachurus japonicus. Next base: position 23,854,515 of record NC_140930.1, read on the forward strand.
TCTGAACAACCACATGGGAACCAAATGAAATCAACCACATCATTAGTGGTTGTGGTGTGTGCATCTGTGTATAGGCTACACATGTACGAGAGCAGATGCAACAGTGTGTGCGTTGCATAATTTGAGCTCTATGGTAAAAAAAAAAAGAGGATTTTGTCTCTATAAATGATATAAAACAGGGAAAGATGTGATCCTTTTTGTCAGGGGTGCAGATCCGATGTCAGGATTGGGGGGGACACGAAAGTGATTTTTATTTTTTTTGCCCGTATGCAGCTCATAACATGCCACCCTAAATAACAACTTGGTAGAGGCTCACCATATCATTCAAAAAGTACTGCAGGGAATCATTTATTGTGCTTACCTTTCTTGTTTATTTGTCCTAAACAGTCAACAGCATGTAGGGTATCACTAGTAAATTATAATTTTAAGGGTCTCGGACATATAATATCTACTCACGTTCTTATCTTTCGCCTCCCTCCGACCTTCCCAGATCCCCAATTCTTCTCACCATCTTCCTTTTCTCCCAGTGTATGGGACTACTTTATGCATGATTAATTGATATGGATGAATATCAAAATATGAAGCCCTAAGATTGAGGGGGTTGTTTTTTTTAAGGCCTGCTGATGTCATCAGCGTCTGTGTAAGAAACTACCCATTCATTTGCATTGTAGTGGAGACTGTCTGAAAATAAATTTGTTCAATTTTGAATAATTTGGGGTATTTTTATTGGGGGGGACAATTCATGTCCCCCCCGGGATCTGCACCCATGCTTTTTGTTGGTTCATTGTATCTGAGAACAGCAGCAGCATGAAAACAGCCAGGTAGACTTTCTTTCTGAACACAAGCTGCTTCCCCAAATGTTTCAGCTCTCTGAGTAAGTCCGGAGACAATAGCATCAGTGCGCTTTATTGTGTCTGGGTCGCGGGCCAACATTAAATTAACTTTGTGTCCTGAGCTGAATGGGAGACATGAAAAGAACCCGTGGTGTCCCAGCTGACAATGAACTGGCGGCCAACTTTGTCACCTTATTTAAATGAGCTTCATTGTGCTCGCAGCGCTCATAGCTTCAATGGATGCTGGCCACTTTATTTCCTCCTGCTCACTGTTATGAAGCAGAAAATGTGGCCATATTTCCATAATATTACTCCGGGTGCTATCACCGAGGCCACATTGCCGATCGCCTATTCACTGTGAGCGCAGCAACATCCAGCCAGCACTTGCTCCCAGTGCATGTGGACATGAAGGCGCGTCTGTGTGTTTACTGTACAAAAACGCCCACAAGCAGATTGCATTTAAGCCAATTATGACGCTGTCAATTTGAAAGCCTCCGCAGCGTTTCCATCAGCATCAGCAGCTACCTGCTTCTACACACCAAACACACAGCGTTGTCCAATTATAAAGCCAAACATGTTGCAGTTCAGGGCAAAGCAGAACCAGCCTTACAGTATCTTGACCTCCTGGGTCAGCTGTAGCTCACTCCTTATGTCTTATAATCTTACTTGTAATTTGTTTTAATAGATGTTTGCCATAGATTTACAGATATGGATTTATGTGTTAGACCACGTAGGGCTGCAAGCTAAAATTGTGAATTAAATAGTGAAATATCACTGTTTCCAGAGCCAAAGCTGACTTCGTTCTGTTGGTGCTTCTGTGTCTTATCAACAGCCTTCAACAAACACATATTCAATTGTAATTCATTTCCAAAGACATGGAGAAAGACAATTTAAAAGAGCTAATTTATGCCATTTTCACAAATAAATTAGGCTACTTAAATTGTAGATAAAAATTAATTATCAAAATTGTTGGCAACTGCTTTTCTCTCAATTGAAAATGGAGAATAAATCAATTAATGTCTTAAAGGGTATGTGCACATTGGCCAAGTTGCTACCTAGCATACTGTTTGTGTGGCCCTCCAAATGCTCTTACTGTAATGTGATTTATCTGGCGCTTCAATCCATCAAGTACGTGCATGAGTGTGTGTGCATGCGCGTAAATGTGTGTGTGTACGCCTGTGTTTGCGTGCGCGTACAGCATCTGTGCCCAAAGCCAACTGGCCACTGCAACTACTTTACTGTAAAATGCTACTTTAAAATATTGCAAAAACTAAAATCCCAGCTTCAGCATAGCTTGCCAGCGTCGGAACAAAAGCTCTTATCAAGTCTCTACCGCCTTTTTTTCTCCCTCGACATGGAGAAAAAACAGCATGTGTTTGTGTTTCTTCGTGTTTGCTTTTCATTAGGTTAATGGCATGAGTAGTGAGCACATCAGATCAGTTTAAATGGTGGAAATGGTGTGGTGATCAACTTTACAGGTAATATTACAATCTTTGCTTTTTGAATACGTTCAGAAAACTCTTTGTTGTTACACTTGCTGTCTTTGCTATCATCTATGCCTGCTAACTGTCCTTTATTAATGATCATAATGAAATTTAATCACTTGTGTAATGTGTAATATCACTCAGTATCGTTCAATAGGGTAGAACGTTTATGAAATGAAAATGTCATTAACACTAAACAGCAACATGGAACATAGATCTGAGACTTATAATACACTCAGAGGAAATATTGTAAGTTCTTCCCATTGGTCTGTTTGTTGGGCCCATTATTTCCCTTTCTATCTAATAAAAATTAAACTATTACAACCAATAAACAACAGCTTGCAGCCATGGCAAATGCATTACAATGAGTGGCAATGAAAATTGAGGGGCAATCTATAGTAGCCTGATAGCCACAACCGTCAGTAAAAGTGCAATATTATAAAGAGTTTGAACTTGCTTTGTGTGAAAGGTGCAAATAAATTGTGACTTCTTGCTGTATAAATAAAACTGACTTGATTTGACAAATCACATATAAGATACACAAATCAGTTTGAGTGCACTAAGAAAGTTTTGTGCAGCTGGTTGTCAGCCACACACTGTGATGGGCTGTGCTCATAAGTGAATTTTATCTTGTTGGGCTGTAAACTGTGGATCAAATATTGTTACAGCGACAGATAAACTCTACTGTGCAATGCTGAAATGGTTCCCAAATCACTAAAAGATGAAGATAACTGCACAGCTGCTATGGCAAAGTTACCTTAGTATCGATATTTAACTTTAAGATGCAGTATGGAGCTCTTCTTTTGTGCCTGGAAAGTTTCAAAGATGCAATTAATTTTCAAAAATTTGGGAGCTAAAGATTAATGCTGTTAATCCTGTAGAGCTGTTTGAGCTTTTCTCCACTGACAATATGCCAGTAAAAAAGCAAAAGAAACAACACACTATAAAATCTCTGTCTTCCCAACAAGCCTTGTGTGACTAGGAATTACATTCTGCTTTAACATGTAAGTTCCCTCTTGTTGATTACAATGACATCAAATGTGACATCATTAGCTACTACGATCACTTTGCTGCTGATGACACCCAGGTAACAGCAGCACACCTCCTTCAGACAGTCATGTAGCAGGAAGACTAAAAGAATTGTTCTGGATTATTTTGATGTGTAAATGATCCCAGCACCAAGATGTCCTGAAGGTGCCCCAGAGCTGGACTGTTCAAAATGGATTAAACCTATTAGCTGTGTTGATCTTCATTTTACTTCCTCTAATGGAGTGTAAACAGCTGTTTGCAGAGACGAATCAATGCACAATTAAACAAATAGCCTACACAAATGTACAAAATTGACTTTTTTCATTGCTCTGTCAGTAAATGAGCTAAGCTAACAAGCTAAACATATTGCTAAATCACTGTTAGCAAAAACGTTTGAAGGCTGGCTAGCAAGTTAGTAGCTCCTACTAAAACAGAGGTGGGGAATTATTTTTCCAGGGTGCCACACCAAGATCATTGCTGACACATGTTTGTCAGCCAACAGCAGGGTTGCAAGATTTGGGCTACTTTTTTTTTTTTTTTTAAATGATGTCTGCAGGTTGGGCTTAAAGGGGAACTATGCAAGTCCCGTCGCTTTTCCGCTGTTTTGCTAGCACTCATCTCGTCCATGTGCATTTGGTTACAACAAAGCCGGCAAAAAATCAATACATAGAGCGGTAGATAACGTTATATAACATATATGATGTTACAACGTGTGTATTTGTGTAGTCTTAACCGTCATAAACAAAATATTGCCGGTTATGGAGCGTGTTTGTGTCACGGTGGGCAGAGACAAGAGCTGGGACACCGGGGCGGCGTCCCAGCTCTGCAAGGTTGGTTTTCATCCATTTTACCATATGTCTGCTGTTTCCTCCTCCTTCTTTCCTTCCACCTTCTTCTTCGTTGGTTTATTCATGAACGCGAAACTCACGAAATGTTCGGGCTGCCGTATCAACATGGCGGCGCAAGATGGCGACATTCTCTAAAACAAGACCCTTATAGCAGCGTTTCCACTAGAAAAAAATGGCACCGGACAACGTGACCGGCAGGTTTTCAATTTACCGGACATATGTTTGAAATTCCGGTCAAATATTATCTGAATTTATTGAGCTTAAAATGATAAATGATATGCAGGACTCAGTGTTTCCCACAGGTTTATTGCAAGGACACTGTGGCGGGGGTCCGACTGTCCGACGGTGGGAGGGGGTCGCGATCGTAAGGTCCGGGGGTCGAGGGGTGGTGGTGGACTGTATGAGTTTAGTTTTTACTGGGCACTACTAGTACTGTCATGCATGCACGCTGCTCTGTGTGTGGCGACGGCAGAGAAGGAGCGCTATGCGGAGATGACTGAACGGAACGATGTTGCGCTGGTCGAAAAATCTATTCATGGCGGACGTAATTTACGGTGGCACAGTGGTTAGCACTGTTGCCTCACAGCAAGGAGGTCCTGGGTTCGAATCCCGGGCCGCCCAGGGCCTTTCTGTGTGGAGTTTGCATGTTCTCCCCGTGTCTGCGTGGGTTTCCTCCGGGTGCTCCGGTTTCCCCCACCACTAAAAACATGTCGGCTAGGTTAATCCTCCAGTCAGTGCCCCTGACCAAAGGCACTGGCTCATAATCTGGAGTTGGTCCCCGGGCGCTGCACCGCGGCTGCCCACTGCTCCTCAGGGATGGGTTAAATGCAGAGAAAGAATTTCACTGTACTAGCTGTATATGTGACTAATAAAGTACCTTTACCTTTACCTTTACCTTAATGCCGCCGTCAATTGACCACATAAATTCTAAAATAAATATTGCACAAGCCTGCGCTCATAGCCTACATAAAGAACAACCTTTTTTCAGATATGTTTAATAAAACACATCTTCGACTGGCTCATTTCATAATAACGCGGCGTGCTGGCAACTTGAAATAAAAAAAAAGTCTGCTGCTTTGCAATAAAAACTCTACAAACAAACTGAAAAAAAAAACCCTTGACAAGTTCTCTTTTTTTCTTTTACTTTTTACGCATTTTTGCGTGTGTGAAATGTGCTGCAGCTGTTTTAAAATTAAATGTGTGCAGTGTCTCCGCGCAGCTTGAAATGCGCATCAGTCGTGTGACTTTGCTCTCCCCCAGGCGACTTCACTGTGCTGTTTTGATGTGATTCTGCAGAGTGAAGCCTCTCTCCACTCAGGGTAGATGTCGCTGAAATCTCTGATTTCGTTTTTGTTTCTTTGTTTGTTTTAATAAAATTCAAATTGTGCTCGGACTCAGAGGGAATATTTTCACCGGACATTTGGACCGGCGGGGTTAGAAAATTCCGGACTTTGGCAGATTTTACCGGTCAAAGTCCGGTAATTACCGGACAACGGAAACCCTGCCTTATAGATAATTAAAGGAATAATTATAAGGTTACAAACCAAACAAATTTGATTTTATAGCGATTATACACTTATACAAATATATTCATGGGTAGTATATTCAAATTTTGCCCATAAACCTTGCCAGTTATTACACACTGGACCTTAAAGACCCCCTCCCATGAAAATCGTGTTTTTCATGCTTTTCACATGTTCCTGTGGCATTTTTCTTGTGTTAGAGCACATATCAGCAGAAAAGGAAGTGCAAAATTGCATTTCTGAGTTTTTCTGCCTTCAAATTGCTGTGAACCAATGCCAGTTTCAGGGAGACTGGAGCTGACGTGTCACAGCTCCAGGGGAGGGCACTAGTGCTACAAGCTCCCGCCCCGCTCTGCATCTGGCTCAGAGGTGAAAGGCTTGACAGCTCGGTGTAGCTGTCAAGGTATAACAGGTATAGCTCACCTGGTAGAGCAGCTTGCACCGTGAGCAAGGACTATGTTCCAGTCTGGGATTGAATCCCTGTATGGAGTTTTACGCTAAACGCGCTGAATCTGTAATTGTACAATGTCCAGCTGTCAGCGAGCGGGGGGTGGGGTGCGAGGAGGTGGCTGGGCGGGTGCAGAGCAGCGCAGTCTCCGCCCACCCTCCAGAGGTGCATTGCTAATGAGCTGGTTTTAAAATGACCAAAAAGGGTCGCGGGAGGGGGACTTTAAAGCAGACCTATTGCATAGCATACAGTTGATATGATTAATGCTTATGAATAAAGATTTATATTTTGAATCACAAATGTTTAGACCCAAATCCTGTAAAACTGACTCCGGGCCAGACACACTAATAATATGTCAATGCTGTGAGACGTCACTGCAGCACATAACCAACCAGAGCATCACACAGTAATACATTATATAGCCTGCATACGTATTTAGTAAGTCTATGAATAAAATATTGTGCATTTCTGAGCTGAAGTATCATATTTTTAAGTTCTGATAAAATACTGTAAATTACATAAGGCCTTTTTAGGACCTATAGGTCTAATGTAATGTGTTACTTAATGGGTTTTATGGACATATTTTGAGTTCTGGTTTTGGGCTGGTTTTGAGTTGCTGTTTGGCTGCTTTTGCCTCACAGATCTGGCAACCCTGGCCCACAGCTAAATTTTACAACTAAGATGAAATGAAAATATCCACTGGCACAACCCTCTCTGAACATGTATCAGATGTCTGAAGCTCAGCAGGTGACCGGTGAACATCGCGTGACAGGACGCACACTCATGCTACACGGGCATTTTCAAAATAAAAGCTAATTTTGATCATTTCATTTGATTTAAAAAATAAGTGACATCAGTGTCTGGTTTGTCTTTGATCTCGTGGGCCTGACAGAACAATACCACGCTGGGCTGGGTCTGTACTAAAGACTAAACTTCTTCAACCAAGTATTTCACAGAGACACCAGCTCTTTCTAGTCAGTTTGTCAGTATCAAAAAACCCACACCCACAGCTCTGCACCGCCACCAACAGTTTCTTTGTTTAACTGAACTGCAGGATGAGTTTGTCCCGTGGTTTGAACGTACAGGTGGCTGCAGCCATGATGCGATGCCCTGCCCACCACTAGGACCTGGGGAGCCAGTGACCTGACAGGAACACTTACTCACACACACAGATGCACATTAGTCAAGTGGCATCTCACCTATCCTGCTGTGTCCTCTTGACTGCTGAAAACCACACACACTCGCACACACAGTCTCCATTAGCCCGCTGTTTGCCCTGTCACTGACCCTACATCTGAAACCACACTCAGGGACACAGACACACAAAAAAGTGCCCACACGCACACACAAACACAAGATGACACACATTAATACACACTAACCCCGCGTCCCAGTACAAAGAAACACTTGCATAAAACTTACTGAATTAGTGCACAGGCACGCACACACCTCCAGATGATTTATTATTCACAGCCACTTTGAGGGTCACCATCTGCATTTTTAATTATAATAATAATAAAAGGGTCTAAAATAACGTGTTTGTAAAAACACAAACCAGTAATTTTGCCTCTGTCATTATTCAAGGAGACAGCAGTGATGACACACAAGAACAATGCCAGTCTGACATTACAAAAAGACAATTTGAACCGTCAATTATTAAACATGCAATAAAAAAGTTTGACATAAAGTAAGTTTGGTAACTATACTGTTGTGTGAACTAACCTTCAATGAAACCGGATCAAACAGGACTCCAGTCGGTGGATAAGCATTGTTTGGAAGTCGGCAGAGACCTGTCATGTTTCATAAGTTCTGGGCTTCTTTGGCTGAGCTATGATAACATTTCTGTCTCTGTTCTTATGGGAAACAAAGTAAGTAAGTGTGTGTCAGGCCATTGTGCTTCTGCTGCAGCATCTGTTGACACTCTGAGCCATTAGATTAAAAGCTAAAGCAGCTACATTTCTTCACAGAGGTTCCTGTGATTAGAGAGGGCTACTGCAGAGGAAGTTCAAAGGAACGGTTTGACATTTTGGAAAATATGCCTATTCACTTTCTTGTCGAGAGTTATGTGAGAAGATTAAACCGACTCTTATATCTGTCTGTTCCACAGGCGGCTGCAGCCATCATCTGGGGCTGAGTGCACAACTCTTTCTTGGATTGGTAAAAAAAAAATAAAACAGAAACTTGTTTTTACACTTGTCAGTGTTCCTGATGTATTAATAAGTGAGTTTTAGAGATGCTGCTGGGTGAATACTTTCATGCACATAGTGGCTTTTGTGGGCAGGTACCAAAACCTCATCTACGCTGTTTATTGTAACCATGACAACGATAAAGGACTGAAACCTAACCAGCTTGTTTTCGCGTATTAAAACCAAACCTTAGACAAATATTTCGAGTAGGTTCATTACCTTTAATTGTTGGTGCAAACTGTTTTTAGATCAGCGGGGCAGAGATGCGAGCTGCATGGTATTGCCACGTTTCCCTCATCAAACTAAATACACAATCCAACAACTCTACAACATTATCCGGCCAAGATTTCATTGGTCGATTGGTTGCAGGAAAAAAAACAAAACATTTGGAGCCATGTCTTGTCAAAATTAAGTCAAAATCAATATGACTGAACTGTACATGAAAGGCTACAGGGCTTTTAATTTGAAGGGCCAGATACAGGAAGTGGTGACACTCACTCGCTGTCAGTTTTTTTGTTGTTGTTGTTACACGTAGTGTTGCACCGATACCATTTTTTGGCCCCCGATACCGATTCCGATTCCCCGGCTGTGCAGTATCGGCCGATACCGATACCGTACCGATACCACACAGTTTGGAAAAAAAAAAAATATAAGAGCTTCTAATACTATAATCCAGTAGAACCTTTATTGCCTACCTGGTAAAAATGTTTAAGTAACACGTTATTTAACCTTTAAATAATGTTGAGGGTCCATTGTAACCCATTTTTACATTTAGGAACAGTAAAAACACCCCGAACATTTTTCCTCTGACTTGACCAACACAATAGATTTGATACATGAAATGGTCTTTTCTGCCACTACACTATGATGATTACTGTATATAAATCACAGTAGCATAAACTGATTGGTTGAACGCAGCCTGATGTTAACATTAATAAACTCAGTAACCAATCGCACAGGCAACTCCATGTTGTCTATGTGTGATGTTCAGGGACAGGTCAGGACAGTCTGAAGACAGACAGCTCTGAGGGTGAAGTCCTAATGAGATGAGATGAGAGACACCTGTGACAGCGACCGGTGTAGCTTCGTCTTGACCACATGTCAGATGATCAGCTGCAGCAGAGGAAACTCCGCTGCTCTCAGCTGCACCGCAACGAGCGTTTTTTTTTGTTTTTTTTTATTAAGCTCCGGTAGCGACCGGAGCCGACATAACGTAGCGGGATCTCTATTTAAATGTGTGCGCAGCGCACTGAGCAGCGCACTGAGCACACAAGGGAGAGACGACAACACTGTTACCTGTTGTATACTGGCCTCAGCCTGTACCATCACTAACACACAGACCAGTGTGTAACGAGTCAAAAAGCCGCCGTCACTGCAGCCTGAACGCAGCTCAAACCGACCCGGTGCCTCAGCACGGCGACCAAGCTTTGATAAACACACTGGACCCGCGTCGGTTTGGCAGCTCAGTGTCGGCGGCTTTTTGACTCGTTACACACTGTGGTCTCTGCATTTTAGCGATGGTACAGCCTGAGGCCAGTATACAACAGGTAACAGTGTTGTTGTCTCTTTTCACCTCCTCTCTCCCCTGTGTGCTCAGTGCGCTGCTCAGTGCGCTGCGCACACATTTAAATAGAGATCCCGCTACTTTATGTCGGCTTTGCTTGTTTACATTTCACAAAAAACTCCTAGAAAAGGATTGATCAACTGCAATTAATTTAAATGTTTACATCCTTACTTGGCTTGGCATGCACTGAGCACATGTGATCACACAGCAGTGAGTGTCGGGCGAGAGAAGACACAAGGCGCTGCGTTCATATCAGTAAATGGCATCGGTGCGTCATTTGTTTTACTCGTCGATACCGATGCCAGCATTTTAGTGCCGTATCGGGCCCCCTACCGATACTAGTATCGGTATCGGTGCAACACTAGTTACACGGCACGGCAGGTCCCTACTTTTTTTCATTTTTTTTCAGACGAACTTGTTTGGAGACTCCGGCGTGAAAGCACGTGTCCCTGCTGTTTTCGGGTTATTAGCGATTAGCGGGTGCTGTCGTCGATTAGTCGACTAATCGCTATAAATGACGACCACTGGTCGACCAAGAAAATCTTTGGTCGGGGGCAGCCCTAAATAATAATGTAACATTATTTAACATTACAACATATGAAGCAAACACTTGGAACTATTTGCGCTTTTGAAATCACTCCGCCCAGCAGCCGTGTCTGGGATGTAGTTCCAGCTGCATTTGCCTCAAAAACAACTCTCGTAACGTTCCATGATTATCTCAAAACGTGGTGAATGTGCAGGTCACAACTTGTCCACAAGTTGTTGGATTGTGTATTTGATGAGTTTGATGAGGGAAGGCCAGAAATACCATATGCCCCTGTAGCAGCTCATATCTCTGCCCCGCTGATCTAAAAACAGCTTGCACCAACAATTAAAGGTAACGAACCTACTGCTATAGGGATTATGGCAACGGGCTAATTTGCGAAAATGTTGAACTATTCCTTTAACCAGTGTTGTCACATAATTGTCACTATAACATTGAAAACACCCCGCCCTGATGATGCATTTAATTGTTTGTCAAGTCAGTAAAAATAAAACCAGATTGTGATGGATCCACAGAAGCCAGACCTTGAAAACCATCAGGTTTTCACATTTCAGCAGATAATCTTCGCACTTTTTGTGCATGTCAAAACAAGTGGCTACTACACAACATCTCGTGTTGTTGTCCGCCCATCAACACATCCCCCACCCCTCCCTGTCTCCCTATCACCTTCTTATTCCCCTCAGCCACACCATAATGTGTCCTTCCCTCCTTTCTCAACATCCATCCATGTGACCCACCTTTCGACAGCTCTGCTCAAACATTACTCCTTCTCTCTCCATCCCTCTCTCTCGAATCCTTCCTTCCCCTCCTCCTTTCACCTTTCTGTCTTTACCCATCCCTCGCTCCCCTTCACACAACCTTGTCTTTGCTGTGCTGCTGCGGCTTTATTTCACCGTCCATCCATCCTCAAAACTTTGCATTTCTTCCTTGGACTTTGTCTGGTGCACATCTACTGTATTTGTCTTCTTCCTTTGTATCCCTCTATCCCCCTGACTCCCTGCTAGCCATCTGTAGGGCCCTATGATTTCTGCGATCATGGAATTGCGGAATCAGCCAATTGAAACGGAACAGATTTTTAACGTGGAATATCGCGGAATTTCACATAATTTGACTGAAATGCTGTTTTCGTGTAAAAGAGGAACGTATGTCCGGGGAAAACTGCACGGAGGGAAGCAAATCTGGGTGGCACAACCTCGCCCCGCCCCCCTAGTTTAAAGTTCATAAGAATTGATATTTTGTTGGTACTTGAAGTACTTATAGTGCAGTGTTGTGTTGCATTGTGCAGTATTTGTTCTTAAGGTATGGAGGAAAAGTGTTGTTTGTTTGGTACCTCAATTAATTTTAAGTCATTTCTATTTAATTTGTGTACCGTAAATTCCGGACTATTAAGCGCACCTGAATATAAGCCGCACCAGCTAAATTTTAAAAGAAAATAGATTTTGTATTATATAGGCCGCACCTGAATATAAGCCGCAGGTTTTTCATGTTGTAACATGAGACACAGAAAGACAGTACACGGAAGATGTGTGGAACTATACAAGTCTGCTCGCTTTTCCGCTGTTTTGGTTACGCTCCTAGCCATGTGCATTTGTTGACAACGAAGCCGGCGAAAAATCAATAAATGGAGCGGTGGATAACGTTACATAACATACGATGTTATGCGTGTGTGTTTGTGTAGTACCGTCATGAACAAGAGATTATGGGTTATGGAGCGCGTTTGTGTTGCGGTGTGCAGACGAGAGCTGGGACACGGGGCAGCGACCAGGCGCTGCAGTGATTTGGTTGGTTTTCAGCCGTGAGACGCCAGGTGAAGACAGAGAGCCTCCGTTCTCACTCGTAACAAGTCATGTAGCGAGTTAAACCATCACAATTACTCCGGAGGCACCAACACGGCATCAACACAGCACCAACAGACAGTAACATGCCTGGTTAGAAAATAAAACTCTGCACCAAAACGCAAAACCAGTGTCTTCTTCGGCACATAATCTTTCTGTCTCACTAGCGCTTCCTGCTAGAGCGCCTCCCGGAGGCCGTTGGCCAGTAAAAATCTATAAATTAGCCGCATCGTTGTACAGGCCGCAGGGTTCAAAGCTTGAGAAAAAAGTAGCGGCTTATAGTCCGGAAATTACGGTACATTTTAACATTAAAGACAAACTATTTTTGGTTGTAAAATAAATAATAATAAAATAAAATAAGTAATAAAATAAATAAATAAAATAAGTAAAAGGTAAAAAACTGAATTCCAAAAAAATCAAAACGTAAAAAATGAATTTCCAAAAATGAAACCAGATTTTTTAGTGCCCTACATCTATCTCTTCCCGCCTCCTCCTCACTTGTCCTTCACTGCCTCCCTCCCTGCTCCAGTCCCATATTAACACCAACAGGCACTCAGGTTTCCACAGCAACACACACACAATCACACGTGGACAGACTGCACCTTCACCTTAACACACACACTCTCACGTATGCACACACACAAACGCATGCAGGTAGGTATTGTAATCAACCCCACACATGCAGACTCACACACACACACACGCAAACACCTCTGGCTCTGGTTCCTCTTGTTCATGTGTCTCTCATACACATCAACTCTGACACACACTCACGCATACACACCCTCTCAGATGTAATCACCGTGAGTGCTGAGAGTGCAGTGCAGAGGTGTGAGACTTCTAAATGCTACTGCCTGCCATCAATCATAAAATCCTTTCTGGGGATTGGACAGCTGACACTGTCTGTATTACGCATCGTCTCCCTTTATTTCAATCAATCATGTCCTCCGCACCGCAAAAAGGCCTCCAGATTGCGATATGATATTGGCTTGCTTTCATCAGACTCTGTGAATGATTATGTGGGATCCAGAGGAGAGACTCACTTTGTGTTAATATTTGTTCAGGTTATGTGTTTCTGTGCGCTTTTATTTGCAATTTTCAAATTTGCTGCCTCAGTGAGGGCAGCTTAATAACTACTGCAAACAGGCAGACGTGTCACGCTACGATATGGATTCAACTAGTATGGCATGGGTTTTAAATGTCACACGGCAAAGAGCGGCTGCTTCTGTAGGCGATGTCACCGATAGGGCGATTATAAAACAGACAGCCACACACACACAGCGGGGACACGGTGTGGTTTTTAAGATTTCGGATGTGCAATTACCTGCAGACTGCACAGCAACAGTTGTTGCCAGAGGCAGGAACATAAGCAACCACTTCCATCCCCTCTAAAGGAAATGTTGCCGCAAGTGTGGGGGAAAGTTTAAGAAAGCTGCAACATCTAGCAAAGGTTAAAAAGAAAATCCACTATGCTGAGTCACTGACTATAGGCACTGGTAAAAAAAAAAAATGCTGAGAGGGGAATATATCCTGTATGTATAGGGATGAATTACAATATTTAAATTTAAAGCTGTACCGGGAGCTGTTCTTGTGACTCTGACAGGTTGGAGGGCTGAAAATCAGAGCACAGCTGGTGATATGGACGACGTGAACACTGAGTCTCAGCTCAGGCAGCTTACAGCTAAAAACAGTGTTGTATCCTTAGGGGCATATTGGCTTCAGTGAAGATGATACCAAAGAAAGTATCAAATACAAGCACTGCAGCGACGTGTTCCACAATTTCTAAAACACATGCTTCCCTAAAAACTGCTTAGTAATAGTCAAACCACTGTCACCAAACCTCCCGTCTTGCAAAACCAAACACACACCTCAAAACAGTTTTATAATCTGTGGTTGAAATCAAACTGTTCTCAGATCACTCCCAAGCCAGTCAAAATAAAAAACACCAAGAATGCAAAAATGCAGCACACACACCATTTCACTCAGACTTCAACCTTCAAGCAATGTTGGTTTCATCACTTCATTAGTAAATAGCGTGAACGGGTTTTTCGTTTTTCTAAGCGATCACACCTGTGCTGTAGTTGTGTTTGACTTCTACATTCTTTGTTTAACATTATGCATCACAGTGCACAATGTGTTATAGCAGATGAAAGTGTGTTTAGAGTTTTACAAAAAGCTGATATGAGATCTGCAGCTTGTGTTGAACTGCTGAAAACTGTGGTTTTGCCAGAAGAGTGATTGATTCAAAAAATTGATTGGTATATTCAAATATCATATACAGTAGTGGGATATATAAATAATCCGTGTATCATTCGTTCATTCGTTTTTCAAAATAAAACCAAAAATAAGAAAACGAAAAAACAACTCTTTTTCTCAGTATTCGTTTCCAAAACTAAAATGAAAAACGGATAACGACTCGTTTTTTCAGTTTTCGATTTTATGCTCAAATGAATAATGGAAAAAAAACGGATAACGAGCGTTTCTCGTTTCATGTTTCATGCAATTTTGATCTGAAGTGCAATGAGCCGGAAATGACCGTGATCCGGAAGTGACAGTCTCTGCCTTTACTGCTAGAGCCATGGATGTATTATATTGGCTAGAGCCCGCAAAGTAAAGGATAATGTATAGTTCGGAACCTGAAGGGGTTTATTTCTCCATAACAACCGACCAACTATACATTATCCTGCTTATTACACGGTTTACGAGTGAAATTAATTTGAAACATATGTTGATCAAAATACATGTCAGCCCGAGTCAAAACGTAACCTGTACTGACGTAATTGACTTTCATGGAGACCACTGACACCTGTGTGATAGAGTGGCTCACAGAGGTAGACAGGTAGTTTGTGATGTATGGACTTTTGCTGAAGCAGGATCGAGTCCGGCTCCACGCGAATATGTGAAGATTATTTTTTCTTCACTTTATTTTTTTTCATGTGGCTGGTACGTAGTGCTCACTCACAGCAGCATATTCGCGATAAATAAACCCCGACAGGTTGTATGGAATTTTGATAATCAATCAGTGGATCGATTGATTGATACAGTGTTACAATGTGTGTAGTGGTATCTGTCATAAACAAGAGATTTACTGTTTACGGGGTGCGTTTGTGTCGCGGACTCGCGGTGCCACCGGGACGAGAGGAGAGCTGACACCGGGTCAGAGCTTTTCATACAGTCTATGGATCAGAGGCTCTGATCAGCAGGTTTGGTTTCCAGCCACGACGTGGAAGCAGCCTCCACTCTGCTTGTAACAAGTTAAGTCATTTCATCACACATCTAAAATCACAATTAGTCCGAAGCTGTTTAATGACGGTAAAAGGTAAATATCCTGCATAGTTTCTCTTTTCCTAGCTGCGCTGATCAGAGCAGCGTCCCTAGCAGCGGTCTGTTATACTTGACGACGGTCGCAGCGATGGACCAATCAGAGAGCAGCATCTGGCCGGTGTTATGGCCCAACTGGTTTCTGATTTAACTGGTTACCGTACGGAACAGCTGCAGCTGTTTTGCGCTTCCGTCACAACACAACATATTACAGTAACAGCGAGTTTCAAGCCACAGTTCACATCTACTGCAGCGAATATGCTGCTGTGAGTGAGCACTACGTACCAGCCACATGAAAAAAAAAAATAAAGTGAAGAAAAAATAATCGTCACATATTCGCGTGGAGCCGGACTCGATCCCGCTTCAGCAAAAGTCCATACATCACAAACTACCTGTCTACCTCTGTGAGCCACTCTATCACACAGGTGTCAGTGGTCTCCATGAAAGTCAATTACGTCAGTACAGGTTACGTTTTGACTCGGGCTGACATGTATTTTGATCAACATATGTTTCAAATTAATTTCACTCGTAAACCGTGTAATAAGCAGGATAATGTATAGTTGGTCGGTTGTTATGGAGAAATAAACCCCTTCAGGTTCCGAACTATACATTATCCTTTACTTTGCGGGCTCTAGCCAATATAATACATCCATGGCTCTAGCAGTAAAGGCAGAGACTGTCACTTCCGGATCACGGTCATTTCCGGCTCATTGCACTTCAGATCAAAATTGCATGAAACATGAAACGAGAAACGCTCGTTATCCGTTTTTTTTCCATTATTCATTTGAGCATAAAATCGAAAACTGAAAAAACGAGTCGTTATCCGTTTTTCATTTTAGTTTTGGAAACGAATACTGAGAAAAAGAGTTGTTTTTTCGTTTTCTTATTTTTGGTTTTATTTTGAAAAACGAATGAACGAATGATACACGGATTATAAATCTATAGGACGCCCTGACTCACACATATTCAATATATATACGTAGTATAGTCATATATTCAATCTGTGGTATTTTTACCCTAGCTGCCATCAATGTGTCCAGTTTTAGTACAGATATCATACAGGTGGCCACTGGAGCACAGTGCTGCTCTGCACACACACGCACACACACATACGCTGCCACCACGTCTCCTACATCCAAAAACATACTGTGCTTCTATTTTGGTGCTACGTGACCACGGTTAGGCTGATATGCTGATACGGAGCCGAGCTGAAAGCTGAGACTGCATCCATATCTCACTTTAGCTGCTGTATTCAAAAATACAAGAGATTGCCGGATCTGATTACGGTGTCTGTGTGTGTTTGTGTTGTGTATGCATGAGAATGAGAGAGGGAGAGGGGCTGGCGGTTGGTATGTGTGTGTCTATGTGAGAGAGGGAGATAAGAATGGAGCCAAACCGGAGGGCAGGTGTGTAAGGTAATAAGACAAAATCAATTCATGAGGAGAGGAGAGGATGAGGTGGAGGAGGAGAGGAGAGGATGAGGTGGAGGAGGAGAGGATGAGGAGGAGGAGGAGAGGAGAGGAGAGGATGAGGTGGAGGAGGAAGAGGAGGAGGAGGAGAGGATGAGGTGGAGGAGGAGGAGGAGGAGGAGAGGAGAGGATGAGGTGGAGGAGGAGAGGAGGAGGAGGAGGAGGAGAGGAGAGGAGAGGAGAGGATGAGGTGGAGGAGGAGGAGGAGAGGAGAGGATGAGGTGGAGGAGGAGGAGGAGAGGATGAGGTGGAGGAGGAGAGGAGAGGAGAGGATGAGGTGGAGGAGGAGAGGAGAGAAGAGCAGGAGAGGATGAGGTGGAGGAGGAGAGGAGAGCAGGAGAGGAGAGGATGAGGTGGAGAGGAGAGGAGAGGAGAGGAGAGGAGAGGAGAGGAGAGGAGAGGAGAGGAGAGGAGAGGAGAGGAGAGGAGAGGAGGGCATGGAAGAGGGAGAGAGTGGAGGGAAAAGGATTACAGGTGAAGATGAAAGTGTAACGTGGAGCTCTTTCTGCTCTCACATCAACCAATATTTTCCCCAGCCCTTAAAGGGATTCAAAACTGAAACAAAACCTCAGTGCTGCCTTCAGGGACCATGTAAGGAGAAGAGGACTCTCCAGATTCATTTTTGCAAGACTTCAGAGCCAAAAACAGGAAGGCTGCATCTTTATGTCAATGTGTACAGGCCTGGAAGTAGTGCATGGCATTACATTCATTAGTGTGCATGTGTGTGTTTAAGAGAGAGAGGGACAAGAAAACAAATACCCAATATATTTATAGATCAAAAATAATGACAGCTTTTGGAGACACATAAGGAGACCTTGGCAGGCAGCAGAGAAAATATGACCCATCAAGAAGAAAACTCCCCTGTCAAAACACACTTTCGTGCTGTTAGTTTTCATACTCAGAGGCTTACATAGTTTGCGGTTTTTTGGTTGTCTGTCCGTCAAGACTCAAGACTTCAGGAACTGCTGATATTTAATATGATTATATAGACTGCTTCCGTCTGTATGATAAACTAAGCTAATGAACAAAACTAATCACCTGCTGCGTCTTGATGTATTCACAGCACATCTGAGAGCAGTATCCTAAAGCTCTCAGGTAAGGAGGAAAATAATAAGTGTTATCCCGGTGGTGTTGAATCGTTCCTGTTTAAGCGAGCAAATTATTTACTTGTATTGCTTGAAACACGACCTATTACACTGAACAGAGGAGGGACGGAGCAGACAATGGAGGAGAATGGTTTAAATGGAGAGGATGATGACCAGGCTGTGGGTGAAGGGCACACAGGGGGAAATTGGATTCTTATCCTTCATAAAAGTGTGAAGGAAAAACTGTGGAGAGTAAAAGAAAATTGCTGTTTTTGCTGAAAAAAAAGCTTTCTGTATGTAACAATGAAAAGCCCACATGTCTCTCTGTGGATATTCCTGTAACCACCACCATGTGCAAGCCATTCCCTGTGCCGGCAGACCAAATGTGTTGGACGCAAACAGTCTTTGCATTTATAATTCATTCTATAGTCCCACTTGAGGGTCTTTTTGGCCTCATTATGACAAGTTTGTTTGTAAAAACTTGAGCAGACTGTGAGCCAGATGTTCTGAGGCTTGAGCAGCAGTTTTTGACGTACTCTGGCCCAGAAACATGTGACATATAGATATCGAACAAGTTAGGAAGTTGGGATCACCTTTTCTGTCATTTAGGAGGGATTTTATGAAGTATATGGGAAAATGATCCAAATAAATAGGTAGTTTAAATATACCTATAGCTCTTTTTGTGCAGAATCTAACAGCTCCTTTACAAACTATAAAACTTCCTTCTCACTGCAGCTTATGAAAATAGAGGGTCCATGTCCAATTCCCTGATCTGCAGATGTTTTAGATGATCTTATCCTGCAGTTTGCTGCCTCAGTATGAGGGAAACTGCAGTGTTCAGTAGATCTGTTTCTAAATTATCTTGCCAATTATTGCAGAAGTCATGATTGTAACTTTTTGAGCTAGAATAATTATTTTCAAAGGAGTTGCAGTAAAAAAGAGCCAGTGAGCTGGGTATTTATTATTAGATTAGGAGTGGAGCTTCACTACCTTGTTGGCAAAACAAGCTCATGCTCAAAGTTGAGCCAAAAATAACTAAGACTCATACACTTGCTTGACGTGAGAAGATAATGTAGGAGATGGATATGACTTAGTGTGTGTCAAAGGTTTATTCTGAAATCTGGTTTCTCAGTGCGACACTGGGCTGAAGATTTCCTCCAGTTGCCTAAAGCAGCATAAACTCTGCTCATCAGCACTGGATGCACTCGGTGTCAAAGACATTTTGAAAGTGTTTTGATGTTTGAAACGATGAATACTTCATCAGCAGAGGAAGAGACAGATCTGCACCACCACGGACCCTCAACTCTAGTGCCCACAATTAGACTTCAAGGAGTTAAATGGGGTCAAGGTTCAACATTAGATCTCTGATCCTTGTGTGAATCGAATCGAACCCTCTGAACCTGAGGAGGAGGCTGTATTGACCGAGTGGCGGTAAATCTTTAGTAGATAAATCAATAAAGGTCACACAACATATTGGGTCGTAACTTTTCCGTACCATATCATTTGGTCCTGGCCTGCTCTTACAGCTGTGTCTCTTTCTGACTGCAAAGGAAATGCTCAATATCAAATGAGAGACTTCTGAGAAGAGCCAGATGAGAGAATCATGTGAACAAAAGAAAAAGCCGGAGGCATCAGCGGGATATTTCCAGTGGCATAGCTATCTTGTCTTGGATTATTTAAGTACTATCACTGATGAAGTGTTTAACACGAGTGTCTCTGGAAAATCACTACAACGCTCTACAACAAAAGGGAAAATGAGGTGAAGCTTGTTAATCAATCAGCTCTGTTTCTCTCTTCTTTCCCCTCTATTCAGTTTTGATCCAGCTGTACCTCCTCTCTGCCATTCAGCCAATCCTTTTAAAGATATAATACCATGATTACAAGAGAAACAAATCCAAACTTACTCTCCAATTCATTACAGTGAACTACTATTACAGAATTTCCTCTCAAATTATTTATTGTACAAGTCTGTGACTCAGCGAAAGTCTTCCTCCCGTTCTATTCACAGGCTCTGTCTGGAGAGATATCAGATAATGAAGAGGACACAGCTCAATGGACGAAAAAAACAGCAAATGTGATTTTCAATAACCAGTTCCTACAGAAATATACCCATTCCATTGTAATGTTTTCTAATAAAATCTCATATTGTGACAATGTCAAACCCACGGTGTGGAGCTTGTATGATGGATATTAGGGCCAGTGGGGTCTAGAAGATAAGAAGACAGTCAATGAGGAGATTTGATGAGGAGACACAGAGCAATCAGCATGCATGTGTTGCCTATAGTCCCCATGGTAACAACTTTTAGGTCCACACATTGTGTTAGAGGGTGTAGCTGTGTGGAAGGACAAGGGGAGAGCGATGTGACGATATTAGATCATGACAGTTTCATGCCCGCCCTAGATACACGGGGATCAACCAATCATAGTGAACTATAGGGCTGGGACGATATGCTTTTCTCCCGATTCGATTCTTCTACGATTTTTTGGATGGCGATTCGATTTAAATTACGATTCTACGATATTGCCGATTCTCTTGATTTTTTGTCTGCATTTTTAACATTTATCTGCACACAAATACTGTAGGAGCCTATAAATTAACATACTCCATTATAAAGTGAACTTAAACCCTTTTCAAAACCTGGACTCTCTGTATGTAAAAAAGGCGAACAAATGCACATTGCACAATATTTTAAAAAATTCAACAAAAAAAAAATCGATTTTTGTGCTGCAGATTCCTCATTCTCCACCTGTTTGAGGAGTGAGTGATCCAGCCTGCGGGTTGAAATCAGTTTATTAAAGCTATAGTGCATAACTTCTGTCGCCCCCTAAAGGATTTCTGCGTAATTACAACGATACGGCCGGCACCTATGGCCCGGTGTAACCTGCCCCTCCCCTCCCCACCGCTACCCCTGTAGCTCTCCGGTAATGCACATCACACACAGTAACAGTAACACTCGCAACACACCACATGCTGCTGGTCACGGACCACAGTTCACGGACTATAACACTCGCGACTCGCTGCACACTGCTCGTCACAGCACACAGACTCCCCGCAGTAAGTTACACACAGCAACACGGGCTACACACCTGGTAACTTACTGCTCGTTAGGCTGACCATGTGGCTAACACCAGGCTGCT
This sequence comes from Trachurus japonicus, assembly GCF_045865225.1. Classification (NCBI taxonomy): domain Eukaryota; kingdom Metazoa; phylum Chordata; class Actinopteri; order Carangiformes; family Carangidae; genus Trachurus; species Trachurus japonicus. The sequence goes on from NC_140930.1 coordinate 23,875,822, forward strand.
AACAGGTGTTGCTTCTAGCAGCAGCAGAGCGCTCTCCTCTCTCCTCCCTTCTCGTTGTCAGGTAAAACCCAGTAAAACGCGTTGTTTCGGTCGTTTCCTGTGAGCCAGCACGGGAATGTTGCACCAGACACCAAATACTAAAAAGAAAATAGAACGGCTCGCACACCACAAGGCTCCAAAATGCAGTCCATTTATTCACAGGAGATGTCATGTCTGACGAAGAGCAGTTGTCGCTCGAAACGTTACATCTCCTGTGAATAAATGGACTGCATTTTGGAGCCTTGTGGTGTGAAAGCCGTTCTATTTTATTTTCTTTTTAATCTTTGTACGTCTTCGGCTCAGCACCTGCCCAAAGTTCTTGGCACGGATGTGCGTGTGGTTTTTTTCTTTTTTCCAGACACCAAATACAAAATGAACAAATACTGAAAAATACCATGAGGCATTAGAGGAGCCGAACGGCTTAATCAGCGTTGTATCATCTCCTCTTGTAGTGGCTTGGGTGACGGATATTTACAGACACACAGTTACGCACTATAGCTTTAACTGTTCGATCTTTTTTTTTGTCTGTGCAAGATCTTCTGCTCTTCACATGAATGATGGTTGTCTTCTATCAATGGGTCAGTTAATTCACAAAAGCACAAAAGCAAACGTAATGATTAATGGTTCATTAGTTAACGGCTCTGACCTGCAGGGCTCCAGACTGATGTTTTGTACTTGGAGCACCGTGGCCCCTGACTCAATATCTCAGGAGCGCAAGCAGTAAATTTATGGGAGCACACTGTAAATTCACTTGCAAAGCAAATAGTCACATTTCTGTTTCCTCACACACGTTGTTGGCCTGACACCTGTAATGACAGATTTCAGATTCTTTGATTCACCCTTTCCATGTTTCTCCAGTGTTAAAGGGATAATGAGGAGTTTCTCCATCGGCAGGACGAAAAATTCCGCCATCATAAAAAAGTATCATATTAATGTGGATGAATCTACGTTAACCACTTGTTAATGGCTCCATTTTCGATAAATATATAGTTTTGTCTCTATCGTTATTTTATTATTATTAGTGGTGGTGGAAATGTTGGTCGAGCCGACCAGCGTTTCCTTACTTTCGGTTTCGCGGACGCTGCCCGGTGAGTCATGAGAATAACGCCGCCGAATCGCCGTTTATGGTTGGAACTACGACGGTATGTGATCGTCTTCGAACCTCTGACTTTAATTCTTGATGAATGAAAACATGAGTCTGTCTTGCGCCGGTCAAAGAATCTCACGGTGCGCGCGGAGGCTCATAAATGTTAGTGTGAAAACGCTTCGCTCCAAAACTCCTCGTTGTCCCTTTAAAAAAAGCTAATTTACTGGTTGCACATGCACAAGTACGGTAGATGAAAAATTTACTTGCACTGTCTCCAATCTTAGGGGCAGAATGGTCTGAACGTGAGCTCATTGTTTTCAATGGATAAAGTTATTTTTAATTATTAGATTATTCTTTCAGATTAATTTTTATTTGACTTGCTACTGGAGTTAATTTTCATTTCATTTTTTTCTCTTACCTTTTAAATACACTGAAAATTTTGATTTGAGCAAAAGTGAGTGTACTTTCATTTTCATTTTGAGTTTTGCCATTCATGGGTTACATATTTCACATGGTTGCACATACAGTATAATGTACACATAGTCACCATCATAAATGAAAAGGAGCAGGATGAAGAAAAACTTCTATTACCTGCCCCTTTCTATTGTTATAATTGCATTGGCTTACTATCAACACCAATATTATACACTATTTCAAAAAATTAAAGATGATGAAACATATAATAATAACATTAAAGTCTACTGTATATGTTCATGTAGGGCATTGTGCAATCTGTCCAAAATGAATTTCTCCCAAGGGAGACATAAGGACTCATCTTACTAACTTACTCTATATTAGCAGCATTTTTGTTAAATGTCCGTTGTACTTGGCACATGTTGGCAGAACCACACAAACTGATTAAAATCCATTCAGAAAGGTTCTTTGACCTAAATGCTCCATTATAGTTTTATTTTATGGCTATGGGGAAACAGTAGGGTTGCACTGTCAGTAACTTGCAATGGTCAACAACCAATAGTTAAAATAAATGTAAAAAATTGTGATCAAATTGTGAAAATCATGATATAATAATTTGGCCATATTGCCCACCCCTAGGGAGGGCCTTGAAGGGACTACGAGGAGTTTTGGAAAGTGAAGTGTTTTCACACTACATTTCCCATGAGCCTCTGTGCGCATGGTGAAAATCTTGGACCGGTGCAAGACAGACGAAAGTGAAAACATTTGCCAAGAATGTTTTCATTGATCAAAAATGCAAGTCGAAGGTTGGAAGACCAGATCAGATACCGTCATAGTTCCGACTATAAACGATGCCAACTAGCGATCCAGCGGCGTTATTCCCATGACCCGCAGGGCAGCGTCCGCGAAACAGAAACTAGGAAATGCTGGACGAGTCGACCACTAAATATCAAAATAACTACGTATAAAGACAAAACTATATATTTATCGAAAATGGACACATTAACAAGTGTGGGTAATGTAGATTCATCCACATTAAAGGGATAGTTCACCCAAAATTCAAATTTCACTCATTATCTACTCTCCCTCATGTCAACTAAGAGCTGTGAGAATTTTCAGAGTCCTCCGTTCCTTCTCTGAGTTACGGGGGGGTCTGCGCAGCAGTATTTGTCCATATAATGGTTGTGAATGGATACCAACTTTCTTTGTCCAAAAAGACACACCAAAAAACATCCAAATACCTCCATACTGCTCGTCTGTAATGTCCCTCTTGTATTGAAGCCCCGACATGAGAAATTGTTCCGCTGGAAGAGCAGTGAACCGAGACACTGGGAGCTTCCACTACAAACAAGATTGAAATATAGACTTATTTAATTTTTTTCGGAACAATTTCTCATGTCGGGGCTTCAATACAGGACATTACAGACGAGCAGTATGGAGGTATTTGGATGTTTTTTGGTGTGTCTTTTTGGACAAAGTAAGTTGGTATCAATTCACAACCATTATATAGACAAATACTGCTGTGCGGACCCCCCCGTAACTCAGAGAAGGAACGGAGGACTCTGAAAATTCTCACAGCTCTTAGTTGACATGAGGGTGAGTAGATAATGAGTGAAATTTGAATTTTGGGTGAACTATCCCTTTAATATGAGACTCTTTTAAGCAAACTTCTCGGGGTCTCTTTAAGTCAATTTACATAACCTAAACCATACCCTTAACACCCTGACCCAGCCTAAATCACAGTGTTTCTGTGTTGCATAATGAGCGTTGGATTTATTTACTTATGGGCTTATACTGATCCTTAGCAGGTCAGCTAAAACTCCTGCTGTACAGCATATACACATTATTTGTTCACTGTCATAAAGTCAACACCCAACATATTTGGCCCTCTCTGCTGCCTGCCATCTACGGCCATTACTGATAACTTTGCGGTGTTAAACGAGCCGTTCCTCCATTTATCATCTGTTCATCCATACATCTTGGGTACCTATCCATCATCGATCCGTCCTCTCTTGTTATCATCTGCCCCTCCCCTGTTTCCCCAACTCATCTTCTCCAGTCCTCTCTCCATTTATTCATCCAAATCTCGATCCCCCCATCCCAGTATCGATCCGCACACAGACATTCATCTATTCTCTAAGAATATATTCATCCAACCATCCATTTCTTCCCTTCCTCCCTCGGCTCCTTATCCCAGTCGAAGGGCTTCTACAGCAAGACTTAACACACTCCACTACTTTCCGCTGTCCCTGCACGTGCACACACACACACACACACACACACACACACATACAAAGGCGCTCCCAACAGGATGCAGACGCAAAGACACACAGACATCGTTTTCACGGCTCTTCACAGCTCCCTGAGCAACTCAAATGGCCCGGGAGTGACTGTGCAGAGCAGCGAAAGAGAGAATAAAAGAGCGAGTGAGCCTTAGAGAAAGATTGAGAGACACAGAGAGAGAGAAAAAATTACAAGGCAACAAGGGCAACAATCATACAGACAGAGAGAAATATGGTGGAGCAGCAGCAGAAACCAAGGACAAGATAGATGATGAACAGAATAACACAAGACATGAAATAAACGTACAAGTTTCTAACCAATGTTTGACAATACGATGAACTTTATGCACAGTCTGAGATGATATTAAATCAGCAGTGTGTTTATTACTGATGGGAGGATGCTTACATTGTTAAATTAAAATTATTTCTGCACGAAAAACGGCTAAATGAAATTTTAGGTCCACTCCCACCTGAGAACAATAGAATCCACTTCTCCTGCTTTATCAGCTAAATATAAAGTGTTGATAACTTCAGACTCCTTTCTGAGCCCCCCCCCCCCCCCAACAAAACAACAACTCAACCACACATCAGTGTCACTCTGGAAGTACAGTTGTTTTCCTTCCAGATAGGAGGTGTTCATCTGACAAGAGTCATATCTCCATCTCATAATTATGTGTAATGAGGCTTGAGGCATTGCTTTGCAGCCGCTCGCCATTATAATCCAAGCGCTCCTTTGATGTTATAAGATCAAAACGACTGCGCAGGCGGAGTATCAGGATTCACAGCAACAACAACAATAGCAACAACTACATCAACAGGATATGAGTTCTCAAAGAACAATAGAGGAGCGTTTCACCTTGAGGGGTAAATAACAATAAAAACGGCAGCGAGCAACGGAAAGCGAGCGCCACAACAGTCCCAAAGTGTATTGAAATAAAAACACAAAGACAAGCGCGTGTCTGTCGGCGTCCGTCTGTCCAACCTTTCATGTCAGACCGGCCCCTGTCTGCTCGTCTGTATACCGAGGCGGCAGGTATTTGGCCAAACACCAACCTGGTGCTCATCCATCAGCGGTGGTCAAGCACAAGGTCAGAACTTCCAGCGCCGCCACTAACACGTCTTAGCGGCTCAGCAGGGCACACGGTGTGACCTTTTGCTGCGTGCCGCCGTCAACCTCACTTTTCTCTCACACGCCACAGCCGAGTGTCGACACGAAACCGGCGGTGATTTTCAAAGATGGGGGGTCAGGTCTGGGGAATATGATGCAGGAAGATTGAAAGCGGCCGCCAAGATCGCTGCGATGAAGTCTGCTGCGGTGTGACCGGCCGGCGGCTGCATCTTATTCAGAGCCTTTTCAAAGATGCAGTTTGAGATAAAAAGGTTTTGGGGGAGTAATGAAGATAACTTTAAAACTCTAGGATCAATAAAACGCTCACACAAAAACTCAAAAAGGCTCAAACATTCAAAACATTAAGTGCAATTTCTTTCATTGTCTGGTTGTTTTTCCTCAAACTCAAGAACTAGTGCTATTTATACTTGATACCCTGTCTCCTTGTGTCTCGCATCACAGATAAAATGACTGTCATTTCTGCAAAGGAGAAGCTTCATGCAACACAAATGCAGACTCGTGGTTGACCGTGGGCACTAATGACTTGTGATTTCAGGCATTCATTATTTCCACACACAATAAGAGGTGACTCACATCAGGACACACAAATCTCTTCCAGTTGACTCATCGCTACAAGAGAGATACCATTACATTAGAAAACATATGGCTGTGTGATAACAGAGGTTAAAGTGTACAAGTGTGTGTATGTAAAAACATGACGCGAGTTGTTAACTAAAACTCCCAGGGTGCATGTCCCTCATATTCATTCAGATCTTTCCACATTTACAAAGAACAATTAAAAACATTGAGCTTTAAATCAGCTGTAGCTAATTCACTTTTATTCTATAATGGCCAAAATGAAGACACATGACTCAGCAGCACTATTCCATGACAAATGAGTTTTGTCATATTTGCAACTAAAAACTGTTTTAGCTCCTCAGCCAACCAAAGGTAGTTAGACGTTGTCATTGGTCGAGCCTTTAGTTTGCTACAAGACTCCACACAAGAATCATCAGTGTCATGATACAGGGTCAAGGGAAATCACAAGTTTCATCATGATATGATATTATATCAATTTAATGGAAAATGATTTGATGTTTGCCAGTATGACAGTCTGCCACAATACGATTTCAATCACTCCCACTGATATCAAACAGTAACTACATATAATTTTACATTTTAATTCCTTAGCTGAAAATAAAAAAATGAAAAACAATAAAAACATATTTTTTTATAATAACATTTCCTTTGTAAACAAAAAAAGCCACATTCTAGTTTATTGAGCTTTGCAATTTTTACATTCTATAAAAGAAAACTGAACCATTAAGTTCCTTTAAAGCAGGATTTACTGTAAGTGTGAACCTTTCTCTGATTTAGGTTCTCAAACTAAATATTTTTACACGCCTTTGTGAGTGAAAGATGAAACTGCAGAGTGATACTCATAGCTTAAGTGGCGTTGCTCACACACACAGCACGCTACTTACATTATTCGTTGACACATCTTCTGCCAAATTCAAAATACTTCTACACTGCTCATTTATTCCTGAGAGGGCAGATAATAGTTGATTTTTTTCTGGCTGCTTGCTACGAGCATTTTGTTTGAACGTCTGCATGCTTAAGTGGAAACAGACTGGGACAGCAAGGATTTCAAAATAAAAGAACGCCAAACAAATGATAATATGTATTAATGTCAATGACTGGTTGGCCATTGAATCTTTGTATCCATGTAGATTGATGTATCATTACAGCCCTCGTCATGGGGGTGCTGGAGCCAATCCCAGCTGACATAGGGTTAGGGCAGGGTGCAACATGAACAGGTCTGGGAGATTTGGGGTGTTTTTCTGTTTATGGGCTGGGATTTGTGTGGGTATGTATATTTATATGTATATATGCATATTTTGTTTATATTCTGTGTATCTTTGTTTAACTCATTGAGTGCCATTGACGTCTATGGACGTCAATCAAAATCCAACGCTTGAGTGCCATTGACGTCCATAGACGTCAAATGCAGTTTTCTGCGGCTGGTAAATGGGGACGCTCTCGCGCACACTGTGAGTAATTTTGGGGCTTCTGGGATGTGTAGAACGAAGAAGACTGTAGATCAGAGCAAGAAGTGAAGAGGAAGGAGAAGACGAGCGCGATCGGTACAGAGATAAAAAAAAGTCGGAAAAAGTTTCTATTTCTAGAGAAAAACGACGGGCAGAGCCTGGAACAAGTGTAACGTGGAGCTGGAGGAAAGCTTAGCCACGGTGCTGTTAGCATAGCTCCAGCATGAAGTGATCAGAGGAGGCAGGAAAGGTAAACTCATCTAGATGATCAGCACCGAAATGCCGAAGCGAAAGCGGATCGCGGAGTCAGTTTCACCAGTTGCTGTCTAACCGACGTGACGACGAACCAAGAGATCAGCGCGGTGCGCGGCCGCGGCCGCGTCCAGCAGAGAGGCTGAAGACGCCACGACGTCTCCCTCCCTCCTTCAGAGACGATGCAGCAGGAGGAGAAGGAGGAGAGGGGAGGGGAGGGGGAGGGAGGCGTAGGAGAGGCTGAGGGGGTAGCAACCGCTCGTACTTGTTGTATTTTAGTTGTTGTTGTTGTTATGTTTTTTGTTTAGTCTTTTTTTTTTGGGGGGGGGGGTGAAAAGAACATGTGAAATGAAATTTTCAGAGGTCTTACATATTTTTGAATCCAAAATTAAAACGGATAAATCACTGTTTTTCTTGAGAGACTCTCTTTCACAAAAATGCATTTTTCTCAGCTTTCTAGAAAAAAAGTGGTCTTTTTGGTGCAACCAGGCTCTATTCAACTTTAGATAAATCAAGAATGGAACAAGGTACAAACAAATGGTTTTTTCCCTAGTTATATAGAGAGTCTCCTCTTTCCTTTGAGCTGTTTGGTGTTTTCAGAGTCATAGTACAAAATACTCTCTGGGTCTTGACATATTACTCAGAATGCCCCAAAACGCTGGCACCTGGCACTGACCATTTTATAAAAGGTCTGGCACTCAATGAGTTAATATGGTTGATTTGTTTGTGTTGAAGTTTGATGTCTTTTGTATGATTAAAAAAAAAAGAATAAAAACTTGAATGACAAAACATTGTCTTATAAAACTAATTAAGTATTGCATTCACATTATTCAGTGATAGCAATATTTGCTGCTAGATAACATTGTGCGCTACATTCCAGTGTTTGTTCAACACAGAATTAAAAGCGGTGGTCTCAACAGTGGATGTGATTTCACACTATGTGTGTAAGCATCACTGAGACTATAGAACAAATAATCCAACTGTGTACGGGTTCGATTTAAAGCCGCCACTAAGCTCTGGAGGAATATAGATTGAGTCAGCTTTTCCAACTCGAATAAAAAGATTTCACTTTTTACTGATTCCACTTTTCCACAGTTGCACAGACTGTTTTATGATGACAGTGTGAGTTGATACAGTATCATGGTTTTGCACCCTTTCTGAGAGCCGCTGAATGCTTTTTACAAGACTAGCAACAATCTCAACTGGGAGAAAAAAAACCCATGTTGTTTTTACAATAAAAACAACTAGGGTGGAACATTGCAGTTTATGAGGAAGCCCAAAAGAAAAAAGAAAAAGTAGAGCAGTGATTTTGCAGAGAGCCTTCTAGTGGTGAAACAGTCATGTGGGAATAGATCTAAAAAGTTCTTCAACTTTGCACCAAACAGGAACATTTATTAAGTAAATATCCTGCATCACAAGAGAATATGTGTCCTCCTTTAGGTTCTGCTTACAATTCAATCTGGCCAAGGACGTCTATAGACAAAGTTACGTGGACAGAGAACCCAATCTACCAACATCTAGTTCACAGGGCAAAAGGGAGAGACAACATTTCTTCTTTTAGATGTCATGGCTGCACAAGTTATTATGACAGAAAACCAATGAAGGCGGTATTGGGTCGGTGCCCTGTGTTGGTGTGGATTAAAATACGAAACATAACAATTTTTACAGATTGGCACTAAATTTTGACCAGACGTTTGTGATTCCAAGACGATGAATCCTTATGACGCATATCACCTCCTGGTTATAAACCTGTGAAATATTTGGACATTTGTGAGCAAACAGATTGTGATGAAATTTTACAGAGACTCAGATTCATTGCCTCCACATCTCTGGTGATTCACTGACTTTTAGCATCGTCGTTGTGACATTTCAGCGTGCTGTTGTTAGCTGAAAGCGACGCTGTGCCTCCCACAGCTACCGCCACCACTGTGGAACCTTCCCTGATTCCACAGCCTATCCACCACTTTATTTTCCCATGATCCATTGCGTCACACCACAACGGAAGTCGGTTTTCAACTTCCGTTTCACTCCGTGATAGCATTTTAGCAAGCGGGTAATTAGTAGCGTTAGCCACCGGTGTAGGCACCAAATGTGGGCTTCGGGCTGCCAAAACCGTTTTGACTAAATCTGATGTTTGTTACGTCTATAAAACAAATTATTGAACAAACATTACTATTTCTGTGTGCATGTTTTTGTAATTAGTCATGGTTATCGTAGCCGTTAGCTTTGCTGCTGCTGACAGCTAAGCTAACAGCAGCAGCAAACTAACATCAGGACGTCAGCTGTTAAAACCCTCCCGTTGTCGGACACAACATGAAACTACTCCAGTTAGCTCAGTCATGTTGGAACTAGGATATCCGCTGGAAAAAATATTTTTTTCGTGGGCCGTACATTGAGTTATTTAAGACACTGCTAACGGCTAATTAACAGCTAGCGGTTAGCCTAGCTAATCTAAAATGTTTGTTCAACAATTCGTTTTATAGACTTCATAAACATCAGAGTAGTCACAACGGTGTCGTGAAAATGTGATATATAGCTAAAACCTTGTCCGTATTGTTCTCATTAAAAGTACGTGATGATTATAAATAAAGTCATCATGGCCAATGTCTATCAACTATATAGTAACAACAGCAGTGGAATCAAGTGTCATGGCGACACCCAGCGTCATTCTCCGGAAAGTGGTGGATAAGAAACAGCTAATGTAAGGAAATCTCTGAGTGACAAAACATATTGAATAACAGATGCTAATGGAGCACAGACAGGGGGAGGGTCTGTTACTTTCAGCAGCATTAATGACTAATTGACTTAAATATGATACCGGGAGCTAAGAGGAGGAGCTGACACACCTAGACAACGCCACACTTCCATTGCTGAAGCTTCAGGGATCAATTGGTGAAGGGTCATGGGAGAGAAGCTCAGTCTCCTGATGCTTTGTGATGCACGTGGTGATTGGGCAGCAACAGCTGAGCATCCTGACTGGGAGGCTCTAGCAGCCTTTTGCTGAGTCCTTCAACATAAATAACTACACATTTTATAGACATTTTTCATTTCAAATATTGGTCATGTTCCAAATGTTAATGTATTGGCTGAGTTTGAACAGTCAAGGTTGGAGACACTTTTTAATGGACTTCTTTAGCTGATGAATTCAGTTTTCTTTCAGTATACTAATGATACACCAACCTGTGACCCCACATGATGATACACTGCTAAGTTTATCATTGAGGCGAGGTCACAGGTTAAGAGTGTTCAGGAGCTTACTCCAGACAAACCTGCAATTGATACTGTTCAGTTTGTGCAACATTTATTGCTCATCTTAAAACCCTTCTCTTGTTTAAATGTAGCATAAGTCATATGAATAAGAACATTAAAGATTCCAACCACTGTGAGGGTTGTTGAAGCTCTACCTTGCATTGCATTTTCTCTGGCTCATCAACCAGAACTATAGATTGTGGCATATAATATGCATTAATAATAATAATTTAAAAAAAACTAGTATAGCGCGTTGTGCAGCCTGCAAGGTGGAATGCTGAGTGAGTTGGCTAGTTCCAGATGAAATGCTTTTCTTCTGACCAGCTCATGCACCGTAAAAAAAAACAAAGTGTAGCATGCACACAATTTTGAAATGGGACAGTGAAAATACACTGTTAGTGTGGGTCCATTCACAGCCGTTTATCTCCTGTATCTCTGTCCAGCACAATGTGCTGCTAACTGGAGGACAGCAGAGAGTTACTGCAGATATTATACTGAGGAGTCATTTATACCTTATACAACAACACTTCAAAAATACTGAACTATCCCTTTAAAGGGACAACGAGGAGTTTCTATTTGGTTATAAAAAAGTCTCACGTTAATGTGGATGAATCTATGCTACCCACACTTGTTAATGGCTCCATTTTCGATAAATATATCGTTTTGTCTCTATTGTTATTTTGTTATTTTAATTAATGGTGGAAATGCTGGTCGAGCCGACCAGCGTTTCCTTACTTTCGGTTTCGTGGCGAGTCATGAGAATAACGCCGCCGAATCGCCGTTTATGGTCGGAACTACGACGGTATGTGAACCTCTTTGAACCTCTGACTTTAATTCTTGATGAATGAAAACATGAGTCTGTCTTGCGTCGGTCAAAGAATTTCACGGTGCGCACGGAGGCTCATAAATGTAGTGTGAAAACGCTTCGCTTTTCCAAAACTCCTTGTTGTCCCTTTAAACTAACTTGGTACATCTGCAGATAGGAAGATACAGATACAGACAGATACAGAGTCCTTTTGTGTACTTCTCCATCAACATAAACTTTGAGGCATACAGTAATTACGACAACTCTTGACAGATATCAACAGTAAGTAGAGTGTAGACCTGCCACAAGGCACACACCAGATTTCTAAGGAAAAAATTCTACTTCAGAGTAAATGATCCATATCTACACAACGACTTAATGGGTTCTTCTTTGGTCCCTGCTTCATTCCTCCATCAAGTGCCATGAAAATCGGTTCTGTAAAGACTCGTCTCCTTGGCAGAGGCTGCGGTTTAACAAAACAGCGGCTTCAAAAAGAAATCACAGTCAAAACTGTAAAAATGTGAACTCACTATGAAGAAGATTCATCAAGCTACTATTACAGTAACAAAGCAGGAATATACTTTTTCCCAGTTTTTAGTGCCCTCTGTCTCCTTACTACATTATCTACAAAAAACAGCATCTTTCAATTAATAACACTGAATCTTCCTGACAGCTAAAATCATGGCAGTACAATCCCTCTTATTCACCATGGACAACCTGGAGATAAATGCAGCTTGCACTGATCTACAAGGTCCGAGGTCTTATGTCAGACTTGCTTGGCACAATGGACCTACCTCTATAGGACCAGTAGGTGAAAAGCTTGTTTTGTGCACAGACTCTATTGAGCGCACTGAACTGCCAGTCAAGTCAGCGGCCACGGTGACGGCTGCATTCCTCCAAGCAAAGACAGACAGAGAGAGAGGAGATGGAGGCCGATAAAGAAATGAAAAAAGGCCAAAGAGACATAGAAAGAGAGAGAGGGCATACTATATAAAAAGACAGAGACCGGGGGGTAGAGAAACTGACAAATTAGAGACTGCAAAAACAGAAAGAGTGACGGAAAATCTATAGACTTGCAGCTGGGATTGTGTGTGGCCCTTGTTGAAAGCAGCGCTGTACATAAAGGATAGGAAAGCCTTTTTATCTCAGAGTTGTGGCGATGAGGAAGGAGGTCTGAAGATTATGTTTGTTGCCAGAGTGCAGGGGCTACACTCGCGTTCAACTCAAAGTACTCTCACAGTGGATTTGTTTCAAAACTGCTGAAAAACCCACAGTGTGAGGTGGACGCACACTGCAACACAACTCCAGAGTGAACATCGCTAATAAAACGAAACGGGGGAGCGGAGCGAGAGAATCTGACTGAAAGCGAGGACCTTTGTGCGAAACAGCACCATCTGAATTCACATGGACAATTTGTGCCAGTTTGTTAAGTAATCCAGCAGAAAATATTAAAACAAATGTCACCACTAAGTGTTTTCTATTTTCTTTTCAAGTTGTGGAAATTGATGTTTTGCCAATAAGACAAACACTGGTTTGCAATCAGGCAGCGCATGCAGAGTAACTATTTCCGCATTAATGTTGCAGCTCCCACACTGTAAATTATTCATTATGTCATTCAGTGGTGGAAATGTCACAGGAATGTACCAGCACACACACACACACACACACACACTGTGTCTCAGATAGTCCATGGCACATACCGTATGCATGTCCCACCTTGTTGTATGTCTTTGTCTCGTGTACTTGCGCAACAATTTTGGTTTTTGATACCACAATGATTTTTGCATCTCCACCTTTCATGCCTTCTTTAAAGGGATAGTTCTCTCAAAATTGAAATTTCACTCATTATCTACTCACCGTCATGTGGACTAAGGGCTGGGAGAAGTTTCAGAGTCCTCCGTGCCTTCTCTGAGTTACAGCGGGGCTCAATGCAGCACTGCATGTCCATATGATGGTAGCGAACGGAGCTCACTTTTCTTCGTCCAAAAAGACACACCAAAAAACATCCAAATACCTCCATACTGCTCGTCTGTAATGTCCCTCTTGTATTGAAGCCCCAACATGAGAAATTGTTCCAAAAAAAATTAAATAAGTCTATATTTTAAGCTTGTTTGTAGCGGAAGCTCCCAGTGTTGCTCTGCCGGAATCTCGCACGATTTGCGGAGCCGTGAACTGTATCAGTGCAAATCACACGAGATTTGCACTGATACAGGCAAAGCAGTGAACTGAGACACTGGGAGCTTCCGCTACAAACAAGCTTAAAATATAGACTTATTAAATTTTTTCGGAACAATTTCTCATATCATATGGACATGCAGTGCTGCACGGAGCCCCGCTGTAACTCAGAGAAGGATTCTGAAACTTCTCCCAACCCTAAGTCGACATGAGGGTGAGTAGATAATGAGTGAAATTTGAATTTTGAGTGAATTATCCCTTTAAAGGATCCATTATTCTCTCGCACCAGGAATCATCATCTCATGCTCACTGTGCACTGCAATGAATTACGAGACTATAATTCAGCTCCGTACACTTTCATTCAATTAGCTTCCACACCAACAACATAATTAACGTTTCATCAACATTAACACCCACCAACCGTCTGCACAGACTCCTCTGAACCAGCCAATGGAGCGAGGCCACCAGTTGGCGTCCCATTACCTATCACGCCATTGGATGATTTAGTCATCATCTTTGTCACAGCAGCTGGTGGGTGTGTGAACTGATATAGCAACAAGGACCACAACCATCGCCACGCTAAGTGAGTCACCAGTGGCATATGTGTGTGTGTGTGTGTGTGTGTGTGTGTGTGTGTGCGTGCGCGTGTGTGTACAAAGGTGTTGGTAAAAACAGCATCTGATGTGCTATGATCCGTTCGCTTTGCTCTGTTTTGTAGCATCCAACTTTATCATCTCTCTCACTCTCTCGCACTATGACACACACTCTACACGTTGCACATCACTGTTTAATTGAAAACAACCGGCGAATAAAGAAGATTTAGAAACTGATATTTCCAAAGGGCAAGGCTCAAAAAAACAAAAAAAATCGAGTGTTGAAATCTCTGAAGTTAATCAACACTAATAGCCACTGCAGAAAGTAGAAAACAATTATTTTAAATCGACTGGTGTCCTTGAAGGAAAACTGATTTACCAACTAATACAACACATTAAAGCTACCCAGGATTACAAACTCACTGGGGTTCAGTGATTGGACTTGGCACAAGGTGACGTCAGCTGTGAAGCAGACATATCTCCAACCTGGATTATTGATCTCTACTCAGCTATGGTGACATCAACTATCTCGCCAATTAACCCAGCTAATGAAGCAAGAGAAAAACAGCTGTTAAGAGTTACATAAGATATCAGTTCCACTACATAAGGCACGCTGGCCAGCATTGTTTCCCACTCTGCAAGGTCAACTAGTAGGTGGAAGCTCACATATGGCAAAAAACAGTTCAGACAAGGGGGTAGGGGGTAGGGCTGAAGGATATATTGTTATCATAAGATATCTAGCCTATGTCTAGATAAACATGCAAGATATTAATATCGCAAAGGCAACACTATTGACGATAGAGTTTCCCCCGTTCGGCCAGAACAGCGTGGAGTGAGAATGTGAAGCTGCAGGAGAGAAAATTATAAACAAAAAAGGACATGTTAGCTCATCGCTATGGTAACGGTAACACGTGACTGTTACTGTTACGCTCACCGTCACTGAAACGCTTGGTTGAATCACCAGTTAAATAGGCTGAGAAGCCAGCGAGCCTGGCTTTTCCACCCGGCACTACCTTTGCTGGGTGTTGTTCTCTCTCCAGCTGTCCTTTCTAAATAAATTGAAAAAAAACCAACTTGTGAGCTGGTGGCGATGATAAGTTTGGCAGGGCGCATGACGTACCCATTTCTCCGACCATACATTTCTTTATTTTTTGCGTCCATTAGTCCGACCTCCCATTTCTCCGACTTAAGTAGCCCTAACCCTTAACCTTACCCTAAACCTAACCATAACACTGTAGAATGGGTAGTCGGAGAAATGAGCCGTCGGACTTTTGGGCAGTCGGACTGATGTATGCTCCCCAGTTTGGCAGTTCTGATGAGCATTTGCATACATTGTTACAGTATTATGTTGCCTTTTGAGGGAGACTGTGAGACTGTGAGTCACAGCAGAGCTGCAGCAGACCAATCACTGACTGAGTGATTGGTCTGTTCTGTTCAATAAAACTGCACTTTCCACATCCTTTGGTATTATTATGTCACTTTATTTATTTATTGAATGCTCAGTTTTCCCTGAAGCCATAGTCATATCATATCGTATTGATATTGAGATATCTAGAATAAATATTGAGATATGAAATTCTGTCCATATGGTTCAGCCCTAGTGGGGGACAGGGGGGGACTGTCTTTTCATTTGTGGTCAAGTAAATAGCTTTTAACAATGAGGACTGTGGGCTATGTGGTTTCCTGTGAGTAACCACAGCATCACAGCCTCCTTACAATGTGGAGAATTTATTCTTTGTTATGTAAAGACAAGCATTCCGCCATCAGGCGTCCTGCATCTGAATGGTCTCGACTGTAAGCGAGCTAACTGTGCGTAGCCAAACAGTAAGACATACAGTGGGTTCAGACCTGCAGCTCAGCTAGTGGTGGTATCAGCCGGCTTAGCTATTACAACAGTTAGCAGAGCAAAACATGTTGTTGACTATGGCATAGCATTAGTTCCACCGCATTAGACACAATGACTATCACTGTGACAGCATCTCATTCACAAGCGCGCACGCACACACACACACAAACACTCCCCCTATTTCACTATGGAAACGCACATCATCCCGATTTACAGCACAATGGTGTGTTTGATGCATGTACAGCACATGTGGCAGTCTCAGTGGCATTCTACTGTAGACATGTTGACTTACACAGCCATTGTCCCTTCTCTGAAGAAAATCGCGGACAGCAACGGCCCTCGACAACCACACACTTGCACAAAAAGGGTCATTCACATTAATATCCTACGGTAAATCAGCTCGTCTTTGCGTATCTTTTGTACTAAATACAAACACACACACACGGATGCCGACACACATAGGGCTTTATGTCAGTTACAGTGCCCTGTTCAACATGACAATAGGTCTTAAGTTTGAACACGCTTACTGTACATGACTCCATGAGTTGAGAACGCACAGCACAATCACTTCTGCTCATGTGCCTACACAAATATAGTGTCACAGGTTCTATGCACACTTTCAGAATAACTCCACCCTAAAAAAAATAAAAGAGTATATTTTGAAAAGACTGACACCACTTTTCCTAAACCTCTCCCCTCTGCCTCTACTTGAGGCAGTTATTTCCTTCATTTCCCAGGGCGGCCTCCAGAGAGCCCTGCCTGGACTTATTGCTGTGCTCTGGCTGTCAGTCTCACTGATACCATGTACAGTGATAATGCACCTTAAAGGAGACATATTGTGCCCCTTTCCCACAAATTAAAATAGTTCCCAGGTTAAAGACATGTCTGTGACATGCTTTGGTCAAAATACTCCAAGGATCAAACATCACAGCTCTTTTCATCCTCTCAAAACAGCCCTGTTCAGAACGGCTGGTTTCAGTGCCTGTCCCTTTAAATGCAAATGTGACATCACTGGAAGACAACCGAGGGAACAGCTCGTAAAACCACATGGATTCCAACCTAGAGAGCCTGAAAATTACAGACTTTTTGTCAGTTCTCACATTTTGGGGAATGAAAGGCAAGACAGGCAGCCAAATAAAGAGCCTTCAAAAAGTGATATTTCCATAATATGTCCCCTTTAAGTTCTACGCATAGGCTAGCCAAGATGGAGAGCCCGGTAATGATCACACCAGTTACAGCAAGCAACCACCTTTTTACAGCTGGGGAACAGTGCAAGTCAAAATGTCTTCTGAGTCCGCTGTATTATGATTTATCAAAGCTGCACTAATTAATACTTTTATATGAATTATTTAGTCACATTAGTGAGTTTAATGTGAAAGATGTTTCTCAAAGTCTATGGGATGAAGCTGTGGAATAAGTTACCTGATGAGATCAAAGAAAGTAAAAATCTTTAAAAACATCATTCTGGAGAGATATAGACATGAAGGTATGTAGTCATGATTTATGGGACAAACTGAATTTCTAGGATTTTGTTTGGTATTTGCTGAGTATGTATGCATGTGTATATGTATATGCATGTAAATGTGTGGCATGTATGCATGTTTGTTTACGTATAGGTGCTGTATTTATATATGGTTTAAAGGTTAGGACATTTCTAAGCTACAGTAGTTAGCTTCAGCCTTAACCCTTTCAGTCAGGCTAATACATCCCTTCTTTTGGAGGGATGTTTTTTTTTGTTGTTGTTCTTTTTCTGATGTGTCAAAACAAACTCAAACTCAAGTCACAACCTCGATGGTATTTATCACCCCAATTCTACTGAGCTAATCCTGTGATCTCTCATCAGTGTTGTTTTCACCGACAGCAAAGAGGTTGGGATAAATTCACTGTGTGTTACCTACAAGCACAAGTCAGAGACCAGCGAGAGCATTTAGCAGCTGAAGAGCCCAACATTTTTCAAAAAAAGTTGGTGAAGATCAAAACTAAACTAAAAAGAGACTAAAATATTCGACTTGCATGTGCACTACAACGGATAGCATGATTCTAAATGGATGCAAATGTTGCTGCAGGCAATTGATTACTAGCATGTTTGGATATCAGCTATACAAGGCCATATGTCACTGTTGTGTTCGTAGCTTCTTCCACCTGCCCTCGGCAAAATGACTACAGCTGCTTCAAGTTTCTATTCGCTTTTTACTGTGATGGATTTCTTTCTATAACATTGTTGAACACTGAGGAAAAATGTTTCAGATGAAAAATTCTGCACTAATAAAATCCACTGTACTACAGCTCTCCTTGAAATTTATTGAAGCGACAGCAGATTACCCACATTGGGCCATTTTTCTGTAGGAAACAAAAAGGGAGCCACCAATGTAGCGTTGGCACCTCACGTAATTGTTGGTGTTTTCAGGGGGATTTTCTTTTAGTATCAAAATTTACAAGGCTAGTGAACTAGTGAAATAACATGTCTTGCTTCTCACACAACCTCTCATACATGCACGCATGCACCCACCTCCCCATCCCTTCCTCCCTCCCTGTTGTCTCGCCTGGCACCAGTTTCCATTGACACAGATGGTAATGGGAAGAAAGAGAGATACAAAGAGACAGCCACAGAGAGCGAAGGCAGCAGCTGATACCATGAGGTTTTAATCACCTCTTTTCCTCCTAGTCCCCTAATCCATACATTTTCCTCCATAAATCACACTCACCTGCTCCATACATCTATCTATCTGCCATCCATCCATACATGCCTCCTTTTTCTCCAGCGTCCCCATTTATCACTCCCTGCCTCCGTCTATCCATCAGGACTTAGTACAGTCTTAGAGCTCCTACCAGCAGCCATTCATCCAGTCAGTCCTCCTATTCCTCAATCTGTCCCTCTACCCAGATCCAACCTTGTATCATGACCTTTTACACGCTTATTAACTTCTGAAATCTGACCTCTCAATCATCAATCCTATTCCCTCCATCTATCCATCATCACTCTTTTGTGTCTATTAAATGTGTGTCTTTGCTGGTGTCCCAATGTGTTTGTTGTTTTTGTTGAATTATTACAAGATTTGAAACAAAAAAAACAAAAAAAACATTATCCTCCCATTCAGCCACTCTCTTGCAGGATCAATAACAATCTTAACACTTACCAGCTGCATGCCACAGATGAAGGCCAAGGTACATCTGCCACTACAGCACCCCATGGTGTCCTCCTCTGTCTCTCCTGTGGTCCACGTGGTGAAGAATCTCTGGGTAACTCCCAAATCTCCAGCTGGCCCTTCAAAATCCAAAAAAGCCCCCCCGAGGGCCGTCTGGCTGGCTGGCAGCCCAGGTAGAGGCGCTCGCTGCCTGGCCTCAGAGAACAGAGCACAGCCCCTGTACTCTCTGCAGCTCAGGAGGGAATGAAAGGCTACTACTTCATTCAAATGGAGGAGCTGCTGACAGGTTAAGAGCCTGAAATGTGGTCCCTTAGATTTCCAACACACAGGGGGTCAGGGATCAAAGATGGAAGGTGGGCCTTAGGGAGGATTCAAGTCCACAAATAGTCCTCGGTGTGTCCGCTGAGCTCCGTCCTGGAAGCAAACCCTCTCCTCTCCGAGCCTCTGCAACTGAAGGCAGTTTAACAGTTCAATACATCAGGTGGTGTGGTGCATTTAGATTAAATGGAAAACACTGATTTAAGCATCTGAAATACAACTACCTTGTCTAAGGACTGGGCTGATGTCTCAAACAAAGGTTACAGTGATGTAGTCCACATGTCCACTCCTCACCTGCTGGACTAGAAAGTCCGGTGGGCAATAGCCTGGATGAGTAGCATCTCTGACTCTGACACGGTCCTGTTCAGCAGCTACTTAGTTGGAAGGCTGGAGAAAACAGCAAAGAGGGATGGCCAGATCAGGAGATAGGAGATGTATTCTCCTGATTAGACAACCTCTTGTTTAATAATCCGATTAAGCGCCGCTTGGATGTATCTGAGTGAAGCAGCCTAATTTGTTTGAGGGTGGAGAAAACAAGTGAAAGTGGTCCCTGCCTCCTCACAGACACAGAGCTGCTCCTCTCCTCTCCTCTCAGGGGAAGTCACGGGCTCGCGGCAGCATCCTCTGCTCTCCATCCACACCGTCACACAAACACAACCTTTCTATCCCCAAACCTGCCGTGGAAACCCAGCCTCTTAGTTTTCTTCTTTCTTTCTTTCTTTTTTTAAATGTTCCCTTGATGTTTATCCCTGTTGGAAAATGGTGAGTCAAAGGATCGTTGCTAGGATGCTGCGATATGTCAACAGCCACTGGAAGCTGATTTCTGGTGTCTGTGCTCGGGTAGAAGTCCTCTTATCTTCTTCCTCCGGCTCGTCTTCCCAT
Organism: Trachurus japonicus; assembly: GCF_045865225.1. Classification (NCBI taxonomy): domain Eukaryota; kingdom Metazoa; phylum Chordata; class Actinopteri; order Carangiformes; family Carangidae; genus Trachurus; species Trachurus japonicus. The sequence goes on from NC_140930.1 coordinate 23,896,066, forward strand.
CAAGCTCCACTAACACACACAGCCGCCGTTTTGTCCGCCGTTACACCGCTCACTCACCGCCTCCTCCGGTGCGGTGAATAAACCTCCACAGTGTTCAAAAAAGAGGCAAAAACACAGAAAAGCATGTCCACGTTTCGAAGAGACGGGGGACGGGGTGAGACGACAGGTCGAGGTAAGTCTGTAAAATGTAACGAACAAAGGGCGGTAATGGACGGAATACAGGCTAAGTTTAGTTTGGTCGTCTCGGGCTTGTCTTCAAGGAGTGAAAATGAGAGACAATGGGAACCGGGATGGACCAACGGACCGAGAGAGAGACAGCCGAGAGGAGCGTCTCTCGCCTGCCATCTGTCAAGTCAAACACCGGGCAACAATACACTACTTCCGGTTTTGCTTTCCAGAATTAAAGCCTTTTCCCAACCCGGAAATTCTGTAAAACCACAACAGTAGTGTCGTTTACTCGTAAGAACTGAAATCAAAGCGACTCGGTAAGTGCCACAGATTTTATATTTAACTTACCTGTGTATATTTAAGGCCTTTAATGCATAATTGACGTGTGGCTGTTTGAGTGACAGGTGTCAGCAGTAACTTAGCCTCTTTTGGAAAACAATTGATGTCAATGGCTAGCTGCTAGCTAGGTGTCTTATCTGCTAATTCAATTCAATGAACATAACTGCTAACTTTTGTCGTGTGTTGAAGGCTTTTGGAGGACTTTTCATGGGCATATTTGTGTACAAAATAAAACGTAAACAGGCTGGCTGAGTTGCTAAAATCACAAGACTTGGACTAATATAGCTATGCACATTGCACACACAAGTCCTGTAACCTTTGACTTAACTTTTCCCTCTAAAACATTCCCAACAAAGACAATTAGGCCAACTGAGTTTTACCTTAGAACCGTAGCTTAGCTTAGCTCCATGGTGGATGCATTAACTAAGTAGGCTTAGTAGCCTACCCCCATTTAGTATTCGGCTATATTCTTATTCTCCTATGTTTGAGCTTGAAAACGATAGCCTAGGTTTTTACATTACTATTGTAGTTGTGACTTGAAGCTGTAACTTACGGTTTCAAAAGCCTGCCTTGAACACAGCATTAGCCGAAACGGCCGTGCCGCTGTTATCTGCTTTAAGAAAAATATCATCCACTTTATGTAATCACTTGCTATCCACAAAAAATAAATAACTGGAACGGATGGATCCGTGTTTTAATGTGCATATCACCTCTGATGCTCAGTGAGCCAGCATGTTTTGCAAACATTTTCTTCAGTTTAATGAGAAGGTGTACATAGCTCCAAGGCTTAAATTTGTCGGTCATTGTGTCTAATTCGTGAGTGGGTCCAAGTGGACATGAGAGAGAATGGAAATATTTTGACAGAAGAAGGCTGTTTGTAAGAAATTATAGGCCTTCAGTTCCTATGTGGGGATGCAACAGAAAGCCTATTTTATTCATCATTCTTATGTTTTATTCATGCAAATTTATATCAAAGCAAAAAAAAAAGACAACTTAACACCCCCATAAAGCTATTCTTGAAAAATTGTTTGGTCGAAATATAATGAAAGGTTTGACAGAGGCATGTTCGGTGCTTTTATTTTGAAGGCGCATGTGCCTGACCCCCATCCCTGTTGTGGCTGATTGTGGCTGACTTGATAAAGCTGATGTTCCGCTCGGCAGGGGAGCGGCTGGGCTCCTTTCACTCCCTGAAACGCACAAACAGAGACAGAAGGAGATGTAGCTTTGGCCGGAGTGCAGCTGCTCAAGAACATGGCCTTCAACCATCATCAAGCATTGTAATGAATGACACTGTGCTTTCCCTCTCTCTGCCCCCCCTCTCTCCTCCACTGGGGTGTCCTGTCTGAGTTGTCAAGATAATCATTTTATCCCCATTTCTCATTCACTTAATTGAAGGCTGAAGGGTTTCCTGATAACCTGCTATTAAGGCTGGATATTTAAATAAAGCAGGGGGGGAGGGTGGGAGCAGCGTATTTAAAATTTTCATTTAGCATATTAAAATTGCTCACAACTATCCATCAATTATTGGAAAGAGCCCTGGGTTAACACTTCAGAGGGTGATTGCCTCATTTGTGAATGACACCTAATTTAGCTCAGTGGCCTCTGTGTTGTTCCCACAGTATCTGGAGTTCTGTGAATGCATCACAGCAGCAGAGCAGACTATAGGCTACTGCCAAATTAAGCAACAAAATGCTCCCGAAAGCAGCTTCCCTCCAATTAAAGGTGGGGTAATCTGTGTGTGTATTACTGGGTCATTTGTGCCACGCCTATAAAATGGCCAGCAGTTTAAACAGACACAGAGGTGTAGAGGCTATCACTGCCTTAGCTATACAACATAATGGCCTGCTTTCCCCTCACCATCAATCTCTGTCACAGCCTACCCCTCCCACACACACACCCCGGAAAACAACACACGCATTCAGATTCACACACGCGTGCGCAAACAAATGCACGTGCACACACACACACACACACACACACATTCAGAGCCACACGCAGTGCGACAGAAGTTTAATTATGCCGCTAATCTTGAGTGACAGTGGCATGTATAATGGCTGATTCCCTGAGGCCATGTGTCAAAGCACCCACCCATTCATCCATCCATCTCTTCTTCTATTTATCATCTTACCTACTGAGTCATCCATCCATCGCCCTATCCGCCCAGATTTCCACTCAACTTCTTCCTTTTTTTTTTTTAAATCTTGAACATCCTCCACCTTTCTTTTTATATCGCTCGCTGCTTCTCTCCTTTCTTTCAGTTCCCTTCTTTGTCATTTCTGTGCCCTTTTCTAATATTCACTCAAAGATTCAGCCTCTCTAATTTTCTCTTTGTCACATAGCATCTGCTCTTTCATGAAGGTCACAGACTGGACCAGTTGAGCTGGTGCCCAGGGGCCTTTGACCACTTGGACCTTGGCCTTTGTTCACCTGAGGTGAGCCCCTGCTGGTCAGAGGTTTGTCAGCTCAAAGGGTGAGTATCACAAATTTCATCTCTGTGTATGTCAATCTGAGTATTAAAAGAACTGATAGAACAGTCCAAAATAGATACTGAGACGATTATGATAGAAATCTGTTAACTGAAGCATTTACGGTAACATGCAAACATTTTTCCCAGTTTCCAAACAGTGAATATTTTCTACTTCTCTTTGTTCTCTGTAATACACTGAATATTTGTGGATATGATAACATTTGATGTTGCCATCTTTAGCCTGTGCAAATTTTCAGTGAACAGTTTTATTTAATCCAGGAAATAATCAGGTGATTGATCATTCATCAGAACAACTGTTAGCTGCTAGTTTATAAGTTGAACTTACAGTAATTGCACTTGTGATACGTACATTTTTCATTTTTATCCATTATACTATCCTGATTTCTAGATGTCTTTTTTTTTTCTTTTTTAAACATTTTTTACACAGGATAAGGACTGATTGACAGCCATTTCTATTAATTGATTAGTTCGTTCTTGGCCTCAGAAACTGTTGTTGGGCACACTCAATAGGAGTTTTAATTTACATTTAGTCAAAGAGTTCAAGTTAATGTTAAACTGTAATTTTCAATTCAGTTATTTAAAAAACACTTGTTTTACTGGACTGTAAAAAGAAAACAACAAACATTTAGAAAAAAAAATTAGGACAAAGAGACAGAAATGAAAGACACCACAGTGTATTGTTGCCAGAATACATATTAGTATTTATTCATTGTTTAGAGTCAGCGTTCAAGCTATTGAACTCATTTGAAAAATTGTGCTGCTTTGCCAACATATGCTGCTTTGCTGCCATGTCAATAAGGCACGTTTGAATTTGATTTTGACAGAGAGAAAAAGTGAGAGAGCGAAAGATTGACAGATGGATAGAGTGTGTGTGTGTGTGTGTGAGAGAGAGAGAGAGAGAGAGAGAGAGAGGGCTGCACCTCTTCTTTCCAGATAGTGAGATAGTGTGTGTTTATTACTTTATCTGTCTGGACCAGATGTCACCAGATGCCTGCTGCTGCCAGCCTATCTCAGCCCACACACGTACACACATGCACACACACACACACACACACACACACACACATACATATACACACAAAGAAAACACAAAGACCTTCTGCCACTCTGACATGCTATACCTCCTACACCTTGTATTATCTGAAAACAATCTAACTGCTCGGCCATATAGTTGAAAATAGTCTCTAAATACGGAGTATCAGTTACAGTGACCGTACCGTTACCCCTCGTAAAATTGAGGACAGGCAGAATCGCATAGACGCAAGCTGACATGGACAGAGAAAAAGAGAGGAAGCAAGAGACAGAATGAGATTGGAGGAGAGGTTAAGATGACAGAGAGAAGAGAACGGTGAGGAGGGAAAGTGAAGCACAAGGGGATAATGTGCTGTTGAGAAAATGGGACCTCTGTGTTAAGAGTTTTGATGTAAAAAAAAAAACTGAAGAAAAATACAAATCATAGCAGCATGAAAGTGCAGACTGAGTAATGTTAAAGTGACTAAGGAGTTGTGTGCGGATAACTGGAAAACAGAAAAAGATAAAACGTAGAATGATGGGCTGTCACACATTTTGTATTGAGGAAGAATGAAAACAGTGATTATATTGTCTAACGGTGGTGTGGAGACCATGGGCTTATGAGACTAAAATAGAGGAAGTTTTAGGACTTAAATAGGCTATTATTTTAGAATTGAGAAGCTACTTTAAAGAAGCTCTTTGATACTGTTCATCAGCTGTTCAGTCACCAGTTTGTGAAGAGCAAGAGTTATAGGCTACTACATCTTCTGAGAAGGGCTAGCCTAGCTACTTCTTCCTGGGCAAACAATGCTACTGTATAGTGACTCAGAGCTAGCTAGTTAGCATGCTTCAGTAGATGAAGGTAACTGGACGTAAAAGTGGTTTCAATGTCCAAACCGAATTAAAATGTTCCATAAAGCCCCAACAGAATTAAATTTGATTCAGTTTCAGAGAGGTGAATAGGCCTGAACCTTTAAACCAGTGGTTCCCAACCTTTTTTGGCTCGTGACCCCATTTTGACATCAGGCGACCCGTCAATCAAGATGGGCCAGCTCAGATATTTTTATATGCTGCATTTTATTTGAACTCAATTTATATTTGATAAACTGAAAGTACAGACTTGTTTAAGATTGTCTGTGGTGTTTTTAATTATAATTTTAAAAAGAATAATATTTAGTTAAAAAAATATTTTTTATCGGTAATTTTTTTAAATCAATTACTAGACATTTCAGGCGACCCCATTTGAATTCCAGGCGACCCCACATGGGGTCCTGACCCAAAGGTTGAAAAACACTGCTTTAAGCCAAAAGAAATGAAAATTGTGTCAAAACGGTTCTTTCTGCGCATGCTCCGTGTTGTTGTAAATGCCTAGTGACGTTTCTTCACATCCAAATGCTTGAATGTACTGTAAGTGCTATTGAGTGACAAAATAATCCAAAATAAAGACAAATAATAATAAATAATAATTTAAAAAAAAAAACAGCTGCATACTCTGCAACTGGTGGAAATCAATCGAGAGTGGAAAACCCTACAGTACAGTACATAGGACAAGGATTGGCTTATGTGAGAAAATGTAGTTCAGAGCATTTAAGTGACACATCCTGCTGAGTGGCTGATTGAGGCATAACAGCATAACTGTAGGGTATTCGGTAACTCTGACTGTTTCTAAGTGGTCTGACAATTGAGCACAAATCAACTCAGCTGAAAGTAGAATTACTGTTTTGTGGAATGTGGTCAAAAAAACCAAACAAACACAACTAAGTTCACTGACGATTCCTTAGAGTGCAGTGGTCTGCCGGACAAAGAGGTAGTTTCACAGTATTGTAAATAAGATGACCTTGTCCTTGAAGTCACCTTTTGCAGCAGCTTCCACATTTTCCACATATTAGAACATTTTATTGAGCGTTTTAATGGTCCTTAGTTATTTATAGAGGCACTGTAAGGCCAAAAAAAAAATGCAGTGAAGAAGTCAAGTGGAGAGCCCCATTGTGTGGTAAAAGATGAACCATTTGCAACTCATGTGTCAGCAAGATGAAGAAAAAGATTTCAGATGGAGCAGGGAGATACAGAAGCCTGTACGTCACCATCCAGGATGAGGAGGTGGAAATGGCACAGATCTGAAAACACAAAAAGACAAAATAATAATCCTGAATTGTGGCTGGTCCACTGCTGTGCTGTGTAGAGGAAAGGAAATGTGTAACAGTTTTGCTTTGTTATAACTGAGCATGAACTATGGTTGCTTGGCCCAAACTGAGCAACATCTTGGCAACTGTCTGTCTCCTAATCTCTTGATGTGCTCATGCAGCAAGGGAGCAGCTTTTAGCTGTTGGCCCAGCACCTCCGAGGTGTTTGGTAAAGACACTTCGTTCTCTTCTGTCTGACAGAGGCACTGGCAGTGACAGCAGCAGCAGGTGCCTTAAAGTTCAGCATGCTTCCCAACAGGATGTTGTAAAGTCTTAATGTTGTCACTCAAAATCACACTGCATTTCACACCACTGAGGCTTATTCAACACACCTTACCATGCGTTTGCTTTCTTTCTTTTTCTCTCACTGTGTATGCCTTTGGGAATTAATACAGTTCAGAGGCGAATAATAAGTTTAGTTCACTCTTTAATTATTATTCTCTTTTTGTTACGGGTAAATGTAAGAATAGCCGATGCTGCTGCAGGTGCTAATGGGGATCCTAATAAAGAAAAGAAAAAGGGCAGGTTCAATGACTTGTTAACTGAGGAACAATTTAAAATTTAGATGTCTTCATATTTTCTACAAATATATATATTTTTTTGTAAATCACTTGTAACTCATACAGACCTTGCAAGCCAACGCACATCTACAGTAGTTGTTGAAATAAAGTAACTGGGTTTACATGGAGCCAAATATTCCGATTAGAATTGGTTTAGATGTCCAAACCGAATGAAAATGTTCCATATAAACAGCTCAATCAGAAACAACAAGCCCAAACCAAATGGAATTTCATTTGCTTTCAGAGAGGTGGAATAAACCTCTCTGAAACTCTCTTTTAAACGGGTTAACTGGAGCGGAGGCTTCCCTATAATGACAGTAGTCATTGTGACTCCAAAATAAAAGTCCTCACAGAAAAAGATAATTGCATAATAGAACTGACTGGGTTCATTGCAGAAAATACACACTCCCAGCAGATATTACACATGTAGAAACATCCAATGCATCATTGTAATTTTAATCAAATTTTTCACTCATGTTTTTCTAACTAATGCCATGACTGCATTCACAAACCAGGGAAATGTAAAACAATGCTTTAATTTAACAATATTTTTCTTGAACTGTTTGTAATGCAGGCAACAGATGGGGGGATCCCATTTACACACTTGAAATGCAATCTGATTAACATCCCATTTAAAGCATCATTTTAATGACTTATATCTACAGTCACAGTGTAGCATTGCTTCAGGTTTTGTGACATTACTGCCATTAATTTCACAACTGCAGTGATTTCATTTGTCTTCAAGCGTATTACCGATTCATTCACCAGCTGATGTATATTTACCCCTATAATAATTATAGCAAGGTGATTACAGTAAGGATCCCTTTATTTCATGTTCTCAGCGGTTGTGCTTGTGGAATATTGATGAAGTGATTTATTTTCTAACCTTGAAAGAATTTTGTCCACTTATGCCTTCAACATTTTATTCAGTTTACCTTGCATTGGGGCATGGACGCACAAAAGCAGACATTCGTAACACAACTGACCCCACTAAACACCACTCAAAGTCTCCTTGAAGTATGTACCGTTACCAAACACAGCTCAAATTTGGATCCTTAGCAATTTTACAAAACACCATGGGTCTTTAAAATGCTTTGAACCACGGCTGTGTTTTCCTTATGCAATGAATCACAATAATTCAGGTTTATCTGTGCTCTTTGTCTGAGGAAACATTTCACCCTCTTAAGAGGCTGACCTCAAGTGTGCATGCATGCGTTCAGTCATGTGTGTGTACCTGGAGGCAGAAGTGTAGATGCCATTAGACCTGGATATTGCAGCAGTTCTTCACAGGAGCTCACTAGAATTCAAAGCATTTGTCATTTAAGAGCTGAGGCTAAGTGGTTCATGTAAATCACAACAAGCTCTAAGTCCTATTAATGAATCCAGCCCTGGGTCAGTTTCTATTCAATGCATTTAGATCTACAGATTCTGCTCTCTTTTTCTTTAATAAGAGAACATATTCTCAAGGACATTTACATTTGTTACCTGCTTGCTGCAGCTCCACTTTAAAACAAAGCAGAAAACACTCCTCTATACCTCCTGTGTTTCTTTTAAAGACCTCTCCTGTAAATGTATACAGTATAGTAACAATGAAGTTATCCTCAAATGGATGTAGCTTTGAGCTCACTGAATGAAAGGGTAATTTCACTTCTCAGGAGTTTCTCCTCTGAGACACTGAGTATGTCCTTTGTGGGCTCTGTGTCCCTGCCTCATGAGGAGCCGTGCTTTTGATCTATTTCATGTGTGCACTCATTAGTATGTTTGTGCTCGCAAATACAAATGTGTACTGCACTGCAATATGTTGATTTACCCAAAATACAGAAAGGAAATACCGTACACTCACTTCTTATGGCACCAAGCCCTTTCTGTTTGATTTTGTGCCGGGCTTCATTTGACAAGGTGTTGATATTTTGATCTCAGTCATTTTTGCTGCCACCACAAAAAAGGGAGGTGAACTGAAGTTAATTAAACAGAATCTCGGAATCATGACACCCATTTCTCATATCATAATCTTCGCCCTGCCAACAACTGCTTCACAGGGACTATTTATTTGGCAGTACACGCAGAAACTCCAGTGTTCACCCACCCATGTGATCCACAGATCACACTGTGACTTATTTGTGGTATCTAAAGCTTTTAAGTCTGCAAATTTAAATAAGTGATCAATAGACAACCGTAAATGAAATTAGTGTTCTTTTGTTGTCATTTGGTGAACTAACCCTTTAATATTTCTTGTATTGTATTAAGGTCTTTATAGGGTTGGCTGTGTGAGCCTCATATATATGCACCCAGTGCTCTAAAAGCCCATGTTCTTATTCTAATTAAGATAAAGTTAAGCGGGACGTATAATTTCTAAAGTTAGCCAAAAGGGAAGGACATTTACTGCCCCAGTCTTTAATGATATAATGAAAGAGAGCATCAAGACAGTGAGGGAGGACGGAGAGAACATAAATAGTGTTTGGAGCAAAGAAAAACAAAGAGCGAGAGAATGAAAACAAACGAAGGACAACAGACAGGGAGGAGAAAGATAGCGTGGCTCAAGATGGAGTGAGAGATCAGACAGAGGGAGATGAGAGAGACGAGACAAATTAATAAACTGCAGACGTTCAAGGAGAAAAGGTGAAAGGAAGAAAGAGAGAGAGGACAGAAAACAATTACAGTAACGGAAGAGCAAAAGGAAGCAAAGGACAGGGGGAGAGAGAGGTAGAGCAAAATGAAGAGATGGATGGAGGAGGAGAAAGAGATGTAGAAACGGCGGATATTGATTGGTTAAAAATGCATGAGGTGTCTGGTGCGCAGCTCCTCATTTCTAATGCCTTCTGACCAGACAGTCTGAAACTAAAACATTGTCTCCCTGAATAACTGGGTTTAATAGCTGTTTTTATATCATTTGCTGCGCTGAGTAAGTCAGTCAGTCATTCAGATGGAAATACAGAGAGTCATTCAGTACATTTGGTTCAGCTTTCAGTCTCTAACACCATCCGACAGTAAGGACATTCATTACAGCTTGCAGCCTGTTTTCACAGTCAAATGTCAACCGCAAATCCACACAGTACCCACTTACTTAGGACTTTCAGGAAAACACCCAAAGTACCGTAAACTTTAAATACTGAGAAGGAAAATGAACTGTTGTGTCCGTGGTTGAAAATGTCCGCTTCATGTTTATCTCTGTTGTCTCTGTTATTGTAGAGAGAATCTGGAAGTAGAACAGGTAAGTGAAGAGGTATGCCTGTCTGGCTGAGAGCAGAACCAAGACTGAATGGTATTGGTCTGTCAGACTGGGTCATTGTCCTTTCAGGCACCAGTCAGTAAAATTGCTTCTTTAAACAGTTGTTAAATCAAATGCTTTATTTCATTGTCCTGCGGTGGTTTTGTCCCTCGGGTCTGTTTTTATTCAGCCTTGCTCTTAACGTCACTGTCACTTAGGCTACTTTTATCAGCTTTGGCCGAAATGTATCTGTCTTTTACCTGTGGCATACCTATTACTTGCTTGTCCCTGAAAAGTACTTTGCAGTCATACCTGCAACTCTGAGGCTGTGGGCTACTTATCCTCAGCAGTAGAACTAAACTAAAGAAACTAAAGCATTATGCAGAGTTTTAACATGGTGCTGGTACTAAATCAGAAATTAAGTGATTATTTGTCAGAAAGGCAGAGTAGACCATTATAAAATGTTCATGCATAAAAATGTAAAGAAGCTAAAATTCAAACAAAGCATGAGACACATTTAGGACAAGGAAAAGCTAGGCAAAAGTGAAAAGCAATAATTCTGTCCCAGTTTACCAGAAACTGGATTCACATACTGTAAATGAACATAAATATTTTCCTAAATTTACGGAGAAAAAGCAAAGGAAACTTTGCAGGCAACACGCAGGAACATGTATGCACACGGGGATGAATCACACACAGGAAGCCCATGGAAGTGCTGTAAAAATGTCAATGTTTTATTTTGTTATAGTTGTTTTGTTATGTCCTTGTTGTCTGCATTGTTATGTCGTTTATAATATATGTTTTTCTGTCACTGTGCTGTTTTCATGTTTTGGGACTCCGGATAGAAATTAGCATTGCTGCTATAATCCGGCACATTTACATGTTTTTATACGTTCATTGATGTGCACTGTCCCACCCAAATAAACAAATAAAGCAAAACAAAGTAAAGCAAGGGTGTGAACACAGACAATCTGACAAGAATAACAAGAAAACACAGTAGGTGAAACTTAAATGAATAAAACCATTCTTATGAACCAACATCTTGGTAATTTGCAGTGCAGTGGTTAAATCTGGTCACATAGGTCAAAACCAGCTAAAGACATTATGCTATAAGCTAGGCTAAATAGCATAGGTTAGCAGAGTAGCAGTGGCTGCCACATCAGTTGCACTGTTGTGAATAAGCAACTAAATTCATTTAGTATTAAATTATGAATCAAAGAAAAGGTTAAAGGGATAGTTAAACATTTTGACAAATTGGCCCATTGCCATAATCCCTATAGTCATAGCAGTAGGTTTGTTACCTTAATTTGTCAGTGCAAGCAATTTTTAGAACGGTGGAGCAGAGCCGCGAGCTGCTCAGAGCTAAGCTACAGAGGCTAATGGGATTTCTTGGTTTCCCTCATCAAACTCATCAAATATGACTATGGCTATGACTATAGGGATTATGGCAATGGGCCAATTTGGCGAAATGTCGAACTATCCCTTTAATGTGTGATAGATGGGTGTTTGCTGATATCATTTTATTTTTCAACAACCTTTGAGGCAGCGCAGTCATAAACATCTATATGTCGTTAAGCTTATAATAAACAGGACACTATCCATTCGATACGCTGTTTACCCTGGCAGTCTGAAAATTGGAAATCATATTCTCTCAACTCTTTTTCTGTTCTTCCTCCTCAATGCCTGGAAACCACGAGTGTGTGTATAATATTAAGTGGCACTGGCAATCCATTGTTAACATATTTCAGTCTGGGCCAACACAGTGCACTGACCAACATGATAAACACACCAAAAGACTTTATACTGTTAAAATGATAAGTAATATTCAGTCAGGCAGTCTTTGTAATATTATTCCCTGTGCTCTAATTGTTCTTCCTGACACTGTGACTTTAATTTCCACTTCCTCCCTGCTCTCTGCTGTCTTTCCATCTGTCTGATCTTCCTCTGCCAATAATGTGTCCGACAGGGTGTGTGCGTGCGCATGTGCGTGTGCATGTGTATGTGTATACTCTCCAATACATCTCCATGTCTGTGAACTCATATCAAGACGCAGCGTGGCTTGGCAACGGTGGCCAGCGAGTGCCAGTATGATGGAAAGAGGCACACAGCCGCTAGATCACAGTGAAGATGTGAGGACTTTCACTTCACGGCCAACCCACAAAGCCAAAATTACACCACAAGCCATTCAGGTTCTTGTAGGTACATACACCTGGCCTGCTTTTCCACCGGTCTGTTTCCTGTGTAGAGCTGTTCACGGCCAAATACAGTATGCAACACCAATGTTAAACAGAATCCTTTTTTAATTTGGGGGAGCATAATTGTATATTTGTTGGGAGGCAATTTTTGAAAATGTTCCTGATTAAACTCTCTTTACCGTCAAATAAAAAAGTTGAAGATAAGAAATTAAAGCAGAAGTAAGCGATCCGGTGGTTTTGGCTAACTTCTTGTCAGCAGATGGAGTTAGCAGTCCCCGCCCTCGTCCCTACGTCACCACATTCACGCGCATCCCTTGGCTGCACACACAGAGAGGACCGCCCCTTTATGCCGTTCTCTCTCCTCATTGGATAAAGGTTGTAGGATACAAGGAAAGTTTTCTCCTCGGCTTACAGCAGAGCAGAGTGACTGACAGACCCGTGTTTCAGACCAAACACTCTATAGAAGTGATTGCTGTCGGAAGATAGAACTATATTAACACAAACATTCTGCTTCTACTTCTGCTTTAATAATGATTTGAAAAATAAATAAAAAGCCAAAGTCACCTACTTTTTTTTTCTCATCAGGAACAATTTAGAGCCCAGAGTCAAGGTCTTTTGAGAAGACAGGTATCAACCATCAGCCTTTCAATTTCAGGTTATAAAAATGCAAATATTTCTATCTATATGAATCTAAACTGTGCTGTACATTTCTCTGCTCTATTCTATTCTATTCTATTGTATTCTTCTGCAAGACAGATAGGCTATAATAATCTCCAGGCTCATTGGATGTAGCACATTTGTTGCTAATATGCACATCAACGCCACTGGTTGACATAATTGTATGAAACAGCAAGAAATTTTTCCTGGCCAGCACACTCGGCCTACAAACTGTGTGTGTGTGCATGCGTCTTATCCCATCAGTAGTATAGCTCTGGGCTGGTTTACATTTGCATAATGAAGTCAATAACACTGGCCTCCTGGGAGAGAGCATGGTGACATTATTACTAATTTAATAATAAGAATTGAGTATGTGTGTGAGTGTGTGTGTGTGTGTGAGTGTTTGAGAGGGTAGGAAACAAAGATGGTGAGGGACACGGTGAGGTGTGGAGTGAGATAAAAACAATAAAGTGCAGGAGGTGAAAAGAGAAAAAAAGATGGAAAGGACAGGAGCAGAGGGAAGGAGAGGGAGAGGTGGTGTAACTAGAACAGGCTGGATCAAAATAAGAAAAGGTGGCTGAGGGAAAGGAAGAGGAAGAGAGAGAGAGGACCAAGAGGTGAGGGTGAAAGGAGGACATAAAGTTGGAGTATAGAGAGAAGTGTGGAAGAAGAAGCGAAAGACGAAGGGCAGTGAAGAGCAGAGAGAAGACAGCGTATGTGTGTAGGTGAAGGAGTCAGACGGTAATAGAGGAGCTGGGAGTGTTTGGTGGTTGACGTGTGACTCCTCTTCACTCCTGCTTTAATCACTGACTTGGTGTCCTGCTCGTCCTGCTGGTGGACGGCCTGCAGCTGTCTGTCTGTGAGCAGAAAACTCCGGCCCTGTGGCAGCACAATGAGAACACACAGCATCAGCCAGCCTGTACGTGGAGACCTAATCATTTAAAGTCATGCACAAATGATGGGTTTGGTCTTTTGTAGCATAATCTATTATATATGCGTTAATGAGGCGAGTGATGGCTAATACAGACCTCAGTGCTGTGCTGACACTTCTTTGTGTATGAAATGCATACATAATTAATAGTCTCACCAGATAATTAATGATTAACCATATTCATTCATGTTATTATTATATTTTTATGCTTATTGCCTCTTCTGTCTTCTTGCATGTTCATTTGTCACATAATGACAATCAGAGGCGAAACTAAAAATACTGGTTAATGATAATGCGATTATTACTATAAATGATGGCTGTGTTCCTCTTAAAGGCTCTGCAAGGACACACAGGTGTTGTTTATTATACTTTGTTTTATTCTGGTTCATTAGAAGTGAAGTAGGGTGCAGCTGCTCTGGAATTATGCAAGGTTGATGAACTTCATAAACAAATGTGTGGTCCACAGGGACAACAGATATAAGAGGACAGTCAGACAGTTATCAGTCAAGTAAAGTCATGGATGGGTTATAGGTTAGGTGACCTACTGACCTGGGCTTTTATTTTGAAGGAATAAAATACACTATCTACTCAACATTGTACTGTTATAGCTATTTTAGGAAATGATTTTCCTTTTTGAAAAGTAAAACTAAATGACACATTTGAAAGATGTATGGTCTCAGTTGGAAAGAATAGACTATAGTATGTGCTACTTGGACTAACATAGGTATTGTAGCAGCACATTTCATAAAAGATGCAGTTGAAAGTGTTTTACAAATTGCATAAGACACAGCAAAAAGGAGAGGGTTTGATGTGATATAAAGACTAAATGGTAAAACCAGTGCAGAGACAAAAGTCAAGTTGCAAGAAGTAGTGAGCAGCTTCTTCAGATTTAATAAAGGTTATTATAATGATGGATGGTGCTGAGGATTACCAAGGTTGTAGTTCCCAGCATGCATAGCATAAATGCAATTTTTCTGTTTTTGGCAATGACCATGACGAGGCAGCATATAAAATATAATGAAAATATAGAGGTGTGTGTCATATGATATGCAGACATGGCCAACATTTTAAGATTCTCTGACTTGTGGCCCTGAATCCTCGTGCTCACAGGAACTTAGCTGGACTGTGCATCAGAGGTTGGAGTCTGTGTAAGAAGTGAAGTGGTGCTACACGTGCGGCAGTTCACCCTCGGGGTGTTGAAACGATTCCTTGGTTGTGATCGGCTCCAGCTGTGTCTCCCAGCAGCCACAGGTGTGAGGTCGTCCTCGTTCGCTGTCCGAGGTGCTGAACTGGCTCCGGCAGGACCAGAGGCCTCTGTCGCTGTCTGCGGTTCTGAACTTCTGCCAGATCCTGAGAACGTGTGAAGCTCTTCAGGCTTTGTCCCTGAGAATTTCAAAGTGCCAAAACATATCCTTCACTTGTGAGTGTGACGCTCAGGAGGGAAGTCTCATAGAACCCTTCAGAGTCTCCCAGCTAGCAGGATGTGAGTTACAGTACATCCACACTGGCTCACGCTACAGATGGAAGGAAAAATGATTCAAGATATATTAATGTATCCAACACACACACACACACACACACACACACACAATAAAAGTGGGTACTGTAGGGCAGACAAACGATGTTCTTGTTGATTGCTGTTAGTTTCATCAGATTTACTTTGGATGGTTGGTTTCATCAGAGCATTTGAGCATGCATACAGTACAGCTTCTGTCTGACAAAAATAAATAAATAAATGAAATGAAGCCAAAATCTAACAAACCCAGGTCAGCTGTAAACATTTATCAGGTGGTTATATGGTGAAGTCATGGAAATAACATGAGTGTTACACATCATCGTATAACAGGGCTGATACTGTATGTATTGTTTCTGAACTCTCTATGACTGGATGTAATCCTTCAGTGTTAACCAGGAGCAGATGGCTGTTGTGTAAGTACATTGTTTGCTTATTGGCATCATAGGATGTGTAAGAAAATAAGATGACAAGTGTGAAAACCATTAGGGGTCAGGGAGGTGACAGTTGAGTTGCAAATAAAACATTTCTCAGAATTTGAGTAAAACAGACGTGACATAAAACAGAGATACTCAAGTAAAGCAAGTTCAAATGGTATGAAGTTCTAACAAGAGGTTATTTAAACTGTAATAATTGGAAAAATGAAAAATATTATTATATTATCATACATATTCTAATTTAAGGATGTGTCCATTATTTAAAACTTACAAAACTCCTTTCAAGGCACATTTTGAACAAACGAAAATGTCAAATTAACTGTAGACACAGATGCAATTAATTGTGATAAAATATTTGAATCATTTGAAAACTCTATGTATGTAAAACTTAAAATAGTAACATAAACATGAAGTTTGACACCTTCCCACCCCAGTAATTTCTGAACTGCCCCTAAATATCTCTTACGTGTGTGTGTGTGTGTGTGTGTGTGTGTGTTTCCCTCAGCCCCCTCTGTGCGCCCTACATATAAAGCGGTCCAGTCCAATGCTAACACCAGCTGCTGTCTGTATCTCTAATTATAGCCTCTGCAGTGCAGGCTCCCAGGGCAAGACTGGGGGTCAGGTTACTCTCTCCCGCTGCTCTCTCGCGTAGACACACACACATTCACAACACCCTCCTCTAAACTGGGCCTCAAAAACAGGTTCTGACAGGGCTTAAAATCTCACATGAGGCTCGACGAGATATTTATTTGCGTATTTACTCCCCGTGCTGACCTCTGTCTGACAAGGTGGGAGCTGAGGAGGAAATGTGTTTCCTGGGGATGAAATGCAGGAAGGGTTCGGAGACTTGGGAGGTTTAAAGTTCTCAGCACTTTATTGTTGAAGTTGTTGTAAAGGGCACAAAGTGAGTATGTGTTGGTCTCTGGACAAACTGTTGTCACACCAGTCGTTTCATATTACCTAATGATTATTGAACGTAATTAACTGAATGATGAATTAGTGAAAGTTCTTGATTCACATCCCAGGTGTCGGGGGGTTGGTATTGTGCAGAGGTCAGTGGAGGTGAGGTCATGAATAGAGCAGTGGGCCTCTGAGAGGAGGAAGCGCAGCTGTTAGCTGGCTCTGCCCACATTATTATAACATGATTAATAAGCTATGTGTTTCACGTACAGGAGACTTTTAGACCTTCATCTCATCACTTTATTCTCTCCCTCCTCTCCATCCCTTGATCGTCTGTCCTCGTCCTCTCCGTTCTCTCCTCGCTCACTGTCTCCCTTTGAAATCTCAGCTTCTCTTGCTCTCTCTCCCCCCTCCTTCCATTTCTTTATCTCTCTATTTTGGACCCTCAGAGGGGGCAGGGTGACTCCCGGTGGGTCAACCCCTTCCGTCTCTCCTTCTGTGCCTCACTCTCTCCAGCCACTTCACCAGCTAGAAACAGAATCTCAGAAACTTTGGCTCAAGAATTCCCTGGACATAAATGTGCAAACCTTTAAGAACAATTCAGAAAATATTACAACGTAAACTCAAAGAAAATTTTCACTGGATTTCCATCCATTTTCTGCTGTTGGGAACTCTTTGCTGTATTTTTAGACTCCAGTGTGATCTGGTTTTGTGCTGGAGGATTTGAGTGTTACCTCCATTATTTTTTCTCACGTTCAACTGGGGCCAAAGAGGATTTACGGAAGGAGTTACATGCTTGTTTCTATGGTAACACAGCATTTCCCAGAGCCTTTTGCGGACTGAAGGTTATCACTAAACATCCAGCAAGTCCAAGGTACGGTAGAAATCCATTTCACTCTGGCTGAACTTTATAATAATGATCTGACGCTGATGTTACTGAATGCAGGAGGTCAGTGACCATTCCTCAGTTGCTCTTATTCCCTGTCATTTAAAATACCTGCGGTGAAGAACAGCATTAATGCTCTGGTCAAAAAACAACAATAATGACTACTATAATCTACACTACATACAGTATAGGCTTCAGCATGAGCTATAGCTCTCATTAATATCTCATCATTTCCTCCATGTTACGGTGAAATGTTAAAGTGAGAGAAAGAAACTTTAAAATTCATATTTTTTACCTTCATGAATAAATGCCACACTGTGCTCTGTTACCTTTTGCAGCAGCAGGCACAGCTATAAAACTGCACTTTTTATCCTTCTTCAAATAGGTGACTGCTGTCATCTCAGGATTTGACACAAAACTCAGTTCCAATTAAGAAATGAATAATCAATTATCAGTTCAAATTGATTGTTAGAGCAACATTTTACCTAGGGGCCCCGGCACAGACTCACTAGTGACTCCTTTTTGGATCATAAGCCTTTAAAATGAAGCAATATTTCTTTGTCCCCCATGATTTTTGGAAGCCTGAAGAGTTGAAAGTATCCAGAATTTCAGAGGGAAAAAAAAAATCTATCTTTAACTCATATCTCATTGGGATCTCTCCGATGTGTCTTGGGATTCTGCAGCCGTCTCAACCCCCAGGTCGGGAACAGCTGCATTTGAACATATTGGCTCTGATGTTGGGATGATCAACTATCTCTTTTATCTCCTTTTTTTCTCTTTTGTGTCTGACTGTCATCAGGTAATTGGTAAAATGTAACCAAGAGGAATAGCTAACATGTAAACGATGTGCATATACGTAAGTTGCGCTTCATACAAAAAAACTTACTGAATCCTGACAACGACTTTGATCAGATTATTCTGTAACAAGAAAAGGGCTTGTGTTTTTGTTTCTTTGTGTCCTACTGTATGTTGTTTTCCCTGAGTCAATGTCACAACTAGTGCTCCTACCAAAACAGTGACATCTGTCCCCACCCACTGAGCATGTCCAGAGCCTGCAGCAGTAACATATTAGAAATACTTGGCTAAATACTGGTGAGAGTACAGAAGTATTATCAGGTAAAAAAACAGCCTTTTAATGGCTAATAAAACAGCCAATATAGAGTGAGGTTATAATATAGTGTGAAGCTCAATTTCATAAACCTACTATTTATATTTGGATGTAGTAATTATTGATGTATCTGAACTGTAACTGTAAACTGTAGCGATCAGGTAAATGTTAAGTGCAATTTCCCACTGAATCGCAGTGAATCAAGAAAAGTCCATCAGAATTTAACTTAATTTAACTAGTGGTGATGGTATCCAACAAGGATGCATTATAAGCAGCACCATCTCTGTGTTCAGATAGTTGCTATGCTCCTGACATAGTGGGATGCATTATATGGTTCACTCTCTTGACCGTGCCTTTGTCACCTTCCGTTTGCCCTCTAATGCCGGTTCACAGCCTTCACCCACATCGTTCTAATTCTGTTCATTCCTCTGGCATGGAGGAGGAGGAGACAGCAGCAGTTGTTGTCCTTGTGTGTGTGTGTGTGTGTGTGTGTGTGTGTGTGTGTGTGTGTGTGTGTGTGTGTGTGTGTGTGTGTGTGTGTGTATGTGTGTTAAGATCGGCTCAGCACTTGGTGGTGACAACAGGTGGGCTGGGTCATCTGGTTTGGAAAAGAGCACGGGCATGTACTGTAAGGTAGAAATGTTTGGGACTCTCTGACATAACCAGACTGTATGTGGTTTGCTGGTGAATAGTGAAGTGTGTGATTGGACAGTGCATGCTATGTGCTGTGGGACATTTCCACTGTGCCCCAGCCGTCTGTCATTGCAACATCGTGACTGTTTTACCTGCTATGGATCAATACGCCGGTCTGACCCGCCGTTGCCAGGGCTTCACTAGATCAATGGCTTTTATATCACATGCGCACAGAAACACTCTTGGCTGTGCCTCTGAACTGACACACACACACACACACACACACACACACACATGCACCATGTTGTTGTTTCATCCGATCAATGGTTGGCTTTCTTGAGTCAAGACACACAAATGCACATTTGGGTCTCTCTGCACAGAATTATGTTAAATTGATCTTGTAGTTTGTTATCTGAATACAGCGACAGAAAGGTCAGTCTGAGACCAGCTCCTGAATCAAAACACATCAATCTTCACATTATACAGTACAAGCATCCTGGGTGCCACAGACAGACAGACAGACAGACAGACAGACAGACAGACAGACAGACAGACAGACAGACAGACAGACAGACAGACAGACAGACAGACGTTTGTTCCTGCTGCAATCGTTTTATATAACACTTGTTAAAATGTTTTTTGTGTTCATCTTTTTTGTCATTGTTGTGTGAGCTACTGGACTAACTTGAATTTCCCTGCTAGGGATGAATAAAGTATTCTCTACTCTTCTCTACTCTACGTTACTTAGTAATAGTCTACAGTCCGGTACACCTTATTTTGGCTGTACAGGCTCCAGTAGGCTGAAATATGGTCAATTAGATAGATAGATAGATAGATAGATAGATAGATAGATAGATAGATAGATAGATAGATAGATAGATAGATAGATAGATAGATAGATAGATAGATAGATAGATAGATAGATAGATAGATAGAGGACGGACGGACAGACAGATACAGATATATTACTTAGTAATAATCTACAGCCCGGTACACCTTATTTTGGGTGTACAGGCTCCAGTAGGTTGAAATAAGGTCAATTTGATCAAGTGATTGGGTTCACTCACAAGCTGAAGTTTATATAGTGAGTAAAAAAATGAAGTCGGAATACCTTGAGTTTTTTTTTTATATATATAATGAGGAGTCAGAGGAACAATGTCACCAATCTATGCTGAGTTTCCATTAATTGGCAGCGGAGACAAGGACCATTAGAGTCCAAACCACCGCCTAATTCTGTCAAGCAGCCTGTCATAATGAATGGGGTTAAGTGCTTCAGCTGGACCATTGCAGCGCACACAGGACTCTGGTGGGTCTGCATCCCTCAGGGCCTCATTAATAGTCTTAAAAAGGACATATTTCTTTCCAAATGAGTCATTCCTGTTTTAATTCAGCGCTCCACAGCAGGGTAAATATATCTCTTTACTTGTGCAGATAAGATGCGTGAGAGGCAGGCAGCGAAACAGAGGGAAAAATAAATCATTTCAGGCGTTCCATCACACCACGCCACGTAATGAACACAAACAACCGAACGAACGCGGGCACGTAATCATGTTACGGAGCACAGCCCCACTGCCGTACAGTGATGAAACTTTCTTTAGAGAAGTCATTTGTCAAAGTGAGATGGAATTTAATCTCCTCGTCACCTCGGGTAATCTCTGGCTGTCTTTCTCTCTCTCCCTCCAACTCTCCTGCTGATCTCTTCTCTCCACATCCTCCATTCTCATCATCTGACAAGAAAAAACTGAACACACTTGAATGATTAACTGGCATCCGTGAGAATATACAGCTGATGTGTGCAGCTATCCAAAGAACTGGTAAAATGAATGCGAAAGACAAACCTGTCTGAGGTATTTTATTATCATATAATGCACAGATTAGAGTTACACAAATTGGGCTCAGTGGTGAATTAATGGCATAAAAGACCTGAAGGCAGCATGAACCTTCCACTGCCCCAATACTCCAGGGTTTCTCTAGTTAGCGTGAATGGTTGTGGGAGGTTGGTTTTAATGCTGATGGTTTCTTAATTTGTCCTCATGGTACCAGACAACTTGTTGCTGTTACAGTAAGCATTGTTTCAGAGCTCAAAACAAATTCCACCAGAGATATCAGTGATAAATGGTTCCAAAGAAAGTACTGTTGTGTGTATCTGTGTATAATCCTGGGTTATTTCTTTAACCCAATTTCTGGGTTAGTTTTGTTGGGTTAAAATTATGGGTTATTTAACATTTTTTCTGGGTTATATATTTTAAGACAGTTCTTGGGTTGTTTGGGTTGTTTATCATTTCTGGGTTACACACTAAAAACTCTTGGGTTATCTCTTTAACCCAATTTCTGGGTTGCCTGTGTTGGGTTAAAATGATGAGTTATTTTTCAAAGATTAACTGATTTTCTGGGTTATAAACACATTTATAATATGAACAATCACACACCCAGTGTTTGCCTACCTGCCTACCTGTGTATGAGTTGGGCTGGACAAGTAAATGAGTTATCTTTGCCAGCTGTTATAGTGTTTCCTTGGTTCTTTCTTCTGCAAGAGTGTTACAGGAGGACTTTTACCTCTAGAGTCTCCAGTGATCAGTCCAGACAATAGAGACACAGAGCAGGACCAGTTCAAGCTGTTTGTGCAGGCAGAACTAACAGCTTTAATTGACGATAAATATAATGTAAGGCAAAGTTTTATTTACTGAAATAAGGTGAAGTCAATAGAAATCCAAGCTCTGCATTGAAATGGCAGTGGCTCAGAGTGTAGAGAGTGTTCATCAGAGGATTGAAGGGGCAAATCTTGCTGTGGACACATTATTCAACCCAAATGTTGGGACCATTATGGCTCTAATGGTCAAGTATGTAACCCAAAATTTTGGTCAAAAAGAATAGGCTTACACAATTTTCTGTGTTGAAATAACCCAGAAAGTAGTTGGTCCCTTTTTTAACCCAGGAGTTGGGTCAAAAATAATCCATTATGGGTCATTTTAGACCCAGGAGCTTTTAGTGTGCAGGGACGAGATGATGTTAAAGGTAAAAGGGCACCGTATCAAAAGATGATGGGCACACACATACATAAATCACTGTGAACCTCAAAGAGGTATTGCAAAAACTGTGCACATGAAGGTGAGCTTATAGTCGTCACGGTGACTACTTCTCACCCTGAGAAAAAAGATGTCTAATCTTCTTCTGCAGCTCTAATTTATTTTCCCCATTATGTTGTGATGGGAAACGTTATTGCTGCATGGATTTAGTTCACATGCAGGCAAGGTTTTTTTTGAGAGAGAGAAGTGAGTGCCACATTTCTGTGCCACATGCAGGCCAGTGGTGGATGGCTGTGGCAGAGGGCAGGTGTACAGAGACTTTGACCTTGGAGGTTAATGTTTGTGTCTGCAGTCCTGTGTGGAAACGGTATAGCCACCAAAAGCACTTTGCTAAGGTTAGTGGAGTACTATAGTTTAAATGTTTTCATTTCAAATGTTAATACAATGAATACATCATGCCTGGTGCTTCAACTATCTGTGGAATTTTTCACTATCAAACCCATCACAATCTTTCAGTGTTAATGTTAAGTGCTGTGAGAGTTTAAACGCAACCGTTAAAAGTAAAATCCTGCTTTGCTGTGGCTGCTGTGAGTGGATTTTTTTTTTTTTCTGTGAATGTGAATAAGAAAATTAAATGCATCATTCCTAAATTTACTGATACAGTAGCATTTTGTGACATACAAGATGTGTCATTTTACAGAGTTTCCTTATTGTGGGCAGCTGGCTCAGGAGCTGGTCAGTAATCAGAAGGTTGTGGTTTGACTGCACCGCCTCCAGTTCACAGTGGTGTGTGAATGTATGGTGAAGAAGTGCTATGTGTAGAAGGAAGCGCTGTAATGTGGTTTCTACCATAAAAGGCTCTGACGGTTAGACCATCAGAGGAAGTGCCATAAAATTGCAGTCGATTTACCATTCAATTACCACGTTTACATGATGTTTTTAAAGCGGAATTAATTAATTCCGCTTTAAATAGTTCGGAATTAAAATATTTTCCTTTGAGTTTACATGGACATAATAATTCCGAATTAGGGTTTACATGGAAAACACGTTAAATCGCCTTTATTTAATTCCGCTCAACGTCTGGAGGTCGGGAAGCGTTCTGATTGGACAGAGGGTACACGTGCAATTTACGTCTACCGGAAGAAAACAAACTCCATTCTCAGTGTGTGAAGTGAACAGAGCTGCAGCCGCGAGCCGCTCCGCTGCTCCTAAACTTAACAACAACTTAGAAGCAGAAAGTTTCTCCTCTTAACTGCCAGGATGGCCTTCCCTTCCCTGAGTGTGTGAGCCTGGCCGCACCCGCCGCCGCTACTGCTACGGCGGGGAAGGCGAAGCTCCTTCCCCGCCCGGCCGCCCCCAGCGCCGGCAGCGCCGGGCTCACACACCCTCACTGCCCGGATCGCCTTCCCCGGTGTGTGAGCCACCGGCGGCCGGGCACCGGGGTCTGTGAAGAGGGTTCATGAAGCCTGGTTGTCCCGACATGATTCACTCACAACACTGCGGCTGTAACGTTATGTTGTGTGTGTTGTAACCTACTTTTCACGGTTAAATTATCACCGCAACACACACACAGAGCGGCGAGTCAGTTAATACGCATGCGCAGAACGACCGGAATTAATTTTAAAAAGAATAAACGTTTACATGATAGAGGAATTAATTAATTCCGCTTTAAAATAGGAATAAACCACCCACTTAATTCGGAATTAAGTTTAAATCCGAATTATATTTTCACTCAGAATTAAGTGTTTACATGATCTTTTTAAAGCGGAATTAACTTTAATTCAGAATTAAATGATTTTAATTCGGAATTAACCCTCTCATGTAAACGGGGCAATTGTTAATAAGAAAAAATAAACACAGTGTATTTGGGCAGCATTATGTTTCCTTCAAAACATATTTGCTTTTGCAGATTAGCACATAAACATAAATCTGAGGAGACATGGCTGCTGGAGGAGCTGTTCACAGTCTAAGAAAAAAAACCTTGGGCTTGCAGGTGTAGAATATAAAAAAGGTAGACGGTATTATAAACTACAGGTGTGGGTGGTGCTCAAGATCAGTGGTTGTACACAAGACAACTGCTTTTGTCTTGCATACATTCCAGAACATGCGCTCTGAGTTTTTACTCAACCTCTGCTTCATTTTTGTTGTGTTTTTGTATGTTTTTTGTCGTATTTTGTCAACAACTGATGGATACTTCTGTGGGAGAGGAGATTCTTCCGAAGAAGAGCTTCTTTCACTGAGGACGCCACCCTGTTCCAGCTGAGATGAAGAGGTGCTTTCGTGGTTGCCATGCCGGATGCCGGTGGTGCAAAGGTTAAAAGCCTGGAAGTGGAGATGAACTGGGTCCTTATGGGAAATGTCAAGTCTCTGCCCAACAACAGTGATGATGAGCTGGAGATATTGGTGAAGACTCAGAAAGTAGACATTTTTTCAAATCATAATAATTCTTGTGTACATCCTGCCAACGGCTGCTGCTGAAGTTCCTTGTAAAGTTCTCCATGAAGTCGTTGTTAGGATACAGGCCAAACATCCTGAGGCACTTCAGTCATGTTTCCCTGATGGACTCACTGGAGGATGTGGTGGAGAGATGTGCACTGAGGGTGGTGGAGGCCGTTCTGAACAACTCGGATCATCCACTTCATAACACCTTGATGGACCAGGAAAGCAGCTCCTCTCCCTTCGCTGCAGGGCGGAGAAAGAAGCTCCTTTGTACCTTCAGCAATCAGGCTTTATTTATCCTTCTGCAAATGGTCGATGAGCTTGAAAGACAAATTAATTTCCCTTTGGGGATTAATAAAGTTATTCGTATTCGTATTCGAATTCATATATGTGTTCATCATTCTCCAAAACTGGTCATATAAAATGTAACACCACTAATTATGAAATGATCATTGATGAAATCATTTTAGTTTGTCGCTTTAATTTGTACAAGGACATTTTACACTTACTGTATGGAGGATCATATTTTAAAGCAGTACTAAAGAACTTTCAGTTTTGGTTGAGTTTGGCGGTGCCTGTGGACCAAAGCGGTAGTGTTTTGCCTGAAGAAAGACTCCATTTCCCATGAACACTAGCGTGAAGCCCTGTAAATATCCTGCATTAAAATTAACAGAAGACATCAAAACTAAGTTTCTGTTTCCAGTGGATCATTTCAAAGTGAAAACACAAACATAATCCATTGCTAAAGTGCCATTTTGCCTGTTCCCTCCTTGTTGTGACTCGCAAAAGTGAAAGTGAAACTTAAGTGAGAGCAGGGTTCCTACCATGCTCCTCAAAGCTGCTTAGTGCCAGAGAAAGAGATAGTACAGACCCCCTCAGGCCATGACAGAGGTGTCATTCAACTTGTTGTAAGTCGATGTATCATCACAAAAGTTATGAAAATATTTTATGAAGGTTGAAAAGTTCCTTAGTGTTGGTTTAAACAATAATTATCCTTCATTTTTGTTCTTTTAACTCAAATTGAACATAAAAATGAACAAGAATATGACATTCAGCTCCCTGTACCCCCTCCCTGTGTCCGGAGCAACACTGGATGTTTAAGCCAGTTATCAGTGTTTACCGTGGCCTTGGCAGCATGTCTTCACAGAGTTGTGCCACAGGTTATTGTGTCCCATGGTGAACTAGTTGTATGCACATACCATTTTAGTAATGGGCTTATGAAATGACTGGGAATAGTTATCGTCTCAGAAATAGATTATTTAATGTGTCCACGTACCTCCTGCAATGTGCTCCCTGGTTGTGAATCACTGCTCTAGATCACTAACTTAGTATGTAAAACAGCTTTTATTTTTCAAAAACTGTCATGATAAAAACTTGATGTAGCTCTGCATTTTATTTTGTTGAACATTAGAAAGCATTTCTTTGCATATATCTTGTCTTCCTTGTCTTACTCCCTCTCTTCATCCCCCTGTCCCCAGTTCTCCTCAACAATGAGCAGTCAGACCAACGGAGACGAGGCCGTCCCTTCGGCACATCGCAATGGGAGGACATTTTTGGATGATGTCATTTTAACCTTTAGTTCACCGATGGCCTGGCTGCTGGTGGTAGCTCTGATCCTCACGTGGTCAGGCGTAGCCATTGTTCTGTTTGATCTGCTTGATTATAAGACTCTAGCAGGTAACGAGAATTCAATATTTTATTGCACTATGTTTGTATTATGACCATTGTTACCATTCACAATGATTATAATTCCATAAAAATGTGATTATAATATATTTTCAATATCCTAATGACATTTTCCCTCCACTCATGCATTACCCATTTTCACATTTCATTCACACATCCATATTTCATCTGAGCCATTGTTCAACAGGCTTTCAGACATTTTTGAAGCAGACTTCAAAAGTGGACGTGCTCTCATGAAGGTCGTCATTTTCAACAACGTCCGTGTGTCAAATTACAGGACACGCACCGAATGTTTTGAAAATGGCACACAGTCTTTATGAGCGCATTTTCTCACACTCACACATTCAGTCTAACATTTGACAGTGTATGTACCAGTGTAGTAATACAGCTGTGTACATGCTGAGATCCTTCCACTCCTCTTCATTTTCATGCACTTAAAGAATAGATTAAAAGGGCACTTCCTAGTGTTAACGTGCATACTAAGAACACAGTCACAAGGATTAATCAGTCCTCATTTTGATTAAAGCATTAAGTAGCCTACTTTCAAGTTAGATTATTTCTCTAGTGTGGACTTCTTTAAAATTCTGTACATTAACTGCCGCTGCTCAACAGAATCTGAGAGCGACTTTATTTCCTTATATATTTTTAATCCTATCTCCAGTCCATGACTTAATTGTCTTGAGTGATCAAATTTCATTTTTGTGATCACGCTTTAATTACTTCATTGTCATGAGATAACAGAAAATGAATTTCCCTGAGATTGCAAGTGGGATACTGATTGATTAAAGTAAATGCAGCTGTCAAGATCTCCCCTTCAAACATGTTCAGCTCTGCTTAAGACTGTCTGCTCACTGGCACTATGATCAGGCTTACAAAGCTCTACAAACCCATTAAGTTATATCTGGAGATAATGAGGAACGTCTGTGTGCTGCATAACAAGATGACAAAGAAAGAGCAACAGCGGCATTCTCAAAATCCTCCCTGCTGTAGCTACTGCAGCTCATTGTTTTATTCTTCTAAACACAGACACTTCGGATTTTCTTCTGTATTTTAATTATTCAGACAACGAGCTGCATTGAGATTATTCCTGTATATTTGAATGCCAGTTTCAATTTATCTATTGCTTTATTGAGCTATAGGATCAAAATATTAGTGTATATATTAATGTTCCCATAGCTGACTTAAAGTTGATGATTTATAGTGGTGGTGTAGTTTCAAGGGTTGGACTGGAGGAGTCATACACCACGTCTTTCAATGTAGCCTACAGGATAGCAAACATTCATTTGAAGACAGACTTGAGAAATAAAATGAGTATAGGCTATCCTTTAACATTGTCCACACAGTACAATGCAATTCAGATGTCAGACTTGAATACAGCAGGGTATTGTTCAGTAAAAGTTAGCTCTGACAACAGTTCACAAAATCAGGTCTTTAGTGGAACTATTTGTAAGTTTATTGCTACATAGGCAATGTCTGTGTTGAAACAGCATTTAACCTCATTTACTGTTTCTATCACTTTTTTCTTCTACTGACGTTAGCATGCTAACCAGTTAGCCTTGACTGTGTAGTCAATTTCCAATACCGAGTCACTGTAGTGTCCAGTCTGTGCTGAAAAAGTAGGTCTTCTTAGGAGTTGTATTGTAACCTCTCTGTGCACCACTGGCAGAGTGTTATGTTTCCATGATGACTGGCTGTAAAAAGACATGTGGTTACGTCATATTTACATGAGTCCTGATTGTAAAAATGAAACTCTGAGAAGTAATGCTAAATTTTAACAAATGGAGACGCACGTAATGCAGTACACAAGTACACAGTTTATTTGTAGCGCTGGTTGCAGGAGCTACAGGAGCCTTTTTAGCTTAAACTTACTGGGCAGTTGGTGCGGAACACACACACCGCACTTGGGCCCAAAGTTCAACTGGGTCAACCTAAACACTGCCTGTGTGAAAGCACCCTGAAGCTCTTGTGAATGTTAAATTTGTCTCTGTAGCAACAGCAAAACTCACAAATAACTCCTTTAGCAGAAAATCAAAGGACAGTAGGTTGCAGTGTTTCTACAGCATCTTTTGATTGAATTCATGTATCTCCTTCAGAACAATGTTGGCACAATATTACACTCCCAATCGATTAACTCTTAAATTAACCTTGTGAATGTTTTTAGTCAGCAACTTGATACAGTTTTGTCATTGAGGTCAGCTGAAGATGCAAATATGTGAAATTAGTTTACAGACAGGTGTTTGAGATTAGAGAGAATTTCCTGAGATCAGTTTTGGTTTAAATTAGGCTTCCATGTTTCCTGTAACAAGCTCTATTGCTCACAACTTTTTGGACCTATAAAAATAAACGTAAAGCAAGACATAAGTGTAACAGTAAACCAGCATGCACTGTAGTGATCTAAATAGATCTGACACACAAAGGTCAAACTGCCTCCGATCTTCCAGCCGCAAAAAAGAAAATCAATCACTTTGATTTTGTCACAGAGCTGGTGTATTTTAGTGCTCAGTTAATTTACTGTAATAATGACCTTTCTGTCAGTTCTGCTCATATCTGTTCTTTATCACTCACCACTCCCACAACTACACATCCACATGAATTGGGACTATCCTACAGTGTAAGGATAGACCTGCCTCACACATCCAACACATTCATGTTTAACACTTCTCCTCCTCTCTTCACCCCCTCCCCTCCACCTGCACCCCTTCACCTCTTCTCCATCCTCATGCGGTCAATCACCTGCCATCCCATCCAAAGAGTACACATCATACTGTGACGACCCCGTGTGTTTATCTTCTGGTAAAAACAACCAATCAACCAAACCACTAACAGTTGAACTGCGCTGCTTGCCCGTGCTAACACCTGCGACAGCGTCCCCCATGATCTTTGGAGATGCATTTCAAATGTTGAAGCTCTCTATTTGTTTTTCTCAGGGGTAAATCAACACTAAATCAGGACTGATGATAGCACTCTCGTTTGTTCAAACCTGCTATGAGTGTCCTGCTACCAGCTGTCAAAGGCTTAACTTCTGCTGTGACTTAGGAAACCATTGATGGGCCTGAAAGTTTCAAATGACAAGAGCAGCACATCGACTCAGATTGGACAGTTTTACAGTATGTATTCTAGTAAATCTTTCTCAAAGAAAACCTTGCCCAGTCACATCTTCCTATTTACTCTGTAGCCTGTTGTGCTGTTTACTCCCTGCTGGCAGTTCCTTCTCACCCTAACAAGCTGGCTAACTGTCAGTTAGCCATCTTGTTAGCTGAGTTGCTAACGAGACAGCAGGGTTACACAGTTTTTCCCCTCAAAGTCCTGTCTCATAGCTGGCTGCAAGCCATTTGTCCAGCAGGTTCTACTGAATAAAAGGCTCAACACAGCTGTGCATTGTTGCTCTTCCTGAGGTTTGCTTTTAGTCGACACCACAAATTCACATGTCGATGTTCACATAGGTCATGTGACTCCACTGGAGTCGATTGATTGATTAGGTGTTTCTGTTGCGTTTTGTATTTAAGAGACATTAAGTTGACCTGACTCTTGCAGTAATTCACTGTTCTCAGCATGAGAAGCCATTCTTGACCTTGGTGGGACCGGCTCACCAGCTGCGCTGGAGTAAGTGATTCAATGTTGATTTGCCCTTTGAGAAATGCTTCCTGATATAAAGCTTTTCTTAATTTACTTTTTCACTGCAACACATTCTTTTTCTGGTCCTCTGTCGGCTACAAACAGCCTCTCGGCTACAGAGGGATGGCAAATTAATGGAAAAACATCATTAAGACTATAAAGGTGTTTGGCCACCACAAGCCTCCAGAACAGCCTCAGTGCTTTGATCCAACAAGTCTTTGGATGTTTTCCAACAACATTCCTCAAAACAATTTCCCCTCATTTGGTGTTTTTATGATAAGTGGAGAGTTTGTCACAATGGTCCAAAACACCATGTTGGTGTACAGCTGGTGACTGGGAGGGCCAAGATTACAATTCATAATTGTAATGAAATGATCTGTCAGTTTCACAAACTCTACAGCCATTTGATTTTGCCTAACAACAAAATGTAACTATGGGTCATGATAACCTGCTGCACAAATGGCCCACAGCATTACAGTCATGATCAAAGCACCCAGTGATCTTTTGTACCTTCGTCACCAGCCATTAAAGTGGGTGTGCTGCATTACTGTTGTGGTAATGCATGCAATGCATGTCTCTGTTCCCCTGTGGACCTGCTAACAGCTCTCAGTAACAAACAAGTTGTGTGATACAGTGGCTTAAAATAGACATCTACTGGGTATGACAATTGTGTCTCATGACAATGAGCAGTGAATGTGCCAGACTCTTATTGTCATTGCACTGGTCGAAGAACACAACGAAATTTATAGCAGCATTTGTTTCTACACATTTATTATTTCTATAAATGATGTGATGTATTTGTTACAAAGTGTAGTAAATTAACCTTAAAATTAAGTGTATTAAAATAACGTTAAAATAGTCTGAATTAATAAATAATCCTTATTATAAAAAATATTGCACTTCCTACTGCATATTCCTGGGAGTTAAAGCTTAAGAAGGTAGTCCACCACCTGAGGGAAAAACTTGGTGTGTTTTTTGTGTACGGTGGTCCTAGGTCTGCCAGAGGGGAGAGAGGAGAAGAGTGGCTGTCCTGGGTGGCAAGGCAAGGCAATTTTATTTGTATAGCCCGTTTTTACAAACAGTTTGTCCCAAAGGGCTTTACATGGCATCATAACAACATCCTCTGCCCTCAGACCCTCACATCCACTGAGGAAAAACTCCATGGAAAACCCTTTTAACAGGGAAAAATCGGAGAAACCTCAGGGTGAGCAACAGAGGAGGGATCCCTCACCCAGGAAGGACAGACGTGCAATAGAAAACAGTTTATAACACAGAATGTCGAAAACAAAGAAATGTTAACAAGAGCTGATGAAGGCAGCTTTGGGTGGGGTCTCTGAGGATGCTGTCTGTGTAGTTGAGTGGACGTCCTTCAGCTTGGGTAGAGGAGACCTCATGATCAATTGTAGACCGCTTTGATTACGCGCTGCAGGTTCCTTCTGTCTGTACTAGTGCAACTGGATTACCTCAATGTACAGCAGGGTGGACTCAGTGGTGCAGTGGTAAACGTTCAGCTTTTGGGCAGCCTGCTGTGCTTTAGGGACCTTTGTCATGAGGTGTGAGGCTCTGGGTCAGATCATCCTTGATGAAGACCCCCAAAAATTTGAAGTTTTGGTACCCTCTCCTCATCATTGATGCTCTGACGTGGATGATTTGTCCATGTTCTTTTTCCAGACGTCACTGACAATTTCCTTTGATTTCTGGTATTTAGGATCAGGTCATTGCCCTGGCACCAGACTGAGAGCGTGTGGACCTCGGGGAGCATACATCAGTCCGACTGCCCAAAAGTCAGACGGCTCATTTCTCCGACTACCCATTCTACAGTGTTAAGACTTTTTGACTTTGTCAGGAACCTCTATTTAAACAAAATAAAACATTTTTTTTTTCACAAAGTTCTAAAATGCTCTGGTGAAAATTGTTACATTTGTGGTGTTCGGGTCAATTTTGACCCGATTATAACGATAAGAACAATAATTACAGTTAAAACTGAAATCATAAGTACAAACCTTTTCATGGATAAGGAAGCTTAACAATGTAACCAAGAGATGAGAAACAAATGGGATGATAAATAATTGTTTTTAGTGTGTTTTACAGCTGATTGAAGACTTGGGTCAAAACTGACCCGAACACCATAGATGGTAGCAGAAAGCTGACAATAGGAATTAAGGTTCAATTGAAGCCAAGGGTCATACTGACAAAAAAGGCCCAGGGGCCCACACCCAAATGGATAAGGAAGCCTAACAATGTAACCAAGAGAAGAAATACAAATTGGATGAAAATAAAAATTATTTAGTGTATTTTACAGCTGATTTAAAATACGGGTCAAAACTGACCCGAAACACCATAGATGGCAGTAAAAAACACAAGACGAAGGTTAAGGTTAGGTTTAGGGTAAGGTTAAGTGTTAGGGCTACTTAAGTCAGAGAAATGGGAGGTCGGACTAATGGACGCAAAAATAAAGAAATGTATGGTCGGAGAAATGGGTAATCGGACAGACGTCATGCGCCTGTGGACCTCCATCACTCCATCACTGTCAGTGATCAGCCCCAGGATGGTTGTGTCTTCTGTGAACTTAAACAGAGCATTGGAGCTGTGAGTGGCATTGCAGTCGTGAGTAAACAGGGAGTAAAGGACCAGAGTGAACACATGCTGGGGTCGGTTGGTCAAGAAGTCTTTTAATCCACAGTGCCAGAGGTTCCCAGTGCGAGTAGTTTGTTTGTAAGCTTGTTTGGGTTTATGGAGAGCAGAGCTGAAGTCTACGATTAACATCCTGACATAGGTGGTAGGATCGAGAGCTGTGTGGAAAGCCGGTGAGACTTTGTCCTCTGTGGATCGGTTTGCCTTAGAGGATGGAGGCTGTAATATCAGTATCTCAAAGCATTTCAGTATAACTGGTGTAAAGGCAATTTGATAACAATCATCCAGGGGAGGCCTTTTACTGCTCAGGGATTGGGGACAGCCTGGGATGGTGGTTGCTGTTTTGAGGCAGGTGGGAACGATGGCTTGTTGGAGAGTCGGTGAACACCCTGCAAGCTGATCAGCACAGGCCTGAAACCCTGTCTGGTCCTGTAGGGATAGACTGTAGGGATTTCCAGATTGAATCATTTGTGCAATTTTGCAGATGTATTTTCTTGCAACCGCTGACACTGACAAATAAGTTTGAGGTGATGCGGCTAACATGATAATCCAAGAAAATAGAATACCGAGTCCCTGAGAGTGATTCATTTATCGGCCACATCTTATGCAGAGTTATCAGTGAAAGTTTAAAATCCTCTCTCGCAGTGAAGGAAACATTTCTCCTGGGGCTAAGCGGAGCCCTGAAGTGAGGGGGAAATGCACATAAAAAGCAAGTGTCCCCTGTACGTTGTAGTTTTCTTCCATTTCCTGAAGCAAATATTTGCAAGTTGACAGTGACAAAATGCTGGGCTGCATTTTTAATCACAAGTCTTTTCTCCCACCGTGACATTTCAATAAAGGCCAGTGTGTGTAAATGAAACAGCAAAGAGACATTTTTGGACAATAAAGAAGAAATGCAATTCTCCCAGTAGTAGAAGAGCAGAGATAGAGAGAGAGCAGGAGAGTAAGGTAGAGTTGCACCACAAAAAGATTGACTTAGAGACACAGAGTATAAAATACAGTCATTCCGAGGAGATAAAAGATTGTATAGAAAGCAGCAGCAAAAAATGCAGAGTTGTCAGAGAAATGAAGGAGGAGGAGAAACAAGGATGCAGCGTTGCAGACAGTCAGACTTTAATCAGTCAACTTATCAAACCCTAGTTCTTCTCTGACAGAAAGAGAGAGACTCAAATGTGAAAAAGAAAGCTCAGATGGAGACAGGTGGAAAATGTTGCAGGATGAACATGCAGGATTTATTTTGTAGTTCAAAGAAAGAAAGAGAGAGAGAACCAAAGAAAGAGCAGCATGAAGGAAACAGAGCAAGGATGGGAGGAGGAGGAAAGGGAGAAAGAAGGAAATTAAGGAAGATAGGAAGAAGGAAGGATGAAAAACAAACCTTAAAACAAAGAGGGGGAGGACAAAAAAGATGGAGAGGGAGTATGTTTGGACAAAACAGAAAAAGGAGGTAAGAGAAATGATTTAAGGAAGAAAGGAAGGGCTGAGGGAAAGAAGGAAGGAGGGAGGCTCCAGCTTCCCGTATCCACCTCAGATGTGTCTATTCCAGCGACGTTATGCTCTTTTCTTCTGAGAGGGTTTTCAGAGCCCCTCGGGTTTCTTTTTTTTGTTTCATATCTCTGCTGCACAATTTGTATTTTTCATCTCTTTTCTTTGTGTTTTATCATTTTGATCTGGCTGCTAAACTACAGCCGAGTGAGAAACAAAGGTAGGCAGGAAGTAAGGAGAAGAAGAGCGACATGGGAAGAGAACATGAAAGTAAGACTGTGAGAGAAAATAGATTCAAAGAGCGGAGAGAGAAGAAAAGGGACATGGTAGGAATTAAAAGACAGACGTGGGGGTTTGGGAGGAGAGGGAGGAGGGAGGAGGGGGAGGGGAGGGTACCTTCTATTTCTGGTGTCTGTGGCACCGTGTCTGGAGTGCCAATCAAAGAAATGTCACTGCATTAAATCAATCAGTTGTTTTTTTTTTGAAGATGGCCAGGAAACATGGCTCAAGTCTGGGGGAGGTGGAAATGAAAGAGATCCACCAACCAAAAACGATGCATTTATCCCTTTAGAGCCAACAGCAGCACTGACGTCGCTGCAGTCAATGTGGCTCATTCACGTGTTCCTCAGAGAGACGAATGCAAAACACCTGCACTGCAGCGACAGCCATACCATCATAGTTTGTTTTAGCGCCACCAGCCAGCCAGAGCATGACACTGAGAACAGAGTCATTATTTTCAGCTTACACCAAAGTAAAGGTATTATCCGGCTTATTACAGATACAGAGGAGCAGCTGAACATTTGGGGCAGCACAGCCCCACAGAGACAAGTCACACTGTATCTCACCATACCCGCCGTGTGCTCGCTGGATCAGCTAAATGTAAAATCAAAACACTTGTGTAAGTCAATACGACATGAAACAGATGCAGCAGGGTTTGTTTCTAATGAACTGTTGAGGAAGCTTTGACACAGCCAGACATCAAAGCAAATGAGGGAAAATGTGTTTCAGAGGCACTGAGAGCCGTCAGGGGGACGATGTGGATAGCACGGAGGGGTCAAAGTACAAAAGACAGACTAAAACTGAACATAATCATCATCATTTTTTGTTATAATTGTCTTGCTGCGAGGCTTTAAAACGCCTCATTTACCAGCGATGACTTTGTTCGCTGGTGAACCCAGACTTCACCTGTCTCCTGCCTCATGTTCAACACCTGTGTTCAGTAATATGTGTGCAAAGTTAGAAGTGAGCAAAAATACAAAACACTCCTGCGTCAGTCAGCACACAGTGGCTTTGGAAGTGACAATTAATGGCTTCGTTATTGGTGAGTGAATCATCAGTGTTTCACACATCAGTTATGAAGTCATTAAAATGAACAAGTGCTGGATTTATTAAAAATCTCTGTCTTATGAGACACTCGTTCTTAATTAACCAATGAAATCATGAATAAAGAGCAATGAGGGGAACTTTGTTATTAATCATCAAGTCTACAGTTGTTATTAAGTTATCAATACATGTCAAAGGTTTCTTATCATTATTTTTTTTATTATTATCCTCTTGTTCTGGTTTAGTTCTGCAGCTGTCCATTGATTCACTGGTGTTTCTGGTGAATTTAGATGGAAATATAAGTCAATCGTGTATGGGCTGTTTTTGCCACTGGGAAGCTGGTGTGTTGTTGCTGTGTCTTGCTGTGATCTCACTCAGCATGTCCTCTGCATCGTTGACGATTCGTCCTAACATGTTCTGTATGATGAAAAGTGCAATGTTGTTTATCCTCCCCCCGTCATGTTGGTTGCATTATTGTAGTGTGGGAATAAACCTAAAGCTGTATGTGGATTAGAATGATTGAAAATATAGAATATGCAATGAGATGTAGTCCACTGATTATTGCTCTTCTGTTTGACTTTATCGCTTCATGTATTTTTCATTCTTCTACGTGTCATTTTCCTCGTCTTTGTTTGCCCAATTCCCCTTATTTCAATTTTTCTCTCTTTCTCTGCACGTCACATGACGCTGTCTCTGTTAATGTTCATGTATCTCCATGACAGGTCTCCCTCCTCCTCCTGCCATCGGTAGGAGAGTTTTGAAGACTAGAGGCAAGAAGCAACTTCCAAGCTGTTACACATTTCACAGTCACACTCACTCCTTCATACTAACTTAACGCTGTATGAAATACAGCCTCTCTCTATCTCTCTGTGCTGTGACCAAACTGAGACGTAGAGTACAGCTGCATGCGATCAAGAAAATAGTACAAAATAGTACATAAACACCTTGTATTTCATATATATTTTAAAAATATACATGCATGAATATGTATGTATACACACACTGTTTGTATTTGTGTTAACTGTGTGTGTGCGTTTTAGAGACTGATTTGCTGGTACAGGGTTTGGATGTTCAGTCCAACTTGCTTGTTCACCTCTAGTTGTAAAACATCTTAGGCCTAAATATTTGATTATACGTATGTCTACTCCTTTTTAGAATACATGTATTCAATTCTGTTGCCCTACTTATTTATTCTGTATTATCCAGGTGCTGTTCGTCCAATTAAATCAGGCCCTGCTGGAGTCCCTCAGGAGAGCACTGATTGGCTGGGGATGTTGTGGACCTTTGCTGCCAGTTTGGTGGCTCCTGAGGATGAGGAGGAAGGTATTCACCAGCTAACTGAAACCCTGACATGTAAGAACACATCATCTCACACTAATCAATCATCTAATGATGAGACTGATATCTTGATTCTTGAATAAGATGCTTATACCTCATGGATGACTCACTCGACGCCCTGCTGTCTCATGATCCATCTATGCTTCGCCTACATAAGCATCTT